>NC_080770.1:12984042-13627120 GCF_020826845.1 Diceros bicornis minor
CATTTCTGAGACATGAGGCAAACTGTGCAAGTTTCTAAGCAGAACTTTCATTTCTCTTGTTTATCAAAATCTAGGGAAATGGTATTATTGGCTACACATTGGCTCATCTACTGCTTATCCAATTATTTGTAGAAGCAAATGACTTAGAAGTACTTATGATTAATCAAGGATACATTGTAGATGAAAGGTGGGGGGGGGAAAGGGGATCAACTCACTTCCTGAAAAACATGTCGACAGACATACATGGGGAAATAACTTCTGTTGTCCCTTCCAGGAAGACCCATGGATGGGAGAGGACTTACCCCCAAGACTTTCGGCTCTCCCTTCAGGAAATCCAGTAGAGAGCTATGGGGTCCATAGGGAAATGCAGTCAATACAGTTTCATTTGGTTGTATAGTGATGACGTGGGTCGATCTTTTGACCTTAGGTGGTGACTCCATGATTCAACGGCAAAACTCTAATAAAAGAACTAGTGAGTGAACATTGCAGCCAAAATCATGGTCTTCCATCAGTCTCACATGGAGTCCTTAGCAATGAGCCCTTAGCGATTACTCTACTCAGTCCTAGAACCACAGAATCATAGTCATTGAGTCATAGAGTCTTAGAATTCTAGAACATATCCAGCCCCCTATCTTCCTGATGAAGGATCCGGTTATCCAGAAGACTTACTTTCTTGTCAGTTTGTTTATAAACAGTTGGTAAACACAAAATAAATGAATGATATACATAAAAACAAATCCCTGTACCTATGTTTATGAGATATAAGGGACTAACACCTATGGACTATTCACTACGTTCCAGGCACTGTAGAAGGTGTTTTGTTATAACATGTATTAACATTTGTTCTTTCACCAATTCTATAGTGCTGAAACTGAGCTACAGAGAGGTTAATTTGCCCAAGGTCACATGCTAAGGGACAGGGGAAGGAGTCAAACTCTGCTTGTCTGTCTCCAAAATCTGTGTTGTTTCTATTCAACCATGCGTCCATCCTCTTTCAAAAGGAGTTTCCCACTTGTAGGTGATGTATTGTCTCACTCGTTGTTTAACCATATTCCTTTGTACTATAAATTAAGAAGTTATAGGACCAGATGTAGTTGCCACTTTGGTAGAGTATATTTTACCTTTCAAAAGACAAATAAAACTAATTCTACTCAAGGCTTTCTTGGTTTAAACTATACAAACATAATTAGAACAACATAAAATGCCTTTTGGAAGCTTGCTTTCCATGCTAATCCTTTATATTCCTATATTTGTTATGATTTTAACTATTAAATCATAAAAGCAAATGGTTTCACAAAGCCAGAAAAATACATGCAAATATTACCTTGACTGTTTCCTAGTTTGTTGCAACCATAGACGGCAGGGTTTCTCAACTTTGGCGCTGCTGGCATTTTGGACCTGATGATTCTTGGCTGTAGGGTGTTGTTCTGTGCTTTATATGATGTTTGGCAGCGTCTCTGGCCTCTACTCATTAGACACTAATAGCACATTCCCAGTTGTGACAACGAAAATTGTCTCCAGACATTGCCAAATGTCCACTGTGGAGGAGGGCAAAATCACTCCAGGTTTAGAACCAGTGATGTATAGAAATAATTACAGACTGTATCCTCTTTTAATTTTTTCCTGATAGAATGCCTCTTTTGTTTTTCACACCCAAACTTGAGAGAAGGTATGTATTTCTCAATACAACATTTTTCTGCCAGTATTTATTCAGGTAAATTTTAATTTGTGTACCTAAAGTACAATGCAACATTTTAAACAAAACAAAGTGTGGAACGGGTCTGTATTCAAATTCTAAGCAGAACTAATAGACCATTAGAATCATGTAGAGAAGTTTTGAAAAGTATGCTGTGTCAATAAAAGGGAAGTACACCCAGAATGATGCTAAGTGCAGCCACAAACTGCAAACAAAGCTTCTGTGTGTTACCAACCATTGTGATTATTTGGTGATCAAGGAATTACAATGTTTTCAGCCTTTTCTAACCTAACGTTAATTTACTGCTCATATATGGGTATTTTACTGCCTTTTACTTACATTTTAGGAAATCGGATAGGAGTTTGGGTTGACGAATAGCATATAATTTTTTTTTCTTTAAATTGATGGAAAAGAATTGTCTTCATGCAGAATGCCTAATGTTTAGGAATGAATTACTAAATTACTTTTTACTAAGATGGAGAAGCTTATAATTCTATCTGCCTTGGTTATTTCAAAATGCATCTCATTTTATCATTTCAACTAGGTTATAGTTGTCAGCCTCTGCCGTTTTCCCCTGCTTCTGACTTTCAAACTTCTTAAAGATGGACCCTCTGATATTTCAATATATGGACTCAGACCAGAGGGTGGGAATCAGGCTTTCCCTGGAGAGGTGAAAAGACAGAATCTTTATGGGGCAACTACAGCAGGGTGATAGTCTTTGAGTAGAAATGATATTCCCTTTTGCTTTCAGCCTGCAGAAGACCACCCTTCCTTGAATTTGACTTAGTACATGCCATTGCTGCTCTAAATAAAATGAGATATTTACTCCCTCATTAAATTCATCCCTCTGCATGTGCTGTCGTGTCACTCTTCCAACAACCTTAGGAGGTAGGTTCTATTATCATATCCATTTTAAAGATGAGGAAACTGAGGAACACAGTTTCTGCTGATAAGTGATGGAGCTGAAATTTGAGCTTGGCTTTTCCTCTTTCATTTTCCATGGAACAATCCAGTGTGTATTAGTTTTCTATTGCTATGTAACTACCACAAATTTAGTGGTTTAAAATAACACACATTTATTATCTTACAGTTTTCATGTTCAGAAAACTTTTTGAGGCATGGCCTAGCTGGGTGCCTCTGCTCAGGGTCTCACATGGCTGCAGTCAAGGTGTCAGCCAGGCTGTGTTTTCATCTGGAGGCTCAACTGGGGAAAACTCACTCCCAAGCACATTCAGGTTGTTGACAGAATTTATTTCCTTGTGGTTGTATGACTAAGGGCCCTGGGTTTTGCTGGCCATTAGATCCTAGAGGACACCTTCAGATCCTTGCTTCCTCAACATGGCTGCTTACTCCCTTCATCAAGCCAACAAGGAGAATCTTTCACCTGAGTTGGCTGAGATCAGAGGAAGAATTGGAGAGTTTGTAATAAGGATCTGAGTATGTGTAGCTCAGCCACTAATTTTGAGTTACCTTTTTGGGGAACCTGCATTTTTTTAAAAATCGAGGGTGAGGACTCAAGAGTTCTAGAATTGTATGTTAAATACTTGCAATGTCTGGTTGGACTTGGTTAAAACCATTCACTTTCTTTCTTGCCATGAGTTTATTGGACCTTCCTGTTGGTGGTTCTTGCCCTTGGTTTCCCGAAGTGAATGTGGCAGAGGAAGGGGCCGGCCCGGTGGTGCAAGTGGTTAAGTGCGCGCACTCCGCTGCAGCGGCCCAGGGTTCACTGGTTCACATCCCAGTCGTGCACTGACGCACAGCTCGGCAAGCCATGCTGTGGCGGCGTCCCATATAAAGTGGAGGAAGATGGGCATGGATGTTAGCCCAGTTAGTGATGTTAGTCAGTCTTCCTCAGCAAAAAGAGGAGGATTGGCAGATGTTAGCTCAGGGCCGATCTTCCTCACAAAAAAAAAAAAAAGGAATGACTCCCAAATTTCTGACTTTAGAAACTGAATTGATGGTTGTGCTATTTGTGAAAGACACCGAGGCTAGGGGGCAGAGAAGAGTTACAAATGAAAGATGCACTGTCTTTAACCACACCTTCCATCAGTTTGGAATATTATTCTGATTATGTTCCAGATAATATTATTAGGAATATCATTACCGATAATTCTGAATATATTCTGAAGTACCTTTCTATTAACAGCAAAAAACAAACAAGATATAGATCCTGGATAAAATATAATTTTATTGTATTGCTTGGCTTATGGGATAAGGAGGAATCTCCAAGGTCCTTTATCCCCAGTTTAAAATATTGATACGGACACACACTCACAAATAGGAGCTGAAAACCTCAGCAAAGAGTAGTAAGTAAGCACGCTAATGTAGCTTACAGACTAGTGGGGGTAGACATACAATTAACAAACACACAAATAAAATATATAGTACGTCAGATGGTGGTAAGTGCTATGCAGAAAAAATAAGAAAGTGAAGGGGTAAGAGGGTTACAATTTTATGTAGGTCTCTGAGTGAAATTTCACTGAGGCTGACAGATTTGAAGAAAGACCTAAAATAAGTGAGAAAGCAAGCAATGCAAGTAATTGCAAGAAAAGCATTCCAGATAGAGGGGCCTGCCAGTGTGAAATTCCTGAAGAAAGAGTATGTAGAGTGACAGCAAAAGGCCACTGTGACCAGAGTAGAGGGAGCAAGGGGGAGTAGTCAGAGAGAAGATCAGAGGGAATGAGAGTTCAGATCCTGTCAGGGCATTTAAGGACGCTGGCTTTTATTTGGAATGAAATGAAATGCGTTTGAGCAGAGGAGTGACATGATCTGATTTTCGATTTAAAAAATCCCACTGTCTGCTATGTGGAGAATAGACTGAGCGATGTGGGGGCCCAGTTGGTTGCTCTTGCGGTAATGCCAATGGGAAACGATGAACCAGAGTACTTGTGAGATGGTGCGAAGTAATCAGACTCGATATATTTCGAAGTTAGAACCAGCAGGTTTTAATGATAGATTAAATATGGTGTGTGGAAGAAAGAGATGAGTCAAGGATGGCTCCAAGGTTTTTGGGAGATGACGTTTTAAAGGCATTTGACTATAGCAAAGAAGTGAGGGATGGCTCAATAATTAGACAGTTGTCAGAGGTCAAAAGTAGCTTTTTAAAAATGTTTTTATTCAATTATAACATATCAACAAGAGAACACAAGTCATATATGCACAGCACCCCTCCAGATCAAGGAAAATAACATTTCCAGGAAGCCACAGGCCCTCTGTGTCCCTCCCAATTACTACCCCCAAAGGTAACCACTATCCTGATTCTAACACTACACGTTATTTTTACTTGTGTTTAAACTTTACTTTATATACATGGAATCATACAGTATGTACTGTTTTATGCATGACTTTTTTCCCCCTGAACATTATGTTTGTGGGATTTATCAATATGGCTGCACGTAATTGTAGTTCATCCAGTCACATTGCTGTATAGTACTCCATTGTCTGAACATACCACAATTTTTGTTTTGTCTCTTCTACTGTTTGTAGGCTTTTGGATAGTTTCCTTTTGGGGGCTATTGTGTGTATTACTTCTGTGACCATTTTTGTACGTGTCAGTTAGAAAACATATATATGCATTTCTGTTGCACATTCCTCTCTGGGATAGAACCCAAAGCCTAGACCCAAGGGGTAATATTAGGAACCTCTATTGGGTAGGTCATGTTGTTTACTCCAACACAGTAATAAAGTTGATATTATTTCTATATGTCTAATTTCTTATTTGGTCTAGAACTTGGGAGAAAGCGTTGTGATTAATTATAATCTTTGAATCAAGATAGTCAAGAATAAGGGCCAACCCGGTGGCATAGTGGTTGTGGTTGGCATGCTCCACTTCAGTGACCCAGGTTCGCTGGTTCAGATCCCAGGCACGGACCTACACCACTCATCAAGCCATGCTGTGATGGCATCCCACATACGAAGTGGAGAAAGATGGGCACAGATGTTAGCTCAGGGCCACTCTTCCTCAAGCAAAAAGAGGTTGATTGGCAACAGGTGTTAGCTCAGGGCCAATTTTCCTCACCAAAAAAAAAAAAAAGATAAGAATAAACTCATTAAATGAGACTGAATATTGTCGTATTTAATTGACAGAAATTCAATTCATTCAATTGACAGAAATGGAGCCATGTATTTTCCAAGTGTTTTTAATTAAAATGTTTTTGCAATTTCTAATATCTAATATTTAAGCAATATAAGTATAAAAATAATACAGAAACAGGGCCTGCATAGCCATATGACTTAGCCAATTCACACTAGCAGAAGAGTGTACATTTTCTCTTCTTATTTATGGATAAACGAATCACTTTCTGTTCAGTTCACCCAGAGAAGTTTATAAGTTTATGGCCATCTTGGAAGAGTGGCTAATAAAATTTTACTGACCTGGGCTTCTGAGAAATTGTTTTCAAGAGCAATAAAATTAGCCATACTAAGCAAGTATAAAACAAAAGCTATTTTTTTTTTTTTTTGGTTTCTTTCTAAAGTAGAATTTCAGAAAAGTCTAATCGCACTTTGCCGTGAGCACTGGATTTCTCCTCCTTTTTTCTCTAAGGCCAAGAATTACTCATATCCATGACCTTGAAGAATTCTTTTTGACATGTTGGGTGTGATCTTGTGAGTGAGGCAAGGATAACGCACTCTAGAAAAAATGAAATTTGTTAGTAGATTTTTAACTCTGATTTTGGAGGCTTTTTTGATACGTATTTGTAATGCATTCTCCCCAAATGTTGTACCCTAGTAGCTCTTCGAACTCTACCATAATACATCATTGCATCAATATTAGTTCAAACAAAAGACATTCTCCAATCTGCTAATCATGTTACCGTTTTCTTATAAGATCATAGTTGAATCATAACTTATTTAGTCCCTTTAAAAATTTTCTTTTTTTTTTTTTTGCTGTAGCTTTTAGAGGAAAGTATTTTAAAATTATAATGTCAAGACCTAAGAGGAAGTAAGGAAGAACACAAGAGAGCATAAAGAGAACAGAGATGTCCTAGTAAAATCTCATCACATGAGCAAGGGTACTGGGCTTTGGAGACTCTCTAAGGAGGCAGGTGGCTGTATTCATGACAAGAGTGACGAGATACAAGTTCTCACTCTCAGCCCATTAGTCTGTATCATTCATTCACCATATGATTTTGTCCAAGCCTTAGCTCTTTCGTAAGGGGTTGGGCCAGGTAATTTCTGAAGCCATCTAGCTTCATATTAAGCAATTCTGAAACTGGTTTGCTGCTCAGGAGGCACCAACCGATCTCAGATGACCGGAGTGTCATCATGAAGGAGCCCATTAACTGAACTCGTTTCTCACTGTAAAAGTCGCCTTCCCCTTGTACTTCATGACCAATAACTGACTTCTCTTTCTGCCACTTTTTAGACCTGGATCATCATAGCTCAAATCTTGGGACCCAGCAGGTATCACATGACATGTTGGTGTACTCACCCCAGGGTTCTCCGAGTAGACCTGTTTCCACCAAAGGACAGAGGCATAGGCAGCTAGTAAGAGTTCCAGCACAGTGAAGGTGAGCATCACCAGCAGCACACCCTGAAAATCAGGACAGTAATGGTCGGTGCCATAGGCTAGGTCTTGTGCCTGACTGAGAGGGGTCTGGGGGATAAAGCCTCTAGCAGTGGAGAGAATAAGGGACAGAGAAAATTGTTGAATTCCCTTTGCTGCTTTCTCTTTTGGATCTCTTAACAGAAAAAGGAAAATAAGCAGCAACAGTTTCATCTCAAAACCTTGGTATCCTACATTCTGAGATAAGAGTAATCCTTCATTTATCTCTAGTTTCTTTTATTATTTTCTCTTTTTTTGGGGGGTGCTTTTTATTGTCATGATGTTTCTAGGTGTGGATTTGTTTTTATCTATCCTGCAGCAGTCTCAGTGCATTCCTTCAGTCTGAAATCTCATGTCTTTTTTGAATTCTGAAAAACTCTCTGTTATTTCTCTTTGTATGCTCTCCCAGGCTGTCCAACTAGAACTCAAATTAGATGTGTGTTGAAGCTTTTCACTTCACTGTATCCCCTAGGCCTTGTAACCTCTCATTCATGTTTTCCAAATTTTTATCTTAGTGTGTTGTGTCTTGTGTGATTTAACCAGACGTAAATTTCATTTCACTGTTTATTTCTTTGGATATGTTGAATCTGCTATTTCACTGATACGCTAAGGTTTTAATTGAAAAGATTATAATTTTCATTTCATTTTTTTTTTTTTTTTGTGAGGAAGCTCAGCCCTGAGCTAACATCCATGCCAATTCTCCTCTTTTTGCTGAGGAACACTGGCCCTGGGCTAACATCTGTGCCCATCTTCCTCCACGTTATATGGGACGCCACCACAGCATGGCCTGACAAGCGGTGCGATGGTGCGCGCCCGGGGTCCGAACCCGGGCCGCCAGCAGTGGAGCGCGCGCACTTAACCGCTATGCCACAGGGCCGGCCCCATATAATTTTCATTTCCAATCCTACTATTTAGTTCTTTTTCAATTCAACTTGTTTTTTTTTTCTTGCTGTCGTGTTCTTTCATTTTGATTTCAATTCCTTTTTTATGTCTTTAATCATTTAAAATATATTTTCATTATAGCCTTTTCAAATTATTATATAATCTCCAATTTTAGGGCAACTGACTTTCATGTTTGTTCCATTTGCTGAAGTTCTCCATTTTTTCCTTATTTTTTCAAAATATTTTTATTCTTACATAATTTCAATGTGTGGGTGTGGAGGGGATTCTTTGATACATAGGAGACCCATAAGTTGGGTTTATGGACATATTCCTAGATGGTAGTTTTAGGTTTAGTTCTGATAGAACCTTAGGAGTTTCACAGATCCAGGAACAGTTTTTAAGTTAATCCTTTTATTTAAGGTTCCTCTATTTTATATGTAATTTTGGATTTGGATATCATACGTGCCCAAGGCTTGGTGAGATAATTTCATCCTGGAAACCTTTATGGCAGAGTTGCTTGAAGTTTCTTGGGATGTTGGGCAGAGTTTTCCTTGTCTTATTTTCATAAATAGGGTAAATATTGAGTCTCAGCTTTGAACATTTTTGCAGGGCACTGAGGGAGAGCTCTCTGCTTCCTGTGGGCCTGAAGAACCTCAGATCCCATCGTGGGCATTCAAATTCCATGATCCCAGCCTCTAACACCCATGTTCCTATCCAAGCCTCCCTGGTTTTCTGGTCTCAGCTCTTGTTTGGTTACCTGGCTTTAGAATCCTTCTTAGACTCTGGATCCTAAGATGTCTTTCTTCCTTGATTTTTTCCTTCCTTCCACCCTCCCTTCCTTCCTTCTTCCAACCTTGGGTATATATTTTTCATTTTTTTACTATTGCCCAGATTACTTTTGTGTTAACAAAGAAAGAGTGGACCTTTGGGGTCCACTTACTCAGCCATGTTGCAACTTCTTTGATGTTGCAAAAAGTTCTCTTTGGCTTGAGTTATGTGAGAGAGTTTGATGTATTGAGATTAGTTTTCATTAAAATTAAACCCCCAATATTCCCAGCGGAGGGGATGCCTCTCCCACTCTCACTGCTTTGCCTGACATCTGCCCTGCACCAGGGTCATACTATCTCCAAGGCTCCCTCATGCTGATTTCTAACCAGATGGCTTTCTGTGCTCTTTCAGTTCCTCAAGCTCCTGGATCAAAGGGGTTGCTTTTCATAATCTCTGGATCACATGGGCAGACTCATGGAAGGCTATGAGTCCAGAAACTTGCAAATGTTCTCTGAGATTCATGAATCAGATAGATCCAAAGGAATGAGAGATATTGCCTTTGTCTCCCCAGCTCCTACTAGGAGGAGTCACAAAGGAAGAAATCTTTCTCCTTAAAGGGCCAAAGTTTATGGTTTTAAAACTATGATCCTGTATAAGGGATTGACTAAGCCAGGAATGTCGCCATCAACAGGTGGTCACTATCAAGTTTGGGGGAAAGGTGGCAAGAAAATGCTGCCCAGAGATGGCATTTCTGCTAGGAGTCAAATCCATTGGTGGGCCATCTCCCATCCCCCTCTGACTCCCTTCCAGCTCTACTGGGCTGAAGTATAACAATTATGTGTTTGAGCTTAAAGTTCAAGTTCTGTGCCTAACTTAATGTATGATACATTAATCCTAAATCAAATAAAATTCATATAATGAAGGAAAAAATGCCTGGTCAACAAAGGGAGAACTTGGAGAGTTTAACCTGTTGAGATTGGAATATGTATTATTTAATAAATACTACTGAAGGGATAGACTACACACAGCCCTTCTTGATTTCCTTTTTTGACTTTGCACAATGTATCTCTCATATTATGCAGTCTGCTGACAGGCCTCTTGCAACCATAATTTTTTTTTTTTTCTGTCTGTCTCCAGTCATTCAGACCAACAGGATTAGACTGGTGAAAAAAGCAGACATTATGCAAAGGGGAGACACCGAGATTTTACATGACAGGATATTCAATCTGAAACTACTTACTGTTAGACTGACATTGGCCAGGAAACAGTCCTTGACTTCGTGTATTGAATAATAGTACCTCAAATAAGGCAATGAGGATAGATATTCCTTGTCTGAGTCACACTGTTGAGAGGCAGTCCCCAGGGCCACCAGGCTGTGAGCGAGGAGGAGGAGGCCTGCTCCAGCAGCCACAGAGCTCACTGCATTTGAGGTCAGGCTGCTCATGGCCTGGAAGAGAAATTCTGCATTGAGATCTCATCACAGAAGCAGCATGCGATGCTGTTATCCCTCCATCCATGGCACTGCAATGGTGCTTCCCTATCCGTTTCTCTAATCTGTGTGTTCCTCAGGGGCACAGGCTGTGTTTTATGCATCTCTGTGTCCCTCCTCACTATCTAGTTTCTCACCTTATATAATTAGTAAATGTTTGTTGGATGACAGAATGCACGGATAATTCCTCCTTAGAGATAGAGGTTCTGGCTTCTTGACTATCTGCAGCACTGAAGACAGAGATGGTACTGCTCAGGTCACTGCCAGCATCTCCCTTACTTCCTCAACAGCCTTAGAATCATTCTGTTGCTTTAAGGTCTTCTAGAATATGGCCTTTTGTTCCTCCTGGGAAGACCAATCTGTCTTCTCCTTCCATAAAGAAGCAGCTTCAGAGAAAAGGCTGAAGCAAACTGGAGAAGTTGGAACACTTACCTGTAGGTGGACCAGGCCTATGAGAACCACATTCACCACACTCTCTCCTGAGTCATAGTCTACACTTTGCGGTAAAGGGCTCTCACAGGATATGATTCCTCTGCAAAGACACTGATGTACCAGGCTCTGTGCCAGGTTCCCAGCATATGTTATTTTCTGTTTGAACATCATTGTAGAATACCATGTATTGGAGGGATAGTTGCCCTGCTCTCTTCCCCATTAGCCCAGTAGCTATATGGCTTCGAGTGCTGAGTCCCTGAAGGAAGAGCAGACTGAATGGGCAGTGCCTTTGCACAGAGCTACCATGCGGGCAATTGAGCCCACATATTGTCTTGTGTCCTGCATGTGGAGCCCACATCGTGTCAGGTCATCCAAGTATAGGTTTCCCTTTCAGTGTATTCAGAGCACTTGGGAAGCCACCTCTGAGATCCACATGTTTATCTTCCACATGTTATAAATGAGAAACTGAAGCCCAGAGAAGGAAGGAACTTTTTCAAGCACACAGATGGGTCAGTGACAGCGCTGGGGTGGGAGTACATATTTTCTGATTCCAAGTCCAGAACTCTGACCCCATCCAATACTGTAAACTCTTCAAAACTCCATCCACTGATTCTGGGGTTTAGACTCTAGCTTCAAGTGTCAGGAGCACATACCAGCCTCATACACCATCTTATGTGCCCTCACCCATGGCTAACCAGACCTTGGATCTTCCTGAGACAGGATGTGGCTTTTCCCTAAGTCATCCTTGTGAGTGTGTGGCCTGGGAGAGGGAAAGGTTGCTATGGAGAAGATCAAAGGCCTCAGCTGCTTCCGCCACCCTACTCCTGACCTTTGTCAGGAAAATGGCTACAGTCTAATAATTCCTTGTTTCTGAGGGGGTGGAGAAAATAGTCACAGGATCTAAGCCCACACACCTCTGTCTCTGACCCTGCCATCTAGGAAAATTGACTCATTATGAGGCAGGTTTTTCTAGAAAAATGATCTCTAGGTTCTAGCTGGGATGGTCATCTACCCTATTCAGGGCCAAGATAACAAGCTGTAAAGAGTCCATGGTATATTTAAAATTTTCCTCTGTTTAAACAACTGAGGTAAACCTCCGTCCAGCTTGAAATATGATCCAGGAGTACCATTTTGTAGGGGAAAGAACAACGGTCTAAAAGGCAAGGAATCTGGGCTTTACTCTTAGTTCTGCCAATGGACCAGGGGGAGAACTTGGGCTCCTTCACCTGCTCTGAGCCTTATTGCCCTAAACTATCAAATGGAGATTTTGAACTAGAAGAATTAACTCTAAAGTTCCTTTTATTCCAACCAGCTGAAATTTGATGGTTCTTATACTTACAAAGGGCTTAGTTGATTTTTTCCCAGAGATAATTGAGAGGGATCCAGTAATGGCAAACTGCTCAGAAAAGAGAGAAATGATCAGTTCAGTTGTCTTGTGGAAATGCATCCACAATGTTACTGTCAATCAATCAATATGTAATGTGAAACTCTTAGGGACATAACACTGTGGGAATGGTGTGGGTCCATAGTGATAGAGAGGCTTGAGTTTCATCATAGGGTGCTTACATTGACTTTGAAGAATAGGCAGATGCACAGAGGGGAAAATGACCTTTTCATTCAGTACCTGATAAATGGATTATTTTTAAACTGGAGGGCATCCAATGGCCTCATCAAATCACCAAAGAACGATGTGAAAAATCTTCCATTTTTCCAGAGGTATGCTGTAGGGCCAGGTATGAAATGCTGTCCTGGTATGCCCATTGTTTTACCTTCCCCTCTTGCCTCCTGCCCCAACCAGTCATGCCCTGGGATGCTCACACAGGAGGATGGATTAAGTCCCTCTACTGCTCTTTCCGAACTGAAGGGACACGATGTGGGATGATAACAAATGGAAAGTCTGAGGCCTTGGCCTTCCTCTCCTGTCTCCCTGCCTCTTGGAACTGAGTCACTCCATGACTTAGCACCGAGTTAGCATTTGTAAAGCATATCCTCTCTTGGTGACTCCACTCTACTCACACACAGAGCTCCTCCAAATGGGTACCCGGACATCAAAATGGTGGAAACTGCTGGGTTGAAGTGGGAAGAGTAGGGAGCAGAAACCAAAATGGCCCCCAAACTTGAAATCGCCAGGGAACACAGGATCTGGATAGTCTACAAGAGACAAGAGGGAAAATTCTAGAACACACTTTAAACAGATGAAAGTGATTATTTGAATGTACGTTGTGAATTATAAAGAGTATAAAAATATGTTATAATTTGTCATATTAAAAAGGAAAGGGCCGGCCCCGTGACTTAGCAGTTAAGTGCTCACGCTTCGCTACTGGCGGCCCGGGTTCGGATCCGGGCGCATACCAACACACTGCTTCTCCGGCCATGCTGAGGCCGTGTCCCACATACAGCAACTAGAATGATGTGCAGCTATGACATACAACTATCTACTGGGGCTTTGGGGAAAAAAAAGAAAAAAAGAAGGAGGATTGGCAATAGATGTTAGCTCAGAGCTGGTCTTCCTCAGCAAAAACGAGGAGGATTATCACGGATGTTAGCTCAGGACTGATCTTCCTCAAAAAAAAAAAAAAAAGGAAAAAACAGTGTTACAAGGAGTCAATAGGCATTCTCTAAGACAAAGTCATGTATAACTAACCTCTTTTCTTTTCTGAAGGGATTATTAAACTAGCAAATCAGGAAGTGATCATACATACATTTTAACTTTATTTTGAAAAGATAGCTGACAAATATTTTCGGTTCTAAGAGAAGCAGATGGAGAAAATTTTTCTGGACAACAGTCCTGTTAGATGGATACAGAAAACAAACTTATCAAAGGAGTATTAAAAAAGGGTTTAATTTCAATTGAAATAAAATAGAGCGGGAAGTCTTTAGTGCCATAATTCATCTTATCTTATTCATCATCAGATTTTAATAATAATTATTATTTTTATGACACCAATGATAATAGTAACAGCCTACATTCGTTGAACACTTTCTACATTCTGGCTATTCATCTTATTAGTTGCTGATGAGAAAAATGAGGCACTGAGAATTAAAATAATGTGTGCGAACCCACACAAATGGCCAACTGGAAAAACTCGGATTTTAGCCCTATTACTAGAGCCCACACTGTTACTCTCTGTTTCAAATGCATATGCAATTGAAAGATGATGCAAACATAGGAGAGATAACTTAAAGTCATGAGAATTCAAGCATTCATATAATTAGTATTTATTAAATATCTATTGTATGCCAGGCATCAGGGGAATAAAGTAAATGAAAATCACTGCCACTGGACATGTATTATGTCCTTTACAGTTAAGTTCCTTGGAAAGTAGAATGAGTTAAGAGCAAAGTAGTAGAAAATGAGGCCTGAGAAGTACAGGGGGCATGGTGCAAACTATCTAGGGCTTTGTAGGCTATTTTACCAACTTTGCCTTTCATTCTGAGTAAAAAGCAAAGCCCACTGGATAATTTTGAGCAAAGAGATTACATGATATAATTTATATTTTTAAAATATCATTCTACCTGCTGTGCTGGGAATAGATTGTAAGGAAATGGAGAAAAGAGATCAATAAGGAGGGTATTGCATAAATTCACATGTGAGATGATGTTGACTTGAAAGAAGATGATAGTAGAGGTAATGAGAAGTAGTTGGGTTCTAGATGTATATGAATATTAAACCTATAGGATTTGCTGACAGTTTGAATGCAGATTATGAAAGAGAGGAATGAAGTTTGCCTCCAAGGGTTTTGGCTTGAGCATCTGCAATGATGGAGTTGACATTGATCTGAGATGGGGAATATTGTATGAGGAGTGGGTTCGGGGAGGAAGACCAGGATTTCAATCTGGGACAGGTTAAGGGGGAGATGTCTAGGAGATATCCAAGTGGAGATGTACATAGGCTGTTGGATATTTGAGTCTTAAATTTGGAGGAGAGATCCGGGCAAGAGATACAGTCCTTTTTTTCTTTTTCCCAGGTCATAAGTGAAGATAATATTTAAAGCCATATTACTGGATGAGGTTGCCATTGTAGCAGATATAGAAAGCGAATGCAATCAAGAATGAGCTATAGAGCACTCCAAATTTAGGATCAGAGAAATAAATAGAAACAGTAAAGGAGCATAAAAGGAGCAGCCAAGAAGGAAGGAGAAAAACCAGAAGAATGTGATGTCCAAGAAGCCAAGTGAATAAAATGTTTCAAGTAGGAGAGAGTGGTCAACTGGATCAAACACTTCTACTAGTTCAAGAAAGTTAACAATGGAGACTTGGAAATTGGGTTAGTAATGTGGAGCAAAGACAAATGCCATTGGATATGATTCAAGAGAAAATATCATTCAAGAGTAATTGGAGATATTGACTTCCTGCCCTTTAGAGGAATGTTGCTGGGGAGGCAAGTAGTGAATGAGGCATTAGCTGGATGGTGTGTGAAGTTAAAAGTATTTGTTTTTGCTTTTATGCGTTCAAGATGGGAGAAATTGCATTAAGATTCTGTGCTCATGGATTGATTAAAAAAATTTGCAGAGATAATGGGGAGAATTACTGGAATAAGTGATAAAGGATGGGATCTACTGCACAAAGGGCAGGTTTTCATTAATTAGAAGATGGACATTTTATTCTTAATAATGGGAAGGGGAGAAAGAATATATGGTCACAGATGTGGGTAATTATAGATGTGTAGCAGATAGCAGATGTTTTTTCCAGATTGCCTCAATTTTCTTAGTATTATAAAGAGCAAGGTAATCAATAGAAAAGGAAGAAGCATTAGAAGTTTGAGGGGAAAGAGTGTATGAAATAGTGTTCTGGGGTAGTAGGAAAGTAAATGAATAAAAGAAATATCATGTACTTTTTATGCAGCTTTTACAGTCCATTTGAGGTTATGATCCTATATCTAAAGTGGTGTGTGTGTCTGTGTTTTCAGCTGTTAGTTGCATGGATTCAGGTATAGAGTAGGCAAATGGGCACAGAGTTAGAATTAAACCAATGTTGCAGTTGGGCAGAGTTAGAATTAAACCAGTGTTGCAGTTTTTCCTGAAGAGTGCGCTCTAAGGAGATGAGGACAAGTCTGTTGAGGGCATTCACAAGAGAGAGTGAACTATGGGATCTTGGTGAGGTGAGGCAGGAAGTGGGCATAAGAGGAAGTAAGGCTCTGTGAGAAAGGGATATTATCAATCAGTCTCAGTAAGGTTAAAGAAAGAGTCAATGTTGAGTCACAGGGAGTGATCTGGAAAGATTAGAGTTGGTGGTTGGAGTATGGGATGCTTGAAATGTAGATAATACTGGGTTTACTGCTACTAGTATTGATAAGGTTGTGGGTACAACTACGGGAATGTTTGTCTAAGGAAGGATAGATAAGGCATTTGAGGAGAAGAAGTCAAAGAGCTGAGAGGACATGGTATTGGAAGGATCATAGACATGGATATTGAAGCAGCCAAAACTTATGATAGAAACTCTCCTGGAGGGAGTGATGGTGATTGAGGAGTCATTATCTTGAAGGGAAAGAAGTGAATGAGCTGGGAGAGTGAAGGAAGTGGAAATGCACAGAAATTTGTCTTTGCCTCTAATTTCCCACAAGGACTATGAGAATGGGGCTCTTTTTGTTCACTGATTATCCTAAGCTTATGAAATAGTGGCTGGCACATTGAAGGTCCTCAATAAATGATAGATGAATGTATGAATTAATAAACACGTTTACGATATGTATTATTGATTGCTGAAGCAAACAATGAAATGTGTTTGTGCTTCTGGGCTACATGTAAGCTAGCTTGTAGAGTTCATGGGCAAAGGGAACAGGGGATTTCTTCAGAGGCAGAAAGGCAAGTCAGCATGGAACCAGTTATTTGAAAGAAGTAAATTAAGGAGTGAATATTGGTAAATGATAGAATGACAAACATTAATTGGTTTTATTTTCAAACAACATATTCCTCAAATGATTTTTATAAAGATGATCATTTTTCTAATTTGCCAAAATATCATTTAATGTTATTTTCTAAAATACTGATTATTTTTAGGTTTTTAAACTAAACTCAGTCTTCTTAAATTTTAATTTTCTTATCAATTCTCAATTATTTCTAAAATTAGAATTACCTAAAAGAAATCTTTTGCAGTTTATGACTGTCTACAATTACTTGAAATAATTATTCTTTTCCAGTGTTCAAAATATAAATAACATTTTAAAAAATCTTTTTTGGGTAGAAGACTGAATTAGGATTTCTTAAATAATAAATAAAAAGGACAATTATGTAACTTGTAAAAAAGCTACAATTATGTTGCTTTTTTTAAAAAAGTGGGAGTGAATTACCTAGTAGAATGACATGAGATTCTAAAGTGGGAGTTTTTAGAGATGAGAGAAAAAGATTGTCCCTGGGAAGCAAAGATACTGCCTTCACTTCTACTCCCAGAAGTGAGGGTTTCAGTGAAAACAGTGCTCTTGGGAGCTGGATTTCTGTTTGTACAATAGGTGAAGAGGCCTTTGAGAAAAAATTGGGGGATAAAGAGGATTATGTTAACTGACCCTGAATTTCAGAAGGTGCAACTGGGCAGATCTCCAAGGTTGGGAATGAGTAGGAATTGGGTCTTAGAAGGGAATGTTCAGAACCCTGTGGGAATTAAAGTCCTAGATATGCAAGATGATGACCTAGGACACTTGGGTGTCTTACAGTTATGTTAAGTCAACGGGGAAAAAATGTATAGTGAGATTAGTCAAGGTTGTCTCATCTCAAATGTTTAAGAAGTGAGCTCAAAATAAGAAGATCTAATTTAATCATATTGAGTAAAATCATATGGTTAAATCCTATATTAAAGACAAATTACAAGAGACTTTATTGTGTAGATTTCAGGTGGCAAAGACCTAGTGGTTTTAGTTAATTTACAGAAAGGCCTGAGGAGGCTATAGTTTTCTCGTAAAGCCCCATTTCATGTCCCAGTTAGTCTGGAGTCAGACAGAAAAAACCTGAACAACTCTCCCAGATCCACTGTAGATCTGTAGTCTAGATACATTCATAATGTTTTCCTGAGTGTTCCCATTATAATGAGATGGACTTACTCCAAGAACCGTGGCTTCTTTTTGCAGACCATCCTGCAGGTTATCTTCTTTTTGGTAGATGTGTTCAAGTTTCTCTTTTGGGGGGATATTGATACCCTTTGGAATGAAGGAGTCAAAGGCTCCCTTGGTCTTGGGCTGTAATAGCATGATGCTGATGATTCTGGAAGAGGCGGTAAACTCAGTTAGGACTCAAGGTTTGACTTAAGGTCTGAAACTCCCAGGGACTAGACTTTGCAGGAACTTAAGATTTTTCTCCATCACCCAAGGGGTGACTTGTCTTTTAGGAACAACACTGAATATGGGGAGCAGTGGAAGCATTGGAAAGCTAGCATGCTTGGCACAGTCCATCCATTGTGGACAGGAAGCATGTCACTGGGAGAAAACTGTAAACATTTTGAGGAGTCCCACAATTGAGATGCAAACAATTCACATAGAACTTGCTTTGCAGCCTTGAGTGTATCCACCTCACTCTTCCTTCTTCTAGTTTCCCTTCCTTACCCCTGTAGCTCTGCTTCATGGCACATTCCCACACCACACTTCTCAGTATTGTACTTTTATGCTACACCTGTTCTGCTCATTCTTCCATCATAGTCTTATTTTCTTTCCATTAAGATGTTGATTCATCCTGTTCCATATCCCTTTCCTGTATAGGGCTTGTCCCACCTAGAATGACCCCCTTGCCTATATTAGCTTAATAATTGTTAATATGAACATTTACTTAGCTCCTGCTGAATTCCAGGCACTAGGCCATAGTAGCTCTAATCCATATGACAACTCAGATGTTATTAAATCACTTTATACATTAGAAACTCAGGACGAATAAGTTCAAGTGATTTTCTTCAAATGAAATAGTCACATGAAGCACTTAGCCTGTCATATGGGAAGTGTTTAATACATGGTAACAAATACGATTATTATTAGCCTGTATTTGCATAACTGGAAAGTATCTGAACAAAGTCAATCTGGCCCAGAAGCTTGTGATATTTTTCTCAATACCACATTAATTCTCCTCATCTTCCCCCTTCTTCCTTCCTAACATTGGCAGTTCCAGTGTAGATTCAAGGAGCAAGTTGTCTGCTGTCCACCAGCTCAGCAGCATTGTTAGGCCTCTGTGGTGTCAGCAGCAGGGTTCAGCCACTGGGATACTTCCCAGATCTGTTCTTAGCACCACATTCTCCCTCTTGTAGGCCATAGTTTGGATAAAGTCTTGTATTAACCTGATGGTGTCACAGTTCTGTTCCCTGACACTTCAACTCAATGTCTTAGTGTTTTAGGAATGGTTCCAGGCTCTCTCAGATGGAGTGCATAACATGCAAAGATTGGAACTCACATCCACAGTCTCATTACTAGTGGAGGCGATGGGAAAGGGCTCTGGGCTGGGAGTCCGATGCCTTAGCGTCTAGTTTCACACCTGAGTGTGTGTCTTGGAGTCCAGTCCTATACTCATATTCTATACCCACCAATTATTACTAAACTCAGCATAGACAAGTTATTTTAGCTACTTCATAGGTTCCTGGTGAGGGTTATATGAGATGGTGTATGTAGTGGGCTCAACATAGAGCAGGGCACGTGATAAACTCTCAATACATATTTGTTATATCTAAAACTCAACTCTGATATTTATTAGCTCGCCACAAGAAGGTAATATCCCCACATTCATCCTCAGTTTAATTACCTATAAAAAGGGATAATAATGCTATCATGAAGGACTCTTGTGAGGCTTTGAATGAAGTGATGTACATGAATGCCTTTTGTCATGCCTCTGTGATCTTTATCAGGTGTTCCATAATACTCAGTAAGAAGTTAATGACCTCCACTCCATTTGTACTCCTAGATCTATGCCTTGGTCGAGTTTCTCATACTCTCCGGGCATCAAGTACCTTATTTGAAGAATTACTAAAAATAAAGGTCTTGTCTAAGGTGCTAATTTTCATTTCAGGGAATTTTGGAATCTGGGCAGAAGTATGGATGATTTGCGTGAACAAGGATGGGAATAGTGTTGACACTGAATCCTTGCAGTAGAGCTGGGGCAAGGATGCCATGGATGGTTCCAGGCCCTTTCTACTGAGCATTCCAGCACATCTTTAAAGCCAGAGAAGTAGAAAAAGCATCAGGTTTGAGAAGAATCTAAGTTTCAAAATCAAACAGTAGTCTGATAAAATGATAATTGCTAACATTTATTGAGCACCCACTATGAGTCTGGTACTCCATTAAGAGCTTTGTGTGGAGTTTCATTCAGTCTACACAATGACTCTCAGAGATAGGTGCTATTATTACTTGAAATCTGCAGATAAGGAAAATAAGGCTTAGAGAGGTTAAATAGTTTGCACAAGATTGTATATCTAGTATGTAGTGGAGGCAAGATTGTAACCCAGGAGGCATTATGCCAGAGCTCTTCTATATCCCCTGTAGGTTTGGGCATGCCCATCTAGCTACACATGATTCTCAGCCCCTGTATCCTTCCTCCTTGGTAGCTGAAGTCCATTGGCTGCCGCTCATCAATTCCATATTCACCCACAGGAACATTTCTGGTCTTAGGGAATGTGGTTGATGGTCTTTCCAGAAATGTTCCCGTATTCTGACAACTTGGCTTCTGCCTTGCTCCTTATGGTTTATTAGCCCAAATTGTCAAGTAGACTCCTTCTTTCTAGTCATAATACCCAGAACTCAAAGGTCATCCATATTGTCACATACTGCAGGATTTCCTTCTGTTTTAAGGCTGACATTGAAGACATTGTGCTAAATGAAAAAAACCAGTCACAGAAGGACAAATACTGCATGATTCATAAAGTACCTAAAATAGTCAAACTCATAGAAGCAAAGATTAGAATGGTAGTTTCCAGGATCTGGGGGAGGAGGAAATGGGTAGTTGCTGTACAACACGTATAAAGTTTCAGTTATGCAAGATAAATAAGTTCTAGAGATCTGTACTACGTTGTACTCTTAAAAATTTTTTAAGAGGGTAGATCTCGTGTTAAGTGTTCTTACCACAATAAAAAAATAAAATTGGAAAGAAATAAAAGAAAAAGATTGACCTCCAACTTAAGGATTAAAAAAAAAAGTCTCTTGGGGCGGGCCCAGGGGTGTAGCGGTTAAGTTTGCCCATTCCGCTTCAGCGGCCAGGGGTTTGCCGGTTCAGATCCTGGGCATGGACCTACTCACTGTTCATCGAGCCATGCTGAGGCAGCTTCCCACATAGAAGAATTAGAAGAACCTACAACTAGGCTATACAACTGTGTACTAGGGCTTTGGGGAGAAAAAAGAAAAAGAGGAAGATTGGCAACACTTGTTAGCTCAGGGCCAATCTTCCTCAAAAAACAAAAAAAGTCTCTGTAGTTCTGGATTCCTTTCTGTATTTTTCAGTTCTCATAGCCAAGGACTACAGGATATGCTTGATTCTAAGCCTGGAGCTAGGACCTGGAAGCCTAGCTGATACCCTCTAGCTCACCACACTCTCAGATACCATGTAAATTTATTTTCTTTTCTTATTTTTTAATTATCTGTTTTGTTTAAAAGAGTGCATAACGTAGCAAATGCAATCAAAAAGGGAATAAGATTTGAAGAAGAAAACAAAAATGTTTCTTAAATCTCAACTACCATGCAATAACCACTGTTTCATACATATCCTTCACATTCTCTTTTTTGTCCTCTCTCATTTTGTCTCTTTCCTCTTTCTTTACGTATGTTTACACACATTTATAATTCTACATAAGCAGAGTCAGTCTATCTATGCCATTTAGAAATATTTATTTTTGCACCAATATTATTCTGTGGGCATCTTTGACACTAATGAATATAGATCATAAAAATCCTAAATTTAAAAAGCAAATGATAAATTCTACACATGCTACCACATGGATGAATCTTGAAGACAGTACGCTAAATGAAATAGGCCAGTCACAGAAGGACACATATTGTATGGTTATACTTCTGTGAGGCACTCAGAGTACTCAAATTCATAGAGACAGAAAGTAGAATGATGGTTGCCAGGGGCTAGGAGGAGAGGGGAATGTGAAAGTATTGTTTAATGGGCATTGAGTTTCAATTTGGGAAAATGAAAAAGTTGAATTTCAATTATGGTGATGGTTGCACAAGAATGTAAATGTACTAAATGCCACTGAAGTGTCCACTTAAAAATGGTTAAGACGCTAAATTTTGTGTTATGTATATTTTACCACAATGAGAAAAGCCAAATAATGTATTCAAATGAATAGATACTTCAAGATTCATTTAACCAGTCACATATTCATGGTTACTTAAGTTGTTTCTATTTTTTACCATTATGAACAATGCTATCATGAACATCTTTGCAACTTTGTGGTGCATCATCTATTCAATTATCTCCTTAGAGTAACGTTTGGAAGTGGATTCACTGAGTTTAAGCCTATGATGTTTAAATTTTGACACATATTGCTACTTTTTAGGAGGAATTCTGTATAACCAAGATTCTTTATGGCTTCAAAAGAAGCCTCCAGGCTGATGCCATCATCTCCAAACTCCACAGTCTGAGACAAATGCTTTGTCTTTCTGCATTCACCACGTGGAGACAAACTTGGGCAGGCCCACTTCAAGACAATTCTAAAATCCTCACTTTGGGAAAAAATCCTAGCTTGGAGGACAACTGCTCTGCACGCAGCAATTTTTTCTATTACGCTAGACTAGAATTAGAATAGAACAATGAGGTCCTAATACAGGGTTCAATCTAGTTGCATGGCGTCACATTTGTTGAGAGTGTATTCTGTGTAAGACCGAGGGTGATACTAGGAAATGCAGAGAATTGTAGAAAATCATCACCTCAAATCTTGAAAGAAACCTAAGGATTGTCTCACCCAATTCTCTTATTTGGAAAGTGAGTAAACTGAGTCCCAGAGAGGGAAATTGACTCACCAATTCCTGCAGCAGAGACAGGATGAGAATCTGATTCCTGGCTGTCTGTTCAAAAGACAGCAATCTCCCCTCAAAATTCATGATCCAAACCAAGCCGCCTACCTGTTCTTGTAGCCCAGTCCTGTGCGTTGTGGCTGGTGGGCCAGCTCACCTCTGGGGAGCGCTCAGCCAGAACCTCCTACTGGCTGTTACTGCCAGAATGATCTTGCTGCTCTGCTCTCCAACTTCAGAGACTTCCTGTCATTTTCTCGGAGTAGTATTTATGATTACGTAAGATATGAGTTTTGCTGTACTTACAGACAGTTGACAAGAAAAGTGCCCCTGCTTCCTCTTTCTAAATTTTAAGGTTTAGAAAATGTCACAAAATAGAAGCAACACATAAGAGAAAGAGCTTGTGAAGACTAGTGAGTTGCATCATCCTGGTTAAAATTAATTTCCCCCATTCCTATAGGTAAGTCAACTAGTTCATCTCCTTTCAGTAGAGTTTTATTAATCTACTAAATGGGGGTGGATAATAATAGTTACACTGTAAGGCTGTTGGGAGAATTAAAAAGAAAGACTATAAAGAGCTTACAAAAAGTAAACACTCCAATAACTCATGATAATAATGATGTTAATTTTGAATTTAGGAGAATTTATTTATTTTCCCATTTCCCAAGCTCTTGGCAAACTGAAAGCAACCTGTGGAGACTCGCTGCCTAATTGTTACGTCTTCATGCTCAGAGAGGTCCAGCCACATCTCGAAAAGGATGTCAGCGGATTGGACTCGGAGGCAGAGCCATCAAGGCTGCAAACAAGCTCCTATTCTGGGAAGTATGGAGACATTGTTGCCACTTTCACATTCCTTTTAAGGCTGCTTGGAGAAGAGCCTTTGCTCAGAAAGGCTGACCAGAGAGGGGTTAGGATGGCACTGGGAACCGCAGCCTATAGCAACAGCTGGCAGCATGACATGCTCCATACTTTCTCAATTTCCTGAAGGCTGGCAAGGCTGTCCCCTGAAAGCAGAGCAAATCTAAGCCAGGAGGACTGAAGAAACTAATAAAATACTTGGAGAGAATTTTAGTCCAATCCTTTTCAACTGCAAACGAAGTGATATTGCTGAAGGAACCTACCACAGACCACACGTCAAGTCTGTAGAAGAAGTAGGACTAGAATCCAAGTCTCTTGGCAACCAGGTCCAGGCTTGCACCATGGAAGCAGTCTGTCGTTTTGTCATCATCTTCATCCCCGTGACCAACATCATCTTCATTTAAGAAAACCCTCATGGTCCAGATCTTCTGCTGGGTCTGTGACCTGCTTTGAACAAACTGCCAAAGAAGAATCTTGGCCATTTGGGCTTCTCTCACATCCCTTCTGAGTCTGAGAAGGAATTTGTGGGAAAATCAGTTAAATATCCAGTCAGTTTTCTCATATATAAACTGGTAATAGAAAGGTCTTCAGAGTTTTTGTGAGGATGACGTCATATATAAATTCATGTATATAAGTCATATATAAAGTGACCAGTGTAGAGTCTGACATATATTAACATTCAGAAAAATCTGTATTCCTTCTCCATCTTCTCCCAGCCCCTTTGTAGAAAAGTGTATTTTGTCTTTAGATCGATCTCTGTTCTCTATGTGTAGTTTTTCTACATTTACTCTAAATCCACCCTCCTGCGCATTGATTGGAATAGCCTCAGCCTCTTTCAAAGAGTCCTGGTGCTCTAGACTAGCAGTGACTCATGCTGCTAAGATTGCTTCAAGGGCACAGTCTAGAGATTTCCCAGTTTCCCACCCCCCATCCCACGCTGACCATGAAGCTAGTAAAAGTGGAAGTGCGTCTCAGATCTCCACTGACCTTGAACAGAAATTTTTTTTCTTCAGAAATAGAAGATGCAGGGTCTGACTGTCCAGGACACATTCTCCAGAGCGCAGTTCACTGTCCTCTTTGGTGTTCAACTTTGGTTATTGACTCCACGCATGGGTTTTTTTTTTTTCCCCTCTACTTCTTAGAATCTCACATCATGACAGCAGAATGAAAGCTAAAGGATCTTTTTCCCAGAGGTTACTCAGGGAGTTAGTCATGGC
The DNA here is from genome assembly GCF_020826845.1 of Diceros bicornis minor. Lineage (NCBI taxonomy): Eukaryota > Metazoa > Chordata > Mammalia > Perissodactyla > Rhinocerotidae > Diceros > Diceros bicornis. Next base: position 13,008,841 of record NC_080770.1, read on the forward strand.
TGGAGTGGTGGCTGATTCATGCAGTTTTTATCTCTATGATATGCTAGTGATTTCTTCATGCCTTTTCAGTTCTTTAATGCCCAGTTAATGCTTCTTTATGGCAAGTGATCTCTGTTAAAATAACTTAGGAGGTTTCTGTCTCCAGACTGATAACCTACGCTACAGAGAGGTTAAGTAACTTGGCTCAGGTCACACACCTAGTAGTCTGTGGAGTCTAAATTTGAATCCCGGTAATTGGACTTCAGAGACCATACTCTAATTACTCTGCTGTGCTATTAGTCCTGGAACGTGCTTTACTGATCCTCTTGACTTGAACAGCTGAACTCAACCCTACTGTGAAACTCTTTCTTCCAAGTGAAATGTGAGCAAATGCTTATTTGGTAGTGGCCTTGATGTCTGAGTAAAACACAGCTGTTGGGACTGACCATTCAGTGGTGATGAATAGGTTGAAAGAATGAGATTGTCTCAGATGGCGATGAGGCTGGGATTCTGTACCTTTGGCTTAACTTGAGGACAGACATAACAGTATAGTGTGGTGGGAAGATGCATAATGTGCAGTCTCTTTTCACCTCATCCTCAACAGTTCTGCCAGGCCTCATGGAACTTTATAGAAATCTCCTCCCTGAAGAGATGTGGGGGCACAGTCTTCCTTTAAATAAATTCTAAATGGAAAAATAATGGGCCTCACTTTTCATTCAACCAGTTTTCGAGGGCCTCTTCTGTGCCAGGCTGTGTTCTAGGGGATGTGTTATGGACTGAATTTTTGTGTCCCCCAAAATTTATATGTTGAAATCCTAACCACCAATGTGATGATATTTGGAGGTGGGGCCTTTGGGGGGTAATTAGGTTTAGATGAGGTCATGACACTATGGTCCTCATGAAGGGATTAGTGTCCTTATAAAAAGAGGAAGATACTAGAGCTCTCTCTCTCTCTCTCTCTCTGCCATGTGGGGATGCAGCAAGAAGGTAGCCATCTGCAAACCAGAAAGAGAGCTCTCGCTAGACACCAAATCTGCTGGCACCTTGACCTTGGACCTCCCAGCCTCCAGAACTGTGAGAAATAAATGTCTGTTGTTTAAGCCACCCAGTCTATGATATTCTGTTATAGCAGCTTGAGCTAACTAAGACAGTGTATATCGATGAACAAAACAGCCAAAATCACCTGCTTTTGTGGGGCTCACCTTACACTAAAACAAAAGAGTAATGAAGAGAGACTATATGGCCATAGTAATAAGACTAGTGAGAAGGTGGTGCAAAGAGAGAAAGAGACCAGTGGAACAGAGCTGATGTTAAGAATATCATTTTCTTTCTTTCTTTATTTTTGTGAGGAAGACCAGCCCTGAGCTAACATCTGATGCCAGTCCTCCTCTTTTTTGCTGAGGAAGACTGGCCCTGGGCTAACATCCATGCCCATCTTCCTCTACTTTATATGGGACCCGCCACCACAGCATGGCCTAACAAGCGGTGCGTCGGTGCACACCTGGGATCCAAACTGGTGAACCCCGGGCAGCTGCAGTGCAGCGCGTGCACATAACCGCTTGCGCCACAGGGCCGGCCCCCAAGAATATCATTTTAAATGGATCTCATGAGGTGAATAAGATTGAACATACGTTGAAGGATTTATTTAAAAATTTGTTCTCTGGCCCAATGTGAGAATCCTGAAGCTGGTCTGGATGTCAGTCCTAAGCTGGAAACAGTAGGCAATGCTTGGAAGGCCTGTAGCTATGGAAGCACGCTTGACATAAATTGTAAACTCTGTGCATTTGGTGACAGTGTCCCAGGAGAGAAAGAAGAAGAAAAGAACAATAGAAAGGGCAAAGACGAAGAGGACTGCTCTGTACCCAGCAAGGAGACAACACCACCATTTCAGAAGGAAGCCGGTCATCATGCAAAAAGAACATGAGGAGAAGGACCATGGGAGGGAAGACAGTGCCTAGACAGCTCCAATGAGGAAGTGGGTGATCTTACCAACGTTTTGACAACTAACGATGGTGCTGAAGGAACAGTTGAAGAGCAGATCAATCTCCTGCTTTATTTTTTTGTAAGAAAAAAAGGAAGAGGGTCTTTTAGACTCTTGACAAAGGAGTTGTTGCAAGAGCAGAAAAACTGGGTATAAAAGCCATGACAAGTTCCCTTGTTTTGACAGGAAGTAGTTTTCTTTTTTTTTTTTAATGATAAGATTAGAGAACAAATTAAGAAATATGGGTACCATTTTCTACAGTTTTGACATAGTAACGACAAAAGGCTCAGGAGTTCCTTCAGGTTTTGGAGTATATAGTAACAATTCTTTAAGCTCAGGTCATCTTTGTCATTCTAAGTATTTTAAAGGAGAAATAGGTCACAGGGCTTTTGGAAGAGGAGGTTACCATCAGCTGGTTGGAAAAGACTTCTAAGAAATAGGTCTCAAGAGGACTACCAAACAAATTACTGTCCAAATAGAACCACTTATAAAATGGTTGAAGAAAGCGGAGGAAGAATAACCTGGAAGCGAAGAGGTAGAATGGAGACAGGAATATTGCAGTGAGTATCAAAGATTGCCAGCATACTTAAAGCTGAAATTGGGAGTCTGACCACGGGAACAGTGAAATTATGAAACTAATGCTACTTTAAAATGAGGACTCAACGTCACTCACCAGGTCATGCTGCAAATTTTTCTGCATTATCAGATGGAAGGGCAAAGTATATTTACTAAGGCTAAAAGGCTTAATTTCATGCTATCCTTAGTATAAAAGTTTGTGGTCTGAAAATAAGAACACAGAAGATTCTAGGGAATCTATGCACATTATTGAGCAGATGTGGTTTGTTTGTTTATAGTACACCTCCTTTTGAAAAATTAGCAGTTGACACATTTGGATTTCATTTATGCAGCTATAAAAATAAATAATTTTTTTCCTAAAAACTTGAATACAGTTTGCATCGGGTGAGGCAAACACTTTGCCATCTAGGTTACCAATTCTATCCTCTCTGTATTCTCAATAATCTTGTAAAAATATTATTAATTTTAACATATCTTCTATATACTTATACATACACACCAAAATTAAATATATTTAGATGGCAATATAATTTAGAACATTGCATTTTACTTTTAAAACATGAAAGACATTTTATCAAGCATATGACAATGGTTTTTCTATATTGATTTTACCCTCTAATTTGAATGCTATGAGGAATAGAAATGCTGAATATAGCCACAAAACTGTAGTGTGGCAGCTTTTGCTTTCTTTGTATCTGTGAATTTTAATTTTAAAAATGTTCATGTTAACAGGGTCAGCCCGGTGGTGCGAGCAGTTAAGTGCGCGCGCTCTGCTGCGGCGGCCTGGGGTTTGCCGGTTCGGATCCCGGGCGCGCACCGATGCATCGCTTGGCAAGCCATGCTGTGGCGGTGTCCCATATAAAGTGGAGAAAGATGGGCACGGATGTTAGCCCAGGGCCAGTCTTCCTCAGCAAAAAGAGGAGGATTGGCAGATGTTAGCTCAGGGCTGATCCTCCTCACAAAAAAAAAAAAAAAATGTTCATGTTAACAAAGATTATTCATTAATTCCTTATGTTTAATATTAGACCATGCTTTTAAAGTAGGGACCTTGTAGTTACATTTTAAATTAAAGAACTCTATTAAAAACTTGTGAGAGATAAATGGTCACTGAAAATTTAATCAGCTCCTGAAAGTGGAGTAAGGGTGTATCCACATAGTTTCTAGTACTTGTCTGAATGAAAAAGAGTCCATTTTTATTAAGGCATTAGTCATTACAATCCAATTTAGTTTAACACAGTTGTTCAAATTTACAGACTCTTAAATGTTTGGTGTGAGTAGTGCTCATTTATCTGACTTAGAAGACATGTAAGGAATCTTAGGAAGCTTCAATTAACTGAATTCCCAATCCTTAGTAATATCATCATTGAACTCCTCAAACGTAAAAATATTGACAGGCCCCTGTCATTTTTTGTTCTGTGATAAACTTGGGGAGAGGACAGATAACTGTCTTTAAAATTGAATTGAACTAAACAATCTATTCCAAGAACTTGCCATAATTAGGAGAGTTAAGTAAATTTTCCACATACATTTTTTTTCAAACCAGGTTACTATTAATGCTGTTATAAACTTCTGATGTTAATGTCTGTTAGAAAAGGGCTTAATATATAAGGATTTCTTAAAACTGTCCTGATACCAATGAGCATTTCTTATCTTCACAAGATGGCTATCCACATCCCTTAACTAAAACACCATTGTTCCTTTCTGCACACTTTGTTTTTCTCCTTTTTTCCTCTGCGAGTCCCTAATACCTATTATTCTAAGTTTTTACAAGCTCTTATAAGTCTCCAGAAATCAAATAGAGCTCCATTACATTTGAGAGCCTTTATAACATGTTAATTTCCCTCTAGAGGTAGGTAAAAATGCCTTTTCCCTTTCTTACATTTGTTTGTTCCACCAGGTATAACTCTTATACCACTAATGAGAAAACAACCCACAACATTATTAGATTATAAATTTTATTTCTCTAATTCTTTGTAGGTCATCTCACTATCCATAGCACAGGAGAGTCTCTTACCCATATATCTTCACAAGAGAAAGATCATTCTGGTGACACTGGGTGGATTCTGCCTTCATGTCAAGGAGGATCTATTATTTTGAACCAGAAGTTCTGGAAGCATGACAAAGTCACACATCTGATTACTCTACATTTTCATATATGCAGTGAACAAATGGGAAGCCAATGTCTAGTCTATGGCTAAAGAATCTACCTGGGCTGATGTGACCACTATAGACATACAGAGACTAGCAGAACCAAAAAGACAAAAAATACAGACACAAATATATATGTAAACAATCACCCCTACCAACAAAATACAACAGAAATAATATTGCTGCCAAAATTTTCATGTGATTAATCACACAGCTGGTAACTGTACAAGCTAGAAATTGAATCCTGTTCTTTATACTCTAAACCCATTGCATTTTCCATACATGAAAGCTTCACAAAAACAAACTGGGGTGTCCCTAGTCCTAGCACAGCAACTTACTAGCTAAATCTGTGGTCTCTCTAACAATTGCATTTGAAAATAATCACCCACATCTGTGATCCATTTATGTCCAGAGTCACTGTAAGACTGTGACTGTTTTGCAGTTATAGGTAAAAGCGTTTATGAGACCCTAAGAATCCAAACTGGTGTAATGCTATCACTCTTGCCTTTGAGAACTAGTCCATTTTTGTGTTACTGATACATGTTCCATTATTAACTAACCTTGCTTCCCTGAGATAGTAATAGTTCTGTAGAGTATAAACAATAAATGGAAGAGAATAGGTGATATGGACCCCTGTAGGCAACACAACATGTAAGAAACAGCACTGGTCTTGGAGTTAGGAGCTCTGCATCTGAATCATAACTCCGTAGCCCAGTTTCTCCACCTGTTAAATACTAGGGATTGACGAAACCAGAGGCTTCCTAAAGCCTTTCCAACTATTACATTAAATAATGGTGCATCCCAAAGTGTGGGAAGAGGTATAGGAGGTAATTACTAGTGAAGACACATTTTGAATCTCGCTTTTCACATTAAGATATCTTGAGGTTTATTTGCTCATTTGTACAAACTATATTTATTCTTTCTATAAATGTTTATGTTCGTCTATCAGAGATTGCATTTAATTCAATGCCACCGATTTCTGAATACCAAAGCTTAGGAAATTGGGCTTATCCAGAGGCTATCTAGAGCTAATGGGGAATATCCATGATATCATTAATGTTTTCAGCTCCTTCAGTCTTTTGGCTCAGCTATCCATAATGTGGGCTTCCATCCTCACGGGAGCTGTATGGTAGTTGGATGTTCCACCATCAGCTTTCCATTCTCCTTCCCTGTAGGCAGAAGAAGAAAGATATGAAGAGGAGGGGTAGCACCTAAATAAGAAATTGACACATTCCCAAGAATCTCCTGCAAAGTTCTTCTTAGGTCTCCTTGGCCAGAACCATATCACATTGCCATTTCTATCCACCATGAAGGCTGGAAAATATTGTCTCTCCACTGTGCACTGTACCATTCCTGAATAAAATCACCATCCTTTTGCAAGAAAGATAGGGAGACCAGATAATGAAGAGTCAAATTATTTGTTTACAATCAGCACTGAATTTGCAAGATAATTTCTCTTGAGGTGTGTGTATTCATCTTGGTCAACTGGGTTCTTTGCATAGTTCAGATAACCTGGTTATAAGCTCATTTGAAGATTTAGCTGAAAATATTTGAAAAGTTATGAAATGACACATTTAAGACTTGGTAAGATTTCTTCCTAAGTATTTTTCTTAAACCAGATAGTAGCAGTGAATGGATATGGAATCATTTTACCATCACTTTCCAGATATCACTAAAATACATTTGGAAGAATTTTGTATTTCATTTTTAAACACACACACACACCTATATTATATTAAAATTTAATGACATTTTAAAGTCATTAACAAAATTTTTTCATCAATTTTTTCCTATAATTGTGGCTATCAATTAATTTTGAGTGTAAAAGGTAAATATTTCTAGGAAATAAATCAAAACAGTGTTGTGTCTCATTAAAAACTTTTCAACCCAATGAAGCTGATAAAAAATTAGAAACTTTGAAGAACAGGACTTGTTTTAAACAACTCATTTTCCCCTTCCAGAGTGCTAGTTTTCAGGCTTCAGTTTGCATAACCACTATGAAATGTCCTTCTTACCAGGTGGAAAACCCCTGGCTTTCCCCTTTCAATGAATACTTAATGAATTTCCTCTCCGGGTTGTTTCCTCATAGGGAACACGTATAAACACAAAAACTCAGCTTTATTTATTGATTTATTTTTGTAAGCTCTAGTGTTATTTATTTTACTCTTTGACGTGTCAGAATTTCAGATAATGGGATTAAAATCTTATTAACCTTCTGATTCAATACATATGTGATTTAAGAGTCTTAATATTGGTTAAATTTTTAAAAATAACAATTTGGTTGATATAAAATGTCATCTTTATTTTAAGTAAGTGGTATTCAGACAAAGTCCCTTCATTACTTAACCAATTATAATCACATTAATTCTTCTCATTAAATAATTAACTAGATTTATTGTTACAGATGTTTCTTATTTATTTAAAATGTAATTATTTTTTAATTTAAATTACATTTATAGTTACCTTTTATTGTCACAAATAATACTGCACAAAAATGTGCAGTGATGACATTTTTTATTTTTAAATGCATTTAAGTAGAAAAAGTGGGTTAGTTAAAATAAGCAAATAATACTACAACTGGTTTACAGTTATGGTTCTTTAATTATAGAATATGGGGATAGAGCAGTTTTCCTAAGATTGAGCACTTAAAAATATCCCAATTCTTCTTTAAGGAGCATCACATGGTGTTAAGGAATTGAAAAGCTCAATTCCTAAAGCATGAGTATATGCAATATGGAGAGCACAAAAATAATATAGTGCTTTTTCTATTTGGGTTTTCAAAATCTTTATAACTTGTACTTGAATAAGTGGGACTCATGGAATTCACAGAAACCTACCTGATTCCTCACAACTGTCCTTTTCACACATCCTCAGTGGGGCTAGTTCTCCTTAGCTTCTTATTTAAAATATAAGGTAAGTTACTGTCAGCAAGTGAAGAATTCTCTGGTCACTTCAGTAATTAAAATGTCCAGTCTTATGCAACAATCAAAACTCAAATGTCCTTTACAGTGACAACTTCTTCCTTCCCTAGTTTGGGTCTGCCTTAGACAGAATGTCTATCATGGGAAGGAGGAGAGAGTGTTCTCTTTTTTTCTCTAACCGTCCTTCCTAACTTGCTAAGAGGGATTTCTGATCCTTGCAGAGTCAATGGCAGGATTGAGGAGAGCTGAGGAGCAGAAAATGTCTTCCTTAATTGGTACTGTCCTAACTTGGTGTCAGGCTGGTAGGGGTTGAATGTTTTCTGGCTCCGTTACTGGGATTCATTGGCTGTGATTCTCTCAGTATTTTAATGCACTTACTCAGCTGATTGCTCAGTGTTCCTCCTATGTCCTACCCCTGAGTGTCCCTCAGAAAATCTCCAGCCTCATTCTCTTCAAGGTCTCTTTGCTCCCTCCCGGTGTCCTTTTGGAGCAAGCTCTAAGACCATCTGTGAGAACTTGGTTTACATGTAGAAGTACAGGCCATCCCAATACAACCTACTCTTGCTTAGCTGTGGCAGACAGACTTCATGTCTGTCTCATGATTCCTGCCTCTTGGTGTTCATGACCATTTGTGATTGCTTCCCCTTGAGTATAGGCAAGAGCTGTGGCTTGCTTGGAATGAATAGAATATAGCAAGGGTAACAAGCTGTATGTCATTATGTCAATGTGATTCCATGATTATATTGCAGAAGATTGTAGCATCTGTCTTACTGGTGTCTCTCTCTCTCTCTGCCCTGCTGGCTTTGAGGAACCAAGTAGCCATGTTGGGGAGCTCCATGTGGCAAGGAACTGTGGGCAGCCTTTAGGGATTTAGAGTGGCCTCTAGCCAACAGCCTACACCCAGCAAGAAAATGGGGCCCTTTGTCCTACAACTGCAAGGAACTGGATTCTGTCACCAACAGTGGAACCTTGAAAGTAGATCCTTTCCCAGCCAAGCCTCAGATGAGATCAAAGCCCTGCCAACACCTTGATTGCAGCCTTGTGAGACCGTGAAGCAAAGAACCCTGTTAAGCCATGCCCAGAGTCCTGACCCACTGAAACTGTGAGATAATAAAAGTAAGTTATTTTAAACCTCTAAGGCTGTGGTAGTTTTCTCTGCAGCAATAGATAAACACACTGGCCATCAGAGTCGAAAGCCCCAGCCTTAGCCTTTTGGTTCCTTGGAGCGTGTTAGACTCAAGTCTACTGTCTTCCCCAAACTATGAAGATCTACATTAAGCTCCCCACGTGGTCCCATTGCAGCCTCTGTCTCTGAGCTTAGAGATGAGGCTGAAGTTCTTCCTTCCTACTCCTATAGCGGGAGGAGGGGGAAAACCCCACCGAACTTCAACAGTTTTCTTCCAATGGAATTCTCCAATCAAGTTCTTAAGTGATAATCTGTTTCTAATGAAATTCTCTGAGTTCCAACTCAGTCTTTAAACTTCTTTTAAGCTGGTTGAGAAAACCATTTTGGGCTAGCTCTCTTGTAATTTCTGCTTGGGCGAATGGCATCTCATTTTGTAAATTGAGAACAATTGTCAGCTCCACAGCAAATCAAGAACGAGGCGGTCCCTCCAGGTGCAGGCAATAAGGGGAAGCATTGTGTGTAGAAACTTTTAAAATAATAATAAAACTGCCATCTGCCTTTTATCATCCATATGTAAGCAATTCTAAACAATATCAAAAATAAAATACTCCTCCTCGGAAAAAATAAACCTTTGTTGGTCTAAATTCTAATCTAAAAATGGCCTTTTCCTGGGTCACATCCCTCCCACTGCCCCACCCTTGGCATGACACTGTGTTATCTATTGTCTCTTGGCCTCAGATGAAACCGAGCAGAGTCTCTTGCCTATGTAAGTCCTGTTACAGCCAGATGGACAGTTTAACCTCAGATTTTACAATACCTTCCAAGGCTGAATTAGAAAAAGCTGCCCTTTCTCAGGATACTTTGCTGTCATCTGCTGGGCAGTTGTAAAAAGCGCACATATCCATGATGGTTGCAAAAGTGAATGGAGCCTCTAAGATTTGTGTTGTGTTCTACCTACACCCTCATATGTGGTGGTATTTTGTATGTGTGTATGCGTGTGCGTGTGTGAAAGTGCAACTGTCAGAAAACAGATGGAACATTTAGCATTATCTAAGGTATAAAGAATTAAGATGCAAATTTTCCACCAGATATTGCTTTTCTCTTTGTTTGGTCTAGCAGAAGTGGTACCAGAAAGTGACTTGGGTGGGCCTGTGTGTGAGTGCGTGGTGGCAAAGGGGGAAGGAGGAGGTTGGGGTCTTTGGAGAATATAAAGGAGTCAGGCTCTGGAAGGGTGGACTAGCTTAGTTGTCTAGGAAAGTAAGGCAGGGAGACATAGAGGAAGAGGAGGAAAAGGAGTATGTGATGAAACAACGCTGTGTCAGGCACTGTTCTGAGTGTTTCATGTATACCTTCTCTTCCTATTAGTATGCAGTGTTGTAACCGCACAAAGGGCACAATCTGCTCGCAGCAAGACAAAAGCCAGTCATCAAGAGGCAAGATGGTGGAAAAGAAAAGGCTATTTATTACAGCTTGCTGGCAAGGGGGAAGATGGCCCACTAACGTCTCAAAGAACCATCTTACAGAACAAAGACTACAGGCCAGTTATGTAGAGGGCTGGTTTCTGAGTGGGGGAGGCATCTGGTCCCAGGGTGGGGGCATCCATCTGATTACTGGGTGGAGGCATCTGGTGTCAGGGTGGGGGCATCCATCTGGTCTTAGTTCCTGGCAGTCTTATGTTTTACTTGATATGCATCAGAGACTGGAGCAACACCCCATACCCTGATCATTCAGTTGTCATTGATGATGGCTATCAGCATAGACTCTCTGCCCATCGCATCACATTCCTAAGGAACTCAAAAGAGCAAAGTTATCAACTTATAGCAGCTGGGAGGGGCATAAAGTCCAGAGTTAGGTCATTCCAAGTCACAATATGGCTTCCCCTCTACAATATGGCTTCCCTTATGTCAACCCTGTATTGAGCCAGTACCAGCGCTATTTTACGTGTAACTCTCCCTGTTTGCAGACAAAGAGAAGTGAAGGAATTTGCTCAAGGTCAAGTTTTTTGTGTTTGAGGAAGTAAATGAAGGGGCTTCTGGAGGGACAGTTCTCAGGCATCTGATCTTCAGGGTTAGACATGTGTGCCTCTCTGAGCCCACGCTGACCCTCAGCTCCAGGGGCAGACAAGTTCCACTTGTGGCAGTGCCCAGGTCAGTGGCCCTAAGCTCCAGGATAGGACTTGCCCACACAGCAGCCTCCCTGCTGCGGCTCCTGGGCACTGCAGTGGAAACTGCAACTTTTATTTTCTGTGAGTGGATATGGGGACTTCCTTAGCTTCTGCCCTCAAAAATAAAAGTAAGAATAAATCTTCCAAGCCAGTTGCAGCTCTACCATTATTGCTAACCTTGGAGGTCACAGCAGAATGCCACCTACTGGTCACTGCATGAGTCGGTGACTTAGGTCTGTGCCTCCCAAGTTTGCAAAAATCATTGATAGTATCTAAACATGGGGTGAGGAGGGAAAGAACACGTCTGTGTATAACTATTGGGAAATGGAAACTTGATATGTTTATATGAGATTTGTCTTTTAATTACTTTCTTTCTTTTTTTTTTTGTGAGGAAGATCAGCCCTGAGCTAACATCCATACCAATCCTCCTCTATTTGCTGAGGAAGACTGGCCCTGAGCTAACATCCGTGTCGATCTATCTCCACTTTATGTGGGATGCTGCCACAGCATGGCCTAAGAAGTGGTGCCTCCGGCGCCCAGGATACAAACCCAGGCCGCCAGCAGTGGAGCACATGCACTTAACCGCTATGCCACGGGGCCGGCCCCTTACTTACTTTCAATTTGTTTGAGACAAAATCTACTGCTTGATTAATATGAAGTATCTCTCAGGCTGAAAGCTTTCCTTCCCATCAGTTCTGGAGGGAGCAGTACCCCTGCCCTTTATGATTCGTCTGCATGACATCTGGTCCTGAAAAGAGTACTCAGCGTTGTTTGAGGGGCTACATTGAAACACAGAGAGAAGAGAGGAAGAAAGAAGATTAAACAAGAAGTGTATATATATTTTTATATTTAAATATAATGTTTCTTATATTTATGTATTTCATATATATATGAATATATGAATTTCATATTTATATGTGCCACTCAGGGACTTTGATAAGCTGCATAGCTGTATAAAAATGGTATATTAAACAATAATGAAATAGCTCTGAGGTTCATAGAAGACTTACATCTTTTTCTTGAGACTTTTTTTATATTGCTTCTGAAAAGATCAGGTCTCTGCTTTATACAATGGTAGGATGATAAATGTTTCAGAATAATTTTCAACTTTTACATTTTAATTGTGAAACTTATGAAATATAAATAAAAATATAGAAAATAATAAAGCTGATATCCACATATTTGCCCTAGAGATTCAAGCATTCTCATTATTTATTTTCTGTATTTATTTAGATTCACCCTTTTCCCCTTCAGAAATAAAATGCTCTGAGGAATAAACAGCTCTGAAGCTTCTACCACTCCCCCTCTCCTCCTTCCCTAGAGGAATTCACAGTTAGGAGGGAACTTCCTTTGTCTCTGGCCTCACATTTCCTATGACAGAACTTCCCATCGAGAAACATGCTTTTTTCCCACTCCTTCACCTGTTCCTCTCCAGGAAGTAGTGATGTACATAATCACAGAGTTTGGAACCAGGGATTGAGTTTGTACAGCTCAGCCCCTCAGAGTTTCTTCTCTTTTTTTTGGAGCCAGTCTGCCAACTGGAAAGCATTAAGTCTGCTCTGGGGTTTAGAGGTACCTCCTCTTAGGGAAGAGTTCTAGGGTGGCCCAGCTCTGCTGGTGACTGGTTGGGTACATTGATTTGATTGCACTTGGCCATGAACTGAAGGAATGCTTTCCTTTCAGCTTATCAGGAATAAAGTGACATTTTGGTTTTCACCTGAGTATTTGCTGAGATGAGAAGAAAGAGGTGTTACTTAGTAGTCTCCCAATCCCCCCAAAATCTGTGTCCAGAGACTAGGAACTTTAAAAAATAGATAAAAACTGGCATTTGGGGAGATTGAGGTATCTGTTGTAGCTTTGATTGGGTGACTTCAAGTCAATAATCAGTTGAATTCAGTCTTGGTTAGAAGTTGATAAAATGGAATTATATCTCTTAGGTGGGTCATGTGATACCGGGAGATGAGGTGAACAAGCCTTGTTTGGATGGTGGATTCTTCTGGGACATTGAGAGTCTTGAAGACTCAATGTAGGGAGTATGTTAGAAAGACAAAATGCCTAGGCCAGAAAACAAGGAAAAGGAAAATAGGATATATTTTAATCAGTGAACAACATCAACCTTCCATCAACAGATAAGGGAATGGACCACTTTACTTGGAATGTATTCCTTTGCTTCCTCATTTTGCCTCTTTCCCTGTGCTTGTGTCTATGTATTAGGTAGGTCAGCTACGTCTCCTGATCTTGGAGAGGTGACCTTATATAAGTGATGCCTTATGAGGCCCAGCAGTGTGCTTCCCTCTCTTCACCAGTTCCAAATGTTCCAGGAGTGACTCCCGTGTAGGCTACATGTGTCCTTCTGTTGTGGCAGGGTTGCTCTTGCTGTACGTGCCCAGGGAGGGTGAGCTGTCCCCCTGGCTGGCTGGTTGTTATGCTCAGGTGTGTGTAGTTGTTGTGGGCCCTTCAGTCTCTTTATTGGGTATGGGGAGCTTCGGCACAGTTGGCTGCAAGGTCTAACAGCACATTCCTTTTGCAGTTTTTCTATTAAGTGAGTAGGCCCCAAGTGTGGCTGGTTGCTAGGCTCAGGGGCTTACAATTGCTATAAGCCTCCAATCTACAAGGCTCTTGTCAGCTCTCTGAGGATTGCAGCTGGGTGGGGCTGACCCCAGGCAGAGGAGCACCCAATTGTTTCAGGCTTTGGAAGATGGGACCAGATCCCCTAGGAGGCTGTTTGAGAAGCACTAGGCTTCTGCAGCTGACAAGCCCCACTGCCCACAGGGCCACACACACAGTCAACACAATCCTGCCCTGTTCATGCACCCCAACCCCCTGAAGTGGAACCAGTCGCTCCAAGGCAGGAGCCCCACACACTGCACCAACGCCCCACACTCTCCACGAGCTCCTCATGCATACCCTGCCCCACAGAAGTGGACCCACTCACCAGGCTTCAGAGAATCCGGGCATCTCGCTTAGCAGGCCCACAAGTTGCCCAAGGGCTTGTTGTTGGGTAGGGCCAGTCCCTAGGGTGGGCTGCTTCCCTTGGCTGAGCTGGATTAAATCAGTGCTCTAGTGGGTGGAGCAGACCCTGGGCTAGCAAGGCCAGAGGGAGAACCCCAACGGCATCTACCAGCATCTGTGTCAGCATGCCTGCACCAGATCACAACAATGGCCGCCGCCAACATCCCAGTCCCTCAAGAGGTCTCACTTCTCACTGAGATGCACCCAGTGCCTATCAGGTGAGTCTCTTTTTACCAAGGGACCGTGCACCTTTCTTTCTGGTGATTTTAGGTTGCTTTCCCGAAACAGGTGAATTTGTGCGTGGGCCCTTTAAGAGCTGGCTTTAATTTCTTTGTGTCCTCATTGTTAGTAGCCAGCAAAGCCAGATATTATGATACTCATCTCGGTTGTGCTGGATCCAGAAATTGCCTATAGCAGGAACGCTACCCGGCTTAGCTTTCCCCACTCCTCCAGGGAAGGCTACATAGCTTTGGGTTGCTCCCAGGCGGCCGTGAAGCTCTGCAGCTTGTGAAGGTAGTGTTTTTCTTTCCAGAAGGGAGTTTCTGCCTCTTCCCCCTCAATTAGGACTGTTGTTTGTTGCAGGGGTTCCTCTTATCCAATTTTAAGTTCTCTCAGGGGTAATTTTTCCAAGAGTTGTAAGTTGGCTCTGTCCATGGGAGGAGGTGAGTTCAGAGTCTGCCCATGCTGCCATCTTGACTTCCAGCCAGGAATGGACCAATTTAAGAAGCAGCTCAGCCGAGTCTTTCAGAGAGTAGGAAAATTACAGAAGGAAATAGAATATTAGGGTCATGTATGATTCCTGCAGAGAAAAGAAATATTTCCCTACTTTGAGGTACCATAGTATTTTAGTGTGAAGTACACACTAAAGACCTGTGGATTTAAAAGCTGAGGAAAGGCTAGGTTCTAGAATGGAGCACTTTGTCAGAGAGAATGACCATCCTTAGCCTCTTGGGGGCTCTGATTTCACAGGCATAGATAGAAGCTTTTGTCAGGATTTCTCTCAGAGAGATTCTTTGGCTGAAATTATAGTGAAGGCAATGGAAAAACTGCACCTGTGGGGCTGGTTTTATAGGCCTAAGTGATTCCAGCAAAAGAAAGTGGCGACAGCTGCTGTGGCAAAGGATGTGTTGCCAGCGAGTTCTCATACTCTACTCGATGCAGCATGAAAGTGCCAGGAACACAGAAACCAGAGAGGAAACAGACATCAAGAGGTTTTGAATAAGCTGAATGGGACAGAAGTAACTTCAGTGTGACTTGATACCTGGGGCGGCCACCAAAGTCCTAAACTTTGCAAAAGTACTTGTGATGGTTAATTTTATGTGTCAACTTGACTGGGCTAAGGGATGCCCAGATAGATGCTAAAATATTTCTGGGTGTTTCTGTGACGGTGCCTCCAGAAGAGATTAACATTTGAATTGGAATCAGCCGACTGAGTAAAGAAGATGGTTCTCACTGATGAGGTTGGGCATCATTCAGTCCACTGAGGGCCTGAATAGTACAGAAAGGCAGAGGAAGGGTGGATTTGCTCTCTCTGTTTGAGCTGAGACTTCCATCTTATCCTGCTCTTGGACATTGACACTCCTGGTTCTCAAACCTTTGGACTAGAACTGAATTACGCTACCAGCTTTCCTGGTTCTCCAGCATGAAGGCGGCAGATTGTGGGATTTCTTGGTGTCCATAACCATGTGAGCCAACTGCTATAACAAATCTCATATATACAGTCACATGTCACTTAACGGCGGGGATACATTCTGAGAAAAGCATCGTTAGGCAATTTCGTTGTGTTGACATCATAGAGTGTACTTACACAAACCTAGATGGTGGAGCCTACTACACACCTAGGCTATATGGTACTAACCTTATGGGACAACTGTTGTATATGTGGTCTCTCATTGACCAAAACGTTGTTATGCGGCGCATAACTGTGTATCTCTATCCCTATCTCTAGCTCTAGCTCTACTTAATCTCTACATTCTATTGGTTCTGTTTCTCTAGAGAACTCTGACTAACACAGTACCGTAATTGCTCAAAGGCTACTCTCTGAGAAAGCAGTGTGCACACATAGGGTTCTTCACCACCCGGCCATGAAGACAGCATTGAAAAGTACTTAAATTCAATTTTAATTAATTTTAAATTCACACACCATTGATTCTGGAAAACTGGAACTGATTGGCATCCTCGAGGGTGAAAATCAAGATTTCCTTTTCTCCATCTACCCTTCTTCCTGCAGATCCTCCTGAATTACTGCTCTGGTGTTTGGAAACAATGTCATAGGTATAGATTAATTATGGGGTTCTGGAAACGTAGTTTTCCATGGGGTAACTATTCAAGGGGCTTTTTTTTTGGATTGTTTTCTATATTTTGTAAATGTGGAGATGAGAAAAGTTGGAATGCTGCCAAATCCCCAACTTTATACAGAATCTGAGGGAGACATGTCTGGGTAAGAGTTAATGAAATAAGAAAATGCAATAGGATGACTTTTGGACTTTTTTTCAACATCAAGGGTAAAGGGGTTTAAATTTTAATTTTAATTTCTCCTTGGGAACTTGATAATGAAAGAAGGTTTACATCAGACATTGTGGCATAATTCTACTGTGATAATGTAGAATTAAAAAAATTTTCTCCCATTGTTTGAATTCATTATGTACCATTTTGTGAACTATACTGGACAATAGGACTTAACAAAGAGAAATTGAAAAATTTTAAATGATTTTTTATATTAAAAATGTTTTTTAATTCCTTGATGGAAGACCTGAGAATTGCCCTGTGGATTCAACAATTGCAGGCTATTGACATCCAGGCCCTCAAATTTGTACCAAATAGTAAGTGAGCCCCCAGAAGCTGCATTTTCTCCAGTTATCCTCCTTGCTGTGGTTGTAGAAGACAGTGCACAAAGGAAATCTTCCTAGAGAACAGAACTGGGAGTAAATGAACTGTCTGACTAAGGAGCACACGTCACCATTTGGACCAAGCTCTCTTAATATTCTTATGCAGTGCTCATTGGATGAGATTTTGGCTTGACTTCCTTTTGAGAAAAGCTGAATGCCCATCATGGAACTGTGATCCTTGTTGGAGGTATGTATCAGAAGAAAAATGTACTTGTATATGGAGTAGCCAAAGGAGTGAACTGCAGCACATACTTCTTGTCTCCTCAGAATCTATTTTCCACTTTCCTCTTCCCAACAATCTGTGACTTCTTATTGGAGATCCATGTCGTTCTGAAGAACTGACTCCACCCCTTTCTCCAGCTCCGGTTCTAGGCTAAGTCAATCAGTACCGTTTGTCCCCACTCCCATAGCAGTGATTGATTTAGTGTGGACACATGACCTAACCTGGTTTAGTCAGAATGATTCTCGGTAGTTTTGTTCTGAAACTTCAGACAAAAACACTATTCTTCCCAACTATGGGGTAATATGTGGATGCAAGTCCTATTCTTGATGTAGACATTTTTGTTAACAGGAGAGAATCAGCCTGAGGCTGAAGCCGAAACACAATAGACAGTAGAGCCAAGAATTTGGGCTCGAGGCTCCATGACATCATAAACTGCTGTTCTAATCTTGTCTGAACTTTTTCCTGCCTCTGTACTTTTTAGATACATAAGCCCACAAATTTTGATTATTTTTGGAACAGGTTGATTAATTTTTAATTATATTAACTGAAAAGCTCATGACACAATATTATTAATGATATGTATTATTTTTTCTTATGCAAATATATCCATAGGATGAATTCCTGGCAGTAGAATTTGCAAGTATAAATTGCCCGATTAAAACACACACGCACAAATATAAGGTCAGAAAACGACGTGAAATAGTGTAAATTAGGTAGAAACACGTCTTTTTTGTCAATATTTATAAATATAAAAAACACATTAATAGTCAAAGATTCTTAGATTAAGTCACAAAACAAAATCCAACAACATTTTATATATGACAAAGTTAGGCTAAATGATTGTGTGAAAAATGATATGTGCTCTTAGTGAGAGTGACTACTAGCTTAGTTATGGTTGGTAGTTTAGCTGGAGGTGCACCTAGTATTGCTGCTTAGATCCTAAATCTCAGACAGGAGCCCTTCAAATGTTACCTGAATGCATCTAGGCCTTCTTCCTCTCCTTGTTGAAGCAAAGAATGCAAATAACAGTCTCACCATCAGAGCACTGAAACTAATGCAAATCTTTAAGTCTCTTAAAACAGCAGCAAAATGGTGGGGGAGGAGAGACGTGATTTCATCATAGAACACAGGGCAACACTTCCTCAGGGCAGTTTTCTCACCAGAATCCCATTTACCCATGGCAGCCCTTTCTCCACTGTTTCTTCCCTCTTCCTCACACCATCTAGGCTTCTCTAGCAACTTCCTTATCTGTTTGCTTAGAACAACCTCATGCATTTTTTTTTATGGAAAGAGAAATCAATTTTTCCATTTATAAAATGTAAAAAGAAGTGGGGCTCTGGGTATAAAATCTAAATGTCTAGGATATGATCAGTCGGGAACGCATAATATCACTCTGCTTCCTTCAGTCATCAGTGTGTGGTGCGAGGAAAATAGGGGCTGGAAGCTCCTCCTGTACCAGATGAAAAAAACCTCACAAGAGTAAGAGCCATAGAGCCCTCTGTAAAGAATAGGGATCAGGGAGAAGTGAATGGTGTAGAACAGAAATTTAATTCTATCTCTCAACTTCTTGTTTTCATCAAGCCTGTCCCTAAGACTCTGGCCCAGTTGTTGGTCCTCCCAAAAGGATTATCTCATAGTAGGAATGTGTGCACAGGGGGCAGGAGATAGAGGGAGGGACTTTAACAGGGGAAATGTTTATGAATGCATACATTCTAATATCATCTGTCTGACACAGAGCCATAGGTTTCCTCCCTTAGTTGTTAACCAATCTGTAAATACAATTTTGTATGCTAGTTTTTCACTTAACATGATGGCATAGGGTTTTCCCATGGCTGTATCAACTCTTTGCCAATATCATCTTTAGCTTTTATACCAGTGCAATATTCCTGTGGGTCTAGAATATCTTAATCTAATTAAATATTCTTTTTTGTGCATTTGTATCAAACTTTCTTTGTATGATAAATAGTGTGCTCCTCTCCATTTGCATTTAGAAATACAAAAATGATGTATTTACTGTCACAAAGACCACTGTGTCTCCAATTCAGATTGCAATTCAGATAGGTAAATTGTCTAAACCCTTTACTCTGGGCCCTAGAAATGATGGATAGAAAATGAGGAGAGGAAAGGAAACCAAGCCATCCTTGAGGAAAGAAATGGGAAAAGGAGTTAGAGAGAGGCAATAAAATTTTTTCTTCTCCAGTACAACCAAGTAAAACAATTGGGCTCTCCTCCTGCCAGGCAGGAATTTTGGCTCCCCTCTATGGAAACTTAGGCTGGCAGGTTTTCTAGGCTGTGCAAAATTGATACTAAGCTGAGGAATCACATCACAGGCTATAATATTTAATGCTATTATTTTGCACTTGATTGTGCAAAAGAAATATGTTAATACAATGCCTAGCACCAATACCAAGTAAGTACGCTGCCTACAATTGCTCCTTTGTCTTAATTTCCTCTTGTTCCAAAGTCAAATGATTTTACCTGTCACTTCATTAATCTCTTAAGACGATGACATTTTGTTCTATGAATGAAGAGGTGTCTGAAAACAGATAGGCCACAGCTCCTCCCCTCTGCTCCACACAGGTTGGATATTTGGCCTTTGGCAGATGGTCATACCACTGTTCATCCATTCAACATTCATCCAACAAATATTAATTCAGAAAGTCTTAAATACCAGGTACAGTATATATGAGCAGAATCACACATTTTTGTCCTACCATGCTAGAGCTGTCCTAGGTTACTACTCCACGTGAGCTACCACACACAATTAATTCTCTTACTCAGCCAGTATTTATGAGGTGCCTGCCATGGCACCTTATACTATGTTAGAGACTAGTGATACCTGAGACTAGTGATCCTTGCCCTTGAACACAGTATGTAGAGAGCATCGTGGGAGCGCAAAGGTGGGAGAAGTCGATTAAACGAGGAAGAGCAGGCTTTTCAGGGTGACATTTGGATAGTGCTTTTAAAGAAGAGCAGATGCTGGGGCCGGCCCAGTGGCGCAAGCAGTTAAGTGCACGCGCTCTGCTTCGACGGCCCAGGGTTTGCAGGTTCGGATCCCAGGCGCGCACCAACGCACCACTTGTTAAGCCACGCTGTGGCGGCATCCCATATAAAGTAGAAGAAGATGGGCACGGATGTTAGCTCAGGGCTAGTCCTCCTCATAAAAAAAAAAAAAAGAGCAGGTGCTTGTGGCCATATGCATTCTAGGTAAGAGGATCAGTGTGGACAAAGGCCAGGGTCCTGAAACCGTTTGGCCTGTTGGGGAACCTAGAAGCATTTTGTTATGATTTTATCACAGAGTAAGAAGTGAGAGATCCAACTAGGAGAGAGGCAAGATCCTGGATGCCCAGGGCTTTGAATGCCCCTCTGAGGCATTGAGCTTGTCAGGAGGCAATAAGTAGCCACGGGAGGATTTAACCAGTATGGTGTCAAAATCTCATTTATATTTCCAAAGGTCGCTGGTATAGTAGTGTGTGCAAGGGTACGGAGAGGCAAAGACAGGTCAGAAAATGCAAAGTAAAAGGATACAATATTAATATCAGACAACAAAAAGTCTAAGGAAAATTCTTAAGTATGACAAAGGTGTTCATTTCTAATGATGATACGTTGTCAAGAATCTTTATGACCAAACAACATAATATACATAATATAACAACATAATAACATAATCAAAAATTGGCCTAGGAATATGAGAAACTAAGAAAAACACAATAGCCATGAGAATTTTTTATTTTTATTTATTTATTTTTTTTGTGAGGAAGATCAGCCCTGAGCTAACATCCAGGCTAATCCTCCTCTTTTTGCTGAGGAAGACCGGCTCTGAGCTAACATCTATTGCCAATCCTCCTCCTTTTTTTCCCCAAAGCCCAGGTAGATAGTTGTATGTCATAGTTGCACATCCTTCTAGTTGCTGTATGTGGGACGCAGCCTCAGCATGGCCGGAGAAGCGGTGCGTCAGTGCGCGCCCGGGATCCGAACCCGGCCCGCCAGTAGTGGAGCGCGCGCACTTAACCGCTAAGCCACAGGGCCGGCCCGCCATGAGAATTTTTAACAGATATCTTGCAAGTTTTGAGAAAGGTAAGTCAAAACCACATGATTTGAAAATAAAATGCTTGAATGAACCAGTATAAAGCAAGCATGTTTTTTAAGCTCTCTTGGTGCATTGACAACTGACCACGTATTCGTCCCAAAGAAAAACTCAAATAAATTTTAAAAATCAGGTCACATTCACAAATCACATTGCAATAAAAGTGGAAAAAAATAACACAAATATTTGTTTTCACAATTAAAAAAATTCAAGCCTAATGAAAATTTATAGATTTTTAAACTGTCAATAACCAGATTAAAAATCTGAAGTGAATATATTTTGTTCATATTGCAACAAAAATGTAAAATAATCAGTAATTCCCTCAACCTGAAGTGTGAAGTTATTATATGAGGAAAGATACACATTTTTTATTATGGAACATAAAAAGAGACTTGACTACAGTGACATATTTCTGGATGTCAATTATTCTAAAATTTATTTTAAATGTAATATACTTCCAAAAAAAGTCCCTTGTGGAACTTGACGATAATTTAAAGTTCATGTGGAATGAGTACATTTAACTATAAGCCTTTTATAAAAGATAAAAGCTGAAGTGAGGATTGTATTATCAGCAATGAAAATAGAAATACATTAAATAATACAAGTTAGGTGTTACTGGTGCTGAAATAGATTGAAGGATAAAACAGTGAGAATAGACATCCCAGAGAGTAACCATGTCTATATACGGATATAATATATGAGAAATGTTAATGTCTGTTAAATATATTCAAAATAAATTATTTTCAAACCATAGAAGAAAAAACACAGCTAACTTATTCAATGCTAATATGCCAGATCCAGCCTCATACTACTTATGCTATATCCCAGAATAAACAACAGATAACAGATGGAGTGAATAATCAAATGTTAAAAAAAAAATAAAAAAGAAGAAAATATCTGTTTTCTTGCTGTCATTTTAGAGTTTACAAGCAATCTCTAAATATATAAAAATGTGCTTACTTACACAGAAATATAAACACTTTTTAATTAACATAAAAACCTGATAAACAATTCAAAAGGCAAAACCAAATTATAACAAGGGATAAATATTTGTGACATCTATAACAAGCAACAAGAGAAAGAAAAATAGTCAGGAAAAAATAAATGGAAGGACATGATCAGGCAGTTCAGCTAAAAGATATAGAAATAGCCATGTGTTTATACATGAAAAAAAATTGGATTTGAAAGCAAATGATTTGTGTGATCAAATAAATAAAAACTGAGGAGTCCTAAAATGCAAATAAGAGAGGGTGACAGAGAAAGGCTTTAAAGGGTACCCCAAGGGGGAACATTCAAGATGTGGAAGTTTCTGGGAAAGAGGAAGCTGGGACAGGACATACAACATTGGGCCTTTTTCAGAATCAACACGAAGAGGGTTGGAGTCCAAGTTCCCAGGGAGATTCTTTCAGTAAAAGTATATGGTGGCTGTCATGCAATCAGTTAGGGCCTGGCGGTGAAACCCAGGTCCTACTGCCTGCTGTTTGCATCCAGTTAGAATGCAGAACAATTATGTCCATGTGCAATTTCACAGCACGACATTGGTATATTTCCTTCAGGGCTGGAGAAATGGTAAATGAGGAAGGCTGAATAAGAGGATTGGACATCAGAGTTATACATCTCAATGTCTTTTGTCCTCGCCCATGTCCTGAAAGCCCAGGCCCAGAAAACTCCACCTCCAGAATTCTTCTGTACCTGGCATCCAGAATCTTGTTTAACTGGTTCAAAGGAAGTACTGGAGAGGCCTCAGTGCTCAGGCCTGGGACTGACCCTGGTCACGAAGGTCATCAGTGAACAGTCAGGACAAGCTGGTTTTAGCCAATGTCCTAGGACTGAACCTAAACACAGAAAACCAGAGAATCAGAGAATAGCTTCCTACCATGCCCTGATTATTTTCCTTTGCCCAAATCAACACCTTTTAGCTTGTCGTCCATTAGAAGGGGTATATGGTATATGTTTTCTGTTAATTTGCCTGGAAGCCTGGGAAGTAATAAAATTGAGTCAACTTCTGAAAGCCTTGGGGAGTAACAATGCCCACCGGGCAGAAGAAGCTCTTGTCTCTGTCCTTGATGGACTCGCAGGAGAACCACGGAATGTTCTGTCCATTGGCTATCATCTAGGGCTTTCCTTTAAGAAGAAAACACGAGGGACTGGAGATACTTAGCCTAGATGTAGCACATGCGAGGAGGCAGAAACAGTACTTTGGCCCCATGTATCCAGATGTGGCCCAAACCTTCCTACTGTGGAATACCAGAGCCAGTCTTCACAGCATCTGCTGGTGAGAGCTGACCCAGTGTCTGTAATAGTTCAAACCACTGAATACCCCGGTCCCCCTAATCTTCTTCTCATCAGGTTCTGACACCTGTCTTCAAGTCAAAGATTATCCAAGAATTCTAGACTGAAAAGTGAATCAACCTTACCTACCTGCCTCTCCACCTCCAGAGTAGCTGAGTGTCTCTGGGTGTCTCCTGAGCTGTGTCTCTTGTAGGTTCCTCTTGTCATATTAGGGACATCTGCTGACCTGAACATGTCTGTTTCTTCCTAAAATAATGTTTTATGGGCATATGGGATGCACCGTAAACACTTAAGAGACTTTTTATGAGGCTGAAACATAGATTCCAGGCACATGTACCAGCCTGATTATGGTGGGAGGGGAATGACTAGGCATTTCTTTTTGTTCAATAGGAGCCAGGCATTCTTAGAAGGATCTATGAAACCGACCATGGCCGAGTGCCAGTTTCCTTGTCTTAAATTGAGCCCTAGACCCCGTAGAATTGTCTTCAAGCATATTTATCCTGATTTAGATTTTTTGGTCAGTTATTCCCAAATTCACACACTCTCCCCCTCACCCATGGCCCCTCTTACAAATTATCATTCAGAGTATTTTCTCCTTTCATAACAGTTACCACTGGTGGTTTATTTCCTGTGTGCTGGTTGCCCATCTAGCATAGACTGTGGGTTATTCCTGTGTATTTGTTTAGTCAATAAATATTCTGGACTAATAAGTAGCAGGCTCTCTGCTAGTTCCTGAAGGGTCATCGATGAACCAATTACTCATGGTCCCCGTCCTCATGAAATTTATAGTCTAGGAGGGATGGAGAAGAGAAAGAAGGTGACATAATGTGCTTATCGCAATACAGTGATGAGAACTATGGAAGAATACGACAAGGCGCCATGAGATCATGAAAGAGCACTGTCAAACTGAGGTGTGGAGAACCCAGGGACAGTGTCTCCAAAGAAATGACCTTTATAGAGACCTGGAGGAGATGTAGAAGTTATTCAGGTGGTGGTTTTGACGTGAGTATATAGGCTTCGAGTCAATGGCTAAAACTTCCAAAACGAGCTATTTCTTTTATTTGCTATGACATCTGAAAGTGACTTTAAATGGAGGGAGAATGGATTTGGGAGAGTCAGTGTCCCTGATTGCTAAGAGTCGTCACTTCACACAAAAGGAAAGAATGAATCAGAAAGGAGAAGATACCAGGACACCAACAGGAGAGAATTTTGGCCTGCATAAGGGAAAGGATAAGGGGGACATAAATTATACAGAAGCCGTTGGGCTCAGGAAACTAGTTAGGGAGACAGCTAAGGACAGAGATGAGCCAAACAGAAACTTGAGAGCTTTTTCTAGAAAGACCCTGACAAAAGACTTTCTTCAAGCAGCAAGGCCGCTGGGGTTGCTTGACCCAAGGCTATGCTACAGGGCTGTCTCAGGAGATGCTGCAAGCCACTGATGTTATATTCGGGTCCCGGTACATTGAGGGTGACAAAAAAGGGCGGTAGATTATAAAAATGGCCATAATCGTTCATTCTCTCCTGCATCCTTGTCCTTTGCAATGTGAGTTTTCAGCATTTTCCATCAACAGGTGGGCATCTATTTCCCCTCCCCTTGAATCGGGGTAGCCCCATCACTTGCTTTAGATAACAGAATGCAGTGGAAATGATGGTGCGCCAAATGTGGCCTCAAAAAGTCTGGTCCACTTCTCAGAAACCTGCCCAGCTGCCGTGTGAAGAAGCCTGAATTCATCTGATAGAGGACCATATCCAAGCTTACAGTGATAGACCTCCCGGGGACTAGCTGTTCCAGGAACACAAACCGGGATGCGCTTTTCACCCTTTCTCCATCAAAGGGAAAAGGGCGATATGTTTTGGAGGATGAATTAGTGTGGAAGAGAAGTGGAAACCTCAAGCCTGGCATCAGAAGAATTCTCCCAGTGTTCACAGCACGGCCTGTTCACGCTTCACTTCAAACACACGTGGAAAATAGTGCACGATCTTAAAGAGTCCAGAAATACAAAGGTATACAGTTCTCCTAACATTTGCTCTGTAATCCTAATTGTTGCCATCTCCTTCCCTCTCCTCATCACCCTCCCCACCTGAATATTCCCTCACAGAACTTCTGGTTCTGGCTTAACCTTGAAGGTATTCCTATACCTTCAAGGCCATTACACTCAGTTCTCTCTCCTTCAAGATGCTTTGAGAATTGTGTCCTATATATTTTCTTCTTATACATGGAATTTCCTAGTCAGTTTCTTTTGGGTTGCTTTTCTATAAGCTTAGAAAGAAAAATCATCTTTATTGCCACTTACCAAGCACCTCCTTATGACATGCATTAATCCTTATAACAATTTTGTAATTTAGTTATTACTAAGTCGGTTCCACACATGAGACAGAACAGTGTCCATGGTTCACATCCATGGAGTGTTTAATGCATTGTGTGACACAAAGGGAGGAGTCAAGTAAGTGCTAGTGTTTTAAGTTATGATTAACCTCCATTCACACTGCCGGCAAGGTGTTTCACCAAACCACCATTGCTCCTCTTGGGCCCTCTTCCAGTCTTTGAAATCTTCATTACTAACTTTATTCAACCTGGTATAGATATGTGTGGAAGGAATAAACTTGAGCTTGGAGCCAGAAAACTGAGGTTCAAATCCTGGATCTTAGACTTATCAGCCTTTTTGACCAAGTTTCCTGAGGTTAGGCAGTGGCCAGAATGGCCCTGCGTTGCCCTCTTACCAATGTATGATAAACTGGGTGAATTCGCGG
Source organism: Diceros bicornis minor (assembly GCF_020826845.1). Classification (NCBI taxonomy): domain Eukaryota; kingdom Metazoa; phylum Chordata; class Mammalia; order Perissodactyla; family Rhinocerotidae; genus Diceros; species Diceros bicornis. Next base: position 13,034,989 of record NC_080770.1, read on the forward strand.
CCCTGCACACACCAATTCCTTTTTTGTGCTAGAGCAGTACCAAGTAGGACTGGGCTCTACCTGAGAGACCCAACATCTATCTTATAAATATAGAACATCAGAGCTAGTAGGGACCTGGAGATCTTCCTACATAATTCCCTACACTGAAATATGAGAAAATTGTGGCCCAGAGAAATAAAATGACTTGTATGGGCCAAGAAGGTAATGGATTTATAACCTAGTTTCCCCAACTCTCTTTTTCCTAAATAATCTGCCTCATTTCCTTAACATTGAAATGATATATTTAATTGAGCCACAAGAGGGAGTCGGTGGACAAGAAAATGTGTTCTGAATTCCCACCAAACCCCAATGTCTTCTGGGAGGCTTTCGTGAAAGGCTGACCTAAAGCTCTGGTTTTGTATACTAGATGTGGGTTGGATCCCTTTTTCTTTTTTTAATGATGTCACATTGATTTATAACATTATGTAAATTTGAGATGCATTTGATTATATTTTGACTTCTGTATAGACTGCATTGTGTTCACCACCAAAAGTCTAGCTGCCATCCGCCACCATACACATGTGCCCCTTTGCCCCTTTCACCTCCCCCCCACCCCTTCCCCTCTGGTAACCACCAATCTATTCTCTTATCTATGTGTTTGTTTGTTTGTTTATCTTCCACATATGAGTGAACTCAATACAGTGTTTGTGTTTCTCCATCTGACATTTCACTTAGCATAATACCCTCAAGGTCCATCCATGTGTCACAAATGGCAAGATTTCATATTTTCTATGGCTGAGTAGTATTCCATTGTGTATATACACCACATTCTCTCTATCCATTCACCTGCTGATGGGCACTTAAATTGCTTCAAGTCTTGGCTATTTTGAATAATGCTGCAATGAACATAGGGGTGCATATACCTTTTCGAATTAGTATTTTCCTGTTCTTTGGATAAATATCCAGAAGTGGAATAGCTGGATCATATTTTTAATTTTTTGAGAAATCTCCATACTGTTTTCCATAGTGGCTGCCCCAGTTTACGTTCTCACCACCAGTGCATGAGGGTTCCTTTTTCTCCACATCTTCTCCAACACCTGTTATTTCTTGTCTTGTTAATTATAGCCTTTCTGACAGCTGTGAGGTGACAGCTCATTGTAGTTTTGGTTTGCATTTCCCTAATAATTAGTGATGTTGAATATCTTTTCACATGCCTGTTGACCATCTGTATATCTTCTTTGGAAAAATGTCTGTTCATATCCTCTGCCCTTTTTTTTGATTGGATTGCTTGCTTTTTTCTTGTTGAGTTGTATGAGTTCTTTATACATTTTGGATAATAACCCCTTATCGGATATATGATTTGCAAATATTTTCTCCCAGTTGGTAGGTTGTTTGCATCCCGTTTCTATCCCATATTATCTGGGGGTTTAGTGAGTAAATTAATTCATCCCTCTGAGCCTCAGTTTGCCCATCTGCTAAATGGAGATGCTATTACTTATATAGAAAGGTGTTTGTAAGGATAATTGAGGTTGCATATAAAAAGCTCAGCACAAAGTTGATTCTCAAGATAATAGACATTAATGACCATGACAGGCATCGTGATAATGCTTTCACTTCAAAGAGCACTTTTTGTGCCCTCCACTCCCATTTCATTCTCTACACTCTGGGTAAGTTGGAAAAAATCATCTGGACTTTGTCTAATTATTATCTACTCTAGTCTCCTCTCCCTTCTCCATCTTCACATTCTGGAAGATCTGAGCACATGCAGGACGGAGGAGGGTGTGAATAAAGCTACAAAAAGAGACCAAGGCTAAAATCTCACCTGATCTCATATTCTGAATGATTTGAGTTGTGGGTGGAACACCAGAAACATTGCCATGTCTTCTTCTGTTTTTTGGAAAGTGGACCTTAGTGCAGAAGGTGAGGGTTGGGGAAGGCTCCAGGAGGAGTGGCCAGGTGGCGCCACCTGTGCTTGACTTCCTTCCATCTCGGTGGAGCAGCCACTGGCCTCTGATGCAGGAAACAACCTGAACCAGACCCTGTGAGGCTCCTGCAGGCCAGATGTTGGGCATCTACACCACTTGTCATGGAAATATGTCAATGAGAGGTATTAGAATGACTTATATGATTTCTAGAGCTGGATTTCTGTGCCAACATAGTCATTTCAAGTGAAGCTGACAGATGATAGTGGACTTGCCCAATGCCATAGAGTGGAACAGTGGAAGAGGTGGGAGGAAAATAAAAAAGTGAAATAAAATCAAGACTTTTGAATATTTCTGTAATACCTAATCCCATCGTGGCTGGGCCATTTCCACTATTAGAGTTTTTGTTTTGTTTTGCTTCTCTCTCTATTTTACACAATACAGAGTTTCGCTGATTTAGTCTAAGTTTTCTCCAGCCGTGTCTGTCCCAGAAATTTTAAATTACCTACACCCTTTCTTATGCCATCAATTTCGTAATCATCTTGGGTTGCTTACGTACCCCCTAGTATTCTCACTCTCTATTCAGAATGACTAACAAAATAATTTTTTCAAAAGGAATTTAGGTGAATAAAATTTAATCTAACTGAATATACACGTACTGTGATTCTTCTGACTTAATAATGTTGAACATAGTGGGTGGAACCAAGCAATTTTCTTGAACCTGATAATACAAATCCTTAGAGCTCACCAGCTGTTCTTTGGGCAGAGGAAATGGAAAGTTGACGTGAGTGTGTGCCTAGTGTTTCTAAGGAGGTAGTGTGTCTGAAGCAGGGAGACTGGGATGGGGAGAGAAGGCAGTGTTGTCTGAGGTGCCTGGGGGCTTGAGTTGATATTAAGGACTTGAGTTTTTATTCTGAGGGAGATGGGAGACATTGGGGGATTTTGAGCAAAGGTAAGACAGGATCTGACTTGTGTTGTATCAGGATCACTCTGGCTGCCATGCCATGTTGAAGATAGACCGAAGGTGGGCAAGAGCAGAAGCGGGAAAAATAATGACGAGGCTACTGCAGTAGTCCAGGAGAGAGAGGATGGTGGCTCAGACTGTTGGGGGGCAGCATTACTGCTTGCTCAAAGTCATACCTGGGAGAATGATTAGGCACTTCTCTTTCTTTCACTGCCCTGCATTCAGTCATTTTGAATCCCTGGTTGTCAGTCGGGGTCTTCCTAGGAAACAAAATTCATCCCTCATGATTCATTGTAAGGGACTTTAATAAAGACCTAACAGGCTGTGTGCAGTTAAGGAACTAAGAAGGGATGGAAAGGCACCAAAGATGAGAAACAGCAGAAAGCTGTTCTACCACTAGGGCTAAAGATACGAGAAGAAGACAGTATTACTGGCGTCCAGTAAGAGCAGGAGTCTTGGAAGAGGAGCTGTTTTGTAGTATAATTGTGCAGGAAGTAGCTACTGCCAGAGGCCATGCCACTGCCAGGAGAGGATGGGGAAGAAATGCTTTGCCTTTTCTGTCCTTTAAGCCTTTCATCCTCCAGATAGCCTACATGGTTTGCTTGATTATTCCAAATTTACTGGAGATTTGGGCATTTTCCCAGAGGCACACAGTTGGCAAATGGCCAAATTAAGTCTAGAACTCATGTGTGCTGCTTCATTCTTTCCATTACACCACATAGTCTTCCTTTCTGGGAGAAACAATGACATGAAACTTGGCTTTGGCTCGCAGGGATGATGAACATGAGAAGTTGAAAGTATAAATGGGTGAGAAGAGAAAGTATCTGCTCACTCCTTTTCTTCCCCTACAGGGAGAAAAAGAGAGGTGACCATGGGTCTAAATCCCAACCTTGGATTGAACAGCTTTCTGGGTTTGATGGTGTTCCCATTGCTCTTTCTGATGTTTTATGTAGCTTTCATATCTAGAGTCACCTTCTAACAAGGGATAAAGGCTGAGACTAACTGGAGAGTTGGGAGTGGGCACACTTTCACAAGTTTTACTTCCAAGAGTCCCACCAGGTTCTCAGGGTGAAGATCAGAGAAAAATCCCTTTGTCCTTCTGGCTTATCTCAGGCACCATATACTCTATCTTACAGGAGACACTGCGACTGGGTAAGATGTTTATCTTTGAGCCCTGGAGTTCTGCCTATGTATGCTGCTATGTTGCAGACAGCTCAACTCTAACTCTTCCGGTTTAGAGGTGTCAGCGTGTTCAGTTGAGCACAGTATATATCAAGGTCTGGGCTTTATGGATCAAGATCCTCAGGTTTTTGGAAATAACAGTCATGAGATGTGGTGGTCATGCAATACACATGGAAGGTGGTATTGATGGTAAGGGAGGAGGTGCTCAAATGAGCTGGTTCCTATTGACAAGGAGATAGTTGGATGGGAAGAGTGAGAAGCTATATGACAGCTAACTAGATGTGTAATCACTGGGGATCAGGTTGGTTGGTCATTAGAAATTATCTATTTCAGTTCCTCACTTGGAGGATGAAGAAATAAAACCTTACACCCATCACATTGAGTTTAGTGACTGAGCTGAGATGAAAACTTGGGTCATCTCCCTCCTATTCATGTACTTTATCATCTTCAGCCACCTTGCTCCTTAGACAGCCTTCATAGCAAAAAACTCTTGCATATGTGATGAGAACGCAGTGGATTTTCTTTGTTCTGGTTTTCCCTTACCACCATTGACCATCTCTGCTTCCTCTTAGCTCTTACTCTTATGGTTTTAATACCGTTTTCCTAGAAGCCGTAGTAAGAGCTATAATCTTGTTCAATCAAGCTCCATTAGCCTAACAAAATATTTGTATATAGAATAGATCTTAAAAGTTCTCATCACAAGGAAAAAAATTTTGTGACTATGTGTGGTGACAGATGTCAACTAGACTTATTGTAGTGATCATTTTGCAATATATACAAATATTAAACCATTATGTTGTACACCTGAAATTAATATAATGTTATATGTCAATTATATCTCAAAAAAAGAATTATTACACATAAAAATACAAGCTCATAATTTGTTGGTAGAGTCATTATGCTCACAAAGGAAAATAAGTTGCGATTATCTTGCATTTGCATAGCAACTGGCAATTTACAAACACTTTCACCTCCTTTGTCTCATTTTATTTACGAACACCATCCTCCCTCACCAGAGCCCAGTAAGGAGGGCAGGTAGATTCCTGTGTGCTGAGGCTGTGAATATCTCTTAGGGCTCACCCTCTGAATTCAGGAAGCCTCAATAACGATTTGCTTCTTGGTGTTTGGGATGAGTTGCATAGAACCATTCTCATCCTTGTGGGAGCTTGGCATAGAGGCAGAGGGACTTACAGATGAAGAGTGGAGCTCTTCAAAGACCCATCTCTGTAGTTTCAAATCTAGAGTCAGCACTTCTTTACTGTGTGATCCCAGCTTTGTGTCCCAACTTCTCTGAGCTTCAGCCATAATTTGGAGCTAATAATACCTTCCTTGTAAAATTATTGTGAGGATCAAAGGAGATATGTATGTAAAGCATCTTTTCCAGGGCCCTGCTCAGAATAACCCCTTAAACAGCAGCTAGTCCCAGATTCAGGTACCCCCAGAGTCATTTTCTCTATGACTGCACTGGCGCATTCAGAGACAGAGCCCATGGCCCCAGGTTTTCCTTAGCAAAAAAAAAAAAAAAATAGTTTGTATATAAGTTTAGGTCATCTGCAATTTTATTAAAACAAGTTATAATGAATGGCTGCTGGAGAATAGCCTTTGTTTGGATTATGGAATATACTCTAGGAAGCTTGAGATAGCTAATCATCCTGCATTCAGAATTTGGAGGAAATACACTGTGAGAAGTATTGTAGTAAACCACTGGAGTTGGATTTAGAGGAATGCTAAGATATTTTATTTATCTTTTTGAGAAACGTATGTTTTCCTGCTCCAAAGTCACAAGGTAAAATCCAATGTACCAGAAACATGCCTTTATGACTCTTGATAAAATGGAATTGTTGGGGATGTTACTTGCCAAAGACAGTGGTGATTATTATTTCCTGTGAAACTCAATGTTCAGAAGAAGTGAGATTAGATTTCCCTGAAATTGTAGGCCTCTAGAAGTCATGGAAAATTCTTATGAAAAAATAAGAAACAATGCTTTTGTATCCTTTTAAAACATATATATTTATTCACTTTGAGTGACTTGATTGGTCTGAAAGACATTCTCTAAGAAGTTCAGACAAAAACCTAATTTACTTAATTGGCAAAATGATTGCAGAGCAGTAAAGCGGGCAGAGTTGAGTGAGCTGATAATGATCAAGAAGAGAAGAGTGTGATGTGTGTACATTGCTCTGATGCTGATGTGGATTAGTTGGCAATTGTCACTAAACAGACCCTGTCCTTAGAGGTCTCTAACATTTATTTTTTTTATTAGTATGATAGGCACAGGTGTCTGGGGTTAGATGTTAAGCATTCTAAGAGTGATTTCTTAAGAATAATACCTTTCTTTGCTACATATCTGCTATTTGCAGAACCATTTTGTTCTTAATGATAGAGGAAGCCCATACAGAAAAATACGTTTGTGCTTTTTTTTTTTTTTTGGTGAGGAAGATTGGCTCTGAGCTACCACCTGTCGCCAATCTTTCTCTTTTTGCTTGAGGAAGAGTGGCCCTGAGCTAACATCTGTGCCCATCTTCCTCTATTCTGTATGTGGGTTGCCGCCACAGCATGGCTTGATGAGTGGTGTATGTCCACACCCAAGATCCAAACTCGTGAACTGGGGCTGCGGGAGCAGAGCCTGCCGAACTTAACCACGATGCCACTGGGCCGGCCCCTGTTTGCGATTTTAACTTGGAATTATATAGGCACTGGAAAAAAATCTTTTATTAAGAGAAAGCAAAGTAATATCCTTCCTAGATTCAAAATAATGAAGAGTGGTGCTTAGATATGTCACCTCAACTTTACATGACCCCCAGTTCCTATTATATTTGTTTTCATACTTTTCCTCTGCTCTAATCTTTTATATCAGATGTCTGGGGCTTTTCCCTTCTCTTTTGCTGACATTGGAATATAATTTTCTCTGATGATACATCTCAACTCGCTCCAAATGCATCACCTGCACCCATTTCCTCCACTGACTCCATTTTACCCATGCAGGAGCGTTCGACAGAAATGTCCCTTCATGGTATCAGATACTGCGGAATGTTGAAATCAGAAAAATAAATGATACATTCCCATTTTCAGAGATACAACAAACTGGTAATAAAAACAGTTATATAGGAATATAATTTTGAACTGAAGGCTGATCTTGGTGTATTAAACACATCTATTTCTGTTTCCTCATGAAGCCCAACTTAAATGACTGTAAGGGGTAGGAAGAAAGTCACAAATCCACAAATCCAAAAAGAATATAAGAGAAAATGGTGTCATATATTTTTTTAATGTTAGGAAGCAGTTGGATAAGTAGTAAGTGACTTAGTAGCCCACAGAAAGTAAAAATCTGACTGATGGAGCTGAAAGCCTGGAAAAACTCTGATTCTCTTTGTAGAACTCCAATAAGTCTCAAGAATTGGAAGTGTCTTCAGGTCCATGTGTTTCTGTACATGGTGATGAGCTGGTTCTAACTGGCTAAGAAGTTAGTGAGTAGTAAATTAAGTGAATTCACTAAGAATAGTGAATTAAGATCTCAGCAGGCCTAGAGACTAACCAGTTCTAATGGGAACAAGAGAATACAGGGCTCCAGGAAGAATGTCTCCAGAAAAAATAAATGAAACTGATCAATTATCCTATGAGTCTGTAGACACTGAGAAATTTACATTTATGGTGGAGTATTTGGCATTAGTTTTAGCTGTATAGAAAACTAAGCATGTGAAATATGAGGCAGTTATTAACGCCAGGGAAAAGAAATGGTTGACAGAAAATACAATCGTAACATGAACAACGATTTAACCACTAATGATTTAAACACTGTATATTGATCCAACTAAAAATTATGATAAAACTGTATTGGGAGAATGAAGGAAAAGGAAGTGTTATGGTGGGGGTGTGTGCCCAGAGTAAAGGAGGAGGATGTTGGGGTTTGTTCATTGTCTTCAATAGAAGGAAGTTAGTAATAAGCCAAAAAAATTGAAAATAGTATTAAATTCATTCACTTAGAAATATGGAAGTAAGCACAAAAAGAAACAACTCAAAATTTAAATACTTGCTTCTGGAGAAAGGAAATTGGTTGAGGCCATGGGAAGGGGACACTAATGACCTCTTTCAGCAAAAATCCAGTGAACATTTTATTGTTGTTATTTTGCCTCTCTGAATTATTTAATAATAATTGAAATATTTCTTCGTATTGAAATATTTCCATGCTAGTAACAATGTTAAACAATTTATGTATATTATCTAATACAATCCTCTGAACAATCCTTTGGGATAGGATAATAATCCTATATTATCTACATTTTTCAGATAAATCAATCGAGGCACAGAGAGTTTAAGCAATTGGCTCCAGCTCACACAGGGAACAGGATTCAAACCCAGCTCTGTCTGATTCTGGAGTCGGCACTCATGATTACTAGTACTGTGGCCCTTTCTCTTCCGTTAAAAATAATTTGATCTTCAAAATTGCCATAAGAATTTATTCCAATTATTATTATTATTTTGTGTGTGTGTGTGTGAGGAAGATTAGCCCTGAGCTAACATCCATGCTAATCCTCCTCTTTTTGCTGAGGAAGACCAGCTCTGAGCTAACATATATTGCCAATCCTCCTCCTCTTTTTTTCCCCCAAAGCCCCACTAGATAGTTGTGTGTCATAGCTGCACATCCTTCTAGTTGCTGTATGTGGGACGTGGCCTCAGCATGGCCGGAGAAGCGGTGCATTGGTGCGTGCCCGGGATCCGAACCCCGGGCCGCCAGCAGCGGAGCGCCGCACTTAACCGCTAAGCCACGGGGCCGGCCCCAATTATTATTTTTTGATAGCACTAACCCAGCTACCTTCTACAGCATCCAGTGGGTCCACATGAATTGCATGCATGCTAATGTAGCTTGCTCTGCTCTTCAGCTTCCTCTGCCAGGGCAGCCATTTTAGTCAATCTCCTACCTTCAGACTTCTTCAGTGCAGAATTAGGCAAGAATCTCTAAGCCACTGCAAACTCAAAATGTCAACTGCCAGTTAACAGTGGGGCCTTACTTATGCTCTGCTCTGGTGGCAGGTTGGGGCTGGCATATGGTTTTCTGAAGCTCAGCAAGTAAAATTGCAAACTCCCCTTCTGACAAGTCCTTCCCCCAAAACTTCCAAAGAGTTCCCTTCCTGCCCATGTACTTGTCTTTTTGTGAGGACTAGTGTGACAAATGCCCCAAATCTCTCTACTCCTATGAATTCCCTTCAAAAATCCTACTTTTTGTGTGTGTGTGTGTGTGTGTGTGAGGAAGACCAGCCCTGAGCTAACATCCAACGCCAATCCTCCTGTTTTTTGCTGAGGAAGACTGGCCCTGGGCTAACATCCTTGCCCATCTTCCTCTACTTTATATGGGACGCCGCCACAGCATGGCTTAACAAGCAATGCATCGGTGCGCGCCCGGGATCTGAACCGTCGAACCCCGGGCCACCGCAGCGGAGCACGTGCATTTAACTGCTTGCGCCACCAGGCCAGCCCCTTCAAAAATCCTCCTTTTTGATGAGGAATCTCTGTGCTTTTCTTAAATGGGCTATTGAATGTGATAGTCACTGAGCAGTTTTGCTAACTTTAAAGTTCTGGAGAGATGGATCCAAAAGTTGTCTTTAATTTGGGGGTACTTGTTAGCTCTTGTTTTCTGATTTGTGCTTCAAATGAAATCCAGAGTCAATGGGAAATATCACATTCTATATCCCATTACTTCCGAATTGTCTTCAATTTGCTATTAAAATTTCTCTTTCTTTCCCTTCCCGTAGTTTGTAGAATGTGTTAAGATAGCGAAACTTACCATTGGGTAAGAATGAAGAAGTTGTCTGTAACCACTGAGTCTACTTATGCTTTATCTCCCTGTGGGGAGGGAACAGGTGCATTTTTGCTTGTGTGTGGATAGTTACATTATGTTAGATGCACATAATAAAAAATGGATAGATAAATGAGAGAGAGGGATTTTTATAGATGATTTTAGGTCTGTGAACTAGAAATCCAAGGAAAGGAATAGAATAGACATATGGCTTTTGCTCGACCAGCATCTTTTCTAATTTTTCTGGAAACATATCCAGACTTTTTCCTTTGAGAAATACTCCTCCACTATTGCAGGTGGGACATTAGAATACTTGTCCTTCTTCTTCCTTTTTCTCACGTTGGAGTCAAGTAGTTTTTGAGTTCCAATGGTCATGTTTTATATTTTACGTGGAAAATCAAGCAGGCTTAAATGTCTTGCTTTATTTGTTCAATGCTATTTCATGTTTTTTCTCATTATTTCGTATTAGTTTTTTGTCTTGCTGGATTATATCCTTTAATCATTCAGAGACTCTCTGAGGTACCCTTCTGTGTCCAGCTGTTTCTTAGATAATACTTTTTTTTGTCCCTACTTTTGAGTGTTAATTTTTTTGTAGGGCTTTTCAGAGTCTTCAGCATGTTAATGTTCATTGTGACATTCCAGAAAGTAGTGAAGCTTCTGTTGCCTTCTAAACTTAATGGTCTATGGAATCTGCTCACCCCTGTTTTGCCCCTCAAAGTATCTCAGGGGACTAGTTTTCAATTGAAACACTGTTATGTGCCCATCTCAGCCTATCAATAACCAAGGTTGTGGTTGGACTGGCCCTTGTGGTTCTTATTATGATTGCAAGACACCCTTTAGCAATAACCATCAGGAAACTTTGAAAAAATAAAGGTCTATTACTTACAGGACCTGGAAATTGTGTAGCACACCTGTGGCCACACAATGTGGTCTGAGGTTGCGGATAGAGAGAGAGAGCACGTGGGTCTGAGGTTCTGCTTTTACTCAGGTTGCAGGTGGGGGCCTAGGGTTTCCCAAGCGCACTCTTGGTGAATTTAAAACATAAGAGCAGGAATTTAAAGCTCAGGGAGAGAAAAAACAAGTGGCCTAAATGGTCACTTATCAAAATCAACCAAGATCTCTAGAACAAAGGAGCATCAGTGGGGGAGGCAGCCTGGCTCTTTATCTAGTCATGTGGTTGGCGATATGTTTACTGGAGATAGCCCTCTCATTGAAGTGGCTGCCTCACAATCAAAGCTTAGGTCAGGCACTTGCATTACAAAAAAAGGAAAAAAAACTATCAGAGCCTACACTACCAACACTTTGGGAAATACCTGAATAACCCAGTTTGGAACTGATTGATAGTAGTAGAGGTAACCTCTGCCATCTGGTTGGCTTGGTCTATGGTGGGAAATGGTGGGAGGAGAGATCAGAGAATTTATATAGCCAAGGGTGATTCACCATCTTTTGAGCTTTTTCCTTTAATGATTTAAAATAAAAAGGAAACAGAGAAGTGAGCGTGGCATTAGGGATGCTTTTTATTTAAGAGCATTTGCTGATTCTGGTGGGTGTCCAGTGGCATCTAACTGTGGTTTTAATTTTCATTTTCTTGATTACTAATGAGATTAAACATGTTTTCATATCTTTTTTGGCCATTTGCCTATTCTCTTTTGTGAAGTGCCTGGACAAGTCTCTTGAACAATTTTCTGCTAAGTTGTTTCTCTTTTACTTAATACTTATACAAGCTCCTTATGTCTTCTGGATATATACCTTTCTTGATTATATGTATTAAAAATAACATCTAACACTGTTGGTTGTCCATTTTTGCTGTATATATTTAGAGGTTCTGTTATTAAGTATATATACACATTTCAAATTACATCTTCCTGGAGATTTGACTATTTTTATAATTATGAAACATTCCCCTTTTGTATCAGTAATGCTTTCTGCTCTAAGGTCAACTTTGTCTGGTATTAACAAACCTTTGGGTTAGGGTTTGCCTGATACATCTTTTATCATTCTTTTACTTTAATTAACGTTTTTTGTATCCATTAAGATTTGCCTCTTTTAAATGGTAAGTAGTTAGGTTTTGACTTTTTTGATGTGGTCTGAAATCTTTGTCATTTATTACACATAACATATTTACTCATATATTTGGAATAAAATCTACCATGTTACTATTGGCTTTCCTGAAAGAAATAAAAGTTCTAATTCTTACTAGAATTTGATAAATCAAATATACATGTGATTTTTAGGGTTATAAGTAAATACATAAGAAAAGACTGTATAATTACCAGACCAACTGAAGGGAAAAAGATTATAATAAAAAATACCTGATCACTTGAAAATAATGCAAGAAAGGGGAGATAGAGAATGTAGAGCAGTTGCAACAAAGAATAGATAACATTTTTTTTGTTCATTTATTTGGTTAATTTGGTTTGTCTATGTTATGGTAGCAGTTCCCTTAAGTGTTCTGAGTCTATTCACACTTTTGTTTGGTTGCTTTTTTCATGTCAGTGAATATACGTTCTGCTTACCATAGCCTACATTTGGTGATTGTGAGGGAGGAGTAGGCACTAAGCCATGTCACATGTGCAGGTTGATTGTCATCTAGGTGGGAGGCAGCACCCTGCTTCTCCAGACCAAGGTGCCCTCTGTGGCTCCATCATCAGAATCCTAGCGCTAGAGGGTGAACTCAGGACTTCCATTTGGGAACCAATTCCATAATACCCTTCTCTCTACTTTTTCTTTTTTCTCTGTTATTTTGAAGATTTGAAGTTATTCTTGTCTCTGTTCTGCTTCTTATTGAGATCTGGCACTCACATCCTATATATTTTCCTGGAGCAGATCTGTAATTCTGCTTAGAAAATAGTTGTCAAACCCTGGTTTAGGGATAAATCATGTTGTTGTGTGATGCCTGGGGAAAGGGGAAAGGGACAATGACCCAGCTGTTGCCAACCTAATTTTAAAAATCAATTACCTAAACAACTGCCCCAGGCTCTGCCCCACTCCCCTAGTATTTATAGTTTTTGACATTGAACTTGGACTTTTTCTGTATTTGCTCTTATGTCTGTAGTAGTTTTCTTCTATGCTTACTTTGGGGTAGAGTGATTCTATTCATGCTTCTGTCTGTCAAGTTTCATTTCTACTATTTTTTATGTTTCCCTAATTCCTCAAAATCACTTGTCAGCTAATGATGTCTCTAACCTTTTTGTCATTTCATGCAATATGGAGGGGGAGGGGAGATTGACACTTGTCCTTAGTCCAGCATGTCAATCTCTCTTCTGAAGTCATGAAACTGTTGCCTTGGCTTCTGTGATGCCACATTTTCTTAGTTTTCCTGCTACATTCCATAGCTCCCTTGTTATATTCCTCTGGGAGCTCCACTTCTGTTAATACTGGTTTTATCTCCTCTCAAAGGGTTTGATCTTCTCTGCCTCCACCTACAACCTTGGGTGGTCTCATCCCTCTGTATTTGGTGATTGCCTGGACTTACCTCTATAGCCATGCTCTCACTCCTTAGCTCCTATCCAACTCCTGGCTGTTTGAAGGTCTTGACACAATTCAAACTAGACGTGCCCAAAGTTTTACTATTTGGACTCATAACTCTGTCTCTGCCTATGTCTATTGCCTTAGTGAATGGTCCTATCACTCATTCAGTTCCCCAAACCAGATTCTGAGAGTCATCATTGACTGTTCTTTCTCCTTATCCTACACATCCATTCTCCCACCAAGTACTGCCATTTCTACTTCCCAGACATCTTTCAAACCCATTCGCTTCTCTGCACTTTCATTGGCACCAATGGTGGTTCAGGTAACCGTCATCTCTTCCCTGAATAACTGCTGCTTCCGTGAGTCTAACTCCATGACTTCAGTATTGTTTCTTCCTGTTGTTTCAATACATGGTAGCCAGGCTGATATTTCTAAAATATATTTTTTTCATTTTGAGAATGATAATTCCAGAGAATTCTAGCCAACATAGTCTTTTGAATTAGGCAAAACTGGATTTCAATCTCGCCTACACCAATTATGTGAACATCTCTTAGCTGCAGTTTCATCTTCTGTGTAAACGAAAGTAGACATACTTCTAAAGCTTATGGCCTGACACAAAGTAAACATCCAATCAATTTTAAATACAGATATAATCATATTCATTAACTCAGAGAGTTTTTATAAATTCTCATTTCTTAGAATAAATTCCAAAGTCCTGAAGGTGACGTCAGGCCCTGAATTATCTGACTATTCTTACTCTCTGCTCCTGTTCTATTCCTCAATGATTCTATTCTTCAGTGATTATGAAGCTCTTTCAGTTTCTTGAATGCACCATGATGCCTCTAGCCCTTTGGCTTTTCTTCATTCTGTTGAGTCTGTCTGGAAACTGCTTACTCTTCTCCTAACTCTCCTTTCATTTGTCTGTCTCCTACTCATTCAACAAATCTCCAGTTGGATGTCCCCTTCTCCAGGAAATCTCTGCATCACCAAAGTCGGATTAATTGATCCTCGTATGAGCTCTCTTAGAATACTCTTTTTTGTCTTGCTGGTGGTATGTTTACTTCTCTGTATGCCCCATAGTCTATAAGCTCCTTGGAAGCAGAGATTTGATCTATCATTTTTCACCATTTTCTCTGCAAAGTGTAGCACACTGCTTGGATTATGGTAATTTTTCTCTAAGAAAATGTTGAATGAAAGAGAACTGAACATGACTTTGCTTTCCTCCTCCATATAAAGTAAGTATTGATTTTGTATTACAAATGAAGAAGCTTAGATTCAGAGAAATAATAAGGTCACCCAATGAATGATTGGAATTGGGTAGGTCTTAGTCAAAGGCCAGGATCTTTCTATGATACCAGCTGCCTCTTTGATTTAGAAAAGTGTCACATTAATTATTGCCATACAACCAACTTGTTGCCATTTTACAGACCTTTATCTCTAATGGTGGAATTTCAGGTAAATAATACATTTACATGAGTATAGAATGGCAACACATAGTTCTCTAGGGAGAATAAGGGAACATGTGAAAATGTGTGAAATTGTGAAAAGGGGATTTTCAAATGATTTTTAAATGCCATTATATTAATTTGTGTATATAAAGACCTTTGAGCAGAGGTGACATGCAGTAAATCCTCCACCACTGATCTCCACTGATCTCCACTACATACACTGATATCCCACTATCAGTGGTAATAACCACCATTATTTTCCTGTAAAAGAGTGTATGAGGCAGTCACTGCTTGTTCAGCAAATTTCACAATAAACATCCACATCCATATTAGGGACACAGACTCAGCGCTTCCGACATAAAAAAGGAACTGGCTGTGCGTCTCAGAAATACTCGGCACTACCTTTGACATTTAGGAAAACTGTGAGGAGAGAAATGCAGATTTAAACTGGGAGAGGTGTGGAGTGGGGGCAAGTGATTGCACCTGGACTGAAGGCACTTGCCCAGTGTCTCTGGCATTCATTAGACACACGCAGACGTTGCAGGCTTGAAGGAAGGTAGGTCCAGGGACATGCCTTTCAAGGCTTTGGGGCTGATAGTTTTCACATCCGCTGGTCTTAAGATCCTTGGAAGTGGAATGAGAGAGGATGAGGTCACCTCCCATGAAACAAGCTGGTATTCCAGGTTGGGGTGGGCCGAGTGCACCTTTAAATGTACATTTGGGGGGATTGGGGAATAATCTTTGCTGCAGAGGATGAGCATAAGGACAGGCTCCTAATAGATGATGCTGGATGAGGTTGTTTTAGTTACTTTTGTTCTGCAAACCCCCAGGCTACCAGGAAATTGAAAGCAATATTTTACACTTTTGACTAATTATTTCATGTACTCTTGATGCCTCTTCTTCCATGGTCTTTATTCTCTGTCTCTGACATGTTATTTTTATAATTACACATTTAAGAAAAGATATGCCATGTGCAGAATTTGGTAGACATGTTGCAGAGCAAAGTTGGGGTCCCCAGTCCTGTGCTGGCCCTAAGATGGACTGTGGCCTGACCTAGTTCTCCCACTATCTTTGGCACCATCCATGAGACACCCAAGACAGAAACTGAGGCTGCTCACGAGGAAGTCTACTACTGAAAGAAACTGTAGATTCTTGGGATCAGCAAGCAGCTTGAAGGCAACTGTGCCCAATGCATTCTTTCCTTGGATGAGGTAAAGGAAATCCAGAGAAAGGGAATAAGTTATCTAGAGTCACACTAGTTAGTAAAAGAGCTAGGCGTAGAACCGAGACTTCTTGATTCCTAGTAC
Source organism: Diceros bicornis minor (assembly GCF_020826845.1). Classification (NCBI taxonomy): domain Eukaryota; kingdom Metazoa; phylum Chordata; class Mammalia; order Perissodactyla; family Rhinocerotidae; genus Diceros; species Diceros bicornis. Next base: position 13,051,053 of record NC_080770.1, read on the forward strand.
AAACCTTTTCCCTGCCCAAGTCACCATTTCTATGTTACTGTCATCATCTTCCATCAAACCATCCAAGTTCAGGCCTCCTTTTGGGCCTCTATTCTATTTTATAAGTTTGACAAGAAAGGAGAGGCAGCCCCTTCAGACCACCATCCTCATGCCCCCTCCTTGGCAATTGTGACCCATGAGGGGGATGGCGACATAAAAATAAGGAAACAAAAGATTGATTTTTGCGCTGATCCACAAGGTGATTGGAGGCAGTAGAAGAAGAGAGCAGAGTTTTCTAGGTTTCTCCACATCTATAACAGGAACAACAACAACAAAATTGGGTAGTTGTCAATAGCCCAATGTATGTCATAGATGATGTGACAAGACTAAGATACAGAGTCTTTCCCAATCTGGAAGAAATGTCCCTCATCTATATCCAATATTTTCTGTTGTTTTGGTTTCCTTGATATTTGAATATAGGAAAGTTAAGTCCTAGAGAATAAACACACGTTTTTGTCCTTTGGGAATTTATGTTACCTAGGTAAGTAACACACGGATTTCTATGGTATGAAGGTAGGAACAGTTATATGAGTTTATAGCCAGAGTTTTTAGAAAGACAGAGCACCAGTTCTGAGTGACCAAGACCTGATGTATGTTACCACAGAACTATGGACAGAACATAAGAGTCATTTGAAAGCATTTTTATAATATAGTTTCTGCTCTGGGGAAGCTCACAGTCTTATTAAGTATAGAGGGAGAACCACCAGAGATGTTTGATGAGAGTGAAGTGAACCTATGTTTCCTAAATCGTCAATCTGAAGATATGTCTGAGAGATCAATGCAGAGTTTCCTTTGCATTGAAGAAAATTAAACTCAGGTACACATCGGTTGGATTAAGCCTTTACAACATTTTTGGTCTCTATGGTGTAATAGAGAAATAACTAAGATTTCTTAAGCCCCTCCTTACGATCATAGGTTGAGTAAGCCATGTGTGGGGAGTGGAGGAGGTGGGGAGTTGTACCTGAGAGAAGCCAGAGACTGTGCAATATCGTCATTGTCTGACGAGATCAAATCCTGGGGGGGTCTGCTGTTGTTGCAGGGTAGCTGTGGGAGGGGAAGAACATTCTTGGCAATGGGTTCAACATGTGCAAATGCCCCTGTGTAGGAAAGAAACTACTGCTCTGGAAGTATTAAAATAAGTCAAATATTTTTGTGGCTTCAAAAATAAAAGGAGAGAGATTCAAGATAAGGGTAGCATAACGGATGTGGGCTGAAATAGCAGAACTTCTCCTATCAACGGCATTATCCATTTTAACCTTATAGTAAGGGCACTGGGGTAGCAAGGAAGGATTTTAGAGGGGAGGGTGACAGAATTGTCTTTGCACTTTAACATGATCATACAGGCTCCAAAGTGGAGAATGAACTGGACATACGTGGTCACAAGTGGACACAGGAGAAGATTAAGATGCTTAGTGAATATTCCTGATGAAAACTGGTTGATAGCTTGGTCTGAGGCTGTGGGAGAAGTATCCAGAGTTGAAATGGTTGTGTAGGGTCAGAAGAACATGACTGGTTTGGCCATGGAAGTTGGGTAAGAAAAGGCATCAATGACAAACTACCAGGTTTTTTAACGTGGACAACTGAGTGAATTGTCGGGCATTCCATCAAGGAAAACACTTGGAATTCTATAATGCTCTTAGGGTTCTTGCTACCTTTAGCTTTTGCTGTTCTATATTAGGAACTCTAAAATAATCTCCTCTACGTACTTTGTATTGCACCATTAATTTTTTGAAAGAAAAATGTTGAGGAAGGCTGGATGTCTTCTCTTTAAATCTTCTAATGTTCTAAGTGAAAATTCTCCCTATTCCTCTCTGGGACAAGTTGCTACATGAAGATCAAACTATGGGCTTTATTATCATGAATTTAAATGAAGTTCAGAGGGGCAGGTCTCCCAAGAAAAACTGGATTAGAGGATGTAGATTAGATTGAAGGTCAGAAAGAAAGCTAATTATTTTATAATCTTTTCTCTAAATTCAGATATTGGGTTCTGCTCAGGGGACACCCAAGTGTACAGAAAAGTCTGAACACACCTACTCAACAACTTGTAATATGTTACCTTTCTCACAAACCCAGTTATCATTGGGACAGACTGCAAGATAAAGAGGAGAGTCTCCTGGCCTGCCTCTAGGTAGTCTTGTATGTAGCTTATTCCACAAGAGCAGAAAACAGAGGATAACCCTGACCTTTCTGAGCATCTTGAAGACAAATTGCAGAACAGAAGAAGACTCAACCACTGATCACATGGCACAAAGAATAACATGCTCTCACAAATCATATAAGCCCCTCTCTGCCTCTCCACCTCCCCTAAGACAGGAGCAAGTTGGAGCAAGGTGATGTCCCGAAGAAAGTCCCTCACCAGCATGTCCTTGAGTGGCAGGAAGTGTTAGAGGATGTTTATGTTTTATATGTAAAGCCAAAATATGGGTAAATAACAGTAGTGACAAAAATAATTATAGTTAATATGTATTTATTATTCATCATGTGACGTGCCCTGGTTTAAATGTATTATCTGCTTATTAAATTCCCACAAGAGGTACGCACTATTATTTACAGTACAGAGTTCTAGAAACACAAGATTAGGGCCGGCCCCATGGCTTAGCGGTTAAGTGTGCGCGCCCCGCTGCTGGCAGACCGGGTTTGGATCCCCGGGGGCGCACAAATGCACCGCTTCTCCGGCCATGCTGAGGCCATGTCCCACATACAGCAACTAGTAGGATGTGCAGCTATGACATACAACTATCTACTGGGGCTTTGGGGGAAATAAATAAATAAATAAAAATTAAAAAGGAAAATTTAAAAAGAAACACAAGATTAAGTAACTTGAGTAAAGAGTTGCAGAGCTGGAATTTAAATCTAGGTGTTATCCAGAGCCACTTTGCTTAAGAAGATCTCCTCAACTAGTCTGGTGAATGGAAGAAATATTTTGTTTGCACGTTTGTCCACTCATCGGTTGACAGACATTTGGTGTGTTTCCATCTTTTAGCCATTCTGGATAATATCACTAACAAAATGCATATACAAGTTTTTGTTTGGACATATGTTTTTGTCTCTTTTGGGTATACACCAGGGAGTGGAATTGTTGGGTCATATGGTAAGTCTCTCTTTGACATTTTGATCTACTGCCAAACTGTTGTCCAAAGTGGCTGCGCCAATTTTTAATCTCAGCATCAATGTTTGAGGGTTCCAATTTCTCCACATTCTCACCACCACTTGTTACTGTCTATTTTTATTTTTTCCATGCTAGTAGGTGTCAAAGGTATCTTATTGTGGTTTTGATTTACATTTCTTTAATGACAAACGATGTTGAGAATTTTTTCATTTGCTTACCTGCCATTTTCATATTTTCTTTGGAGAAATACCTATTCAAATTCTTTACCCATTTAAGTTGGGTTATTTTTCTTTTTTATAAATGAATTATAAGAATTCTTTACATATTCTACATTACAAGTCCCTTATCAGACATAGGATTTGCAAATATCTTCTCCCATTCTGTGAGTTGTCTTTTCACTTTCTTCATGGTGCTCTTTGAAGTATGAAAATTTCTAATTTTGAATATCTGATTTATCTCTTTTTTCTTTGTGGTTGCTGGAGCTTTTATTTTTATAGCTAAGTAACCATTGCCTAACCCAAGTTCACAAAGACTAACTCCTATGTTTTCTTCTAATATTTTAATATTTTTAACTCTTATGTTTAGGTCTTTGATCCATTTTGAGTTAATGTTTTATTTGGTGTGAAGAAGAGTCTAACTTTGTTATTTTACATTCTTTTACAATGAATTGTAATGTGTCCTTCTTCTTGTTTTCCAAAGAGTTTTTGAAGAAAGGTTATTAATTCTTTTTAAAATGCTTAATAGATTTCACCATTGAAACCATTTGGGCCTGGGCTTTTCTTTGTGGGAATTTTTTAAATTACTAATTTAATTTCTTGTTATAGATCTAGATAGCTTTTGGATTCTTGACTCAGTTTCACTAATTACTGTCTCTATAGGAGTTTGACTATTTCGTCTAAGTTATCCAGTTTATTGGTATACAGTTGTTCCTAGAATTCCCTTATAGTTTTTGTATTTCTGTCAGGTTGGTAATCATGTTCCCCTTTTCATTCCTGATTTTAGTAATTTCTTCTCACATTTTTTCTTGTTCAGTCTAGCTAAAGTTTTTCCAATTTTGTTGAACTTTTTAAAGAATACCCCATCCCAAGGGTTCATTATTGTTGTGGCTGTTGTCTGTTTCTTGTTTGTCTGTTTGTTATTTTTTGTTTGTTTGTTTAGTGATTCCTTGATCTCTTCTGTGAAGTCTGTAGCTTTTATAATCTGTGTACAGTGAGCTTTCTGCTTGATTGGCTTAATGGCCAGCTAATGATTTAACAGATATCCTTAAGAGCCTTAAAATAGTAAGTCTCCTATTCATATATGTTAGGCTATGTGTGTGTGTGTGTTTATGCTCTAGGGCAACTTCAATGCTCCAGTGGTTTACAACACTGCCTTAGCCTTTCCTTCTTGCTTGCACAGAGACTTAAGATCAGCCATAGTTGTGGAATTAGGGACTTCTCAGGTCTTTCCTAGGCGTGCACACAACCCTGAACATGTGCATGGCTTTCTAGACTCCCAGGGATATATAAGGAATTTTTCAAAGCTCCCTGCATGTACCTCATTCTCGTTTTATTTTCTTTTAATTTTTTAATATTTATCCAGGTTTTTCTTTGCCCCAACTGCTGTTACTGCCTCAGGAAGCTGTGAATTAAGCAATTTCTGATGATTGTTTTTGACAAACAGCTTGGGGTTAGGGCTTCCCTCACTGAATGAACCCTAAGTCAGATCAAATAAAGACAAGATCTATGAGTGGGGCTTTTCCAGATAGTTGTCAAACAGATCAGATAGTGGCAATTCTCTGGGGATGGGGCTTTTTAGGGATTTCCAATCTTGTTCTAACCCCTCCAGAGTCCGTTAAGCTACAGGTTTTTACAGCTGCCATGGTTCTAAGGCCTCTGCTTTTGAGGAATACCACAGAGCACAGAGTTTGGAGAGAGGAATGGGAATAGGACAAGTTAAAACATGACAAATCTTAAAAAATAAAAAAAGCTGTAGAGAGAATCAACAAAACCAACAGCTGGTTCTTCAAAAGATCTACACAGTTGACACAAATTTAGCTAGATTAACTAAGACAAAAAGATAGAAGACCCAAATAAGTAAAATTAGAACTAAAAGAGAGGACCTTATTACCAATTTTACAGAAATAAGAAAAGGATTATAAAAGAGTACTATGAACAATTGTACTCCAAAAAGATTGGATAACCTAAATTAAATGGACAAAATTCTAGAAACACACAACCTACCTAGACTGAATCATAAATAAACAGAAAATGGAAAGAGATCTATAACTACTAAGGAGATTGAATGAAAAATTAAAAATCTCCCAAAAATGAAAAGCCAAAGATGAGATAGCTGTACTGGTGAAATTTACTAAAGATTTAAAGAAGAATTAACATCAATCTTTATCAAACTCTTCCAAAAAATTCAAGAGGAGGGTGAGTCATTTTACGAGGCCAGTATTACCCTAATACCAAAGCCGGATAAAGAAACTACAAGAAAGGAAATCTACAGACCACTATCCCTTATGATTATGGATGCAAATATCTTCAACAAAGTCCTAGGAAACCAAATTCAACAGCATTATATAGGATTATACACCATGACCAAGTGGGACTTAGATCTGGAATGCAAGGATAGTCCAACATATGCAAATGGAGCAATATAATATTAACAGAATGATGTAAACAAAAAACGTGATCATCTCAACTTTTGAAGAAAAGGCATTTGACAAAATTCAACATCCTTTCTTGATGAAAACATCCAGAAAACTAACAATAGACGGAAACTACCTCAACATAATAAAGGCCATATATGAAAAACCCACAGTCAACATCATACCCAATGGTGAAAGAATGAAAGCTCTTCCTCTAAGATCAGGAACAAGACAAGGATGCCTGCTTTTGCCACTTCTATTCAACACAGAAATGGAAGTCCTGGTCAGATCAATTAGGCAACAAAAAGAAATAAAAGTCATCCAGATTGGAAAGAAGGAAGTAAAATTTCTGTGTTCACAGATGACATGCTCGTATATGTAGAAAACCCCCAAAGATTCCATTTACAAAAAAACTGTTAGAACTAAGAAATGAATTCAGGAAAGTTGTAGGACACAAAATCAGCACATGAAAATTAATTGCTTTCCTATACACTAACAATGAACAATCTGAAAAGAGAATTAAGAAAATAATTTCATTTATAATAGCATCAAAAAATATTAGGTGTAAACTTAACTAGGGAGGTGAGACTTTCACACTGAAAACTGCAAAACATTGCTGAAAGAAATTGAACACAACATAAATAAATGGAAAGACACCCTGTGTTCATGGACTGGAATTTTAATATTGTTAAGATGTAAGTATTGAATAGATCCAATGCAATACTTATGAAAATCCTAGTGATATATATTTTTTGAAGAAATAGCCATCCTAAAATTCATATGGAATTTCAAAGAAATCTGAATAGCCAAAACAATCTTGAAAAATAAGAACAAATTTGGAGGTCTCACACTTCCTGATTTAAAAACAAACTACAAATCCGTGGTAATCAAAACAGTGTGGCACTAGCATAAAAACAGACATATATACTAATGGAATAAAATAGCCCAGAAATAAATCCTCACATATATGGTCAAATGATATTCAACAAGGCTGCCAAGATCATTCAATGATTAAAGGACAGTCTTTTTAACAAATAGTGTTGGGAAAACTGGATATCCATATGCAAATAAATGAAGTTGATGGGCTAACCCCATGGCATACTAGTTAAGTTCAGCATGCTCCACGTTGGTGGCCCCGGTTTGCAGGTTCAGATCCCGGGCATGGACCTACACCACTCGTCAGCCATGCTGTGGTGGTGACTCACATACAAAATAGAGGAAGATTGGCAAGATGTCAGCTTAGGGCAAATCTTCCTCAACAACACCAATAAAAAAAAAATGAAGGTGACCCTTACCTTACACCATATACATAAAAAATTTCAAAATAAATGAAAGACCCAATTATAGCAACTAAATTATAAAACTCTTAGGAAAAAAACATAGATTGAAATTTTCATGACATTAAATTTGGCAATGCTTCCTTGGATATGACACAAAAAGCATGAGCAAAACAACAAAAATTAGGTAAGTTGCACTTGGTCAAAATTAAAAAATTTTGTTCATAAGAGGAGACTATCAAGAGAGTGAAAAGGCAGCCCATGGAATGCAGAATATATTTGCAAATCATATGTCTGATGAGAGATTGATATCCAGAATATATAAAGAACTCGACAACAAAGAAACAAAAATCCTGATTCAACAATAGATAAAACACTTGAATAGACATTTCTCCAAAGAAGATATACAAATGGCCAATAATTACATGAAAAGATGCTCAACATCACTAGACGTTAGGAAACTGCAAATCAAAACCACAATGAGATACCACTCACACCCATTTAGAAGTCTATTGTCAAAAAAAACCCCACACAGACAGACACTAAGAAGTTTGACAAGGACATGGAGAAATTGGAACCCTTGTGAACTGCTAGTGGGAATGTAAAATAGTGCTACCGCTGTGGAAAACAGTATGGTGATTTTTCAAAAAATTAGGTTTTGGCCTAATTTTGGCCTGGAGGTTTTGGCCAGAGCAATTAGGCAAGGAAAAGAAATAAAAGGTATCCAAATTGGAAACGAAGAAGTGAAATTCTCACTGTTTGCTGATGACATGATTCTATATATAGAAAACCCTAAGGAATCCATCAGAAAACTGTTAGAAATAATCAACAACTACAGCAAAGTTGCAGGGTACAAAATCAACTTACAAAAATCAGTTGCATTTCTATACACTAATAACAAACTAGCAAAAAGAGAAGCCAAGAATACAATCTCATTTACAATTGCAACAACAACAACAAAAAATATCTAGAAATAAATTTAACCAAAGAGGTGAAAGACTTATACACTGAAAACTATAAGACATTATTGAAAGAAATCAAAGAAGATATAAAGAAATGGAAAGATATTCTGTGCTTATGGATTGGAAGAATAAACATAGTTAAAATGTCCATATTACCCAAAGCAATCTACATATTCAAGGCAATCCCAAGCAGAATCCCAATGACAATCTTCACAGAAATAGAACAATGAATCCTAAAATTTATATGGAACAACAAAAGACCCCAAATAGCTGAAGGAATCCTGAGAAAAAATAACAAAGCTGGAGGCATCACAATCCCTGAATTCCAAATATACTACAAAGCTATTGTAATCAAAAGAGCATGGTACTGGCACAATAAAAGACACACAGATCAATGGAACTGAATTGAAAGCCCAGAAACAAAACCACACTTCTCTGGTCAATTCATCTTTGACAAAGGAGCCAAGAACATACTATGGAGAAATGAAAGTCTCTTCAGTAAATGGTGTTGGGAAAACTGGACAGCCACATGCAAAAGAAAGAAAATAGACCATTATCTTGCACCGTAAACAAAAATTAACTCAAAGTGGATTAAAGACTTGCATGTAACACCTGAAACCGTAAAACTCCTAGAAGAAAATATAGGCAGTACACTCTTTGATATCGGCCATAACAGCGTCTTTTCGAATGCCATGTCTACTCAGGCAAGGGAAACAAAAGAAAAAATTAATAAATGGGACTTCATCAGACTAAAAAGCTTCTACAAAGTAAAGGAAGCCATGAACAAAATGAAAAGACAACCAACTGGGAGAAAATATTCACAAATCATATATCCTACAAGTGGGTAATTTCTAAAATATATAAAGAACACATATAACTCAACAACAAAAAAACAAACAGCCTGATCAAAAAGTAGGCAAAGGATGTGAACAGACATTTCTCCAAAGAAGATATACTGATGGCCAACAGACACATGAAAAGATGTTCAACATCACTAATAATTAACGAAATGCAAATCAAAACTACAATGAGATATCACCTTACACACATCAGAATGGCCATACTTACCAACACAAAAAATAACAAATGTTGGAGAGGATGTGGAGAAAAGGAAACCATCATACACTGCTGGTGGGAATGCAAACTGGTGTAGCTACTATGGAAAACAGTACAGAGATTTCTCAAAAAATTAAAAATAGAAATACCATTCAATCATCTATCCCACGATTGAGTATTTATCCAAAGAACTTGAAATCAACAATCCAAAGAGATGTATGTACCCCTATGTTCATTGCAGCATTATTCACGATAGTCAAAACGTGAAAGCAACCCAAATGCCCATCAACTGATGAATGGCAAAAGATGTGTTATATATGCACAATGGAGTATACTCAGCCATAAAAAAGACAAAATCGTCCCATTTGCAACAGCATAGATGGATCTTGAAGGTATGGTGTTAAGTGAAATAAGCGAGATGGAGAAAGACAAATACTGCATGATTTCACTCATATGTGGAAGATAAACAAACACATGGATAAAGAGAACAGATTAGTGGTTACCAGAGGGGAAGGAGGCTGGGGGAAAGCAAAAGGGGTAAAGGGGCACATATGTATGGTGATGGATAAAAATTAGACTACTGGTGGTGAGCATGGTGCAGTCTATACAGAAATTTATAGATAACAATATGCAATCAAAATTACACAATGTTATAAACCTTTATGATTTCAAGAAAATAATTGAAAAAAAATTGGTCTCAGAATTACCATATGGTAATCTGATCCAGCAATTCCACTTCTGGATATATGCCATAAAAAAGTGAAAGCAAGGGGGCCGGCCCGGTGGCGCAAGCGGTTAGGTGCGCGCGCTCCGCTGCGGTGGCCCGGGGTTCGCTGGTTCGGATCCCAGGCGCGCACCGACGCACTGCTTGGCAAGCCATGCTGTGGTGGCGTCCCATATGGAGTGGAGGAAGATGGGCACGGATGTTAGCCCAGGGCCGTCTTCCTCAGCAAAAAAAGACGAGGATTGGCGGATGTTAGCACAGGGCTGATCGCCTCACAAAAAAAAAAAAAAAAAAAGTGAAAGCAGGGGCTTGAATAGATAATTATATACCCATGTACATAGCAATATTATTCACAAAAGTCAAAAGGCAAATGCAACCTAAGTGTCCATTGGCTGACGACTAGGTAAACAAAATGTGGTTTATATATGCAATGGAATATGATTCAGCCTTAAAAAGAAAAGAAATTTTCACACATGGCTACAACATGGGTGAACTTTGAAGCCATTTTGTTAAGTGAAATAAGCCAGTCACAAAAGAACAAATGTTGTATGATTTCACTTACATGAGGATCCGAGACTACTTCAATACATAGAGACAGAGAGTAGAATGGTGGTTGCCAAGGGCTGGGAAGTGGTGGACATGTGGAGTTAGGATTTAATGGGTACAGTGTTAGCTGAGGAAGTTGAAAAAGTTTTGGAGATGGAGGCGGTAATGTTTGCAGAGCAATGTAAATGTACTTAACGCTATAGAGCCACACACTTAAAACTGGTTAAAATGGTAAACTGGAGGCTGTGATATTTCACCACAAAAAAAATGACAAAGCTCAATATTCTTACTGAAATTCAGCCATTTTCTTTGAATAAATGCTCCTGGGATTGTTGCAAGGTATTGGTTAGTGTCCAGAGTTCTGAAAAAGTTGTTTTTGACAATTTTTCCAGTGTTCTCATTACTTTTAAGGGGGAGTAGATTTTCATGCCCTCACTCGGCAATTCTGGAGGTGCTTTTCCCTCTACCATATTTTCTCTTTCTGTTTGTCTCACTTATTTTTCTGCTAATTTTATCTCCTTTCTTGCCTTTTTAGTTAATGGATTACATTTATTTTTGTTATTAGCATTCATTTGATTTCTCATAAGATTTTCCTCTCTCTTCTGAAAAATTACACAACCCAGGGGCCGGCCCCGTGGCGTAGCGGTCAAGTGCGTGCGCTCCACTGCTGGTGGCCCAGGGTTTGGGTCCCAGGCGCACACCAACGCATTGCTTGTCAGGCCATGCTGTGGCGGCGTTCCACATAAAGTGGAGGAAGATCAGTACAAATGTTAGCTCAAGGCCAGTCTTCCTCAGCAAAAAGAGGAGAACTGGCATGGATGTTAGCTCAGGGCTGATCCTCCTCACACACACACACACAAAATTACACAACCCACTTCTTATCTTTATTGGTAACTCTTGATTTCTTTTCATTCTTACTGGAAATCTAAAGTTACTCCCTTCACCCATCTCCCAAAGAGCACAGGGGCCTTAGAAGACCAATTCTCACCATTCCAATACAAAATTTTGCTTTTGGGGAATCTAGTATTTTATATTTTGTCCTCATGTTTAACCTAATAAGTTAGATATTGTTGTTCTTATTTTGTACACACACAGTGTGTACACTCATGTTTACCAGTTTCTTTGCTCACCGTTCCTTCTTGTATCAGATGGAGCATCCTTCTGGGTTTTATATGCCTTACTTTTGAAGCACATCATTTAGAAGTTCTATTTCATAAATGTTTGTGAGAGTAAACTCTGTCAGGTGTTTACATTTCTGAAAATGTCTTTATTTTACCCTTGATCTTGAAGTACACTTTTGGTGCCTAACAGATTCTAGGTGTATAGTTGTTTGGAAAGTATTTTCCTGTGGTTTTCTGGCTTGCATTGTTACCAATCTAATTGCCGTGACTTTGCACGTGATCTGACTTTTCTACTACTTTGAAGATCAGCTTTGTTCTTCGCTATCTTGTAAATTCACTATAGTGTATTTCAATATAGATTTAAAAGAAATTTTTTATTGATGTCAATAGTTTATAACATCGTGAAATTTTGGTTGTACGTTATTGTTTGTCAGTCACCATATAAGTGCCTCCCTTCACCCCTTGTGCCCACCCCCCAACCCCCTTGCCCCTGGTAACCACCATACAGTTCTCTCTGTCCATGTGTTGGTTTATATTCCACATATGCGCGAAATCATGCAGTGTTAATTTTTCTTTCTCTGGCTTATTTAACTTAACATAATACCTCCAGGTCCATCCATGTTGTTGCAAATGGGAGGATTTTGTCTTTTTTTTACAGCTGAGTATATTCCATTGTGTCTATATACCACATCTTCTTTATCCAATCATCAGTCGAGGGACACGGGTTACTTCCATTTCTTGGCCAAGTGAATAATGCTGCGACGAACATAGGGGTGCATAAACCTCTGGGTTGTTGATTTCAGGTTCATTGGATAGATTCCCAGTAGTGAGATAGCTGGCTTATAGAGTATTTCTATTTTTAATTTTTTGAGGAATCTCCGTACTGTTTTCCATAGGGGCTGCACCAATTTGCATTCCCACCAGCAGTGAATGAGGGTTCCTGTTTCTCCACAACATCTCCCACATTTGTTGTTTTTTTGTCTTGGTGATTATAGCAAGTCATATATCCGACAAGGGGTTAATCTCCATAATATATAAAGAACTCACACAACTGCATAACAAAAAAACAAACAACCTGATCAAAAAATGGGCAAAGGAAATGAACAGATACTTCGCCAAAGAAGATATACAGATGACCGTCGGTTTACTGCTAGATAACTAATAATGTAGTTCCTTTGGCCTATTTAATATAAACATAGGTTAATAATCCTTTCCAGAGAAATCTGAATTTCTTTCCAGGACAGAGAAAATTTGTGCTACTAGAACATTCTTTTACTTTGTGCTACCAATAACAGGGCACACATCTCCAATCTTGAGACTTTTACCAAGCACCAATGAAGTATAAATGGTATCAGAATTGATTCTGGCTTTGCAGAGTCTTACCAAGTTTTACTTCTCTCAAAGTTTATGGGACTGAGCCATACAACATCTGAATATGGATTCAAATGAGTTGATAAAAATGTTCATGTGACTCAAATCCGTCTCCACATAACCTGATTGGGGCTACTATATTGAGGAGAGAAAGTGGCATAAGAGTATCATGTTTGTGCTTTGAATCTCAGAAAGATAATTTTATATGTCCTTGCTAGGCATTGGCAAGTCAGGATTTAAAGCATTTTAATGGGACGAGAGATTTAAATTCTTGGTGCCAGGGATATGACTTGGAATCATAAATTCCATCCCCAAAGTCCAGAGTTTATAGGGTGAAATCTAAGAATACACAAGTTGTATTTAGTAAAGATGAACCAGGGAAAGGTTTCCAGCTCTGATAATGTCACTGTGCTCTGATTAGAAAAGGAAGACTACAAATTCAGTAAATTGGAATGCAGAAGATTCTGTGCAGTTTATTACTGCTAAAAAAGTTATCTTTCAAAGGTGAAATGGCTTTAATCAAGGGAATATGTAGTAACAGGGATACAGATAAAATCTGAGCGCAAACTTGATATATGAACTTTCCCTAATAAGGGGAAATTAGGGAAGACATTTCCCTAATTTGAGGTGCCCAGCATGTTTACCTCAATTCTATCCACATGTTCCTCTCTTCCATACGTTCTAGCATCTTGATGTCACGTGGCATTTCTCTCAATCTCTCTCTCTCTCCTTGTTCTACTTTCCTGGCTGGCATATGAAATAACTACATTTTTCGAAGATATTCTAATAGCTGTTACAATAGAGGAAGAGCATGTAGACCAGTGGTTGTTCTCTCATTTCCAGGACCGCTTCCTAAATTACATTTCTTATTGTGACACCTTTCTGCTGCCATGACAACCATGCAAGGAACGGAACAGACCACACCAGGGGCTGGCCCTGGTGTGTACCAGCCAGGACAGCAGGCTGCTCTAAATGCACATCTGTGGAAAGGGATGCCAGAGAAGTTCTTGCAGGGGGAACCAAAAGTCCTCGGGGTAAGTCAGCTGTGGATCTGGGAGAAGACCAGTCATGTTGCAGGAACAAAACAGATCAGATCTAACACCAAATACTCTGTCCCACTAGCATCATAATACATCAGCCAGTCCTAGAAACACCAGTATTTTGTATTCAGGCCTTGTCACTTGAAAAATAATACAATATTCTATTACAGCATGCTTCTGCTTTAGTTGTATCTAAAATACAGTGACTTAAGATCTACTCTAGGGTTGTGGGTCATCCATGGTAACTATATTTAACTTCAGCATGGAAGAGGTGAGACCAAAAAAACGCCACATATGCACCAACTGGTGTCCCATCCACAGAACTTCCTGATAGCTGACGGTCCCATATTATTAGAATCTCTCTCTGGGGAATTTTCTTACCCTTCTTCTATCCTCTCTGCATTTACGTCTGGAGTCTCAGGTGGGTGTCCTTAAAAGATGCGGAGGGTTAAAAGAAAGACAGGTTAGTACAGGTGGAAGGACAGTGACTATAGAGGTTTATCTCTAGCCCAAGCTTTAAACCAATGGGACAAAGTCATTATGACACTTTGTATCCTTTGGATGCCATGGGGTAAAATACTCCAACTTCTCTATTTTAGACCCCTGTACTCACTCATGTCCTCACGTCCCAGACCCCAGGAAGACGGCATATTGCGCTTCTCTTTGTCTTCCTCTGCACGTGCTCTCCTTCTTTAGATTACTTCTCCTTGCTAGAATGTTTGCTTCCTAATTTCTGGATCACTCCTGTCTGAGCATGTGTGAAGGAGAGCACCGTTGTGGTAGCAGTAGCATCATAGGTAGGTATCAGTAAAGCAGCTCTGGGTAGGTCCTGGTACACTGTTTTTTTTTATCTTGAAATTCCTGAGGCAATTTGAATAGGTATACCAAGAGATAAATTTAGTAAGTTAATATATCCACGGTTCTTTATATGAAGACGGTGACAGGAGAATATAAAGAAGACCATCTGCCTATTTCAAAAGATAGAGAATAAGGGTAACTTAGTGGTTGGGAAGGGAGTAGCTTGGGTGCCATTTTTGTGGTAGATAATCAGTTTTTACTTTCTTCATCATTTCCAGGCTGTGCAGATCCTGATTGCCCTGATGAACTTCAGCTTCGGAATAATAATGATTAGTGTCACGATGTCATACTCTGGAGGTTATTATTTCCGACCCTTATCAGTGTACTCAGGGTACACAATTTGGGGGTCGCTTCTGGTGAGCAGAATACCATTTGATATAGTTGGAGAAACAAAACATATTTGTTAATATCCTGAACATTGGAATAATATGCTAACCCTATGTTGTAGTTCTATAACTTTGAGAAAGTTCTCTAACCTCTTTTGACTCAATTTTCTCATATGTAAAGTGGGAATAATAACATAAAACTCATAGAAAACTAAGCAGATTAAATATTTAATGTGTATTAGTTAGGATATGTTACAGCAACACATACCAAAAAGTCCAAACCAGAATGAATTAAACATTGAAAGCATTGATTATTTCACAACAAAAAGCTCGGTAACTAGTCATTTTCAGAGTTGGTTGATTCAGGAGTTACCTTATTGAGGTAACGCCATTAAGGACTGCTGGCATACCAAATCAGACTTGTTGACACATCTCATGGTTCATAAATGTTTTGTAATGCATAAATATTTTATATTCCTAAGCCAACTATGGGCAAAAGTCATGGATTTGCCATTATTGACTTGGACTAATCAAGATTTACCTCTATGGATGGCAAGGGTTCATTGAAGCTCATGGGAGTCTGAACAAAATGAGGATTTTGTTAGCAAGGAAGAAGAGGAGACATGGCTGGTATGCAGGCAGTTTATAGTCCACTATCAGATCTTAGAAAATTGTTAGCTTTGCAAATGCAACTGCTATTAGCTAAATTTTGTCTCATAAGTTTAGTATCAATAAGTATAATTAAAATGGAATTAAAATTTAAGAGATATTAAAAATTTCCCCCCAGAACAAAATGAAAGAGAGTAACTCTGCAAATTGAGAGTGTAAATAGAGTATAAAGTATCAAGTTTTACCTACTGACAAGAGGAAAAGACATTTATAAACTGGGTTTGTATTAGAATCAGGGAACCTATTCAAGTGTTGTAGAGTTTCCATTTATCTACAAAGTTGACAATGAGATAGTTTAGAGTTTAAAGTCTATAATGAGCTGGCTTTTTGTGCCCCTTTGCCTGTTTATAGAAAAAATGCAGGCTTCTAAGAACAGTAAATGCTGTTCACTTTCTGGACAGTGGTGCAATGCTTTATATATCTGATCATACTGATGTCAAAGGTAGCTCTTATCAAACTCTTACTATGATCTAGGCACTCTTCTAAGTGCTTTCTATGTACAAGGCCCTTTCAAACAATCATCACAAATTTCTGAGAAAGGAGTTGTCATTGTCCTCATTTTATGGATGAAGAAATTGGGACTTAGAGAGATTAGGTAACTTGCTCAAGATCACAGAATTATTGGTAGGGGAATCAGGGCTCAAATAGGATCTGTCTAATCCCAGTATTTCATGCATCTAACCACTCTAGTTTTCTGCTTCCCTTTTCATTTCCTTTTCAAGACCACTTTGGAGACCAGTTTTCATAATTTATGCCTTCTACACATGTTCAGTAGATTACCAGGAACTGCAGGAGCTGTGTTTTTCAACTGAGCCATCACTCAGACTATTGTAGGAATTCCACTAGATGAACCTTTGTTTAATTTGGAACATTTTTTGCTTGTACCTCCAATTACTCTTTCTACCTTCTTTCTGAACCTCACCTGTGAAGTGCCTCCTTTTTCTCCCTTATACAGTACAAGAGCCAACACCAAGAACCAATCACAAATTTCTCTTATTTTTGGTCCTTTAGTCCCCAGTAAAGCTATATGTCCTTCATCAGAATCCTATAAAATTATCCCCACATTAGTCCATTTGTTCAAGTTTTGTTTTGTGTACTTTTAGAACATTTTAATGTTTTATTTCTATATATCTTGCACATTCCTTGTTAAGTTTTTTCTCTCAGAAAGTGTATATATATTTTTGCTAGGATAAATGAAGTACTCTGATGAAATCGTGTCTTCAAACACACAAACATGCACATATTTATAATATGTTTATATAATTTCTGTGTATAATGATGTTCCCATGTGCCCTATTGAATTTTCTTAGAGTTTATAGTGGTTTTTGTTGATAATCTTGGATGTTTGCAGTATAACATATTCATGGTTAAGTAACAATAATTTTAACCATTTGCTTCAAACAGTTTTCTTATATAATCATTTTGGTGAAGATGCTAAGAATAATAATACATAATAGTCTACCTCTCTATCTTGATTTTGAGTTTAATGATATGGCCTTAGTGTTTCCCCATTAGACAAGAAGAATTCTTTTAGACTGAGACAGATGTTCTATCATGTTATGGAAAATGCAAACGTCATATTTTATAAATAATGTTTAAGTCAATAATAATGTTGAATTCTATTAAATGTCTTACCAATATTGTAAACATGAATAGCAATTATCGTGTTTCTCCTTAAATCCATTAATTTCATAATTTATAACAATACTTCAATATTAAAAAATCTGGACATTTGAAGAAATACTCCACATATTCATGATTCGTATCATATAATATAATGCATGAGTCTCCCTGATATTTCTTTCCAGAGGAGACTTAGTTTACATTAATCATTTCTATGTCTTGGTATATAGAAATTTGTTGAAGAAATTTATCAAGCTGTTTCCTTAGATCAGTCTTCTTTTATATTAAGATAGAAGTTTTGAAACTTCTGAAATCAAATTTGGAAAGCAGACCCAGAAACTCAAACAGTTAAATAGTTTAAGGCAGGGAATCCTATCAACTTCACCTCAGTCATTTTAGCTAAATGGAAAATAGTTACCCAATGGATTGAGTCAAATGAAATAGCATATTCTAATCATCATCTAATATAGAACTTAAAAATTTTCTTTGTTACTATTTTATTTAAAACTTTTAATAGTCTTTTTAAAATGAAAATAATCATTGGCTTTTTTTCTTGTGTAATGTCTTATTAAATTTTGGCACCATATTAGGGTTACTTCATATCAGGAAGTGAAAAGCTTTCTTCATATTTCAATACCCTAAACACTTTAAATACCATCACAGTTAGACACATTCTGAAAGGATTAATAAATTGTCCTGTGAATCCATCTGGTAGAATTTCTCTCTTGTTTCTGGGAATAGAGGACAGTTATTTACAAACTTTTGTGTTTCTTCCAATATAATTGTCTGTTTAGCATATTTATCACATTTTGGGACAGCTTTTAGTAAGTTATGACTTCAAATATTTGTTTAAAGTATTTTACGTGTATTTTTCTCCTTGTTATTAGTTTATTATTTCAGGTTCCTTGTCAATTGTAGCAGAAACTAGAACTACAAGATGTCTGGTGAGTAATATTTCCTCTGTTTTGTTCAAAAAGATGAAGAATTAACCATGTATATATTCTGCCAGAATAGAAAACAATTTTGTTTGTTTTTAAAAAGTCAGAAGAGATTGTAACTTTTACCTAGTTGAATCTGTCTTTCAAAAATTGGAATAAAAAATTGGCTGATAATAAAATTACGGTCATGAGAATGAATAGTGTGGGAACGTAATTGCTGAGAGAATCTTTATGAAAATACAGAGAATTTCTGAGAGGAAACATCAAATGGATCAATCATACAAACCCTACACCTTGAGATCCAGCCCCCAATGACAGTGCCACCAAATGTTGGTATTACATCGCATTTATTGACTTATTGATGAAAATATGTATTCCAACTGTATGCAGAAAGCACTTTTATTCAGTGTGCAATGAAGGAAATTCAGAATAAGGCTGTTAAATAAGAAGAATCAAATTTAAGACAAAGCTTTCATGCCTATATGTCTTTCACAAAGCCAAAAATGGCAAAAGCCCCTTTCTCAACAAATGTTTATCCTAGCTAAAACTATATTTGAGTTTTCTTCACTCAAAGATAAATACCAAACTATGGGGTTGATCAATACAGCTTTTCCAAATCTGACTTCTATCTGCCTCCCTAACAACTCCTCCTGATATAGCCATAACCATTAAAACCTACCTCGTGCTACAGCCACACTTTCATACTTTCTTGAACAATTTTAGTTCTTATCAAAAGTATCCATAACTTCACTGAGAGAGAGAATGTAGGAAATGGAATACACAGCAAAGGGAGATCATACACAAAAGGTATGGAGGCATGAGAGGCAAATGGAATTTAGAAAATAATGAGAAGTCAGGCACCTGAAACAGAACATGGTAGGAGATGGACACAGACAGGACTGTCCAGCTAAAGTGTGAAGGGTATTGAAAGCCCTGCTGAGGAGATTGGGGTTGATCTCTTGTGGCCATGGGAGTTATCTAAAGGATTTAAGTGTGGGAATAAGTGGATCATATTTGTGTTTTGGCAGGAGATTAGAGTTGAAACTGCTATAAAGAAAGAGACAGGTTAGAAGACTATTGCAATAACCAAGATAGAGAAGATGGACTGGGTTGGACAAGAAGTAGTGGGTATAAAGTGATTGATGGAGACATATCTGAGGATGTTGTTGGATTAATTGATTTTCCTTCTTTTCTAGGTCCTAGGTAGCCTAGGAGCGAATATCACCAGCTCTGTCTTTGCTGCAGCAGGGATCTTAATCACTATGATCAGCATGATTTTTTTCTCACACATTTACCCTCACTGTCACCATGTTCCGGGGGATGAGAATTGTTTCAGGATTGTAACTGTGTTAACGGTTAGTGCTTCCTCTTTTCATGGGATACTGTGGTGGAAGCACGTCACAGGAGCCCTGGCTCTGGCAAAAGTAACAATCAGTATCCCCTAATTGATGAATCACTTTGGGAAGTTAGAAGTGAGTGACAATTAGGGAAATCTTTTATTTAGGAGTCAGGCCCACATCTCATCTCTCTCTTTGTTCCTTCTCCAAATGTGATGAGGGAAAGTAAGAAGAAAGCTCATAGTTATATAACACACACTGTGTAATAATTAGTGTGATAACCATTTTGATTAATTTTTCCTGCTTCATTTCAAAACACTGGTAAGTGTGTACTGTTATCCACTCTAAAAATAGAGCCAAGATGTCAGTCTCTATATGTCCCCTAGCTTCCTGGTGGAGCCTGATGCCGTTACCTGGTTCTCTAATAATAAAGTAAAATTGTCTTGAACATTATCTGACAAATGGTGAATAATCCAGTATCCCTCCCAACACGTCTGAATATTCTTGCAAGGTTAAGCATTTTGGCCTCAACATCCAGCTCCTGGCACATTCTCAATCTCCATTCTGTATTTTACTACTTTTCTGTACCACTTGCCCTCACCTACATACTATCCTAATTGATTTATTCTCCAAATTACCACTTACAAAAGATTTTGTAGGTAGTGAAACATCTAGATGTTTTGGGTAAGTGTGGGGAGGAAGAGTTACTGCTGCACCCATAGCAGACTAAAATGCGGTGAAATCTTTATTACTAAAGTCTGTTAGCCGTTCTCAACACCACTCAGTTTTCTGTTATCTCCTCTCCATTTGAGTTTCCAGCCTTTCACTGTGCTGCTTAGTTCTTTCTCTCCTTCTCTCCTTTTCTCATCCAAATTTGGAAACTCAGCATTCTTCCTAACTTCTTATGCAGATCAATCACATTACCTTTTCTTCATTCCTAGCTAATCCTAGGTGAGTCTAGAATGCTATATATTCACACTAAAATAACCTCTTCAGTGTTTTTGCTAAAATAATTTACTTCCCTTGAGATTTCTAACAGTTCTTATAGTGAGTAATTATATTTTTTGCCACTCACTCAAAATAAGAAGAGTTTCTGCAGAGGGCTTACATTTTTTTCCCAAAGTCACACAATTAAAAATTGATGAAGGAAGATTAAATTCTGTAACCTCCTGCCTCGAATCCTCTTATTATTTAATATTGTTCATGCAGTTATGGTGAAGAAGAATCTCACTTCCCGGTTTCTGAAGTTCTCTCCACTCGTAGACTTTAAGGGCACAATGGTAGGGATGAGATCTGGAACTGACCGGCTTCATAGGGCTGGCTTCACGAGCACGGGTTTGTGTGGTCACGAAGGGCTTTGTCGTTAGAAGAGCTCTACACTTGGTTTACTGCTCTGCTCTTGCTACCTTGAAGTTCTTAATACTTTTTTCACAAGGGGCCCTATAAATGCTGTAGCCATTTATCTCAATCACCTTCTCCCAGAGACCATCACAAATCCCTATTGTGTGAACATTTTTTCTGCCTGTCCTTATAGCAGAGCACATCCGTAAGGGCTTCCTGGGATCAGAAGCACCAGGTCTATTCCTACCTGGGCACCTGCACAGTCAGTCCACAGGTCTATGAGCCCACACTTTATGCCCAGTCCTAGGGTTGGCACTCTGGGAGATGTAAGAAGGAGACCAGGCCCCTACCTTCAGAAAGTTCCAGTCCTCCTGAGAGGAAAAGATAGAAATATAGGAAAACAGTTAGAAGTTGACAAAGGCCCAAGGGCTTACTTTTGAACATAACTATAAAAAGAAGTTAGAAAGGAGTGAACACTTTGAAGGAAAGATAGAGCGTGCACTATCTGGAATCATTAGCAGAACCAGATGAAATTGCCAATGATCAACTCTACTTGATCTAGAAATACTGTGATTTCATATGGCTCAAACTATATATATAATATGTATTTTTTCTACTTTTTGTTGGAAATCTAGCCTGACACCTGTTTTTGTAAATGAAGTTTTATTGAAACATAGCCACACTCATGTGTTTACATGTTGTTTATGGCTGCTGTTGTGCTGTGACATCAGACTTGAGTATTTGTGACCACATGGCCTGCAAAACCTAAAATATATGCTAGCTGACCCCTGATAGAAAGTTTGTTAACTCCTGGTCTACCCTACTAGATGGTAAAATCCTTGAGGGTAGAGAAATTGTTTTGTTTGCTGCTCCATCATCTGTGCCTACAATTCCTGAAACTTACAGGTTGCTGCATATGTTGAAGAGATGAGTAAATAGATAAAGAAACAATGAATGCAAATATTCTGAAGGTTCACTTGAGTCAGTGTTGCTCATGTCCTGGTCTTGATCTGTTGGCTCTTCCACTGCAGAGGTACTATCCCTATCCATGGAGAAAAAAGAGAGAATATTTAGACCAAAGTATCCTAGGCATCAATTCAGGCATCCTCTTCAAATTTTTAGAAATAAGAGTAATACCCAATATTTCTCAAATCTGACCATGTTTTTTGGCTAAAGATTAGACCTAAAGCCAATTCTCTGGGGGGATGGATTCAAGACCAACTAACTTGGTGTTCATTGTTGCATTAGTTTCTTCTTGTTTCTGTAACAAATTACTACAACCTTACTGACAACATAAATTTATTATTTTACAGTTCTGAAGGTCAAAAATTTGAAAAGAGTCTCACTGGGCTAAAATAATGTGTTGTCAGGTCTGTATTCCTCCCTGGAGGCTCTAAGGGAGAATCAATTTCCTTGCCTTTTCCAGCTTCTTGATGCTGCCTACATTCCCACGATTGTGGTTGCATCCTCCATCTTCAAAGCAAACAGTGCGACATCTTGAAATCTCTCTTGGACTCTGATTCTTCTGCCTCTGCTCCCACATATAAGGGTTCTGTAATTATTTTGGGCTTACCAAATAATCCAAGATAATCCCTCCATCTCATGGTTAGCTAGTAAACCTTAATTCCCTCTGCAAACTTAATTCTTCTTTGCCACGTAACTTGACATATTCACAGGTTCTGGAGATTAGGATGTGGACCTCTTTGGTCTATTATTGTCCTGCCTACAATTATTACTCTGCCTTCAATTACAAAGATATGAGATCATATTATTATGTCAACTGTATGGAATTCCTAGTGTTTGAAAGAACTAGGTTGATTACTATCTTGATGATCTTTTCCCCTCCTTTTATAGCATTTTCACATTCTGTATGTACAATAGCACTGGAAAGTAGAGGGTGGGGAAAAATGATTATTTTATTAGTGAAAAAAGTGAGAGGATAAGTGACATTCAGCAGACTAAGAACTAGATAAAGCTATGGCTGCAAGGAGGAGCCAGCTTTCCTGATCTCTGGCACATGCTTCTTCCCTTTTGGTATTGTGATCAGTAGTCAATGTTTTGAACTTGTCATCTCTATTCCTCATGTTTCCTTGTTTTGAACTTCTTCTTAGGGTATGGATGGTATAGTGCTGATTTTAAGTGTGCTGGAGATCTGCATTGCTGTGTCCCTCTCTATCTTTGGATTCAAAGTAACCTATTATAATCGTGGTCGGGTGAGTATTGGGCTTCCCTTGAAGATACGTGCATTCATTTTCTATTGCTGTGTAATAAATTATACAAACTTAGAGGCACAGAACCACACACATTTATTATCTCAGTTTTTTTTTGTCAAGAGTCTGGGCACAGGTTAGCTGGATTCTCTCGTTAGGGTCTTATAAGGCTACAATCAAGGAGTTGGCTGGGGCTGTGGTCTCAGCTGAGGCCTCTGGTCTTCTTCCATGCTCACGTGGCAGAATTTATTTCCTCTCAGCTGTGGAACTCGTGACAACTTACTTCTATGTTGAGGCCTACAAGACAGCAAAAGTCTTTGGTTCTATAAGCTTTTTTTAAAGCTTAAAGAATGGGGCCAGCCCAGTGGAATAGCAATTAAGGTCACACATTCTGCTTCAGCGGCCCAGGGTTCGCTGGTTCGGATCCTGGTGTGGACCTGTGCAGCGCTCATCAAGCCATGTTGAGGTGGCTTCCCACATAAAGCAACTAGAAGGAGGTACCACCATGACATACAACTGTTTACTGGGGCTTTAGGCGGACAAAAAGGGAAAAAGGAGGAAGATTGGCAACAGATGTTAGCTCAGGGCCAATCTTCCTCAATAAATAAATAAGTAAGTAAAAGAAAGAAAGAGAGAAAGAGAGGGAAGGAAGGAAGGAAGGAAGGAGAAGAGGAGAGGAGAGGAGAATGGGTTCACATGAAAGGGTTCACATGATTAGATCAAGTCCATCCAGAGTAATGTCCTTTTTGATAAACTCAAAGTCAGCTGATTAGTAACCCCATCATACACTCAGGTCCCACCCATACTCCAAGGGAGGGAATCATTCAGGGACATGGTTGACTGAGTGTCGTCTTAGAATTCTGCCTACCACAGTGGACAAAGAAAAGCTATTTTCCTTCATCCTTACTCCCTCAAAGGGCCTCCTCTCTTATTCCAGATCGGAATACTTCACAATGGAGAGGTCCCCAGAGAGTGCCAGATGTTACTCCATTATCTTATTATTGCAAACTTCCCTGGGCTGCTGAAGAAAGTCAGCATTTCACACTTCTCTATCAGTGTGTGCAGACACCTGCCCATTCTCTTACCCTGAGACATGCAGCAGATCCTCCTGGCTGCTGAGAAGAAAGAATGTCACGTGGAAAGGATTGGGAAATGGGAGGAGAGAATAGACCAAGGGGCAAGAGGAAGAATAGAACAAGAATATCTTCCAAGAACTGAGAGTTCCAGGGTGAGAAAATGGATATTAAAAGCCCAAGAGATGCTCATTAGTTTCATTACCCAAAGGCCCAGGTCAGACAAAGGCCAATCAAAATCATAAAATAATAATAGTCTGATAAGATTATTATTCCGGTGCTCTTCTTCTCCATTTTGTGCCTCCTTCCTTTCTTTTGGGGCACCCATGCTTCACTACATCCCCCAGCCCACAGCCCTTCCCTACAGAAGAGAGAGTGACTAAATCACATTAAAGTTATTAGTGGACTCTTGCATTATAAGACCCTGGAAGCTAGATTTTCTCAGCAATTCCTAGTGATTTTGTAATTTCGTTAAGTGAACCGTTTGATCAAGGAAACAAACTCCTCAGTAACATTCATATCATAATATCTAGGCCAGTGTTCCCTTCTGCTCCTAGACTAGTTATAGAGCTGGGGAACTTTGCTCTCCCTAATTCCGCTGGTTACAGAGCTGGAAAGTGTGAATCAAGAAAAGCAATGGCTTTGGGGCATATAATGCCTACATCTTTATCTCTTCCTGGATCCCCCGCCCCATATACTCCATTTCACATTGAGTTTGTGGATGAATGACCAGCATTTTCCTTAGTTTACTAATGACTCCTGCCACTCTGGGTCAGTGTGGTTTTTGCAATGCTTTAGTCATGGCCAGCAAAGCCGTATTTTGGTATGCTGTTGCCATCAGCAGAACAACCTGGTTTTGAAGAAAAGCTCTATATTTTCCATGACACCTTGGTTTACCCAACTTGTTGGGCACCATCATCCACATATAAGATCAATCCACTTGCAAGACCACAACAACAGCTATCAGCATATCATGCCCAGAGCTATCATTCAGAGTTTTTCCTATATCTAAACTGAGCTAAAGAATGCCTGAGAAACCACACCAAATTGAGACTGAATTCAGAGAAGAAAGGATAGACTCTGATGATGATGATGACATTGTATGGACAGGAGTTGGAAAGCCCAAGGTTATTTGCTTGGCTCACCTATGGCATTCTGATTGATTCCACAGGTTGTGTTCACTCAGCCGTCAAATCCTGATATGGCAGAAACAGCATCTCCTGCACCAGTCACATGAGGTTTGATGCCACCAGCATATCAACAGCAAAATGTTCCAGGAAACTTATATTGACAGTTATGCAAGAACCCCACTTGGGAAAGTACCAGAATCCAACTCTGATTTTGATATATATATAATTCAGAACTATGTTCTCATTTTCCCCCAAGAATTCAGCAACTCATTTCACTGGCTCTTGATCAACAATAATAGAAGTTAAATAAATATATCATGCATTTAGTGAGTGAATAGCACTTGAAAGTTTTTCACCCAACTTCAGGCCACTTTTAAAAGGACATGAAGATGGCAAATAAGATTTGGCAGAATAAGGGCAAAAAGACATTGCTAAAGTAAAGTCTCCATGCAGACTACATGTTTCTGCTTCCCTGGCCAATACTCTTCCCACTTGTTTGACTTTCCTTTCCCGCCTTTGGGAACTCACAGTGTTTTTACCTTCAGAAAGTTGAGGTGTGTGGCTTTTCCCTGCTTTTTGTCTTCCTGCTTTCCTTTTCACATAGAAAATACCTTCAAACAGCGCAGTCAGTGCTTTAATGTGCACAAATCATTATTTAGTGTAATACACACAGAGTAAAAATCACATCATGGATCAGATTCAACTTATATTTTCTCTCTCTCTCTCACTTCACCTTCCTCTTCTTCCCTATCTCTCATTCCCTCTCCTACAGGGTAGGGTTATATCCTACTCAAATTTGTATCCTGTGCCATATATGTGTTTGTGCAATACATGATATTTACTGAATGTTCATTAAATACATTTGATTTATTACAGAGCAAAAATAAATAAAATTAGAAATAACAAGTTCATGTACTGCCTACTTCTCTTTCAGATGTGATATGGTGGAAAGAGACTAAGTGTTGATATCAGGAAATATAGTATGGTAGTGAAGAATGTGGGCTTTATAATCAGGCAACCCTGGGTTTTCATCTCAAAAATTCCATTTCTCTCAATTGCTACCTGTGACCATGGCCAAATTTCTCTATACTTCTTATTTCTTTTCAGTAAAATAGTGATAATATCACCTGGCACATAGACCTGTGATAATCACTTGATATAATATAGGTAGAGCAACCACTACTCCATTGGGCACATACTGAGCCTTAAGACTTAATTTACACATATACATGAACATCTGTATATGTGTATGAGTTTGTATATGTATAATATCAATTCATTATCATTTTATTCAACACATATTGATAAAGTGCCTATGATGAGCAGGTCCTGTTTTACCATAGGAGAATACAGTGGTGCGCAAAAGAGATTATGTCCTTCCTCTCTTGTAGGTTAAACTTATAGGGCAGGACATAACCAAACATGTAAGTAATCAATAAAGATACTTTCATATGTTGTTAGAAACTATACGGAAGGTATATGCAAGTTAATGGGCTAGAGAATGGCTGGTGGTAGTGGTGGGGGAGTGTGGGACACTAGAAAGAGTAATCAGAAAAGTTCTTTCTGAGGAAGTGATAGTTTCATATTGATAGGAGAAAAATGATCATTGCATTTACAGACTTTTTTTTTTAATTTCAATTGTTTTTCCCGGTTTATTGAAGTATAATAGACCAATACAATTGTATATATTTAAGGGGTACAGTGTGCTGTTTTGATATCTGTATACATTGTGAAATGATTACCACATATCCCACCTCACATAGTTAGCTTTTATTTGTTTTTGTGAAAACAGTTAAGATAAACTCTCTTCACAGATTTCAAGTAGAAAATACAGTATTATTAACTATCGTCACCATGCTGTACCTTAGATCTCTAGAAGTTATTCAATCGACTCAACTGAAACTTTGTATCCTTTGAACAATATCTCCTCTTTTCCCTCACCCCCAGCCCCTGGCAACCACCATTCTCTTCTCTGCTTTTATGAGTATGATGTTTTTTGATTCCACATTTAAGTGAGATCATAGAGTGTTTGTCTTTCTGTCTCTGGCTTATTTCCCTCAGCCTACTGTCCTCCAATTTCAACCATGTTGTTGTGAATGGCAGGATTCTTTTTTAAGGCTGAAAATATGTATGTGTGCGTATATATATACACACATATAAGTTATATATATATATATAACATTTTCTTTATCCATTCATGAGTTGACAGTCACTTAGGTTGATTACATATCTTGGCTGTTATGAATAATGCTACAATGAACATGGAGAGCAGACATCTCTTCTAGATAGTGATTTCATTTCCCCTTGAATATATACCCAGAAGTGGGATTGCTGGATCATATGGTAGTTCTATTTTTAATTTTTTGAGAAACATACATCCTCTTTTCTGTAATGGCTGTACCCATTGCATTCCCAACAACACTGTACAAATGTTCCCTTTTCTTCTCATCCTGTTAAACACTTAGTATCTCTTGTCTCTTTTTTTTTTTTCTTGAGGAAAATTCACCCTGAACCAACATCTGTTGCCAATCTTTCTCTTTTGTTTTTGCTTGAGGAAGATTAACCCTGAAATAACATCTATGCTAACCTTCCTCGACTTTGTATGTGGGTTGCCACCACAGCGTGGCTGATGAGTGGTATAGGTCCACACGCAGCATTGGAACTCGTGAACTTCAGCCACTGAAGTGGAGCGTGAACTTCACAACCATGCCATGGGGCTGGCCCCCACTCTTGTCTTTTTGATAATAACCACTCTAGCAGGTTGTTATGAGGTGATATTTCATTGTGGTTTTGATTTGCATATTTCTGATGATTAGTGATATTGACCACCTTTTCATATAGCTGTTGGCCATTTTACATCTTTTGGAGAAATGCGTAGTCAAGTCCTTTGCCCATTTTCCATCCCTCACTTATCATTTTTTTCTCCAATACTTCATTTATATTTTAGAGCTTTTAGCACACAGAATTTATTCCCATTTGTTCTGATAATCATGGCCTGAATTTCCTCTAAGGAACCACCATTATCTTACTCCCAATTTATGCTGACTGTACCCCCAACTTCTCCTAGATCTGGGCAATGGCAGAATTACATCAACGCAACTACAGTGAATGGTTCTTTTGTCACTTAGCCTTGTGACTAAACAAAATTAATTACATGAATGACTGACCTTTCCAATCAAAGCTAATCCTAGCATTTTTGCTGCACTGACCAGGAAAGAGAGTCTGTTTCTTTTCTCTTTCCTGTTGGGCTTGTGAGGATGTTGAGCTGTGAGAATGTAAATCTGCTGCTATTAGTAGCCTTTGTGCTACTATATGAATCCTATCAGAACAAATGCTCACAGAGGAGCACAGAACTGAGAGTTTCCTAGTAAAAGATCAGTTCCTAACAATGTCGGTTGAGTCTCTGAGTCCATGTGTCCCTGGAGTTCCATCAACCCCTAGAGTTAGGTCAATCCCTGAAGTTGGGCCAATCTTTGAAACTTTAAATATATAAAGAAATTAAAATAGACCTATTCAAGTAGTACAATAACTGAGCAAAATCCTCCAATGGCTTCCTCTCTAATTTAGAATAAAAGCCAAAGCTCATACTAAGCCCTATAAGACCCTACATCACTTGATTCTTTGCTATGTCTTGGATTTTGTAAAATACCCTGTACTCATATTTGCTGAGCTGTGGCTTTGGTTTGCTTATTTAAAATGGCCAGAGGGGCTGGCCTGGTGGTGTAGCGGTTAAGTGTGCATGCTCCACTGCGACGGCCCAGGGTTCACAGGTTCGAATCCTGGGCACACACAGACACACCACTTATCAGGCCATGCTGTGGCAGCATCCCATATAAAGTAGAGGAAGATGGGCACAGATGTTAGCCCAGGGCCAGTCTTCCTCAGCAAAAAGAGGAGGATTGGCACTGGATGTTAGCTCCGAGCTAATCTTCCTTACAAAAAAAAAAAAAAAGAAAGAAAAATAGATAACCTTAATAATGAAATAAAAAAGCCCAGAACATGCCTTCCTTTGGTGAGAAGTTTTGCACGCATGAGCATTTTTATGTTCATATTTACATAAGCAATCTAAGAGTAATGCATTTTTAGATTTAAAAAGGTTAAGCAAACATCCAGGCTATTAGAGCAAGATATTATGATTCTAACTTTTAAAGAAGACTGCCTGCATTTCACATCATGTCCTTTTAAACTTCTCCGTAATTTGTAGGTCTGTTTTTATTGATTTATTTTTCTCCGGTTATTGTCATTTTTCTGCTGCTTGGCATGTATAATAATTTTTGATTGGATGCTGGATATTGTCATTTTTATCTGGGCGAGTGCTCAAATTTTCTTTTTTCAAAGAATATTGCACTTTATTGCTGGCAGGCAGTTAAACTTGAACTCCAGGTTGATTCTTTTGACAGTTTCTAAAGAATTTAAGGGATGTTTTAGGCTTTTTATTACTCTTGGCTAGTTTAGATTTATTATTAAGGTACAATGAAACCAAGGATGAAAGAATTAAAATATCCCTGGGTTAGGGTGAAACCCTGCCTTGTACCCACAAGGTTAACACGGGAAACAAAGTAACCAAAGTTTCTGAGCTTGCCTTGCAGAACAGCAGGAGGATCACTGATAAGAGAGTAGCTTGTTGACAGCACCCCTACACCTGAGTAAGCATAGCACAGGAGTACTGAGAAGCTAAAATGACTGATTGTAAACATTACAGACTAAAAATTCACTGCATGTGACACATAGAACCCCCCGAACTTGCACATGTGATCCATGAAGAAATATGAAAGACAGTTGTGCCTGCATAGAGGACACTTAGAACTTCAGCCCTGAAGGCTGCATGCTCCCCTCCCCTACCTAAAACCTCAGATAAAAACTCTTAACTTTTTCCCTTTGAGGAGGTGCATCTGAGTTTTAACTCTCGTATCCTCATCTGGCTACCTTTCAGTTCTTTCCTTGCCACAAGCCCGGTTGGTGTTCCAGTTATTGGCCCTCCAGTGTGGCAGGTAAAGGAACCTGTGTTTGCATTTAGTAACAATAACTTTCCTGGAGGTCTTTACTCTACACCCCAAATATTCGTGGAAGACTCTGCATTCCCACTGGTTGGAACTTGAATGTCTCCCACCTCCGTGTGAGTTCTGGAAATCATTCAGCTTAGAACTACCTATCTGGTTATTCTTTGATTGGACTTTTGGAATTATAGTGTGTAAATGTATACTATTTGACAATTAATTTAAAAATATTGTCTTGCAGATTTCAGGAACTCTGTCTCTGCATAGCTACCTCCTTAATGGTTCATTACTCACTAATTCTAGCTTCCTCAGCTCCCTCAAACTCTGATTTTGATCATCTCAGTGCAGTAAGATCCAGTGGAATCCATTTCCTTGACCATGATCTGGAAAGTTCCTTCATGCAAAAAATCAGAGCAATTGTTATATTCACATTTGTTTCAATTTTATCACATTGGAAAGCCCTGAACTGACTACTGTGCAATGTCCACAAGTGTTGTTTAAAATTTTTTCCAGTTTTCCAATTGTACAGTGTGGGAGACTAAGTCTGGTTCCATGATGAATTGAGCTTTAATTTTAAAAGGATGCCTGTAAACAGAGGTGGCTTTTCTTCATTCTGTTGACTCTGTCTGGAAACCCCTTCTTCTCCTTCACCTAACTCTCCTTTCATTTGTCTGTCTCCTACTCCTTCAAGAAGTCTCCAGTTAGATGTCCCCTTCTCCAGGAAGTCTTTTCTGCATACCAAGGATGGATTAATTGATCCTCCTATAAGATCTCTTAGAATACTCTTTTTTACCTTGCAGAGAACTGATTATCCTGGATTATGATGGTATGTGTACTTGTCTATGTGCCCCATAATCTCTAAGCTCATTGAGGGCAGGCACTCTATCATTGTTCACCATTTTATCTGCAACACATAGCACACTTCTTGGTTCATGGTAATTTTTCCCTAAGAAAATGTTGAATGAATGGGAACTGAACACCACTTTGCCTTCCTCCTCCATATCAAGTAAGTGTTGATTTTATATTACAACTGAGGAATCTTAAGTTCAGAGAAATAAGAATGTCATCAATAAATGATTGGTATTGGGTTTGTTTTAGTCAAAGCCCAGGCTCTTTCTATGATAGCACCTTCCTCTTTGGTTCAGGAAAGTGCCATATTAACTATTGCCATGCCACCAACTTATTGACATTTTACAGACATTCATCTCTAATGGTGGAATTTCATGTAAACAATACATTTAAATTGTGTATAGAATGGCAACACATAGTTCTCTAGGGAGACAAAGGGAACATGTGAAAATGTGTGAAACTGTGAAAAGAGGGGCTTTTCAAATGATTTTAAAATGCCATTAAATTAGTTTGGATATTTAAAGTCTTTTGACCAGAATCTGACACACACTTAATCTTCAACTACTGATCTCCACTGATATACACTATATACACTGATATACTGCTAATAGTAGTAATAATCACTATTATTTTCCCATAAAGTCTATATGAGGCAGTCACTGCTTGTTCATAAAATTTCACAATTGACATCCATACTCATATTTGGGACACAGAATCCACGCTTCCTACATAAAAAAGGAACTAGCTATGTGTCTCAGAAATACTCTGCACTATCTTTGAGATTTAGAAAAACTACTAGGAGAGGAATGCAGATTTAAACTGAGCGAGATGTGGAACGGGGACAAGTGGTTGTATCTGGACTGAAGGCACTTGCCAAACATCTCTGGCGTTCATTAGACACACGCAGATGTTGCAGGCTTGAAGAAAGGTAGGTCCAAGGACCTGCCTTCTGAGGCTTTTGGGCTGAGGGTTTCCTCATTCACTGGTTCCAAGATCCCTGAGAGTGGAATGAGAGAGGATGAGGTCACCTCCCATGGCAAAAGATGATATTCCAGGTCGAGGTTGGTCGAGTGTACCTTTAAATATATGTTTTGGGGGTTTGGGGAACAATATTTGCTGCAAAGAACGGGGGTAAGGACAGGTTCCTGGTGGCTGATGCTGGATGAGTTTGTTTTAGTTACTTTTGTTCTCTGAATCCTTAAGCTCTCAGGAAACTGAAAGCAATATTTTACACTATAGATTAATTATTTCATGTACTCTTGTTACCCCTTCTTCCATGGTCTTTATTCTCTTTCTCTGACCTGTTATTTTTATATTGAACATTTAAGAAAAGATCTGCCACATGTAGTATTTGGTGGAGATGTTGTTGGGCAAAGTTGGGGTCCCCAGTCCTATGCAGGCCCCGACATGGACTGTGGCCTGACCCTATCTTTGGCCCCATTCATGAGACACCCAAGGCACAAACTGAGGCTGCTCATGAGGAAGTCTACTAAGGAAAGAGACTTTGTAGATTCTTAGCATCCTTGGGATCAGAAAACAGCTTGAAGGCAATTGTGCGCAATGCATTCCTTCCTCAGATGAGATAAAGGAAACCCAGAGAAAGAAAATAATTTATCCAGAGTCACACCAGTTAGTAAAAGAGCTAGGAGTGGAACCCAGACTTTTTGATTCTTAGTCTAGGCCGTTTCCCTGCCCAGGTCACCATTTCTACTTTACAATCATCATCCTCCATCAAACCATCCAAGTTCAGGCCTCCTTTTGGCCTTCTATTCCATTTGATAAGTTTGACAAGGAAGGAGAGGTGGTCCCTTCAGACCACCCTCCTCATGCCCCCTCCTTGGAAATTGTGACCCATGAGGGGGATGGTGACGTAAAAATAAGGAAACCAAAAACTGATGTTGGTGCTGATCCACAAGGAGATTGTAACCAGTAGAAGAAGAGGGGCATTTTCTACATTTCTCACATCTGTAGCAGGAACAACAACAACAAAAAGACACTGTAGTTGTCAATAGCCCAACGTATGTCATAGAAAATGTGACAAGACTAGCATTCAGAGTCTTCCCCAATCTGGAAGAAATGTCCCTCATCTCTATCCCATATTCTCTGTTATTTTGGTTTCCTTGATATCTGAATATAGGAAACTTAAGTCCTGGAGAATAAACAGAAATTTTTGTCTTTGGGGAATTTACCTTCCCTAGGTAAGTAACACATGGATTTCTATTGTATGAAGGTAGGAGCAGTTATATGAATTTATAACCAGAGTTTTCACAAAGACAGAGCACCAGTCCTGAGCTACCAAGACCTCACATATATTACCACAGAACTATGGAATGAACATAAGAGTCATTTGAAAGCATTAATATGGTGTCTGCTCTGGGGAAAGTCACAGTGTTATTTAATATAGTGGCAGAACCACCAGTGATGTTTGATAAAACTGAACCTATGTTTCCTAAATCCTCAGTCTGAAAGTATGTTTGAGATATCAATGAAGAATTTCCTTTGCCTTAAAGGGAGTTAAACTCAAGAACACATTCAGCTGGATTAAGAAGAATCATTGGTTGTTACCTTTACAACAGTTTTGGTCTCTATGGTGTAAGAGAGAAATAACCAAGATTTCTTAAAAACCTCCATACCATCACAGGTTCAGTTAAACCGTGTGTGGGGAGTGGAGGAGGTGTGGATTTGTACATGAGGGAAGGCAGAAACTGTGCAATACTGTCAGTGTGTGACGAGATCAAATCCTGGGGAAGTTTGATGTTGTTGTTGCAATGTGGCTGTGTGAGGGGCAGAACAATTCTTGGAAATGGGTTCAACATGTGCAAAAGTCTCCATTTAGGAAGGAAATTGCTGCAAGTATTAATATAAGTCAAGTAGATTTGTTGCTTCAAAAATAAAAGGAGAGAGAATCAAGGTAAGGATAGGATAATAGATGTGGCCTGAAGTGGCAGAGCTTCTCCTATCAACTACATTACCCATTTTAACTTCATAGCAAGGGCACTGGGACGCCAAGGGAGGATTTTAGAGGAGAAGGTCACAGAATTGTTTTTGCGCTTTAACTTGGTCATTCTGGCTACAAAGTGGAGAATGAAATGGACACATAGGGTCACAAGTGGACACAGGAAAAGATTAAGAGGCTTTGAGAATATTCCTGATAAAAATTGGATGATAGCTTGCTCTGAGGATGTAGGAGAAGTGCCCAGAGTTGAAATGGTTGTGTATGGTCAGAAGAACAGGATGGATTTGGACATAGAGGGTGAGTAAGAGAAGACATAAATAACCAACTACGAGGGTTGTTAACATGGACAAATGAGTGAATTGTTGGGCCTTCCATTAAGAAAAACACTTGGAATCCCATGATCCTCTTATGGTTCTTGTTACCTTTAGCTTTTGCCATTCTATATTATGAACTGATTGTAGGACTTGGAAATAATCTCCTTTACATACTTTTCATTGCATCATTAATTTTTTGAAAGAAAATGTTGAGGAAGGCTGAATATCTTCTGGTTTTGGTCCTCTAGTATTCAAAGTGAAAATTCTCCCTATTCTTCTTTGGGAGAAGTTGCTAAATGAGGATCAAATTATAGGCTTTATCATAATGACTTTAAAGTAAGCTCAGAGGGGCAGATCTCCCAGGAAAATCCTGATTACAGGATGTGGATTCAATTGAAGACCAAAAAGAAAACTACTTATTTTATGCTCTTTTCTCTAAATCAAGATCTTAGGTTCTGTTTAGGGGATGCTCAAGTATACAGAAAAATCTGAACACACCTGGTCAGCAACATATAATATGTTACCTACCTCACACACCCAGTTATCATTGGGACAGACTGCAAGATACAGAGGAGAGTCTCCTGGCCTGCCTCTACCTAGTCGTGTATGTAGCTTATTCCAGGAGAGCAGAAAACAGAGGACAACCTTGACTTTTCTGTCCCATCTGAGACAAACTGCAAAGGAGAGGAAGACTCAACCACTGAGCACATGGCACAATGAATAACATGCTCTAATCAATCATATAAGCCTCTCTCCTCTGCCCCTCCACCTCCCCTAGGACAGGAGCAAGTGGGAGCAAGAGGATATAAGGAATAAATTCCCTCCCTAGCAAGTCCTTGAGTGGCAGGAAGTGTTAGAGGAAGTTTATGTTTTATATGTAAAGCCAAGAAATGGATAAATAACAGTAGTAGCAACAATAATAATAGTTATAATGTATTTAGTATTCATGATGTGAAATGCACTGGATTAAATGCATTATCTCATTATTAAATTCCAACAAGAGGTAGGCACTATTATTTACGGTACAGAGTTCTAGAAACACAAGATTAAGTAACTTGAGTAAAGAGTTGCATAACTGGAATTTAAATCCAGGTAGTTTAATTACAGAGTCCCTTTGCTTAAGAAGATCCCCTCTACTAGTCTGGTGAATGGAAGAAATATTTTGTTTGCACGATTGTCCACTCATCGGTCGATGGACATTTGGTGTGTTTCCACCTTTTGGCCCTTAGGGAGAATGCCACTAACAAAATGCATATACAAGTTTTTGTGTGGACATATGTTTTCATTTCCCTTGGGTATATACCTGGGTGTGGAATTGTTGGGTCATATGGTAAGTCTCCATTTAACATTTTGAGGTACTGCCAAACTGTTTTCCAAAGTGGCTGCACCAATTTTTTACCTATAACTAGTAAAGAGATTTAATGAATATTTTAAAAACTCCCAAAAATGAAAAGCCAAGGGTGAGATAGCTTCACTGATGAAATCTACTACGTATCTAAAGAAGAATTAACATCAATCTTTATCAAACTCTTCCAAAAATTTCACGAGGAGGGAACACCTCCTAAGTCATTCTATGTGGCCAGCATTACCCTGATACCAAAGCCAGATAAAGACACTATAAGAAAACAAAACTATAGACCACTATCCCTTATGATTATTGATGCAAATACCCTCAACAAAGTACTACCAACACAAATTCAACAGCATATTGAAAGCATTATATACCATGACCAAGTGGGACTTAGACTTAGAATGCAAGGATAGTCCAACATATGAAAATAGATCAATGTAATATACCACCTTAACAGAATGATGTAAACAGTAACTCATGGTCATCTCAGCTGATGCAGAAAAAGCATTGGACAAAATTCAACATCCTTTAATGGTAAAAACATTCAGAAAACTAGCAATAGAAGGAAACTACCTCAACATAATAAAGTCCGTCTATGAAAAACCCACAGTCAATGGTGAAAGAATGAAAGCTCTTCCTCTAAGATCAGGAACAAGACAAGGATGCCTGCTTTTGCCACTTCTATTCAACACAGAAATGGAAGTCCTGGTCAGGGCAATTAGACAACGAAAAGAAGTAAAAGGCTTCCAAATTGGAAAGAAAGAAGTAAAATTATTTCTGTTCACAGATGACATACTCTTATTTGTAGAAAACCCCAAGGATGCCATATACAAAAAAAAACCGTTGGAACTAAGAAATGAACTCAGCAAAGTTGCAGGATACAAAATCAACACACGAAAATCAGTTGCTTTTCTAGGCACTAACAATGAACAATCTGAAAAGAAAATTAAGAAAATAATTTCATTTATCATAGCATCCAAAAAGTAAAAATTTAGCCATAAACGTAACTATGGAGGTGAGACTTGCACACCGAAATCAACAAAATATTGCTGAAAGAAATTGAAGAACACACAAATAAATGGAAAGACGTCCCATGTTCATGGACTGGAAGAATTAATATTATTAACATGTTAAATATTGAATAGACTCAATGCAATACCTATCAAAATCCCAATGAGGTATTTTTTTAGGAAATAGAAAAAAAAATCCATCCTAAAATTCTTATGGAATCTCAAGGGAATCTGAATAGCCAAAACAATCTTGAAAAATAAGAAGAAATTTGGAAGTCTCACACTTCTTGATTTAAAAACTAACTACAAATCCATGGTAATCAAAACAGTGTGGTACTAGCATTGAAATAGACCTATAGGTCAATGGAATAAAATAGACCAGAAATAAACCCTCACCTATATGGTCAAATGATATTCAACAAGGATGCCAAGACCAATAAATGGGGTAAGGACCATATTTTCAACAAATAGTGTTGGGAAAACTAGATATCAATGTGCAAAACAATGAAGTTGGACCATTACCTTAAACCAGATACACACAAAAATTAATTCAAAGTAGATCACAGACCCAATTATAAGAACTAAATTATAAAACGCTTAGAAAAACACATAGATTGAAATTTTCATGACATTAAATTTGGCAATGATTTCTTTCATATGACACCAAAAGCATGGGCAACAACAACAAAAAAAATCAATAAGTTGGACTTCATCAAAATTAAAAACTTTTGTTCATAAAAGGAGACTATCAACAGATTGAAAACGCAACCCATGGAATGGAGAAAATATTTGCAAATCATATACCTGATTAAAGAATTGATATCCAGAAACTATAAAGAACTCAACAAAGAAAAACAAAAATCCTGATTCAAAAATGGGCAAAATACTTGAATAGACATTTCTCCAAAGAAGATATAAAAATGGCCAATAATCACATGAAAATATGCTCAACATCGCTAGTCATTAGGAAAATGCAAATCAAAACCAAAATGAGATACCACTTCATGCTGATTAGGAAGGCTATTGTCAAAAAAAAAAAAAAAAAAAAAAAAAAACCAAAACAAAAAAACCCCAGATACTAAGAAGTTTGGCAAGGATGTGGAGAAATTGGAACTCTTGTGCATTGCTGGTGGAAATGTAAAACAGTGCTACCACTGTGGAAAATAGTATGACGATTTCTCAAAAAATAAATGTTAGAATTACCATAGGGTAATATGATCCAGAAATTGTACTTCTGGATATATACCCTAAAAAGGTGAAAGCAGGGACTTGAACAGATAATTGTATACCTATGTACATAGCAATATTATTCACAATAGCAAAAATGTGGATGCAACCTAAGTGTCCATTGGCTGATGACGAGATAAACAAAATGTGGTTTATACATGCAACGGAATATTATTCAGCCTTAAAATGAAAAGAAATTTTCACACATGGCTGCAACATGGGTGAACTTTGAAGACATTTTGTTAAGTGAAATAAGCCAGTCACAAAAGAACAAATGTTGTATGATTTCACTTACATGAGGATCCGAGAGTAGTTCAATTCATAGAGACAGAGAGTAGAATGCTGGTTGCCAAGGGCTGGGGGGAGGTGACATGTGGAGTTAGGATTTAATGGGTACAGTTTCAGCTGAGGAAGTTGAAAATGTTTTGGAGATGGAGGTGGTAATGGTTGCACAACAATGTAAATGTACTTAATGCTATAGAACTACACACTTAAAACTGGTTAAAATGGTAAACTGTAGGCTGTGAATATTTTACCACAAAAAAAATGACAAAGCTCAATATTCTTACTGAGATTCAGCCATTTTCTTTGAATAAATGCTCCAGGGATTGTTGCAAGGTCTTTGTTAATGTCCAGAGTTCTGAAAAAGTTGATTTTGACAATTTTTCCAGTGTTCTCACTGCTTTTAAGGAGGAGTAGATTTTCAGACGCCCTCACTTGCAATTCTGGAGGCGCCTTGCCCTCTACCGTATTTTTGCTTTCTGTTTGTCTCACTTATTTTTCTGCTAATTTATCTCCTTCCCTGCCTTTTTAGTTGATGGCTTACATTTATTTTTTAAGTTATCATATATTTGTTTTCTCATAACATTTTCTTCTCTTTTCTGAAAGATTACACAACCCACTTGTTATCTTTATTGTAACTATTGATTTTTTCATTGTTACTCAAAATCTAAAGTTACTCTCTTCACCCATCTCCCAAAGAGCACAAGGATATTAGAAGACCAATTCTCATCATTCCAATCCCAAATTTTGCTTTATGAGTGTCCAGTATTTTATATTTTGTCCTCATGTTTAACCTAATAAGTTAGATATTGTTGTTCTTATTTTGTACACACAAAATGTGTACACTCATGTTTACCAG
Source organism: Diceros bicornis minor (assembly GCF_020826845.1). NCBI lineage: Eukaryota > Metazoa > Chordata > Mammalia > Perissodactyla > Rhinocerotidae > Diceros > Diceros bicornis. The sequence goes on from NC_080770.1 coordinate 13,090,280, forward strand.
TTTCTTTGCTCACCGTTCCTTCTTGTGTCAGATGGAGCATCCTTCTGGGTTTTATATGCCTTACTTTTGAAGCACATCATTTAGAAGTTCTCTTTCGTAAATATCTGTGCTGGTAAACTCTGTCATGTGTTTACTTACATGAAAATGTCTTTACTTAACCCTTGATCTCGAAGTACAGTTTTAGTGCCTAACAAATTCTAGGTGTATAGTTGTTTGAAAAATATTTTCCTGTGGTTTTCTGGCTTGCATTGTTATCAATCTAATTGCCGTTACTTTGCATGTGATCTGACTTTTCTTTTTTACTACTTTGAAGATCATTTTTGTTCTTTGCTATCTCGTAAATTCACTACAATGTATTTCAATATAGATTTTTAAAATATACTATTTGGTGTATGTTATATGAACTGTGTCTGGAGTTTTATGTATTTCATCAGTTAAAGAAAATGTATAGTTATTATCATTCAAATGTTGCCAATTTTGCCTATCTTGTGTTTATTATCTTCTCTCTTTCTAGTACTCTAATTACACATGTTCTAGAACTTTTAATTCTGTACTTCTAATCTTTTAACCTGTATTCTATTATGACCATTTCTTTCTCTCTATATGTCTTCTGGTGATTTCTTCAGATTTACCTTCCAGATCACTAATTCTCTTTTCAGTTGTTCCTTGCTATTTCACACGTTGACCAAGTTTGTTTAAAAGTCAACATTTTCTTTCTTCACATTTGAAATTTGTCATATCACTTTTTGCACTTTATCTATGCTTTCTCACTTTTGTGATTCCATTCTTATTTGAATATTTTATCCATGTTTAGTACATATTATGTTTGATTATGCTAATATCTGAAGCCCTTGGTGTCTCGCATAGCTAAATCTCATGATATATTGGTTTTTGGCATTTGGTGATCTGTGATGGTGGTGATATATATTCAGATGATCCTAATCTGTGGGATTTCTTGGAGACATGTCAAGAATGCTTGCTTCCTTCTCTGTGGACTCCAATGTAAGGTTTCTTCAGAGAGAGATGGCTTTCTACAAAAGTGACCTTTTGATGATATTTCTCTTTTACTCCTACTTATTCCAGCATAACGGTATCATGTTTGTGCTTTGAGTCTCAGAAGTATTATTTTACCTCTCAGAATTATACTTGTCCAGGGAAGCTACAGCTATCAACTGGTGCGTTCAATTTCAGGATTATAAACAATAATATAAGTTTTATACCTCAGTGAGCCTCTTCTCTTTTATAAGTGTATTCTGAAAATCTATGGCCTTAATGTCCTGTTTCTTTGATACTCTCTCTACATTTCCCATAAATTCATCCTCAAGCAACATTCATTGTTTTTGACAGTCATTTCACCTGAGTAATGGGAATTTTAGTTGTTTCCCAGTTTCAAACGGAGTTCCAAATTTCTTTCTCCATATTGATTTTGGAAATTTTGTAGAACAGAAGAAGAAACATTGACTTTTTGGTTACATCCCTTATTTACTTTTTGATCTTAACTCTTTTAATCTCCTTCACATTGTGTACTGCTAATAAATTATTAACTAATTTTGTTTTCTTATTTTTTTAATTTTTACTTTACATATTATTTTATGATTTGCTATTTTGTGCTTTTCGTTTTACTGCTTTCCAGAACTTGGAATTAATATTTTGAATGATTAATCTTTTATTTTCACCTGGACTTTTTTTCTCTATCTTTAAAATTGACTCTTTTTTTTCTTATTTCCATCAGTTTTATTGCTAGATAACCAATAAGGTAGTTTCTTCGGTCTACTGTATATAAATATAGGTTAATAATCCTTTCCAGGGAAATCTGAATTCTTTTCCGTACAAAGAAAATATGTGCTACTAGAACATTCTTTTACTTTGTGCTGCCAGTAAAAGGGCACACATATCCAAACTTGAGACTTTTACAGAGTCCCAGTAAAGCATCAATGGTATCAGAATTGATTGTGGCTTGGCAGAGTCTTACCAAGTTTTACTTCACTCCAAATTTATGGAAGTGAGCCATACAATATCTGAATATGGATTCAAATAAGTAGATAAAAGTGTTCATGTGAGTTAAACCTATCTCCACATAACCTCATTGAGGTTACTATAGCAAGGAGAGAAAGTGGCATAAGAGTATCATGTTTGTGCTTTGAGTCGCAGAAAGATAGTGTTATACGCCCTAACTATGCTAGACAAGTCGGGATTTAAAGCGTTTTAATGGGATAAGAGATTTAAAATCTTGGTGACAGGGATATGACTCAGAATCATACATTCCATCCCCAAAGTCCAGAATTCGTAGGGTAAAATCCAAGATTACACAAATTGTATTTAGTAAAGATGAACCTGGGGAAAGTATCCAGCCCTGACAATGTCACCATGCTCTGATTAGAAAAGGAAGACTACAAAATACAGTAAATGGGAATGCAGAGGATTATGTGCAGTTTATTACTATTAAAAATGTTATCTTTCAAAGGAAAAATGGCTGAATTCAAGGGAATATGCAGTAATAGGGATAGAACTAAAACCTGAGTGCACACTTGATCTGTGAGCTGGAAGACATTTCCCTAATCTGAGAGGCCCAGCGTATTTACCTCAATTCTAGCCACGTCTCTCTCATCCATACTTTCCAGAGTTTTGATGTCCCATGGCATTTCTCTGAATCTCTCTCTCTCCTTGTTCTACTTTCCTGGCCAGTCTTTGAAAGAAATAAATGTTTTGCAAAGATGATCTAATAGCTGTTATGTTGGGAAATGTTATGTAGACCAGAGGGTTGTCCTATCATTTCCAAGACCTCTTCCTAAATTACATTTCCTATTGTAGCATCTTTTCTGCTGCCATGACAAACATGCAAGGAATGGAACAGACCACGACAGGCAGTGGTCCTTGTTGTACGAGCTGGGACATCAAGCTTTTCTAAATGCATATTTGTGGAAAGAGATGGCAGAGAGGTTCTTGAAGGGGGAACCCAAAGTCCTCAGGGTAAGTCGGTTGTGGATCTGGGAGAAGACCAAGCATGTAGAATCACAAGGGATCAGATATCACACCAAATACTCTGTCCCACCAGCTTTATAATACATCAGCCAGCCCTAGGAACATCAGTATTTGGTGTTCATGCCCTATCAGTTGAAAAATGATACAATATTCTACTACATCAGTCTTCTGATTTAGTTGTGTTTAAAATATAGTGACTTCAGATCTACTCTAGGGTTGTGGGTCATCCGTGATAATTGTATTTAACTTAAGCATGGAAGAGTAGCAAAAGAAAAGGCCACACGTGCACCAGTTGGTGTCCCATCAACAGACCTTCCTGACAGCTGATGGCACCATATTGTTACCATCTCTATCTGGGGAATTTTCTTACCCTTCCTCTTTCCTCTCTGCATTTCTGTCTGGAGTCTCAGGTGGATGTTCCTAAAAGCAATAGACCATTTAAAGAAACACAGGTTAGTGCAGGTGGAAGGACAGTGAACATACAGAATTATGTCTAGTCCAAGGTTTAAAACAATGGGACAAAGTCATTGTGAAACTTTGGATCCTTTTGAATGCTATGGGGTAATGTACTCCAACTTCTCTATTTTAGACCCCAGTACTCACTTATATCCTCAGGCCTCAGACCCAGGAAATGGCATATTGCTCTTCTCTTTGTCTTCCTTTGTACATACTCTCCTTCCTTAGACTACTTCTCCTTTTGGAAGGTTTGCTTCCTAATTTCTGGATCACTCTCGTCTTAGCATGTGTGAAGGAGAGCACCGTTGTGGTAGCAGTAGTGTCATAGGTAGGCATCAGTAAAGCAGCTCTGGGTAGGTTCTGGTACACTCTTTTTTTTATCTTGAAATTACTGAGGGAATAGGGATAGATATACCAAGAGATAATTTTAGTAAGTTCATATATCCACAGTTCTTTATGTGAAAGAAAAGTGACAAGAGAATATCAAGAAGACCATCTGACAATTTCAGAAGATGATGAAGAAGGGTAGCATAGTGGTTGGATCGGGGTGGCTTTGATGCCATTTTTGTTGTAGATAATCAGTTTATATTTCTTCATCATTTCTAGGTTGTGCAAATCCTGATTTTTTTGATGAACTTCAGCTTGGGAATAATAATGATTAGTGTCATGGTGTCATTTGATGGAATTTATTATGACCGTCGCATATCAGTATACTTGGGGTACACAATTTGGGGGTTAGTGACAGTGAGCAGAATACCTTCTGATATAGTTGGAGACAACATGACATAGTTGTTAATATCCTGAGCTATGGAATCATATCCTAACCCTGTCTTGCAGTTCTATAATTTTGGGAAAGATCTCTAAACTCTTTTGACTCAATTTCTCATATTTACAGTTGGAATAATAATGTAAAACTCATAGAAAGCTAGGCAGATTGTATATATAATTTCTATCAGTTAGGATATATTACAGAAGCAAGTAGCAAAAAATCCCAACCAGAATAGATTAAACATTGAAAGCATTGATTATTTCACAAGAAGAACCCCGGTATCTAGTCATTTCCAGGATTGGTTAATTCAGGAGTTACCTCATTGAGGTAACCTCATTGAGGACTGCTGGCATACCGTATCAGACTTGTTGGCACATCCCATGGTTCAGAAGTGTTTTGTGATGCATAAATGGTTCATATTCCCAAGCCAACTATGGGCAAATGTCATGGATTTGCCATTATTGGCTTGGACTAATCAAGATTCACCTCTATGGCTGAGAATGGTTCATTGAAGCTCATGGGAGACCAAACAAAATGAGGAGTTTGTTAGCAAGGGAGAAGAGGAGACATGGCTGGTATGCAGGCAATTTATCAAATCTTAACAAATGGTTAGCTTAGCAAATGCAGCTGCCGTTAGATAAATTTTGTCTCCTAAGCTCGACATCAATAAATATAATTAAAGTTAAATTAAAATTTAAGGCAGTTTAAAAATTTTCCCACAGAACAAAATGCAATGAGTTTCTCTGCAAATTGAGAGTGTAAATGGAGTATAACATATCAAGTTTCACCTACTGATGAGAGGAAAATACGTTTATAAACTGGGTTTCTGTTAGAATCAGGAAACTTATTCAAGTGTTGTCGAGTTCTGTTGATCTACAAAGTTGAGAATGACATAGTTTAGAGTTTAAAGTCTATAATAAGCTGGCTTTTTGTACCCCGTTGCCCATTTATAGAAAAAAATGCAAGCTTTGAAAAACAGAAAATGATGCTGTTCTCCTTCTAGGCAGTTGTGCAATGCTTTATATATCTGATCATGCTGATGTCAATAGTAGCTCTTATCAAACTCTTACTATGATCTAGGCACTCTGCTGAGTGCTTTATATGTGCGATTCCATTTCAAACAATCATCACAAATTTCTGAGAAAAGATTTATCATCGTCCTAATTATATGAGTGAAGAAATTGGGCCTTAGAGAGATGAAGTAACTTGACCAAGATCACACAATTATTTAGTATGGGAATCAGAGCTCAAATAGGGTCTGTCTAATTCCAGTATTTCATGCATCTAACCACTCTAGTTTTCTGCTTCCCTTTTCATTTCCTTTTCAAGACCACTTTGGAAAGCAGTTTTCGTAATTTATGCCTTCTATACATTTTCAGTAGTTTATCAGGAACTGCAGGAGCTGTGTCTGTCAACTGAGGCATCACTCAGACTATTGTAGGAATCCCACTAGATGAGCCTTTGCACAGTTGGTGGAACATATTTTGCTGGTACCTTCAGTTATTCTTACAACCTTATTTCCATCCCTCACCTGTGAAGTGCGTCATTTCTCTCCCTATGCAGCGCAAGAACCAACACCAAGAACCAGTCACAAATTTCTCTTACTTTTGGCCCTTTAGTCCCCAGTAAAGCTATATGCACTTTATCACAATCCTATAAAATTATCTCCACATTAGTCTATATGTTCAAGTTTGTCTTTGTGTACTTTTGGAATATTGTAATATTTTATTTCTATATATCTTTCACATTCCTTGTTAAGTTTTTTCCTCTCAGAAACCTTATATATTTTTGGCTATGGTAAATGGAGTTCTCTTATGAAATTCTCTTATGAATCTTCAAACACACACATATTTATAAAATGTATATATCATTTCTGTATATAAAGATGTTCCCATGTGCCTTACTGAGTTTTCTTAGAGTTTATACTAGTTTTTAGTAGATAATCTTAGATGTTTTCAGTATAACATATTCATATTTAAATAACAGTAATTTTAACCATTTGCTTCAAATATTTTTCTTATATAATTATTTTGGTGAATATACTAAGAATAGTAATACATAATGGTTTACATCTTTATCTTGATTTTGACTTTAATGAGATGGCCCTATGTTTCCCCACTAAAGACGAAGAATACATTTAGACTGAGAACGATGTTCTGTCATGTTATGGAAAATGCAACTTTTCATATTTTATAAATAGTGTTTAAGTCAATAATGATGTTGAATTCTATTAAGTGTCTTATCAACACTGTAAACATGAATAGCAATTAGCATGTAAGTTTTCTCCTTAAACCCATTAATTTCATAAATTATGGTAATATTTCAATATTAAAAAATCTAGATATTTGAAGAAATACTCCACTTGTTCATGTTTCATTTAATATAATACAATGGATGAGTCCACCTGCTATTTTTTCCAGAGGAGACTTAGTTTAGGTTAATCATCTCTATGTCTTTGTATTTAGAAATTTGCTGAAGAAAATTATCAAGCTGTTTCATTAGCTCAGTCTTTTTTGGTATAAAGATAGACTTTTTGAAACTTCTGAATTCAAATCTGTAAAGCAAACCCAGAAACTCAAACAGTTAAATAGTTTAAGACAGGGAGTCCAATTGACTTCACTACAGTCTTTCTGGCTAAGCAGAAAATAATTACCCAATTGATGGAGTCAAATGAAATGGTATATTCTAATCATCATCTAATACAGAATTTAAAATTTTTCTTTGTTACTATTTTATTTACAACTTTTAATAGTCATTTTAAATGAAAACAATCGTTAGGGTTTTTTCTTCTGTAATGCGTTATGAAATTTTGGTACCATATTAGATTTACTTCATATCAGGAATTTAGAAATTTTCTTTATATTTCAATTTCAAACAGTTTAAATGCCATCACAGAGATTTTCTGAAAGCCTTGATAAATTCTCCTGTGAATCCATCTGGTAGAATTTCTCTGCTGTTTCTGAGAAAGGGGGACAGTTATTTGCAAACTTTTGTGTTTCTTCCAATATAATTGGTCTGTTTAGCATATTTATGACATTTTGGGATGAGTTTTACTAAGTTATGACTTCACATATTTGTTTAAAATTTTTTACCTGTATGTTGTCTCCTGTTATTAGTTTCTTATATCAGAGTCCTTGTCAATTGCAGCAGGAACTAGAACTACAAGAGGTCTGGTGAGTAATATTTCCTCTGTTTTGTTCCAAAGAAGCAGGATTAACCACATATGTATTCTGCCAGAATAGAAAACAAATTTTGTTTGTTTTCAAAAAATCAGGAGAGATTATAAGTTTTACCTAGTTTGATTGGTCTTTCAAAAATTGCAGTAAAAAATTGGCTGGTAATAGAATTACGGACATGAAAATGAATAGTTTGAGAAGGTAGTGGCTGAGAGAATCTTTAGGAAAATACTGAGAATTTCTGAGAGGAAACATCAAATGGATAGGTCATACAAAACCTATACCTTGAGATCCAGCCCCTCCACCACAGTGCCACCAAATGTTGGTGTCGCATTGTATTTATTGACATTGATGAAAATATGTATTCCAACTGTATGCAGAAAGCATGTTGATTCAGTTTGCAATTTAAGAAATTCAGAATAAGGCTATTAAATAAGAAGAATCAAATTTAAAACAAAGCTTTCGTTCTAATATGTCTTTCGCAAAGCCAATAAAAGGCAAAAGCCCCGATCTCAACAAATGTTTTTCCTAGCTAAAGACCATATTGGAGTTTTCTTCACTCAAAGGATAAATATCAAACTATGGAGGTGATCCATATGGCTTTTCCAAATCTGGCCTCAGTCTGTCTCCCAGGCATCTCCTCTGCATATAACCATTAGAATCTACCTCATGCTACAGCCACACTAAACCTCTCATACTTTCTCGAGGAATTTTAGTTCTTATAAAAACCCTCCATAACTTAACTGAGAGAAGACAGTATAGGGAAAGGAATACACAGAAAACAGAAATGATAAGTGAATGGCACAGAGAGATGAGGGACAAGCAGCATTTAGAAAATAATGAGAAGTCGGGCACCTGGAACAGAACATGGTAGGAGTTGCACACAGACAAGACTGCCCAGCAAAGTGTGACGGGTATTGAAACCCCTGCTAAGGAGATTGGAGTTTATGTCATGTATCCATGGGAGTCATCTGAAGGATTTAAGTTTGAGAACAAGAACCTATTTGTGTTTTGGCAGGAGATTAGAGTTGAAACTACTCTAAGGAAAGAGACAAGTTAGGAGACTATTGCAATAATCAAGATAGAGAAGATGGACTGGGTTGGACAAGAAGTGGTGAGCGTAAAGTGATTGATGGAGACGTATCTGAGGATGTAGTTGGATTCTTTAATTGTTTTTCATTCCTTTCTAGGTCAAGGGAGCCTAGGAGTGAACACCATCAGCTCTGTCTTTGCTGCAGCAGGGAACTTAGTCACTATGACCAGAATGATTATTTTTTCACTCCGTTACTCTCACTGTTACTATAACCAGAGGTTGGAAAATTGTTCCGTGGTCGTACCTGTTTTAATGCTTAGTGCTTCCTGTTTTCATGGGATACTGTGGTGGAAGCAAGACACGAGAACCCTGGCTCTGGCAAAAGTAACAATCAGTATCCCCTAATTGATGAATCACTTTGGGATGTTAGAAGTGATTGAGAATTAGGGCAATCTTTTATTTAGGAGACAGGCCCACATCTCATCTCTCTCTTTGCTCCTTCTCTAAATGTGTTGAGGAAAAGTGGGAAGAAAGCTCGTAGCTACAGAACACCCGCTCTGCAATAATTAGTGTGCCAAACATTTTGCATAAATCTTCCTGTTCAATTTCAAAACACTGGTAAGTTTGTGCTGTTATCCACTCTAAAAATGGAGCCCAGATGTCAGTCTCTATATGTCCCAGGGCTCGCTGGTGGAACCTGATGCATTTACCTGGTTCTCTAATAATAAAGCAAAACTGTTTCAAATATTATCCTACAAACGGTGACTAACCCAGTATCCCTCCCAACATCTCTGGATGTTCTTGCGGGATTAAGCACTTCTGGCCTCAACATCCAGCTCCTGGCAAATTCTCAGTCTCTATTCTGTATTTTAATACTTTTCTGTACAACTTGCCCTTGTCTAGATATTATCCCAATTACTTTATTATCCAAATTACCACTTACACGAGATTTTGTAGGTAGTAAAACATCTTAAAGTGTTGAATAAGTGTGGGGAGGAAGCGTCACTGATGCACCCATATCAGACTAAAATGCGGTAAAATATTTATTATTAAAAAGTCTATTAGCTGTTCTCAACACCACTCAACTTTCTGTTCACTCCTCTCCGTATGAACTTCCAGCCTTTCAGTGTGCTGCTTAGTTCTTGCTCTCATTGCCTCCTTTCCTCACCGAAATCTGGAAACTCAGCATTCTTCCTAACTTCTTATGCAGATCAATCGCATTACTTTTTCTTCCTTCTTTGCTGATCCTAAGTGCATCTTGAGTGTCATATATTCACACCAAAATAACCCTTTCGGTGTCTTTGCTAAAATAATTTACTTCCCTTAGGATTTCTAACAGTTCTTACAGTAAGCAATTTTATTTCTTACCACTTCCTCAAAATAAGAAGAGAGTTTCTTCAGAGAACTTAAGACATTTGTCCAAGTTCACACAGTTAGAAATTGGCCAAAGCAATATTAGTTTCTGTAACTTCCTGCCTCTAATCCTCCTATTACTTAAAATTGTTCATGTAGTTATGCTGAAGAAGAATCTTACTTCCAGTTTCCGAAGTATTCTCTACTCATAGAGTTTAAGGGCACAATGATAGGGACAAAAATTGGAATTCACCAGCTTCACAGGGCTGGCTTCATGGGCATGGGACCTGTGTCGTCACACAGGACTTTGTAGTTAGAAGAGCTCTACACTTGGTTTACTGCTCTGCTCTTGCTGCCTTGAAGTTCTTAATACTTTTTCCACAAGAGGCCCTATAAATGCTCTAGCCAGTCCTGCTTTTATCTCAATTACCTTCTCCCAGAGACTGTCACAAATCCCTATTGTATGAACATTTTTTCTGCCTGCCCTTATAGCAGAGCACATCCATAAGGGCTTCCTGGGATCAGAAGCACCAGGTCTATTCCTACCTGGGCACCTGCACAGTCAGTCCACAGGTCTATGAGCCCACATTCTATGTCCAGTCCTAGGGTTGACACTCTGGGAGATGTAAGAAGGAGACCAGGCCCCTACCTTCAGGAATATCCAGTCCTCCTGGGAGGAAAATATAGAATTATTGAAAAACAGAAGTTGACAAAGGCCCAAGGGCTTACTTTTGAATATACTTATAAAAAGAGGTTAGAAAGAAGTGAACTCTTTGAAGGAAAGATAGAGCGTGCACTACCTGGAATCATTAGCAGAACCAGATGAAATTGCCAATGATCAACTCTACTTGATCTAGAAATACTGTGGTTTCATATGGCTCAGACTATATATATAATATGTATTTTTTCTACTTTTTGTTGGAAACCTATCCTGACTCTTGTTTGTGTAGATGAAGTTTTATTGGAATATAGCCACACCAATTTGTTTATATGTTGTCTATGGCTGCTTTTGTACTGTAACAGCAGAGTTGAGTTTTTGTGACCACATGGCCTGTAAAACCTAAACTATATGATAACTGGCCCCTGATAGAAAGTTTCTTAGCTCCTAGTCTACCCTACTAGATGGTAAAATACTTGAGGTTATGGAAATTGTTTGTTTTGTTTGCTGCTCTATCTTGTGTGCCTACAATTCCTGAAACATAGAGGCTACTGAATATGTTGAAGAGATGAGTAAATAGATAAAGAAATGATGAATGAGAATATTCTCAAGGTTCAAGTGAGTCAGTGTCACTCATGTCCTGGGCTCTTGATCTATTGGCTCTTCCATAGCAGAGGTTCTATGCCTATCCATGGAGAGAAAAAGAATATTTAGACCAGAGAATCCGAGGCATCAATGCAGGCATCCAATTCAAATTTTTAGGAATAAGAGTACTGCCCAATGTTTCTCAAATATGACCATACATTTTGCCTAAAGATTAGACCTAAGCCAACTCTGGGAAAATGGATTAAAGACCAACTAACTTGGTGTTCATTGTTGCATTAGTTTCTTATTGTTGCTGTAACAAATTACTATGAAATTACTGACTTAAGATAACATAAATGTATTATTTTACAGTTCTGAAGGTCAAAAGTTTGGAATGAATCTCACTAGGCTAAAATCAAAGTGTTATCAGGGCTGTATTCCTGTCTGGAGGCTGTGAGGAAGAATCAATTTCCTTACCTTTTCTGGCCTCTTGAGGTTCCCTACATTCCTGGGCTTGTTGTCCCATTCTTTATCTTTAAAGCAAGCAGTGCAAAATCTTCAAATCTCTCTTGGACTTTGACCCCTCTGCCTCCTGCTTCCATTTATAAGGGCTTTGAAATTATTTTGGGCTCACTGGATAATCCAGGATAATTCCTGCATCTCAAGGTTAGCTAATAAACCTTAATTCCATCTGCAAACTTAATTCTTCTTTGCCATGTAACTTGACGTGTTCACAGCCTCGGAATTAGGATGTGGACCTCTTTGGTCTATTATAATTCTGCCTACAATTATTACACTGCCTACAATTACTAAGATATCAGATCGTATTATTGCTTCAACTATATGGAATTCCTAGCCTTTTTAATGAATTAAGTTGATAAATATCTTTATCATCACTTCCCCCCCATTTATAGCATTTTCACACTCTGCATCTACAATAGCACTGGAAAGCTGAGGGTGGGGAAAAATTATTATTTTATTAGTGAAAAAAGTGAGAGGTAAGTGACATTTAGCAGGCTAAGAATTAGATAAGGGTATGGCTGCAATTAGGAGCCAGTTTTCCTGATCTCTGGTCCATGCTTCTTCTCTTTTGGTATTGTAATCAGTGGTCAATGTTTTGAACTTGTCATCTCTATTCCTCATGTTTCCTTGTTATGAATTTATTCTTAGGGTGTGGATAGGATAGTGTTTATTTTAAGTGTGCTCGAGTTCTGCATTTCTGTGTCCCTCACTGTCTTTGGATGCAAAGTAACCTGTTGTAATCCAGGTGGGGTGAGTATCAGGCTTCCCTTGAAGATATCTGCATTTGTTTTCTATTGCTGTGTAATAAATTACACAAACTTAGAGGCATAAAACAACACATATTTATTATCTCTCAGTTTCCATGGGTCAAAATCTGGCGATAGGTTAGCTGGATTCTCTGGTTAGGGTCTTATAAGGCTACAATCAAGGAGCTGGCTGTGGCTGTGGTCTCAGCTGAGGCCTCTGGTCCTCTTCCATGTTCACATGGCAGAATTTATTTCCTCTCAGCTGTGGAACTCACAACAACTTACTTCTATGTTGAGGCCTACAGGAGAACAAAAGTCTGGCACTTTAAGGAATTTTTAAAGAGTTCACATGGTTAGGGCAAGTCTATCCAGAATAATGTCCTTTTTTTTTTTTTTTAAGATTTTATTGATTTATTTTTCCCCCCCAAAGCCCCAGTAGATAGCTGTATGTCATAGTTGCACATCCTTCCAGCTGCTGCATGTGGGACACCGCCTCAGCATGGCCGGAGAAGCGGCGCGTCGGTGCACGCCCGGGATCCGAACCAGGGCCGCCAGCAGCCGAGAGCGCGCACCTAACCGCTAAGCCATGGGGCCGACCCTAATGTCCTTTTTGATAAACCCAAAGTCAGCTGATTAGTAACATACTCACAAAATTGGTATCCCATCATATACAGAGGTCCCACCCATACTCCAGGGGAGGGAATCATACGGAGACATAGATGACCAGGTGTCATCTTAGAATTCTGCCGACCACAATGGATAAAGATAAGCTATTTTCTTCATCCTTCCTGACTCAAAGGGCCTCCCTTCTTAGTCCAGATCAGAGAATACTTCACAATGGAGAGGTCCCCAGAGAGTGCCAGATGTTACTCCATTATCCTATTATTGCAGCCTTCCCTGGGCTGCTGAAGAAAGTCAGTGTTTCACACTTCTCTATCAGTGTGTGCACATATGCACATTCTCTTACCCTGAGACCTGCATCAGATCCTCCTGGTTGCGGAACAGAAAGAATGTCACACGGAGGATTGGGAAATGGGAGGAGAGAAGAGACCAAGATGCACTAGGAAGAATAGAACAAGGATATCTTCCAAAAATTGAGAGTTCCGGGGTGAGAAAATGGCTATTAAAAGCCCAAGAGATCCTCTTTAGTTTTATTACTCAAAGGCCTAGGTCAGACAAAGGACAAAATCAAATCATAAAATAATAATAGTTTGATGAGATTATTTTTCTGATGCTTTTCTCCACCATTTTTTGCCTCTTTACTTTCTTTTGGGGCTCCCACGCTACACCACATCTCCTACCCCACAGTCCTTCCCCACAGAAGAGAGATTGACTAAATCATGCTAACTTTATTAGTGGTATCTTGCATTGTTAAGACCCTGGAGACTAGACTTTCTCAGCAATTCCCAGTGATTTTCTAATTTCACTGAGTGAAGTATTTTTTCATTAAGTGAAACATTTGAACAAGAGAGCAAATTCCTTAGTAACATTCATATCATAATATCTAGGCCTGCGTTCCCTTCTGCTCCTAGAATAGTTACAGAGCTGAGAAATGTTGCTCCCCTTAATTTTACTGGTCACAGAGCTGGAAAGTGTGAATGAAGAAAAGTAATGGCTTTGGGACATATAATGCCTAAGTCTTTATCCCTCCTGGATCTCCCCCCATGCGCACTCCATTTCACATTGAGTTTGTGGATGAAGGATCAGCATTTTCCTCAGTTTACTAATGATTCCTGGCACACTCAGTCAGTGTGGTTTTTGCAATGCTTTAGTCATGGCCAGCAAAGCAATGATTTAGGTGTGCTCTTGCCATCAGCATGAATAACCTGGTTTGTTAGAAAAGCTCTATATTTTCCATGACACCTTGGTTTACCAAACTTGTTGGGCACCATCATCCACGCATAAGATCAATCCACTTGCAAGACCACAACAACAGCTATCAGCATCTCATGCCAAGAGCTATCATTCAGTGTTTTTCTTAAATCTATTCTCATCTAAAGAATGCTTGAGAAACACCACCAATTTATGTAGAGACTGAATTGAGAGAAGAAAAAGTAGACTCTGATAATGATGCATTGTGTGGACAAGAAAGGGAAACCCCGAAATTATTTGCTTGACTCACCTATGGTATTCTTTTTTTTTTTTTTTAATTTTTTGTTTATTGCAGTAACATTGGTTTATAACATTGTAAAAATTTCAGGTGTACATCATTGTACTTCTATTTCTGCATAGATTACATCATGTTCACCACCAAAATACTAATTACAACCCATTTATCCAAAGAACTTGAAAACACCAATTTGTAAAGGTACATGCACCCCTGTGTTCATTGCAGCGTTATTCACAATAGCCAAGACTTGGAAGTCACCTATGGTATTCTGATTGATTCCACAGGTTGTGTTCATTCAGCCATCAGATCCTCACACGGCAGAAACAGCATCTCATGCACCAGTTACATGAGATTTGACACCACCATCAGATCAACAGCAATGAGTTCTGAAAACCTATCTTGACTTTTATGCAAGAACTCCACTTGGGAAAGTACCAAAATCCAACTCTGATTTTAATATATACAAATAAAATTCAGAACTATGTTCTAATTTTCCCCCAAGAACTCAACAACTCATTTCGCTGGCTCTTTATCAACAATAGCAGAAATTAAATAAATATATCATGCATTTAATGAGTTTATAGCACTTGAAAGTTTTTCATCCATCCTCAGGACTTTATCAAGGGACGTGAAGGTGGTAAATAAGATTTGGCAGAAGAAGGGCAAGAAGGTATTGCTGAAGTGAGGCCTCCGTGCAAACTGCATATTTCTGCTTCACTGGCCAATACTCCTCCCACTTGTTTGACTTTCTTTTCCCGCCTTTGGGAACTCACGGTGTTTTTACCTTCAGAAAGTTGAGATGCGAGGCTTTTGCCTTCCTGTCTTTTTCCTGCTTTCCTTCTCCCTTAGAAAATACCAATAACACAGTCAGTCCTTATATGTGCACAAACCATTATTTGAGTTTAATTATACATACAGTAAAAATCATATCACGGATTGGATTCAACTTATATTTTCTCTCTCTCTCCACCTTCCTCTTCTTCCAGTCTCTCTCATTCTCTCTCCTACAGGGCAGAGTTTTATCTTAGTCAAATTTGTGTCCAGTGCCATATATGTGATTGTGCAATACATGATATTTACTGAATGTTCACTAAATACATTTGATTTGTTACATAGCAGAAAGAAAATAAAATTAAAGACGATAAGTTCTTGTACTGCCTACTTCCCATTCAGATGTGATGTGGTGGAAAGAGACCACGTGTTGATGCCAGGAAATATAGTGTGGTGGTAAAGAATGTGGGCTTTTTAATCATATCACCCTGGGTTTTCATCTTGAAAATTGCATTTCTATCAATTGATAATGTGTGGCCATAGCCATACAACAAAATTTCTCTCTACTTCGTATTTCTCTTCAGTAAAATGGTGATGATATCACCTGGCTCAGAGACTCGTGATAAATACTTGATACAATGTGGATAGAGCAACCAATACTCTGATTGGCTCATGCATAGCCTTAAGAGTTTTAATTTATACACATACATGAATATATGTACATGTCTATGTATTCATATATATATATATGTATATCATTTCACTATCATTTTATTCCACACATATTTATAAAGTGCCTATGATAGGCAGGTATTGTTTTAGCACAGGAGGATATAGTGGTGAACAAGAGAGATGAAGTCCTTCCTCTCTTGTAGGTTAAACTTATAGGGCAAGACATAACCGAACATATGAATATTCAATCAAAATATTTTCATATGTTGTTAGAAGATGTACGGAAGCTATATGTAAGTTAATGGGCTAGAAAACTGCTGGTGGTAGTGGTGGGGGAGTGTGGGACACTAGAAAGAGTAACCAGGAACCTTCTTTCTGAGGACGTGATAGTTTCATTATGATAGGAGAAAAATGATCATTATGTTTTCACAGACATTTTCTCTTTTTATGTTTCAAATTTTTTCCAGCTTTGTCTGGAAAAAATTATTATTATTATTATTTGTCTGGAAAAACTTTTATTAGGCTAATAGACTAATAAAAATAGTGTGTGTTTAGGGTGTACAATGTGATGTTTTCATATATGTATACATTTTGAAAGGATCACCACATATCCATCACCTCACATAGTTACCCTTGATTAGTTTTGGTGAGATTAAACTTTTTAAGCAAATTTCAAGTATGAAATACAATATTATTAACCATAGTCACCATGCTGTACATTAGATCTCCAGAACATATTCATCCTACTTAACTGAAACTTTGTACCCTTTGACCAACATCTACCAATTTCCCTCAACCCCAATCCCTGGCAATCACCATTCTACTCTCTGCTTTTATGAGTATGACCTTTGTAGATTCCACATTTAAGTGAGATCACAGAGTATTTGTCTTTCTGTGTCTGGTTTATTTCACTTAGTGTACTGTTCTCCAGTTTCAAACATGTTGTTGTGAATGGCAGGAATTCCTTCTTTGTTAAGGCTGAAAATATTTTTGTGTATATATATATGTGTATATGTATTTATATATACATATATCTATATGTTATATATATATGTAAAATTTTCTTTATCCATTCATCCATCAATGGACTCGTTGGTTGTTTTCATATCTTGGCTATTGTGAATAATTCTACAATGAAAATGGGAATGCAGGTACCTCTTCTAGATAGTGATTTCATTTCCTTTGAATATATACCCAGAAGAGGAGTTGCTGGATCACATGGTAGTTGTATTTTTAATTTTTTCAGGAACCTCTGTAGTCCTTTCCGTAGTAGCTGTACCAATTTACATTCCCAGCAACACTGTACAAATGTTTCCTTTTCTTCATATCCTCGTCATCACTTTGTATCTCTTGTCTTTTTGATAACAGCCACTCTAACAGGTATGAGGTGATATGTCATTGTGGTTTTGATTTGCATATGTCTGATGATTAGTGATATTGAACACCTTTTCATATACTCGTTGGCCATTTTTACATCTTTTTTGAAGAAATATCTAGTCAGGTCCTTTAGTCATTTTCCCTCCCTCGCTTATTATTTTCTTTCTCCAATACTTCATTTATATTTTATAGCTTTTGGTACACAGCATTTATACTCATTTGTTCTGATAATCATGGCCTGAATTTCCCCTAAGGAGTCATCATTCCCTTACTCCCAATTTATGCTGACTCTACCCCGTACTTCTCCTAGATTTGGGCAATGGCAGAATTATATCAACCCAACTACAGTGACTGGTTCCTGCGTCACTTAGCCTTGTGAACTAAGAAAAACCAATTGTATGAAAGACTGACATTTCCAATCAAAGCTAATCCTGGCATTTTTGCTTCACTGACCAGGAAAGAGAGTCTCCCTCTTTTCTCTTTCCTTTTGGGGTTTTATAGATGTTGAACTGTGAGAATGTAAATCAGCTTTTGTTAGCAGCCATCATTCTACTATATGAATCCTATCAGAGACAAACACTCCCAGAGGAGAGCAGAACTGAGAGGTTCCTAGTAAACGATCAGTTCCTAACAATGTCATTTGTATCTCTGAGTCAAGGTGTACTTGGAGTTGGGCCATCCCCCAGAGTCAGGGCAATCTCTGAAGTTTTAAATACGTAAAGAAATTAAAATAGAACTATTCGGGTAGTGCAATAACTGGGACAAATCCCTTTATGTCTTCCTCTCTTATTCAGAATAAAAGCCAAAGCTCATACGAAGCCCTACAAGACTCTACATTACTTGATTCTTTGCTGTTTCTTGGATACACTCATATTTGCTGAGCTGTTGAGTTTTTTAAAAATGGCCAGATACCGCCTTCTTTTAGTGAGAATTTTTGCACACATGAAGCTTTTTATGTTCATATTTATATAAGCAATCTAAGAGTAGTACATTTTTAACTGTAAAAAGTTTATACAAACATATAGGCTCTACGAGCAAAATGATATGATTCTAAATTTTAAAGAAGACTGCCTGCATTTACATCATGTCTTTTTAAACTTCTCACTGATTTATACCTATAAATTTTTTTTTGGTCTGTTTTTATTGATTAATTTTTCTCCTGGTTACTGTCATTGTTCTGCTGCTGGGTATGTATAATAATTTTTGATTGGATGCTGGATATTGTCATCTGTATGTGGTTCAGTTCTCAAGTTTTTTTTTTCCTCAAAGACTATTACACTTCATTTCTGGCTGGAGGTTAAACCTGAGGCCCAGACTGATTCTTTTGAGACTTTTAAAGGCCTTAGTAAGGAGATTTTAGCCTTGTTATTACTCTTGGCTAGTTTAGATTTATTGTTAAGCCATAATGAAATCGAGGACGAAGGAGTTAAAATTTCCCTGGATTAGGATGAAACCCTGTCTTGTACTCACAAGGTTAATGGGAAGCAAAGTAACCAAAGTTTCAGAGCTTGCTTTGCAGAACAGCAGGAGGACCGTTGATAAGAGAGTAGCTTGCTGACAGCACCCCCACCACCCGACTAAGCATGGCACTGGAGCGTGGAGAAGATAAAATGACTGATTGTAATCCTTAGACATCACAGACTAAAAATTCACTGCATGCAACACATAGAAAGCCCCCAAAATTTGCACATGCAACCCATGAAGAAATATGAAAGACAGTGGCGCCTGTGCAGAGGATTCTTAGAACTTCAGCCTCCAAGACCACATGCTCTCCCTCCCCTGCCTAAAACCTCAGATGAAAACTCTTATCTTTTTCCCTTCAAGGAGGTGGATCTGAGTTTTAACTACCATATCTTTGTCTGGTTGCCTTTTGATAATAAACTTCTTTCCTTGCCACAAGCCTGGCCTTCCAGTTACTGGCCCTCTTGTGTGGCAGATAAACGAATTTGGTTATTCTTTGATTGGACTTTGGAATTTCAGCCTGTAAATGGATACTATTTGACAATGAATTTAAAAGGCCTCTTGTGCAGATTTCAGAAACTCTGTCTCTGCACAGCTACCTCCTTTATGGTTCTATAATCACTAATTCTGGCTGCCTCAGCTCCTTCAAACTCTGGTTTCTATCTTTTCAGTACAGTAAGATCCTCATGAATTCTCCTTGACAATGGCCTGGAAAGTTCCTTCGTGAAGAAAATCAGAGCAATTGTTATATTCACATCTATTTCCATTTTCTCAGTGTTGAAAGCCCTGCATTGACTACTATCCAATGCCCACAAGCATTGTTTAAAATTTTTTCCAGTTTACTAATTGTAGCAGTGGGAGAGTAAGTCTGGTTGCATGATGACTGGAAGAATTGTGCTTTAATTTTAAAAGATGCCCATAAACAGAGATGGCTTTTCTTCATTCTGTTGACTCTGCCTGGAAATCTCTTACTCTCCTTCACCTAACTCTCCTTTCATTTGTCTGTCTCCTACTCATTCAAGAAGTCTCCAGTTAGATGCGCCCTTCTCCAGGTAGTCTTCTCTGCATCACCAAAGTCAGATTAATTGACCTTCCTATAAGCTCTCCTAGAATACTCTTCTTTTTTTTTTTTATTTTTTTTAATTTTTTTATTTTATTTTTTTTGTGAGGAGATCAGCCCTGAGCTAACATCCGCCAATCCTCCTCTTTTTTTGCTGAGGAAGACGGCCCTGGGCTAACATCCGTGCCCATCTTCCTCCACTTTATATGGGACGCCGCCACAGCATGGCTTACCAAGCAGTGCATCGGTGCGCGCCCGGGATCCGAACCAGCGAACCCCGGGCCGCCGCAGCAGAGTGCGCGCACTTAACCGCTTGCGCCACCAGGCCGGCCCCTAGAATACTCTTCTTTACCTTGCAGAGAACTGATTACCCTGGATTATGACGGTATGTTTACTTGTCTGTATGCCCCATAATCTATAAGTTCATTGAGGGCAGGGACTCTATCATTTTTCACCATTTTTTTCTGCAGCACATAGCACACTGCTTGGCTCATAATAACTTTTCTCTAAGAAAATGTTGAATGAATGAGAATCGAACATGACTTTACTTTTCTCCTCCATGTGAAGTAAGTATTGGTTTTATATTAGAAATGAGGAATCTTAGGTTCAGAGAAATAACAAAGGCATGCAATAAATGATTGGTATTGGGTGTGTCTTAGTCAAAGACCAGGCTCTTTCCATGATATCAGCTTCCTCTTTGATTTAGGAAAGTGCCATATTAATTATTGCTATGCAACTAACTTGTTGACATTTTACAGACATTTATCTCTAATGGTGGAATGTCATGTAAAAAATACATTTAAATTATGTATATAATGGCAACACACAGTTCTCTAAGGAGAAAAGGGGAACATGTGAAATTGTGACAGGGTGCTTTTCAAGTGATTTTAAATGCCATAAAATTAGTTTCTGTAAATAAAGATCTTTGAGCACAGTCTGACATGCAGTAAATCCTCAACCACTGATATACATTATATACACTGATATACCACTAATAGTGGTAATAACCACCATTATTTTCCTATAAAAGACTGTATGAGGCAGTCACTGCTTCTTCAGCAAATTTCACAATTGACCTCCACATCCATATAAGGGACACAGACTCAATTAGCACTTACGACATAAAAAAGGAACTAGCTGTGCGTGTCAGAAATACTCAGCACTACCTTTGGGATTTAGAAAAACAGCTAGAAGAGGAATGCAGATTTAAACTGAGTGAGGTGTGGAGTGGGGGAAAGCGATTGTATCTGGACTGAAGGCACTTGCCCAGCATCTCAGGCACTTATAAGACACACGCAGAAGTTGCAAGCTTGAAGAAAGGTAGGTCCAGGGCATGCCTTCCTAGGCTTTTGAGCTGATGGTTTCCTCAACCACTGGTTCCAAGATCCCTGAGAGTCGAATGAGAGAGGATGAGGTCACCTCCCATGGCACAAGGTGGTATTCCAGATTGGGGTGGGTTGAGTGCACCTTTAAATGTATGTTTAAGAGGCTTGGGGAACAATTTGCTGCAGAGGATGGCGGTAAGGACAAGCTTCTGATGGCTGATATTGGAAGAGATTTTTTTAGTTACTTTTGTTCTCTAAATCTACAGGCTACCCAGAAACTGAAAACAATATTATACACTATAGACTAATTATTTCATGTACTCTTGATGCCCTTTCTTCCATGGTCTTTATTATCTGTCTCTGAAATGTTATTTTTAATTTAACACTTAAGGAAAGATCTGCCACATGAAGAATTTGGTGGAAATGTTGTATGTCAAAGGTGGGGTCCCCAGTCCTATGCAGGCCCTGAGATGGACTGTGGCCTGACCTAGTTCTCCCGCTATCTTTGGCACCATTCATGAGACACCCAGGCAGAAACTGAGGCTGCCCATGTGGAAGTCTACTAATAAAAGAGACTATGTAGATTCTTAGCATTCTTGGGATCAGAAAGAAGCTTGAAGGCAATTGTGCCCAATGCATTCTTTCATCGGATGAGGTAAAGGAAACCCAGAGAAAGGAAATAATTTAACCAGAGTGACACTAGTTAGTAAAAAAGCTAGGAGTAGAACCCATACGTCTTGATTCTGAGTACAGGCCTTTTCCCTGCTCAGGTCACCATTTCTACATTACGATCATTCTATTTTTTAAGTTTGAAGGAAGGAAAGGCAACCCCTTCAGACTACCCTCCTCATGCTCTCTCCTTGGGAATTGTGACCCATGACAGGGGTGGTGACATAAAAATAAGGAAAGAAAAGACTGATTTTGGTGCTGATCCACAAGGCCATTTGAGGCAGTAGAAGAAGAGAGAGGAGTTTTCTAGGTTTCTCCACATCTGTAACAGGAACAACAACAACAAAAAGACACTGTAGTTGTCAATGGCCCAATGCATGTCACAATGATGGGACAAGACTAGGATTCAAAGTCTTCCCCAATCTGGAAGAAATGTCCCTTATATCTGTCCAATATTCTCTGTTGTTTTGGTTTCCTTGATATTTGAATGTAGGAAATTTAAGCCCTGGAGAATAAACACAAATATTGTCCTTGACACATGGATTTCTATGGTATGAAGGTAGGAGTAGTTATATGAAGTTATAGTAAGAGTTTTTAGAGAGAAAGATAACTAGTCCTGAGTGACCAGGACCTCACATATATTACCAAAGAACTAAGGAATGAACATGAGTCATTTGAAATCATCTTTTTAATATAATGTCTGCTCTGGGGAATCTCACAGTCTTATTTAATATAGAGGTGGAACCACCAGCGGTGTTTGATAAGACTGAACCTACATTTCCTAAATCCTCAGTCTGAAGGTACGTCTGAAAGATCAATGAGGAGTTTCCTTCGCATTAAAGAGAATTAAACTCAAGTACACATTCAGCTGGATTAAGAAGAATCATTGGTCGTTACCTTTACAACACTTTTGTCTCTATGGTGTAAGAAAGAAATACCTAAGATTTCTTAAACCCCTCCTTACCATCATATGTTGAGTAAGCCATGTGTGGGGAGTGGAGGAGGTAGAGAGTTGTACCTGAGAGAAGCCAGAGACTGTGCAATACTGTCAGTATGTGACAAAATCAAATCCTGGGATGGTTTGTTGTTACTGTTGTAGGGTTGCAGTGTGAGGGGCAGAACAATTCTTGGCAATGTGTTCAACATGTGCAAATGCTCCCATGTAGGAAGGAAATTGCTGCTCTGGAAGTATTAAAATAAGTCAAGCAGATTTGTGGCTTCAAAAATAAAAGGAGAGAGATTCAAGGTAAGTTTAGGATAATAGATGTGGGGTGAAGTAGCAGAGCTTCTCCTATCAACTGCATTACCCATTTTAACTTCATAGTAAGGGCACAGGGATGCAAAGGAAGGATTTTAGAGGGGAGGGTGACACAATTGTTTTTGCACTTTAACACATTCTGGCTACAAAGTGGGGAATGAAATGGACATACAGGGTCACAAGTGGACACAGGAGAAGATTAAGAGGTTTTGAGAACATTCCAGATGAAAAGAGGTTGATAGCTTGGTCTGAGAATGTGGAAGAAGTGCCCAGAGTTGAAATGGTTGTGTAGGGTCAGAAGAACGTGATTGATTTGGGCATGGAGGGTGGGTAAGAGGATGCATCAATGAGAAACAACCAGGTTTTTGACATGGGCTACAGATCTAATTATTGGGCCTTCCATTAAGAAAAACACTTGGAATCCCATAATCCTCTTATAGTTCTTGTTACCTTTAGCTTTTGACTTTCTCTATTAGGAACTAATTGTAGCACTCTGAAATAATCTCCTCTACATACTTTATATTGCACCGTCAATTTTTTGAAAGGAAAATGTTGAGTAAGGCTGGATATCTTCTCTTTAGGTCTTCCAATGATCGAAGTGAAAATTCTCCCTATCCATATCTGGGATAAGTTGCTAAATGAAGATCAAATCATGGGTTTTATTATGACTTTAAATTAATCTGAGAGCTGCAGATCTTCCAGGAAAACCTGGATTAGAGGATGTGGATTAGACTGAATGCCAAAAAGAAAGATACCTATTTTATTATTTTATTTATAGACAACTTGGGTTCTGCTCAGGGGATGCTCAAGTATGCAGAAAAGTCTGAACACACCTACTCAACAACATATAATATGTAACCTACCTCACAAACCTGGTTGCCATTGGGACAGACTGCAAGATACAGAGGAGAGTCTCCTGGCCTGCCTCTACATGGTCTTGTATGTAGCTTATTCCACGAGAGCAGAAAACAGAGGATAATCCTGACCTTTCTGTCCAATCTGAGACAAACTGCAAAGGAGAGGAAGACTCAACCACTGAGCATATGGCATAATGAATAACATGCTCTAACCAATCATATAAGCCTCTCTCCTCTGCCCCTCCACCTCCCCTAGGACAAGAGCAAGTGGGAGCAAGAGGATGTCAGGAATAAAGTCCCTCTCTAGTATGTCCTTGAGTGGCAGGAAGTGTTAGAGGAAGTTTATGTTTTATATGCAAAGCCAAAACATGGGTAAATAACAGTAGTAGCAACAATAATAATAGATATAATGTATTTAGTATTCGTTATGTGACATGCTCTGGTTTAAATTCATTATCTCATTATTAAATTCCCACAATATGTGAGCACTCATTTATAGTATAAAGTTCTAGAAACACAAGATTAAGAAACTTGAGTAAAGAGTGGTAGAGCTAGAATTTAAATCCAGGTACTAAAATTCCAGCGCCCCTTTGCTTGAGAAGATCCACTACATTAGTCTGGTGAATGGAAGAACCGTTATGTTTGCACATTTTTCCACTCATCAGTTGATGGACATTTGATATGTTTCCATCTTCTGGCCTTTATGGAGAATGCCGTTAACAAAACGCGTATACATGTTTTTGTGTGGACATACGTTTTTGTTTCTCTTGGGTATATACCTGGGAGTGGAACTGTTGGGTCATATGGTAAGTCTACCGTTTACATTTTGAGGTCCTGCCAAACTGTTTTCCAAAGTGGCTGCACCAATTTTCAGTCTCAACATCAATGTTTCAGGGTTCCAATTTCTCCACATTCTCACCACCGCTTGTTACCTGTCTGTCTTTATTTTTTCCATCCTAGTATGTATGGAGTGGTTTTGATTTACACTTATTGAATGACAAATGATACTGAGAATTTTTTCAGGTGCTTATCACCCATTTGCATATTTTCTTTGGAGAAATGCCCATTCAAAAATTTTGCCCATTTTTAAATTGGGATTTTTTTCTTTTTCATAATTGATTTGTAAGAGTTCTTTATATGTTCTGGATACAAGTCCCTTCTCAGATACAGGATTTGCAAATATCTTCTCCCATTCTGTGAGTTGTCTTTTTATTTTCTTCGTGGTGCCCTTTGAAGTAGGAAAATTTCTAATTTTGAAGAAGTCTAATTTATCCGTTTTTTTTTTTTTTTTTTTTAAGTTTCTTGAGCTTTTATTTGTATAGCTAAGAAGCCATTGCCTAACCCATATTTACAAAGACTAACTCCTATGTTTTCTTCTAATTGTTTTATATTTTTAGCTCTTATATTTAGGTCTTTGATCCATTTTGAGTTAATTCTTTTGTTTGTTGTGAAGAAGGGTCTAACTTTGCTTTTTAATCTTCTTCTTCTTTTTTTTTATTGATGTTTTAATGGTTTTTAACATTGTGAAATTTTGGGTTGTGCATTTTTGTTTGTCCATCACCATATATATGACTCCCTTCACCCCTTGTGCCCACCCCCCACCCCCACTGCCCCTGGTAACCACAGTACAGTTTTCTCTGTCCATGTGTTGGTTTATATTCCACATATGAGTGAGATCATACAGTGTTTGTCTTTCTCTTATGGCTTATTTCACTTAACATAATACGTTCCAGGCCCATCCATGTTGTTGCAAATGGGACGATTTTGTCTTTTTTCATGGGTGAGTAGTATTCCATTGTACATATATATACCACATTTTCTTAATCCAATCGTCAGTCGAGGGACACTTAGGTTGCTTCCACTTCTTGGCTATGGTGAATAATGCTGTAATGAACATAGGGGTCTATAGCCTCTTTGGATTGTTGATTTTAGGTTCGTTGGATAGATTCCCAGTAATGGGATGGCTGGGTCGTAGGGCATCTCTATTTTTAAGTCTTTGAGGAATCTCCAAACCATTTTCCATAGAGGCTGCACCAGTTTGCATTCCCACCAGCTGTGTGTGAGGGTTCCTGTTTCTCCACATGCTCTCCAACACTTGTTGTTTTTTGTCTTGGTGATTACAGCCATTCTAACGGGCATGAGGTGGTATCTTAGTGTTGTTTTGATTTGCATTTCCCTGATGATTAGTGATGTTGAACATCTTTTCATGTGCCTATTGGCCATCTGTATATCTTCTTTGGAGAAGTGTCTGTTCATTTCCTCTGCCCATTTTTTGATCGGGTTGTTTGTTTTTTGTTGTTCAGTTGTGTGTGTTCTTTATATATTGTGGAGATCAACCCCTTGTCAGATGTATGTTTTGCAAATATTCTCTCCCAGCAGGTGGGTTGTCTGTTCATCTTGATTCTGGTTTTGTTTGTCTTATAAAAGCTCTTTAATCTGATAAAGTCCCACTTGTTTATTTTTTCTTTAGTTTCCCTAGTCTGGGTAGGCATGTCATCTGAAAAGATTCCTTTATAACCAGTGTGAAATAGTGTGTTGCCTATATTTTCTTCTATGAGTTTTATAGTTTCAGGTCTCACCTTCAGGTCTTTGATCCATTTTGAGTTAATTTTTGTGAATGGCGATAGCATATGGTCCACTTTCATTCTTTTGCATGTGGCTGTCCAGTTTTCCCAACACCATGTATTGAAGAGACTTTCCTTTCTCCATTTTATGTTCTTAGCACCTTTGTCGAAAATTAGCTGTCCATATATCTGTGGTTTTATTTCTGGGCTTTCAATTCTGTTCCGTTGATCTGTGTGTCTGTTTTTGTACCAGTACCATGCTGTTTTGATTACTATTGCTTTGTAGTATGTTTTGAAGTCAGGGATTGTGATGCCTCCTGCTTTGTTCTTTTTTCTTAGGATATCTTTAGCTATTCGGGGTCTTTTGTTGCCCCATATAAATTTTAGTATTCTTTTTTCTATTTCTGTGAAGAATGTCATTGGGATTGCATTGAATCTGTAGATTGCTTTAGGCAATATAGACATTTTAACTATGTTTATTCTTCCAATCCACTTGCATGGGATATCTTTCCATTTCTTTATGTCATCATGGATTTCTTTCAATAATGTCTTGTAGTTCTCATTGTATAGGTCCTTCACTTCCTTGGTAAGATTTATTCCTAGGTATTTTATTCTTTTTGATGCAATTGTAAATGGTATTATCTTTTTGAGCTCTCTTTCTGTTAGTTCATTATTAGCATACAGAAATGCAACTGATTTTTGTAGATTGATTTTGTACCCTGCAACTTTGCTGTAGTTGTTGATTGTTTCTAATAGTTTTCCAACAGATTCTTTAGGGTTTTCTATATATACAATCATGTCATCTGCAAATGGTGAGAGTTTCATTTCTTCGTTACCTATTTGGATTCCTTTTATTCCTTTTTCTTGCCTAATTGCTCTGGCCAAAACCTCCAGTACTATGTTGAACAGGAGTGGTGAGAGTGGGCAGCCCTGCCTTGTTCCTGTTCTCAGGGGAATGGCTTTCAGTCTTTCCTCGTTGAGTATGATGTTGGCTGTGGGTTTGTCATAAATAGCCTTTATTATGTTGAGGTACTTTCCTTCTATTCCCATTTTGTTGAGAGTTTTTATCATAAATGGATGTTGTATCTTGTCAAATGCCTTCTCTGCGTCTATTGAGATGATCACGTGGTTTTTCTTCTTTGTTTTGTTGATGTGATGTATCACGTTGATTGATTTGTGGATGTTGAACCATCCCTGTGTCCCTGGTATAAATCCCACTTGATCGTGGTGTATGATCTTTTTAATGTATTGTTGTATTCGGTTTGCCAATATTTTGTTGAGGATTTTTGCATCAATGTTCATCAGCAATATTGGCCTGTAATTTTCTTTCTTTGTATTGTCTTTGTCTGGCTTTGGTATCAGGGTGATGTTGGCCTCGTAGAATGATTTAGGAAGTGTTCCATCTTCTTCTATTTTTTGGAATAGTTTGAGAAGGATGGGTATTAAATCTTCTTTGAATGTTTGGTAAAATTCACCAGAGAAGCCATCTGGTCCTGGACTTTTATTTTTGGGGAGGTTTTTGATTACTATTTCAATCTCTTTACTTGTGATTGGTCTATTCAGATTCTCCATTTCTTCTTGGTTCAGTTTTGGGAGGTTGTATGAGTCTAAGAATTTATCCATTTCTTCTAGATTGTCCAATTTGTTGGCATATAATTTCTCATAGTATTCTCTTATAATCCTCTGTATTTCCGTGGTATCCGTTGTAATTTCTCCTCTTTCATTTCTAATTTTATTTATTTGAGCCTTTTCTCTTTTTTTCTTAGTAAGCCTGGCTAAAGGTTTGTCGATTTTGTTTATCTTCTCAAAGAACCAACTCTTTGTTTCATTAATCCTTTCTACTGTTTTTTTGGTCTCAATTTCATTTATTTCTACTCTGATTTTTATTATTTCTCTCCTTCTGCTGGCTTTTGGCTTTGTTTGTTCTTCTTTTTCTAGTTCTGTTAGGTGTAATTTAAGGTTGCCTATTTGGGCTTTTTCTTGTTTGTTAAGGTGGGCTTGTATCGCTATGAGTTTCCTTCTCAGGATGGCTTTTGCTGCATCCCATATGGTTTGATATGGCATATTATCATTTTCGTTTGTTTCCAGATAGTTTTTGATTTCTCCTTTAATTTCATCAATGATCCATTGGTTGTTCGGTAGCATGTTGTTTAATCTCCACATTTTTGTCACTTTCCCAGTTTCTTTTTTCATGGTTCATTTCCAGTTTCATAGCCTTATGGTCTGAAAAGATGCTTGTTATGATTTCAATCTTCTTAAATTTATTGAGGCTTGCTTTGTTTCCCAACATATGGTCTATCCTAGAGAATGTTCCATGCGCGCTTGAGAAGAATGTGTAGTCAGCTGTTTTTGGATGGAGTGCTCTGTATATGTCTACTAGGTCCATCTCATCCAGTTTTTCATTTAAGTCTACTATTTCTTTATTGACTTTTTGTCTGGATGATCTATCCATTGATGTAAGTGGGGTGTTAAGATCCCCTACTGTTATTATGTTGTTGTTAATTTCTCCTTTCAGGTTTGTTAATAGTTGCTTTATGTACATTGGTGCTCCTATGTTGGGTGCATATATATTTATAAGTGATATGTTTTCTTGGTGGAGTGTCCCTTTTATCATTATATATTTCCCTTCTTTGTCTTTCTTAGCCTGTTTTATCTTGAAGTCTACTTTGTGTGATATGAGTATGGCAACACCTGCTTTCTTTTGTTTGCCATTGGCTTGGAGTATTGTCTTCCATCCTTTCACTCTGAGCCTGTGCTTGTCTTTAGTGCTAAGATGTGTTTCTTGAAGGCAGCATATTGTTGGGTCTTGCTTTTTAATCCATGCTGCCATCTTTTGATTGGAGAGTTCAATCCATTTACATTTAGGGTAATTATTGATATATGAGGGCTTAATGTTGCTGTTTTGTCACCTATTTTCCAGTTCCTTTGCATTTCCTTTGTTTCTTGTCCCATTTGTTTTGGACTGCCAATTCAGTTTGGTTGTTTTGTCTTATGACTCTTCTAGTTTTCTCTTTGTTCATCATATGTGGTTTTGTTTTGATTATTTGTTTAGTGGTTACCTTGAGGTTTGGGTAAACAATCTTGTGTATGATATAGTCCATTATCTGATGGCCTCCTATTTCCTTATACTAAGTCAATTCAATCACTTTCCTCTTCCCCTTCTAAGTCGTTCTTGTTATACCTTATTCTATCTTGTGTTGTGGCTGTGTGTTTACAGTGATAAGGTTAAATTTCTTTTTGGTGAGTTCCTTCCTTTGATCTTTGATTTTAGTATTTAAATGGTTGCTAACCTATTCCAGTAAAGATCTACTATTTTTCTGAGTTTATCTACCTATTTTTCTCCTTGCTCCAAGCTTTGTATTCCCTTTCTCTTCTTTTTTTCAGGCCTGAGGGCCTTCTTGAGTACTTCTTGTAGTGGGGGTCTCATGGCCATGAACTCCCTTTGCTTTTGTTTATCTGGGAGAGTTACTATTTATCCATCATATTTGAAGGATATTTTTGCTGGATAGAGTATTCTTGGCTGAAAGTTTTTGTCTTTCAGTATTTTGAATATATCATTCCAGTCTCTCCTAGCCTGTAAAGTTTCTGTTGAGAAATCCGCTGAGAGCCTGATGGGAGTTCCTTTGTAGGTTATTTTTTGTTTTTGTCTGTCTGCCCTTAATATTGTTTCTTTGTCATTGACTCTGGCTAGCCTTACCACTAGATGTCATGGAGAGGGCCTTTGCCTGTTGACATATTTAGGTGACCTGTTGGCTTCGCTTACTGGTATTTCCTGCTTCTTCCCCAGATTTGGGAAATTCTCAGCTATTATTTCCTTGAATAGGCTCTCTGTTCCTCTTTCCCTCTCTTCTCCCTCAGGAATACCTATAATTCTTATGTCACATTTCCTAATAGAGTCAGATATTTCTCAGAGATTTTCTTCATTTCTTTTTAGTCTTAGTTCTCTCTCTTCTTCCATCCTGGAGCATATCTGTATTCCTACCCTCTAAAATGCTAATTCTTTCCTCCATATTGTCAGCTCTGTTCTTTAAAGATTCCAGATTCTCCTTTATCTCCTCCATTGTGTTCTTCATCTCCATCAGCACTGATTGGTTTTTCTTTATGATTTCAATCTCTTTTGTGAAGAAACTCCTAATCTCATTGAATTGTTTGTCTGTGTTGTCTCGTATTTCGTTGAGTGTTTTTATGATAGCTATTTTGAAATCTCTGTCATTTAGATTATGGATTTCTGTGTTTCAGGGTTGGTTTCTGGGTGCTTGTCATTTTCCTTCTGGTTTGGTGATTTCACGTATCTTTGCATTGTGGTTCCTGTGTTGGCTTTGTTTTTCCTCATCCTGGAAATCTCTGGTTGCAATTTCCACCCACCGCCACTGTGTAGTGTTAAAGGGCTGTGTAGTCTAAGCCCCCTGCGCTCTGCCGCGGTTTTTCTGCTGCGATCCGCAGTTTTTTTTTCTTTTTTTTCTCCCCACTGTGATCCGCGGGTCCAGTCACTTGGTCTGGTCTGCCGCGGATCACTTGGTCTGGTCTGCCATGGATCCCTTGGTCTGGTCTGGTCAGTTGAGCTGCAGGGTCGGTTTGCAGGGGAGGGGCTTTCTTGCCCTCTGGGTCCCTGGTGGGGTGCTTCTTGTTAGCCCCTTGTTATCAGCTCTCTGGGGTGCTCAGATGTTGATGGTAGCCCTGTGGCTCTTCTGAGTCCTCTGTGTGGGAGTTTCCCACTGGCTGAGAGAGCCTGAAGAGCTGCAGTTTCCCCGCCGAGGGCCGCCCCTCCCCCCTCTCTGGGAGCAACGGGGACCGGGATCGCTGATCTGATGGGGAGGGAGAGGGGTTCTCCTTATCTCTCCCCACTTCCTCCAGGGGCCCAGCACGTTCCACTCTCAGATGTGCGGCAGTGTGGATCTTTCTGATCTAGCTTTTCACTGTCTGGGATTCCGTTGTTGGTCTGTGACTGTTCCTTTTGTTGTATCTTATTGGGGAAAGAGTTCACGGGAAAGCTCACTCCGCCATGACGCTGATGTCACTCCTTTTTAATCTTCTTTTACAACGAATTGGGAAGTGTCCTTCCTGGTCTCATTTTTCAAAGTTTTTGAGGAAATATTATTAATTATTTTTACAATGCTTAGTAGACTTCACCAGTGAAACTACATGGGCCTAGACTGTTCTTTGTGGGAATTTTTAAAATTACTAATTTAATTTCTTGTTAAAGATCTATATAGCTTTTGTATTTCTTCTTATGTCAACTTCACTAGTTAGTATCTCTGTGGGAATTTGACTATTTTCTCTAAGTTATCTAATTTATTGGCATACAGTTGTTACTAATGTTCCTTTATAATTTTTTTATTTCTGTAAGCTTAGTAATCATGTTCCCTTTTTCATTCCTGGGTTTAATAATTTCTTCTTGCCCTTTTTCTGGTTCAGTAGCTAAAGGTTTTCCAATTATGTTGATTTTTTCAAAGAATACCTCATCCCAAGACAGGCTATTGTCTGTTTTTTGTTTGTCTGTTCGCTATTTTTGGTTTGTTTGTTTAGTGACTCCTTGATCTCTTCTGTGAAGTCTGTATGTATTGTATTCTGTGGACATTGAACTTTCTTCTTGATTAGCTTAATGGCCAGCTACTTATTTAACAGATATCATTAAGAGCCTTAAAACAGTAAGTCTGCTATACTTTTCTGTTAGGCTGTGTGTGTGTGTGTGTGTGTGCATTGGGCAACTTCAAACCTCCAGTAGTTTACTACTCCACCTTAGCCTTTCCTTTTTACTTGCAGGAGCCTTAAGATCAGCCACAGTTGAGGAATTAGGGACTTCTCAGGTCTTTCCTGAACATGTACACAGCCCTTCACATATTCATGACCTTCTGAATTCCCAGGGATATATCAGAAATTTTTCAAAGCTCCCTGTATGTACAACATTCCTGTTTTTTTTTTCTTTTAGGTTTTTTTATACAGCTTTGTCTTTAATCCCACTGCTGTCACTGCCTCAGGAAGCTGTGAATTAAACAATTTCTGATGATTGTTTTTGACAAACAGCTTGGGGTTAGGGCTTCCCTCACTGAATGAACCTTAAGTCAGATCAAATAAAGACAAGATCTATGAGTGGGAATTTTCCAGATAGTTGCCAAACAGATCAAATAGTGGCAATTCTCTGGGAATGGGGCTTTTTAGGGATTTCCAATCCTGTTCTAACCACTCCATAGACTTTTAGGCTACTGGTTTTTAAAGCTGCCATGGTTTTAAGGCTTCTGGTTTTCAGAGATACCCCAGAGCACAGAGTTGGGAGAGAGGAATGGGAATAGTACAAGTTAAAATGTGAGAAAGTTAGAAAAAAAAAAAAAAAGAACAGAGAGAATCAATGAACCCAAGAGTTGGTTCTTCAGAAGATCAAGACAACTGACAAATCTTTAGCTAGATTAATTAACACAAAAAGATAGAAGACTCAAATAACTAAAATTAGAAATGCAAGAGAAGATATTATTACAATTTTACATAATAAAAAGATTATAAGAGAGTACTGTGAACATTGTACTCTGAAAAAATTGGATTACCTAAATTAAATGGACAAAGTTCTAGAAACACACAACCTACCAAGACTGAATCACAACAGGAGAATGGGAAGAGACCTATAACTAGTAAGGAGATAGAATGAATAATTTAAAACCTCCCAAAAAAGAAAAAACAAGGATGAGATAGCTTCACTGGTGAAATCTACTAAACATTTAAAGAAGAAGTGACATCAGTCTTTATCAAACTCTTCCAAAAAACTCAAGAGGAGGGAAAACCTTCTAAGTCATTCTGTGAGGCCAGCATTAGCCTGATACTAAAGCCAGATAAAGACGTTACAATAAAAGAGAACTACAGAACAATATCCTTTATGGTTATTGTTGCAAATATCCTCAACAAAGAGCTAGAAAACCAAATTCAACAGCATATTAAAAGGATTATATGCCATGACCAAGTGGAACTTATACCTAGAATGCAGGGATAGTCCAACATATGAAAATGGATCAATATAATATATTACATTAATACAATGACATAAGCAGTAACATAAGTAATCATCTCAATTGATGCAAAAAAAATCATTTGACAAAATTCAACATCTGTTCATGATAAAAACATTCAGAGTACTAGAAATAGATGGAAACTACTTCAACATAATAAAGCCATCTATGAAAAAACCATAGTCAACATCGTACGCAATGGTGGAAGAATGAAAGCTCTTCCTCTAAGATCAGCAACAAGACAAGGATGCCTGCTTTTGCCACTTCTATTGAACACAGAATGGAAGTCCTGGTCAGAACAATTAGGCAACAAAAAGAAGTAAAAGTCACCCAAATTGGAAAGAAAGAACTAAAATTATCTCTGTCCACATATGACATGCTGTGATATGTAGAATACCCCAAAGAGTCCATATACATGACAACTGTTAGAACTAAGAAATGAATTCAGGAAAGTTGTAGGATACAAAATCAACACACGGAAATCAGTTGCTTTTCTATACACTAACAATGACCAAGCTGAAAAGGAAATTAAGAAAATAATTTCATTTATAATACCATCAAAAAAATAAAATTTGGGGCATAAACTTAACTATGGAAGTGAAACTTTAACACTGAAAACTACAAAACATTACTGAAACAAATTGAAGATGACACAAATAAATAGAAATACACCCCATGTTCATGCACAGGAAGACAATACTGTTAAGAAGTATTAATGAATAGATTCAATTCGATACCTATGAAAATGCCAATGATATATATTTTTGGAAGAGAGAAAAATCCATTGTGAAATTCATATGGAATGTCAAGGAAATCTGAATAGCCAAAACAATCTTGAAAATGAAAACAAATTTGGAGGTCTCACACTTCCTGATTTAAAAACTAACAACAAATTCATGGTAATCAAAATAGTGTAGGGGGCTGGCCTCGTGGCATAGTGGTTAATTGCGTGCACTCCGCTGCTGGCGGCCTGAGTTCGGATCCTGGGTGGGCGCAAACGTACCGCTTGTCAGGCCATGCTGTGGCAGCATCCCATATGAATTGGAGGAAGACGGGCTCTGACGTCTTCCTCAGCAAAAAGAGGAGGATTGGCATGGATGTTAGCTCAGGGCTGATCTTCCTCACACACACACACACAAAAGGCAAAATAGTGTGGTACTAGCATTGAAATAGACCTATAGGTCAGTGGAATGAAATAGCCCAGAAATAAACCCTCACCTATATGGTCAAATGATATTCAACAAGGGTGCCAAGATCCTTAAAGGAGGAAAGAACAGTCTTTTCAACAAATAGTGTTGGGAAAACTGGATATCTGTAAGCCAAAAAAATGAAGTCAGACACTTACCTTACACAATATACATAAAAAAATTAATTCATAATACATCAAATATCCAATTATAAGAGCTAAATTATAAAACCCTCAGAAAAAAACATAGATTGAAATTTTCATGACACTAAATTTGGCGATGATTCGTTAGATATGACACCAAAAGCACAGGCAACAACAACAAAAAATAGGTAAGTTGGATTTCATCAAAATTAAAAAGTTTTGCTCATAAACAGAGACCACGACAGAGTGAAAAGGCAACTCATGGAATGGAGAAAATATTTGCAAATCATATATATGATAAGGAATTGACATCCAGAATATATAAAGAACTCAACAACAATAAAACAAAAAACCTGATTCAAAAATGGGTAAAATAACTTGAACAGACATTTCTACAAAGAAGATATACAAACGGCCAATAATCACAGGAAAAGATGCTCAACATCGCTAGTCAATAGGAAACTACAAATCAAAGCCACAATAAGATACCACTTCACACCCATTAGGAAGACTATTGTCAAAAAAAATACACGCAGACACTAAGTTTGACAAGGAGATGGAGAAATGGAAACCCTTGTGAATTGCTGGTGGGAATGTAAAATAGTGCTACCACTGTGGAAAACAGTATGGTGATTTCTCAATAAGTTAATCTTATTATTACCATATGGTAATGTGATTCAACAATTCCACTTCTAGATATATATCCTAAAAAAGTAAAAGAACAGACTAGAATAGATAATTGTATACCATATACATAGCAAGATTATTTACAATAGTCAAAGGTGGATGCAACCTAAGTGTCCGTTGGCTGATGACTGGATAAACAAAATGTCGTTTATACGTGCAATGGAATATTTTTCAGCCTTAAAAAAGAAAAGAAATTTTGAAACATGGCTACAACATGGGTGAACTTGGAAGACATTTTGTTCAGTGAAATAAGGCAGAAGCAAAAGAACAAATGTTGTATAATTCCGCTTATACGAGGTTCCTAGGGTAGTTAAATTCATAGAGACAGAAAGTAGAATGGTGGTTGCCAAGGGCTGGGGGGAGATGGACATGTGGAGTTAGGATTTAATGGGTACGGTGTTAGCTGAGGAAGTTGAAAAAGTTTTAGAGATGGAGGCAGTAATGTTTGCAGAACAATGTAAATGTCCTTAAAGCTATGGAACTACACACTTAAACATGGTCGAAATGGTAAATTGCAGGCTGTGAACATTTTACCACAAAAAAAATGACAGTGCTCAATATTCTTACTGAAATTTAGCCATTTTCTTTGAATAAATGCTCCTGGGATTTTGCAAGTTCTTGGTTAATGTCCAGAGTTCTGAAAAAGTTGATTTTGACAATGTTTCCAGTGTTCTCATTGCTTCTAAAGAGGAGAAGATTCTCAGTGCCCTCACTTGGCAATTCTGGAGGTGCTTTTCCTTCTGCCGTGTTACTGCTTTCTGTCTGTCTCACTTATTTTTCTGCTCATTTTATCTCCTTTCCTGCCTTTTTAGTTGATGGATTACATGTATTATTTTAATTGTCATATATTTGTTTTCTCATAACATTTTCTTCTCTTATCTGAAAAATTACACAACTCACTTCTTATCTTTATTGGTAACTCTTGATTTTTTTCATTCTTAACTCGAAATCTAAAGTTACTCTCTTCACCCATCTCCGAAAGAGCACAAGGACATTAGAAGACCAATTCTCATCATTCCAAGCCCAAATTTTGCTTTCTTATGATCTAGTATTTTATATTTTGCCCTCATGTCTAACTTAATAAATTATATATTGTTGTTCTTATTTGTGCAAACAATGTGTGTACGCGCATGTTTACCAGTTTCTCTGCTCATCATTCCTTCTTGTATCATGGAACATCCCCCTGGGTTTTATATACCTTAGTTGGTTTTTTTTTTTTTTTTTGGTGAGGAAGATTAGCCCTCAGCTAACTTCTGCTGCCAATCTTCCCCTTTATGCTGAGGAAGACTGACCCTGGGCTAACATCCATGCCCATCTTCCACTACTTTATATGTGGGACGCCTGCCACAGCATGGTTTGATAAGCGATGCGTGGGTCTGCGCCTAGGATTGGAACCTGTGAACCCTGGGATGCTGGAGCAGAGCTCGCAAACTTAACCACTGTGCCGCCAGACAGGCCCACTGTAGGCCTTGCTTTTGAAATACATCATTTAGAAGTTCTATTTAGTAAACGTCTGTGCTGGAAAACTGTGTCATGTGTATACTTATCTGAAAATGTCTTTATTTTACTCTTGATCTTGAAGTACAGTTTTGGTGCATAAAAAATTCTAGGTCTTGAATTGTTTTAAAAATACTTTTCTGTGGTTTTGTGGCTTGCGTTGCTATCAATATAATCACCATTATTCTGTGTGTGATCTGACTTTTCTTTACTACTAATTTGCAGATCATCTTTGTTCCTTGGTATCTTGTAAATTTACTAAAATGTGTTTCAATATAGACTTTTCAAATATACTGTTTGGTGTATGTTATGTGACCTGTGTCTGTGGGTTTAAGTATTTCACCAGTTAAAGAAAATATATAGTTGTTATCATTCCAAATGTTGCCAATTTTGCCTCCATTTAATACTTTTTCTCTTTCTATACTCTAATTATACATATTCTAGAACTTTTAATTCTTTACTTCTAATCTTTTAACCTGTATTCTATTATGACCATTTCCTTGTCTCTCTATATGGCTTCTGATGATTTCTTCAGATTTACCTTCCAGTTCACTAATTCTCTTTTCAGTTGTTCCTTGCTATTTCACAGTAAGACCAAGTTTGTTTAAATGTCAACAGTATCTTTTTTCACATTTGAAATTTGTCATGTCACTTTTTTCCACTTTACCTGTACTTTCGCACTTTTGTGATTCCATTTTTATTTGAATATTTTATCCATATTTATTACATATTCTGTATTAGATTATGCTAACATCTAAAGCACTGGTTGTTTCTCATAAGTAAACGTCATGGTACCTTGGTTTTCATGCATTTGGTGATCTGTGATTGTGATGATATATTCATATGATCCAAATCTGTGGGATTTCTTGGAGACTTATGTCACAAATGCTTGGAGACTTACATGAAGATTTCTCTTTTATTCCTGCCTTTGACTTGTCAGAACTATAATTGTCCAGGGAAGCTACAGCTATCTACTGGTGCATTCATTCTCTGGATTATAAACAATAACATATGTTTTATACCACCGTGAGCCTCTTATCTTTGAGCAGTGTGCTCTGAAAATCTGTGGCCATAGTGTCCTGTGTCCTTCATACTCTCTCTACATTTCCCCTAAATTCATCCTTATGCAATCTTCGTTGATTTTGATAGTCATTTCACCTGAGTTACGGGGATTTTCATTGTTTCCCAGTTTCAAAATGCAGTTTCAAATTTCTTTCTCCATATCGACTTCGGAAATTTTCTAGAACGAAAAAAATATATATATTGATCTTTTGGTTACATCCTCTTCTTTACTTTTTGATCTTAGCTACTTTAATCCCCTTCACATTATGTATTGCTTATGAATTATAAATTATATTTTTCTTTCTCATTTGTTTAATTTTTACTTCTTATTTTATGATTTGCTGTCTTGTGCTTTTCGTTTACTGCTTTCCAGAACTTGGAATGTATATGTAACTGAAATTAAATTAGTATTTTCAATGATTAATCTTTTCATTTCATTCAGACTTTTTTTCTCTATCTTAAAAATTAACTCATTTTTTTCTGATTTCCATCAATTTTATTGCTAGGTAACTAATAATGTAGTTCTATTGGCACACGAAATATAAATATAGGTTAATAATCATTTCCAGAGAAATCTGAATTCTTTTCCAGTACACAGAAAATTTGTGTTACTAGAACATTCTTTTACTTTGTGCTACCAATGAAAGGGCACACATCTCCAATCTTGAGACTTTTCAGAGCACCAATGAAGCATCAATGGTATCAGAATTGATTGTGGCTTTACAGAGACTTAACAAGTTTTACTTCCCTCAAAAATTATGGAAGTGAGCCATACAACATCTGAATATGGACTCACATAAGTAGATACAAATGTCCCTGTGACTCTACATAACCTGATTGGGGTTACTATATTGAAGAGAGAAAGTGGCATAAAAGTAGCACTTTTAAAGTTTGTGCTTTAAGTGTCAGAAAGATAATTTTAAATGCCCTTGCTATACGTTGGCAAGTCAGAATTTAAAGCATTTTAATGGGACAAGAGATATAAATTCTTGGCGCCTAGGATGTGACTCGGAATCATAAATTCCATCCCCAAAGTCCAGAGTTTATAGCATGAAATCCAAGATTACGTAAATTGTATTTAGTAAAGATGAACCTGGGGAAGGTTTCCAGCTCTGAGAATGTCACTATGCTCCAGTTAGAAAAGGAAGACTGCAAAATGGAGTAAATTGGAATGCAGAGGGTTCTGTGCAGTTATTACTATTTAAAAAGTTATCTTTCAATGGGGAAATGGCTTTAATCAAGGGAATATGTAGTAATAGGGATAGAGATAAACTATGAGTGCAGACTTGATATGTGAACTTGAAGACATTTCCCTAATTTTAGTGGACCAGCATATTCACCACAAGATTATCAACATTTCTCTGTTCCATATTTTTTAGCGTCTTGATGTCACATGGCATTTCTCTCTCTCTCTCTCTCTCTCTCACTCTCTTCTTCTCTCCTTGTTCTACTTTCCTTGCTGCCCTATGAATAATTATATTTTGCAAAGATGTTCTAATACCTGTTATAATAGAGGAAGAGCATGTAGACCAGAGGTTGTTCTAGCATTTCTAGGACTGCTTCCTAAATTACATTTCTTATTGTAGTGTCTTTTCTGCTGCCATGACAACCATGCAAGGAATGGAACAGACCACACCAGGGGCTGGCCCTGGTGTGTACCAGCCGGGATATTATATTTCTGTAAAGGAATATCTATGGAAAGGAATGCCAGAGAAGTTTTTCAAGGGGGAACCCAAAGTCCTTGGGGTAAGTCAGTTGCGGATCTGGGAGAAGATCAATCATTTTGTAGAATCACAATGCATCAGCTCTAACATCAAATGCTTTGTCCCACTAGCTTCAAAATACATCAAGCAGCCCTAGGAACATCAGTATTTGGTGTGCAGGCCCTATCATTTGAAAAATGATACAATTTTCTATTACATCATGCTTCTGATTTAGTTGTATTTAAAACATAGTGACTTCAGATCTACGCTAGGGTTGTGGGTCATCCATGATAACTGTATTTAACTTAAGCATGGAAGAGTAGCAAAAGAAAAGGCCACTCGTGCACCAGCTGGTGTCCCATCAACAGACCTTCCTGACAGCTGATGGCACCATATTGTTACTATCTCTCTCTGGGGAAATTTATTAGCCTTCTTGTATCCTCTCTGCATTTATACCTGGAGTCTCATGTCAATGTGCCTAAAAGAAAAAGACTGTTTAAAGAAAGACATGGTAGTGCAGGTGGAAGGACAGTGAATATAGAGGTTTATCTCTAGCCCAAGCTTTAAACCAATGGGACAAAGTCATTATGACACTTGGGATCCTTTTGAATGCCATGGGGTAATGTACTGCAATTTCTCTATTTTAGACCCCTGTACTCGCTCATGTCCTCAGGCCCCAGACCCCATGAAATGGCTTCTCTTTTGCTCTTCTCTTCGTCTTCCCCTGTACATACTCTCCGTCCTTAGATTACTTCTCCTTGCTAGAATGTTTGCTTCCTAATTTCTGGATCACTTCTATCTGAGCATGTGCAAAGTAGAGCAACAGTTGTGATAGGAGTAGTGTCATAGATAGGTATCAGGAAAGCATCTCTGGGTAGGTTGTGGTACATACTTTTTGATCTTGAAATTACTGAGGCAAGTGAGAGATATACCGAGAGGTAATTTTAGTAAGTTAATCGTTCCACAATTTTTATATGAAAGAAAAGTTACAGGAGAATATCAAGAAGACTATGTGACTACTTCAAAAGATAGTGAATAAGGGTAACCTAGTGGTTGGAAAGGGGGTGGCTTGGGCACCATTTTTGCAGCAGAAATTCATTTTTACTTTCTTCATCATTTCTAGGCTGTGCAGATCCTGATTGCCGGGATGAACTTCAGCTTGGGAATAATAATGATTTGCGTTCCAGTGTCAGTTAGTGAAACTCATGTTTATCCTGCAACAGTGTACTCAGGTTACACAATTTGGGGGTCACTGATGGTGAGCAAAATAGCGTCTGATATAGTTGGAGACAGCTTAACATAGTTGTTAATATCCTGAGCTTCGGCATGATATCCTAACCCTATCTTGTAGTTGTATAATTTTCAGAAAGTTCTCTAACCACTTGACTCAATTTTCTCATGTTTAAAGTGGTAATAATAATACAAAACTCATAGAAAGCTAGGCAGGTTAAATATTTAATGTGTATCAGGGAAGATATATTACAGCAGCAAAAAATACAAACCAGAATAGATTAAACATTGAAAGCGTTGATTATTTCACAAGAAGAAGCCCAGTATCTAGTCATTTCCAGTGTTGGTTAATTCAGGAGTTACCTCATTGGGGTAACCTCATTGAGGACTGCTGGCAGACCATATCAGACTTTTTGGCACGTCTCATGGTTCATAAACGTTTTGTAATGCATAAATGTTTTCATATTCCCAAGCCAACTATGGGCAAAGGTCATGGGTTTGCCATTATTGGCTTGGACTAATCAAGATTCACCTCTACGGCTGGGAAGGGTTCATTGAAGCTCATGGGAGACTGAGCAAAATGAGGATTTTGTTAGCAAGGAAGAATAAGAGACCTGGCTGGTATGCAGGCAATTTAGAGTGAACCATCAAATCTTAGCAAATGCAACTGCTGCTGGATAAGTTTTGTCTTTTAAGATTGATATCAATAAATATAATCAAAATTAAATTAAATTTTAAGAAAGTTTAAAAATGTCACCCCAGAACAAAATACAAGAGAGTTTCTCTGCAAAATGAGACTGTAAATAGAGTATAAAGTATTAAGCTTTATCTACTGACAAGAGGAAAAGATATTTATAAACTGGGCTTGTGTTAGAATTAGGGAACCAATCAAGCGTTGTAGATTTCCATTG
The DNA here is from genome assembly GCF_020826845.1 of Diceros bicornis minor. Taxonomy (NCBI): domain Eukaryota; kingdom Metazoa; phylum Chordata; class Mammalia; order Perissodactyla; family Rhinocerotidae; genus Diceros; species Diceros bicornis. The sequence goes on from NC_080770.1 coordinate 13,132,099, forward strand.
ATCTACAAAGTTGAGAATGACATAGTTTAGAGTTTAACGCCTATAATGAGCTGGCTTTTTGTGCCCCCCTTAGCTGTTTATAAAAAAAATGCAAGCTTTGAAGAACAGCAAATGCTGTTCTCCTTCTGGACAGTTGTGTAATGTTTTATATATATGATCATACCGATGTCACTAGTAACTCATATTAAGCTCTTACTATGATCTAGGCCCTCTGCTAAGTGCTTATCATGTGCAATTCCATTTCAAACAATCATCACAAACTTATGAGGAAGGACTTATCATTGTCCTCATTTTATGGATCAAAAAAATGGGACTTAGAGAGATTAGGTAACTTGCTCAAGATCACAGAATTATTTTTACAGGAATCAGGGCTCATTAGGGTCAAATTTCTGTATTTCAGGCATCTAACCACTCCAGTTTTGTGCTTCCCCTTTCGTTTCCTTTTCAAGACCACTTTGAAAACCAGTTTTCATAATTTATACCTTCTACACGTGTTCAGTAGATTATCAGGGACTGCAGAAGTTTTGTTTGTCAATTGAGGCATCCCTCAGACTATGATAGAAATCCCACTAGATGAGCTTTGCTTAACTGGTGGAACATTTTTGGCTGCTACCCTCAGTTATTCTTTCAACCTTATTTCCAAACTTCCCCTATGACGTGCCTTATACAGTAGAAAAACCACCACCAAGAACCAATCACAAATTTCTCTTATTTTTGGCCCTTTAGTCTCCAACAGAGATATATGTTCTTTATCAGAATTCTATAAAATTATCCCCACATTAGTCTATTCAAGTTTTCTTCTGTGTACTTTTAGAACGTTGTAATGTCTTATTTCTATATATCTTTCACAATCCTTGCTAAGTTTTTTTCTCTCAGAAACTTTATATATTTTTGCTATGGTAAATGAAGTTCTCTTATTAAATCCTATCTTCAAACACACAAATGCATACATATTTATAATATGTATATATAATTTCTGTATATAATTATGTGCCTGACTGAATTTTATCAGAGTTTATAGTAGTGTTTAGTTGATAATCTTGGATGTTTTCAGGATAACATATTCAGATTTAAATAACAGCAATTTTAATCATTTACCTCAGCTATTTTCCTTGTATAATCATTTTTCTTAATATACTAAGAATAGTAATACATAATAGTCTACACCTTTATCTTGATTTTGACTTTACGAGACAGCCCTAGAGTTTTCCCAATTAAACGTGAACGACTTTTACACTGAGACAGATGTTCTGTCGTATTATGAAAATGCAGCTCTTCATACTTTATAAATACTTTTAAGTCAATAAAAGTGTTGAATTGTATTAAATATCTTACCAACATTGTAAATGTGAACAGCAATTACCATGCGAGTTTTCTCCTTCTATCCATTCACTTCATAGATTGTAATATATTTTAGTGTTAAAAAATCTGGACCTTTGAAGAAATACTTCCCATGTTCACGATTCCTCTCGTATAACATGATGGATGATTCTCCATGCTGTTTCTTTCCAGAGGAGACTTAGTTTACATTAATCATCTCTGTGTCTTGGTATTTAGAAAGTTGTTGAAGAAGTTTATCAAACTGTTTCATTAGATCAGTCCTTTTTTGGTATTAAGGTAGATTTTTTGAAACTTCTGAAATCAAATTTGGAAAGCAAACCCAGAAACTCAAACAGTTAAATAGTTTAAGGGAGGGAATCCTACCGACTTCACTCCAGCAGTTTTAGCTAAATGGAAAATAATTACCCAATGGATGGAGTCAAATAGAATAGTATATTCTAATCATCCTCTAACACAGAATTTAAAATTTTTCTTTGCTACTATTTTATTTACAACATTTAATAGTCATATTAAATGAAAATAATCATTAGCTTTTTTCTTTTGTAATATCTTATTAAATTTTGGCACCATATTAGGGTTACTTCATATCAGGAATTGAGAAGCTGTCTTGAATATTTCAATACCCTAAACACTTTAAATACCATCACAGTTAGACAATTTCTGAAAGGCTTGATAAATTCTCCTGTGACTCCATCTAGTAGAATTTCTCTGTTGTTTCTGGTCAAAGGGGACAGTTATTTACAAACTTTTTTGTTTCTTCCAATATAATTGGTCTGTTGAACATATTTATCACATTTTGGGATAAGTTTTAGTAAGTTATGACTTCAAATATTTGTTTAAAGTTTTTTACCGGTATTTTTTCTCTTATTATTAGTTTCTTATTTCGGGGTCATTGTCAATTGCAGCAGGAACCAGCACTGCAAGGAACCTGGTGAGTAATATTTCCTCTGTTGTGTTCCAAAAGAAGAAGGATTAACCACGTATGTATTCTGCAAGAATAGAAAACAAATGGTGTTTGTTTGCAAAAAAAATCAGGAGAGATTGTAAGTTTTCCCTAGTTGGATCAGTCTTTCAAACATTGCAAGAAAAAATTGGCTGATAATAGAATTGCTGACATGAGAACGAACATTTAGGAAGCTAGATGCCCGGATAATCTTTAGGAAAATGCAGAGAATTCCTGAAAAGAAATGTCAAACAGATCGGTCATAGAAACCCTACAACTTGAGATCCAACCCCCCATGACAATAGCACAAATGGTGTGGCATCATATGTATTGACTTATTGATGAAAATATGTATTGATGAAAATTATACACTGAAAAGATTTTGATTCAGTTTGCAACGAAAGAAATTCAGAATAAGTCTGTTAAATAAGAATAAGCAAATTTAAAACAAAGCTTTCATGCCAATATGTCTTTCCCAAAGCCAATAAAAGGCAAAAACCCAGATCCCGACAAATGTTTTTCCTAGCTAAAGACCGCATCTGAGTTTTCTTCCCTCAAAGATAAATATCAAAGTATGGAGGTGATCAGTATGGCTTTTCCAAGTCTGACCTCAGTGTCTCTCCCAGGCATCTCCTCCAGATATCAACATAACGATTAAAGTCTACCTCGTGCTACAGCCACACTCTCATACATTCTTGAGGAATTTTAGTTCTTATAAAAAGCCTCCATAACTTCACTGAGAGAAGAGAATGTAGGAAAAGGAATACACAGCAAACAGAAATAATAAATAAAAGGCACAGGGGCATGACAGGCAAGCAGCATTTAGAAAATAATGAGAAGTCAGGCACCTGGAACAGAACATGGTAGGAGAAGGACACACACAGGACTGTCCAGCTAAAGTGTGAAGGGTACCGAAAGCCCTGCTAAGGAGATCAGAGTTGATCTCGTGTGCCCATGGGAGTCATCTGAAGGATTTAGGCATGGTAATAACAGGATCATATTTGTGTTGGGGCAGCAGATTAGAGTTGAAACTACTTTGAGGAAAGAGACAAGTTAGGAGACCATTGCAATAATCAAGATAGAGAAGATGGACTGGGTTGGACAAGAAGTAGTGGGTCTAAGGTGGTTGATGAAGATGTATCTCAGGATGTTGTTGGATTGTTTAATTTATATTCCTTCTTTTCTAGGTCCGAAGTAGCCTAGGAGTGAACATCACCAGCTCTCTCTTTGCTGCAACAGGGATCTTCGTCACTATGTTCAGCATTATTTTTTTTTCATTCGGTCACTATGGGGGTATAAATTTTAAGGAGTTGGAGAATTGTTCCCTGCTTGTATCTGTGTTAATGGTTAGTGCTTCCTCTTTCTGTGGGATACTGTGGTGGAAACAAGCCACAGGAGCCCTGGTGTTGGCAAAAGTGACGATCAGTATCCCCTATTTGATGAATCACTTTGGGAAGTTAGAAGTGATGGAGAATCAGGGCAATCTTTTATTTAGGAGTCAGACCCACATCTCATCTCTCTCTTTGTTCCTTCTCCAAATGTGATGAGGGAAAGTGGGAAGAAAGCTCCTAGTTATAAGACACTTACTCTGTAATAATTAGTGTGCCAAGCATTTTGCATAATTTTTCCTGTTTCATTTCAAAACTCCGGTAAGCTTGTGCTGCTATCCACTCCAAAAATAGAGCCCACGTGTCAGTCTCTATATGTCCCAGGACTTCCTGATGGAGCCTGATGCAGTGACCTGGTTCTCTAATAATAAAGTAAAATTGTCTCGAACATTGTCTGACAAATGGTGACTAACCCAGTATCCCTCCCAACATCTCTGGATGTTCTTGCAGGATTAAGCACTTTGGGCGTCAACGTCCAGCTCCTGGCAAGTTCTCAAACTCTATTCTGTCCTTTACTACTTTTCTATACTACTTGCTCTCCTCCAAGTATTATCCTAATTGCTTTATTTTACAAATTACCATTACACAAGATTTTGTAGGTAGTTAAACTTCTTGAAGTTTTGGGTAAGAGTGGGGAGGAAGAGTTATTGCTGCACCCATAGAAGACTAAAATGCAATGAAATCTTTAGTATTAAATAGTCTATTAGCCGTTCTGCACACCACTCAGTTTTCTGTTATCTCCCTTCCACATGAGCTTCCAGCCTTTCACTGTGCTGCTCAGTTCTTTCTCTCATTGTTTCCTTTCCTCACCCAAATTCGGAAACTCTGCATGCTTCCTAACTTCTTATGCAGATCAATTGCATTACCTTTTCTTCATTGCTAGCTAACCCAGGCGAGTCTTGAGTGCTATATGTTCACACCAAAATAACCCTTCAGTGTCTTTGCTACAATGATCTGCTTCCCTCGAGATTTCTAACTCCTGCTTCCACTTGTAAGGGTTCTGTAATTATTTTGGACTCATCAGATAATCCAGGATAATCCCTCAGTCTCCTGGTCACCTTAAAAGTCAATCCCTTCTGCAAACTTAATTCTCCTTTGCCATGTAACTTTACATATTCACAGGTGCGTCTCAGAATTAGGATTTGGACCTCTTTCATCTGTTATTCTGTCTACAATTATTACTCTGCCTTCAATTACTATGTTATGAGATCATATTCTTGTGTCATCTATATGAAATTCCTAGTTTTGAAAGAACTAAGGTGATAATTAACTTTATGATCCCTGCTCCCCATTTATAGCACTTTCACATTCTGCATCAACATAGCACTGGAAAGTTGAGGGTAGGGGAAAAAAATGATTATTTTCTTAGTGAAAAAAGTGAGAGGATAAGTGACGTTCAGCAGGCTAAGAACTAGATAAGTGGATTGCCACAATTAGGAGCCAGTTTTTCTGAACTCTGGCCAATGCTTCTTTTCTTTTAGTGTAGTAATCAGTGGTCAATGTTTTGAATTTGTCATCGCTAGTCCTCACATTTCCATGTTATGAATTTGTTCTTAGATTATGGATGGTATGGTGCTGATTTTAAGTGTGCTCGAGTTCTGCATTTCTGTGTCCCTGTCTGCCTTTGGATGCAAAGTAATCTGTTGTAATCCTGATAAGGTGAGTATCAGGCTTCCCTTGAAGAGACCTGCATTCGTTTTCCATTGCTGTGTAATGAATAACACAAAGAGGCATAAAACAAGACACATTTAGGATCTCTCAGTTTCCAGGGGTCAAGAGTCTGGGCACAGCTTAGCTGAGTTCTCTGGTTAGGGACTTTTAAGGCGTAATCAAGTTGCCGGCTGGGGCTGTGGTCTCAGCTGAGGCCTCTGGTCCTCTTGCATGCTCACATGGCAGAATTTATTTCCTCTCAGCTGTGGAACTCACAACAGTTTACTTCTGCATTGAGGCCTACAGGAGAGCAAAAGTTTCTAATGCTTTACGGCTTTTTTAAAGGGTTCATATGATTAGATCAAGTACACCCAGAATAATGTCCTTTTTGATAAACTCAAAGTCAGTTGATTAGTAAACTACTCACAGGATTGATATCCCATCATATACAGAGGTCCCACCCATACTCCAGGATAGGGAATCATACAGGGACATGGTTGACGGGGTGTTATCTTAGAATTCTGCCTACCGCAGTGGAAAAATTAAGGCTATTTTCCTTCATTCTTTCTCCCTCAAAGGGTCTCCTGTCTTAGTCCAGATCAGAATACTTCACAATGGAGAGGTCCCCAGACTGTGCCAGACGTTACTCCATTATCCTATTATTGCAGCCTTCCCTGGGCTGCTGAAGAAAGACAGGGTTTCATACGTCTCTATCAATGTGCACACACGTGCCTGCTCTCTTACCCTGAGAGCTGCAGCAGATCCTCATGCCTGCAGATTGGAAAGAATGTCACACATAGAGGACTGGGAAATGAGAGGAGAGAAGAGACCAAGGGGCACTAGGAAGAATAGAACAAGGATATCTTCCAAGAAAATTGAAGGTTCCGGGGTGAGAAAATGGATATTAAAAGCCCAAGAGATGCTTGTAAGTTTCATTATCCAAAGGCCAGGGGCAGTCAAACACCAAAACTAAATCATAAAATAATAGGAGTTTGATGAGGTATTATTCTGGTGCTCTTCTCTTCTATTTTGTGCCTCTTTACTTTCTTTTGGGGGTCCCATGCTACACCACATCCGTCATCCCCACAGCCCTTCCCCATAGAGGGAGATTGACTAAATCACGTTAACTATACTAGTGGACTCTTCCATTATAAGACCCTAGAAGCTAGAGTTTCTCAGCCATTCCCAGTGATTTTGTAATTTCATCAAGTGAACCATTTGAACAAGGGATCAAACTCTTTAGTTACGTTGATGTCAAAATATCTAGGCCTGTGTTCCCTTCCGCCCCTAGAGTGGTTACAGAACCTGGAAATATTGCTCCGCTTAATTGCACTGGTTACACAGCTGAAATTGTGAATCAAGAAAAGTAATGGCTTTGGGGCATATAATGCCTACTTCTTTATCTCTTCCTGGATCACCCCCCTCCTCCATTTCACATTGAGTTTGTGGAAGAAGGGTCAGCATTTTCCTTAGTTTCCTATGATTCCTGCCACGCTGGGTCAGTGTGGTTTTTGCAGTGCTTTAGTCATGGCCAGCAAAGCAATGATTTGGGTATGCTGTTCCCATCAGCATGAACAACCTGGTTTGGAAGAAGAGCTCTCTATTTTCCATGACATCTTGGTTTAAACTTGTTGGGCACCATCATCTACGTGTAAGATCGATCCACTTGCAAGACCACAGTAACAGTTATCAGCATCTCATGCCAGAGGTATCTCTCAGTGTTTTTCCTAGATCTAGCCTGATCTAAAGAATGCCTGAGAAACACTGCCAAATTGATGTTGAGAGTGAATTCAGAGAAGAAAGGGTAGACTTTGATGGTGATGATATTATGTGCACAGGAAAGGGAAACCCCAAGATTACTTGCTTAGCTCACTTACAGCATTCTGATTGATTCCACAGGTTGTGTTCATTCAGCCAGCATATCCTCACATGGCAGGACCAGCATTTCCTGCACTAATTACAGGAGATTTGATGATACCAGAATATCAACAGCAAAATGTTCCAGGAATCCTATCTTGACATTTATGCAAGAACCCCACCTGGGAAAGTACCAGAACCCAACTCTGATTTTTTTTTCTTTTTTTTTTTTTTCCAACTCTGATTTTAATATATAAATATAAAATTCAGAACTGTGTTCTCATTATCCCCCAAGAACTCAACAACTCATTTCACTGACTCTTTATCAACTATAGCAGAAGTTAAATAAATATATCATGCATTTAATGAGTGAATAGCACTTGAAAGGTTTTCATCCAGCCTCCAGACTTTTAGAGAAGGAAATGAAGGTGGTAAATAAGATTTGGCAGAAGAAGAGCAAAAAGATATTGGTGATATGAGGCCTCCATGCAGACTACATATTTCTGCTTTCTTGGCCAATACTCCTCCCACTTGTTTGAATTTCTTTTCTTGCCTTTGAGAACGCAAGGTTATTTTTTACCTTCAGAAAGTTAAGATGTATGGTTTTTCCCTCTCTTTCCTTTTCCTGCTTTCTCTCTCCCATAGAGAATACCTTCAAATAGCACAGTCCATCCTTGTATGTGCACAAACCATTATTTAGTGTTATACACATAGAGCAAAAATCACATCATGGATCAGATTCAATTTGTATTTTCTCTCTCTCTTTCTTCACCTTCCTCTTCTTCCCTCTCTCTCATTCTCTCTCCTACAGGGCAGGGTTATATCCTCATCAAATTTGTATCCAGTGCTATATATGTTATTGAGCAACATATGGTATTAACTGAATGTTCATTAAATACATTTGATTTATTACAGAGCAAAAATAAATTAAATAAAATTAGAAACAATAAGTTCGTGTACTGTCTACTTCCAATTCAGATATGATATGGTGGAAAGAGACTAAGTGTTGATATCAGGAAATATAGTATGGTGGTGAGGAATGTGGGCTTTTTAATCAGGCAACGGTGGGTTGTCATCTCAAAAGTTCCATTTCTCTCGATTTTTACCTGGGTGACCATGGACATGCCACAAAATTTCTCTGTACTTAATATTTCTCTTCAGTAAAATAATGATAATATCATCTGGCTCATAGACCTGTGATAATTACTTGATACAATATAGGTAGAGCAACTACTACTGATTGGCACATAGCGAGCCTTAAGAGTTTTAATTTATACACATACATGCATATATGTACATGTCTATGTATTTGTGTATATATATATCAATTCATCATCCTTTTATTGAACACGTATTGATAAAGTGCCTATGATGGGCAGGTCCTGTTTTAGCATAGGAGAATGTAGTGGTGAACAAGAGAGATAATGTCCTTCCTCTCTTGTAGGTTAAACTTATAGAGCAGGACATAACTGAACATATAAGTAATCAACAAAAATTTTTTCATATGTTGTTAGAAGCTATACGGAAACTATATGTAAGTTAATGGGCTAGAGAATGGCTGGTGGTAGTGGTGGGGAAGTGTGGGGCACTAGAAAGAGTAACCAGGAAAGTTCTTTCTGAGGAAGTGATAGTTTCATATTGGTAGGAGAAAAATGATCATTGTATTTACAGAATTTTTTTTACATTTCAATTTTTTCTCCAGCTTTGTTGAGTTATAATAGACCAAGAGAAAATGTATATATTTACAGTGTACAAAGTGGTGTTTGGATCTATGTATACATTGTGAAATGGTTACCACATATCCGTCACCTTATGTAGTTGGCTTTTATTTGTGTTGGTGAGAACACTTCAGGTACTCTCTTAGCAAATTTCAAGTATAAATACAGTATTATTAACTATAGTCACCATGCTGTACATTAGATCTCCAGAAGTTATTCAATCGACTCAACTGAAACTTCGTACCCTTTGAACAACATCTCCCCATTTCCCTCACCCCCTAGCCCCTGCAACCACCATTCTCTTCTCTGCCTTTATGAGTATGACCTTTTTAGATTCCACATTTAAGTGAGATCACAGAGTGTTTGTCTATCTGTCTCTGGCTTATTTCACTCAGCATACTGTCCTCCAGTTTCAACCATGTTGTTGTGAATGGCAGGAATTCCTTCATTTTTAAGGCAAAAAATATTTATGTGTATTTATATATATACTCATATAAGTTATACATATATATATAACATTTTCTTAGGCATTCAGCAGTTGACAGTCACTTAGGTTGATTTCATATCTCCGCTGTTGTGAATAATGCTACAATGAACACGAGAATGTAGATATCTCTTCAAGATAGGGATTTCATTTCATGTGAGTATATACCCAGAAGTGGGACTGCTGGATCCTACAGCAATTCTATTTTTAACTTTGAGAAATGTGCATCCTTTTTTCCGTAATGGCTGTATCAACTTACATTGCCAACAACAGTGTACAAATGTTCTATTTTCTTCACATCTTCATCAACACTTAGTATCTCTTGTCTGGTTTTTTATTTTTTTATTTATCTATTTTTTCGTGAGGAAAATCAGCCCTGAGCTAACATCCATGCTAATCCTCCTCTTTTTTTTCCTGAGGAAGACCAGCCCTGAGCTAACATCTATTGCCAATCCTCCTCCTTTTTCTCCCAAAGCCCCAGTAGATAGTTGTATGTCATAGTTGCACATCCTTCTAGTTGCTGTATGTGGGACACGGCCTCAGCAAGGCTGGAGAAGTGCTGCATCGGTGCGTGCCCGGGATCCGAACCCGGGCTGCCAGTAGCGGAGCGCACGCACTTAACCGCTAAGCCCTGGGGCTGGCCCCTGGTTTTTTATTTTTTTGAGGAAGATTCGCCCTGAGCTAACATCTGTTGCCAAACTTTCTCTCTTTTTTTTTGTTTACTTGAGAAAGATTAGCCTTGAAATAACAGCTGTGCCAATCTTCCTCGACTTTGTATGTGGGTCACCACCACAGCATGGCTGATGAGTGGTGTAGGCCCACACCCAGGATCTGAACCCGTGAACCCAGGCCACTGAAGCGGAGCATGCAAACATAAACACCACACCCTGGAACTAGCCCCTTCTCTTGCCTTTTTGATAATAGCCACTCTAGAAGGTATGAGATGATATTTCCGTCTAGTTTTTCTTTGCATATCACTGATGATTAGTGGTGTTGAGCACTTTTTGATATATCTGTTGGCCATTTTTCTTCTTCTTTGTAGAAATGTCTAGTCAGGTCCTTTGCCCATTTTCCCTTCCTCACTTGTTATTTGTTTCTCCAATACTTCATTTATATTTTACAGCTGTTGGTACATAGCATTTATTCCCATTTTTTCTGATAATCATGGCCTGAATTTCCTCTAAGGAACCACCATTCCCTTACTCCCAATTTATGCTGACTCTACCCCCAACTTATCCTAGATCTAAGCAATGGCAGAATTACACCAACTCACCTAGAGTGACTGGTTCTTGTGTCATTTAGCCTTGTGACTAAATAAAATCAATTACAGGAATGACTGACATTTCCAGTCAAAGCTAATCTCAGCATTTTTGCTTCACTGACCAGGAAAGAGAGTCTCCCTCTTTTCTCTTACCTGTTGGGCTTGTGGGGATGTTGAGCTGTGAGAATAAATCTGCTGCTACTAGCAGCCTTCATGCTACTGTATGAATCTTATCAGAGACAAATGCTCACAGAGAAGAGCAGACCTGAGAGGTCCAAGAAAGATCAGTTCCTAACAATGTCGGTTGAGTGTCTGAGTCAAGGTGTCCCTGGAGTTGGATCAAGCCCTAGGGTTCAGCCAATCCCTGAAGTTGGGCCAATCTCTGAAGTTTTAAATATATAAAGAAATTAAAATAGACCTATTTTAATAGTAGTGTAATACTATAATGTAATAGAAGTAGTGCAAAAATTGGGCAAAATCCTCCAACGGCTTCCTCTCTAATTCAGAATAAAAGACAAAGCTCATACTAAGCCCTACAAGATCCTATATCACTTGATGATTCACTATCTCTGGGATTTTGTAAAGTAGCCTACACTCATATTTACTGAGCTATTGCTTTGTGTTTATTTAAAATGGCCAAAGGGGGCCAGCCCAGTGGGGTAATGGTTCAGTTCCCGTGCTTTGCTTTGGTGGCGTGGGGTCCGCAGATTCAGGTCCTGGGTGTGGACCTACACACTGCTCATCAAGCCACACTGTGGTGGCATCCCACATACGTAGAGGATGACTGGCACAGATGTTAGTTCAGCAACAATCTTCCTCAAGCAAAAAGAGGAAGATTGGCAACCGATGTTAGTTCAGGGCCAATCTTCCTCAACCAAAAAAAAAGAAAAAAAAGGAAACATCAAAAAATAAGTAAAATAAAATGGCCAAGGAATGCCTTCCTTTGGTGAGAATTTTTGCATAGATGACCGTTTTTTTGTTTCTATTTATATAAGCAATCTAAGAGTAGTGCATTTTTAACTGTAAAAAGTTTGTATGAATAGTCAGGCTATTAGAGCAAGATGTTATGATTCTAACTAAAAGAAGACTGCCTGCTCTTCACATCATGTATTTTTAAAATTCTCAGTAATATAAAAGTCTGTTTTTATTGATTGATTTTTCTCCTGGTTATTGTAATTTTTCTGCTTCTTAGCACGTATAATAGTTTTTGATTAGATGCTGGATATTGTCATTTCTGTGTGGTTGAGTGCTCAAATTTTCTTTTAGCAAAGAGTTTTACACTTTATTTCTGGCAGCCAGTTAAACTGGAAGTCCAGTTTGATTCTTCTGAGACTTTTTAAAGCCTTTTTAGGGAGGCTTTAGACTTGTTATTACTCTTGGCTAGTTTAGATTTATTATTAAGGCATAATGAAACCGAGGACAAAAGAGTTAAATTTCCCTGGGTTAGAGTGAAACCCTGCCTTATACCCACAATGTTAACATGAGAATCAAAGCAACCAAAGTTTCTGAGTTTGGTTAGCAGAATAGCAGGAGGACCACTGATCAGAGAGTAGCTTGCCAACAGCCCTCCCACCTGGCTAGGCATTGTGCTGGGGCATGGAGAAAATAAAATGACCAATTGAAAAGTTTAGACATCCAGGACTAAAAATCCACTGCGTGCAACACATAGAACTCTCCCAAATTTGCACATGATCCATAAAAAAATATGAAAGACAGTCATGCCTGTGCAGAATAGTCTTAGAACTTCAGCCCCCATGCCACATGCTCCCCCTCCTCTGCCTAAAACCCCAGATAAAAACCGTTCCCTTTTTCCCTTAGAGGAGGTGGGTCTAGTTTTAACTCCCATCTTCTTGTCTGGCTGCCTTTGGATAATAAACCTCTTTCTTTGACATAGCCTGGCCTTCCAGTTATTGGCCCTCCTGTGTGGCCAGTAAGTGAACTCGTGTTTGTGTTCGGTAACAATAACTTTCCTGAAGGTCTTTACTCTACACCCCAAGTAATCATAGAAGACTCTGCATTTCAACTGATTGGAACTTGAATGTCTCCCAGCTCTGTGTGAGTTCTGGAAATCATTCAGCTTAGAAATACCTAACTACCTGGTTATTCTTTGATTGGACTTTTGGAATTTCAGCCTGTAAATGGATCCTATTTGGCAAGGAATTTAAAAGGACTTTCTTACAGATTTCTGTGTCTCTGCGTAGCTACCTCCTAAATGGTTCATTACTCACTAATACTTGCTGCCTCAACTCCCTCAAACTCTGATTTCTATCTTCTAAGTACAGTAAGATCTGTAGGAATCCATCTGCCTGACCATGGTCTGGAAAGGTCTTTCATGAAGAAAATCAGAGTAATTGTTATATTCACATCTGTTTCCGTTTTCTCAGTGTTGAACTCCCTGCATTGACTACTATCCAATGTCCACAGGCATTGTTTAAAATTTTATCCAGTTTTCTAATTATACAGAGTGGGAGACTAAGTCTGTTTCCATGGTGACTGGAATAATTGTGCTTTAACTTTAAAAGGATGCCTATAAAAAGAGATGGCTTTTCTTCATTCTGTTGACTCCATCTGGAAACCTCTTACTCTCCTTTGTCTAACTCTCTTTTCATTTGTCTGTCTCTTATTCATTCAAGAAGTCTCCAATTAGATGTCCCCTTCTCCAGGAAGTCTCCTCTGCATCACGAAAGTCAGATTAATTGACCCTCCTATAAGATCTCCTAGAATACTCTTCTTTATCTTGCAAAGAACTGATTACTCTGAATTATGATGGTATGTTTACTTGTCTGTATGCCCCATAATGTATAAGCTCATTGAGGGCAGGGACTCTATCATTGTTCACCATTTTTTTCTGCAGCACATAGCACACTGCTTGGCTCATAGTAACTTTTCTCTGAGAAAAGGTTGAATGAAAGAGAACCGAACACAACTTTGCTTTCCTCCTCCATGTAAAATAAGTTTTGATTTTATATTACCGATGAAGAATCTTGGGTTCAGAGAAATAACAAAGGCATGTAATAAATGATTTGTATTGATTTTGTCTTAATCAAAGGCCAGGCTATATCTAGGATACCAGCTTCCTCTTTGATTTAGGAATGTGCCAGATTAATTATTGCCATGCAACCAACTTGTTGTCATTTTACAGACATTTATCTCTGATGATGTAATTTCATGTAAACAATATATGTAAATTGTGTATAGAATGGCAACACACAGTTCTCTAGGGAGACAAGGGGAATGTGTGAAATCATGAAAAGTAGCTTTTCAAATGATTTTAAATGTCATTAAATTAGGTTGTGTAAATAAAGATCTTTGAGCAGAGTCTGACATGCAGTAAACTCTCAACCACTGATCCCCACCCATGTACATTGTATACTCTGATATCCCACTAATAGTGGTAACAACCACCATTATTTTCCTATAAAAGAGTGTATGGAGCAGTCACTGCTTGTTCATCCAATTTCACAGTTGACACTCACACCCATTTAGGGACACAGACTCGGTTGGCACTTCCGACATAAAAAAGGAACTAGCTGTGCATGTCAGAAATACTCAGCACCGCCTTTTGGATTTAAAAAAACTGCTAGGACAGGAATGCAGATTTAGACTGAGTGAGGTGTGGAGTAGGGGAAAGTGATTGTATCTCAACCAGAGGCACTTGCCCAGCGTCTCTGGCATTCATTAGACACACGCAGATGTTGCAGTCTTGAAGAAAGGTAAGCCCAGGCACGTGCCTTCTGATGTTTTTGGGCTGAGGGTTTTCTCATCCACTGGTTTTAAGATCCCTGAGACTGGAAGGAGAGAGGATGAGGTCACCTCCCATGGCACAAGCTGGTGTTCCAGGCTGGGGTGGGTTGAGTGCACCTTTAACTGTACGATTTGGGGGTTTGGGCATCAATCTTTGCTGTAGAGGATGGGGTAAGGACAGGCTCCTGACAGCTGATGCTGGATGAGGTTGTTTTAGTTACTTTTCTTCTCTAAAGCCCCAGGCAATCAGGTACATGAAAGCAATACTTAACGCTGTTGACGAATTATTCCATGTACTCTTGATGCCCTTCTTCCATGGTCTTTATTCTCTGTCTCTGACATGTTATTTTTGTATTTGATGTTTAAAAAAAAATCTGCCACATGCAGAATCTGGTGGAGATGTTGCAGGGCAAAGGTGAGGTCACCAGGCTTAGCAGACCCCAAGATGGACTGAGGCCTGAGCCAGTTCTCCCACTATCTTTGGCACCATTCTTGAGACACCCAAGGCATAAACTGAGGCTTCTCATGAGGAAGTCTACTAATGAACGAGACTTTGTAGATTCTTAGCATTCTTGGGATCAGAAAGAAGCTTGAATGCATTGTGCCCAATGCATTCTTTCCTCAAATGAGGTAAAGGAAACCCAGAGAAAGGAAATAATTTTTCCAGAGTTACACCAGTTAGTAAAAGAGCTAGGAATGGAACCGAGACTTCTTGCTTCCTAATCTAGGCCTTTTCCATGCTCAGGTCACCATTTCTACATTAACATCATCGTCCTCCATCAAACCATCCAAGTTCAGGCTGCCTTTGGCCTTCTATTCTATTTCATAAGTTTACAAGGAAGGAGATGCAGCTCCTTCAGACCATCTTCCTCATGCTCCCTCCTTGGAAACTGTGCCCCATGAGGGGGATAGTGACACAAAAATAAGGAAACAAAAGATAGATCTTGATACTGATCCACAAGGAGAGTGTGGAAGAAGAGGAGGGCATTTTTTAGGTTTCTCTACATCTGTAACAAGAACAACAATGACGCTGTAGTTGTCGATGTCCCAATATATGTCTCACATGATGGGACGAGACTAGCATTCAGAGTGTTCCCAAATTGGGAAAAATTGTCCCTCATATCTATCTAATGTTTTCTGTAGTTTTGATCTCCTATATATTTGAATATAGGAAAGTTAAGCACTGGAGAAAAACACAAATTTTTGTCTTTGGGGAATTTACTTTTCCTAGGTAAGTAACACACGGATGTCTATGCAATGAAGGTAGGATCAGTTATATGAATTGACAGCCAGGTTTTTTATAAAGACAGAGCACCAGGCCTCAGTGATCAAGATCTGATGTATGTTAGCACAGAACTATGGAAAGGTCATGAGTTATTTTAATACAGTGTCTGCTCTGGAGAAAGTCACAGCCTTATTAAACTTAGAGGGAAACCACCAGCGATGTTTGATAAGACTGAACCTACGCGTCCTAAATCCTGTCTAAAGGTATGTCTGGGAGATCAATGCAGAGGTTCCTTTGCATTAAAAGAAGTCAACTCAGGTACATACTCAGCTAGATTAAGAAGAATCATTGCTACCTTAGAACACTTTTGGTCTCTATGAGGTAAAAGAGAAATAACTAAGGCTTCTTAAACCCCTCCTTACAATCATAGGTTGAGTGAGCCATGTGTGGGGAGTGGAGGAGGTGGGGATTTGTACCTGAGAGAAGGCAGAGACTGTGCAATATTGTCAGTATGTGACAAGATCAAATCCCAGGGGGGTTTTGTTGTTGTTGCAGAGTGGCTGTGGGAGGGGTGGAACACTCTTGCCAATAGGTTCAAGACCTGCAAATGTCTCCATATAGGAATGAAATTGCTGCTCTGGAAGTATTAAAATAAGTCAAATGTATTTGTGGCTTCACAAATAAAAGGAGAGAGATTCAACATAAGGTTAGGAGAGTGGATGTGGGCTGAAGTAGCAGAATTTCTCCAATCAACTACATTACCCACATAATTACTTTATAGTAAGGGCACTGGGATGGCAAGGGAGAATTTTTGAGGGGAGGGCAACAGAATTGTTTTTGCACTTTAGCATGATTATTCTGGCCACAAAGTGGAGAATGAACCAGACATATGTGCTCTCAAGTGGACACAGGAGAAGATTAAGAAGATTTGAGAATATTCCTGATGAAAATTCCATGATAGCTTGGCCTGAGGATGTGGGAGAAGTGCCCAGAGTTGAAATGGTTGTGTAGGGTCAGAAGAACAGGACTGATTTGGACATGAAGGTGAGTAAGAGAAAGTATCAACGACGAACTACCAGGTTTTTTAACATGGACAACTGAGCTAATTATTAGGCCTAAGAAAAACCCTTGGAATCCCATAATCCTCTTATGGTTCTTGTTAACTTTAGCTTTTGCCATTCTATGTTAGGAACTAACTGTAGCATTCTGAAATAATCTCCTCTACATACTTTATATTGCAACATTAATTTTTTGAAAAAAATAAAAGTGTTGAGGAAGGCTGCATGTCTTCCGTCTAAGTCTTCTAATGCTTGAAGTGAAAATTCTCCCTATTCCTCTCTGGGACAAGTTGCTACATGAAGATCAAATTATGGGCTTTAATATAATGACTTTAAATTATGCTCAGAGGGGCAGATCTCCCAAGAAAAACTGGATTAGAGAATGTGGATTAGTTTGAAGGCCAAAAAGAAAGCTACCTCTTTTAGTTTCTTTTGTTTCAATTGAGATATTGGGTTCTGCTTGGGGGATGCTCAAGCATACAGAAAAGTCTGAACATACCTACTCGGCAATGTATAATATGTTACCTACCTCACAAACCCAGTTATCATCGGGACAGACTGTAAGATAAAGAGGAGTGTCTCATGGCCTGTCTCTACGTAGTCTTCTATATAGCTGATTCCAGGAGAGCAGAAAACAGAGGATAACGCTGATCTTTCCGAGCAACCTTTGAGAAAAATTGCAAAGGAGATGGAGACTCAATCGCTGACCACATGGCTCAATGTGCCATGGCACAGGCTCTAACAAGAGGTGTAAGAGAGGTGCAAGACCCTCTCCTCTGCCTCTCCACCTCCCTTATGGCCGGAGAAAGTTGGTGCAATAGGATGTCAGAAAGAAAGTCCCTCACTAGCATGTCCTTGAGCGACAGGAAGTGTTAGAGGAAGTTTATGTTTTATATGTAAAGGCAAAAAATGGGTAAATAGCAGTAGTAACAACAATAACAATAGTTAATAAGTAGTTAGTTTTCATGATTGAAATGCACTGATTAAATGCATTATCTCATTATTAAATTCCCACAAGACGTAGGCACTATTATTTACAGTATAGAGTTCTAGAAACACAAGATTAAGTAACTTGAGTAAAGAGTGGCAGAGCTGGATTGAAATCCAGGTGGTAGAATTCCAGAGCCTCTTTGCTTAAGAAGATCCACTATACTAGTCTGGTGAAGGGAAGAACATTTGGTGTGTTTCTACCTTTTTGCTCTGATGGATAATGCTGCTACCAAAATGCGTATACAAGTTTTTGTGTGCACTTCTATTTTCGTATTTCTTTGGTGTTTACCTGGGAGTGGAACTGTTGGGTCATATGGTAAGTCTCCCTTTTACATTTTGAGGTCCTGCCAAACTGTTTTCCAAAGTTGCTGCACCAATTTCCTATCTCAACATCAATGTTTGAGGGTTCCAATTTCTCCACATTCTCATCACCACGTGTTACTGTCTGTGTTTATTTTTTCCATCCTAGTAGGTGTGAAGTGGTATCTCTTTGTGGTTTTGGTTTACACTTCTTTCATGACAAAGGATGTTGAGCTTTTTTTCAGGTGCTTATCAGCCATTTTCCTATTTTCCTTGGAGAAATGACTATTCAAATTCCTTGTCCATTTTTAAGTTGGGTTATTGTTCTTTTTTATAATTGAATTGTAAGAGTTCTTTGTGTATTCTGGATACAAGTCGCTTATTAGATGTAGGATTTGCAAATATCTTCTCCCATTCTGTAAGTTTTCTTTTCACTCTCTTCACGGTGCCCTCTGAAGTAGGAAAATTGCTAATTTTGAAGAAGTCTAATGTATCTCTGTTTTTTTTAATTGCTTGAGCTTTTATTTGTATAGCTAAGAAACCATCGCCTAACCCAAGTTCACAAAGACTAACGCCTATGTTTCCTTCTAATAGTTCTGTATATTTAGCCCTTATATTTAGGTCTTTGATCCATCTTAAGTTAATTTTTTTGTTTGTTATGAAGAAGGGTCTAACTTTGTTCTTTCAATGAATTGGGAAGTGTTCTTCCTCTTCTCATTTTTCAGAGTTTTTGAAGAAGGCTTATTAATTCTTCATAAAATGCTTAAAAACTTTCACCTTCGAAACCATATGGGCCTGGGCTTTTCTTGGTGGGAATTATTTAGATTACTAATTTAGTTTCTTGTTATATATCTATGTAGCTTTTGTTCTTCTTCTTGATTCAGTTTCACTAGTTAGTATCTCTATAGGAATTTGACTATTTCATCTAAGTTGTCTAATTTATTGGCATACAGTTGTTCCTAGTATTCCCTTATAATTTTTTTTATTTCCGTAAGGTTGGTAATCATGTTCCCTTTTTCATTCTTGACTTTATTAATTTCTCCTCTCACCTTTTCTTACTCAGTCTAGCTAAAGGGTTTCTAATTTTGTGGATCTTTTCAAAGAAAATCCCTTCTCAAGGGTTCCTTACTGTTGTGGCTGTTGTCTATATTTTGTTTATCTGTTGTTATTTTTGTGTTGTTAGTTTAGTGACTCCTTGATCTCCTCTGTGAAGAATGTATTTTTTGTAACCTGTGGACATTGACCTTTCTACTTGATTAGCTTCATGGCTAGCTAATGATTTAACAGATATCCTTAAGAGCCTTAAAACAGGAAGTTTCCTATTCTTTTCTGTTAAGCTGTGTGTGTGTGTGTGTGTGTGTGTGTGTGTGTGTGTGCGCGTGCGCATTGGGGCAAGTTCAATGCTCCAGTGGTTTAAAACACTGTCTTAGCCTTTCCTTCAACCTGCACAGAGTCTTAAGATCAGCCATAGTTGAGGAGTTAGGGACTTCTCAGGTCTTTCCTGGGCATGCACACAACCTGCACGTGTGCATGACCTTCTGAATTCCCAGGTACACCTCAGAAATTGTTCAAAGCTCCCTGAATGTACCTCATTCCTGTTATTTTTTCTTTTAATTTTTTTTTATCCAGCTTTTTCTTTGTCCCAATTGCTGTCAGTACCTCAGAAAGCTCTGAATTAAAAAATTTCTGATGATTGTTTTTGACAAGTACCTTGGGGTTATGGCTTCTCTCCCTGAACGAACTCTAAATCAGATCAAATAAAGACCAGATCTCTGAGTGAAGTTTTTCTAGATAGTTGCCAAACGGATCAAGTAGTGTCAATTCTCTGAGGAGGGGGCTTTTTAGGGATTTCCAATCCTATTCTAACCCCTCCAGATCCTGTTAGGCTACCGCTTTTTAGAGTTTCCATGGTTCTAAGGCTTCTGGTTTTCAGGGATAACACAGAGAACAGAGTCGAGAGAGAGTAATGAGATGAGCAGAAGTTAAAACACGACAAATCTCAAAAAAAAAAAAAAAAAAGAGAAAATCAATGAAACCAAGGGTTGGTTCCTCAAAGATCAACAAAATTGACAAAACTTAGGTAGATAAACTAAGACAAAAAGATAGAAGACTCAAATAACTAGAACTAGAAATGAAAGAGAGGACATTCGTACCAATTTTACAGAAATAATAAAAGGATTATAGGTGAGTACTATGAACAATTGTACTCCAAAAAAATAAGATAAACAAAATGAAATGAATAAGTTTCTAGAAACACACAATCTACCTGGACAGAGTCTTAAATAAATAGAAAATGGGAAGAGATTTATAACTATTAAGGATATTTAATGAATAATTTAAAAACTCCCCAAAAGGAAAAGCCAAGGATGAGATAGCTTGACTGGAGAAATATACTAAACATTTAAAGAAGAATTAACATCAATCTTTATCAAAATCTTCCAAAAAATTCAAGAGCAGGGGACACCTCCTAAGTCATTCTATGAGGCCAGTATCACTCTGATGATTCCAAAGCCAGATAAAGACATTACAAGGACGAAAACCACAGACCACTACCCCTTTTGATTATTGATGCAAATATCCTCAGCAAAGTACTAGCAAACTGAATTCAACAGCATATTTAGAAGCTTATATATCATGACCAAGTGGGACTTATACCTAGAATGCAAGGATAGTCCAATATATGAAAATGGATCAATATAATATACCACATTAACAGAATGATGTAAAGAATAACATGTGATCCTCTCAATTGATGTGGAAAAAGCATTGGTCACAATTCAACATCCTTTTATGACAAAACAATTCAGAAAACTAACAATGGAAGGAAACTACCTCAACATAATAAAGGCCATATATGAAAAACCTACAGTAAACATCATACCAAACGATGAAAGATGAAACCTTTTCCTCTAAGATCAGGAACAAAGCAAGGATGCCTGCATTTGCCACTTCTATTCAACATAGAAATGGAAATCCTGGTCAGAGCAATTAGGCCACAAAAGAAATAAAAGGCTTAGAAATTGGAAAGAATGAAGCAAAATTATCTGTATTCACAGATGACATGTTCTTATATGTACAAAACCTCAAATACCCATACACAGAAAAACTGTTAGAACTAAGAAATTAATTCAGCAAAGTTGTAGGATACAAAATCAACACACAAAAATTAGTTTCTTTTCTATACACTAACGATGAAGAATCTGAAAAGGAAATTAGGAAAATAATTTTATTTATAATGGCATCAAAAGAATAAAATATTTAGGCATGAACTTAACTATGGAGGTGAGACTTTCACACTGAAAATTACAAAACATTGCTGAAAGAAATTGAAGATGACACAAATAAATGGAAAGACACCCTGTGTTCCTGGACTGGAAGACTTAATATTGTTAAGATGTAAGTATTGAATAGACTCAATGCAATACCTATGAAAATTCCAGTGATATATATTTTTTGAAGAAATAGAAAAATCCATCCTAAAATTCATATGGAATCTCAAGGGAATCTGAATAGCCAAAACAATCTTGAAAAATAAAAATAAATTTGGAGGTGTCACACTTCCTGATTTAAAAACTAACAACAAAATCATGGTAATCAAAACAGTGTGGTACTAACATTGAAATAGACCTATAGGTCAGTGGAATGAAATAGCCCAGAAATAAACCCTCACCTATATGGTCAAATGATATTCAACAAGGATGCCAAGACCTGTAAATGGAGAGAGGACAGTCTTTTCAACAAATAGTGTTGGGAAAACTGGATATCCGTAAGCAAAAAAATGAAGTTGGATCCTTACCTTACATCGTATACATGCAAAAATTAATTCAGAATAGATCAAAGATCCAATAGTAAGAGCTAAATTATAAAATTCTCAGAAAAAAACATAGATTGAAATTTTCATGACATTAAGTTTGACAATGATTTCTTGCAAATGACACCAAAAGCACGGGCAACAACAACAAAAAATAGATAAGTTGAACATCATCAAAACTAAAAACTTTTGTTCATAAAAGGAGACTGTCAGCAGAGGGAAAAGACAACCCATGGAATGGAGAAAATATTTGCAGAGCATGTATCTGATCAGGAATTGACATCCAGAATACATAAAGAACTCAACAACAACAAAACAAAAACCTGATTCAAAAATGGGCAAAATACTTGAACAGACATTTCTCCAGTTAAGATATACAAATGTCCAAGAATCACATGAAAAGATGCTCAACATTACTAGCCATTAGGAAACTGTAAATCAAACCCACAATGAGATAGCACTTCACACCCATTGGGAAGCCTATTGTCAAAAAAAAAAAAAAAAACCCAAAACAAAACAAAAAAAAACCCCAGACACTAAGAAGTTGGGCAAGGATGTGGAGAAATTGGAGCCCTTGTGCATTGCTGGGGGGAACGTAAAATAGTACCAACACTGTGGAAAACAGCATGGTGACTTCTAAAAAGTTAATCTTAGAATTCCCTTCTGGTAATATGATCCAACATTTCCACTTCTGGATATATACCCCAAAAAAGTGAGAGCAGGGACTTGAAGAGATAATTGTATACCCATGTACGTAGCAATGTTATTCACAATAGCCAAAAGGTGGATGCAAACTAGGTGTCCATTGACTGATGATTAGATACACGTGTGGTTTATACATGCAATGGAACGTTATTCAGCCTTAAAAAGAAAAGAAATTTTCACACATAGCTAAAACATGGGTGAACTTTGAAGCCATTTTGTTGAGTGAAATAAGGCAGTCACAAAAGAATAAATATTGTATGATTCCACTTATATGAGGTTCCTAGAGTAGTTAAATTCATAGAGACAGAAAGTAGAGTGGTGGTTGCCAAGATCTGGGGAGAGGTGGACATGTGGAGTTAGGATGTAATGGGTACAGTGTTAGCCAAGGAAGTTGAAAAAGTTTTGGAGATGGAGGTGGGAATGTTTGCACAACAATGTAAATGTACTTAAAGCTATGGAACTACACACTTAAAAATGGTTAAAATTGTAAATTGTAGGCTGTGAATATTTTACCACAAGTAAAAATGACAAAGCTCAATATTGTTACTTAGATTCAGCCATCTTCTTGGAATAAATGCTCCTGCGATTGTTGCAAGATCTTGGTTAACGTCCAGAGTTCTGAAAAAGTTGATTTTGACAATTTTTCCAGTGTTCTCATTACTTTTAATGAGGCGTAGATTTTCACACCCTCGCTCGATAATTCTGGAGGTGCTTTTCTCTCCATCATATTTTCTATTTCTGGTGGTCACACTTATTTTTCTGCTTGTTTTATCTCTTCCCTTGCTTTTTAGTTAACGGATTGCATTTACTTATTAATTATTATTCATTCATTTTCTCATAACATTTTCCTCTCTTCACTGAAAAATCACACAACCCATTTCTTATCTTTATTGGTAACCCTTGATTTTTTTCATTCTTGCTCAAAATCTAGAGTTACTCCCTTCACCCATCTCCCAAAGAGCACAAGGACATTAGAAGACCAGTTCTCATTCATGCAATCCCAAATTTTGCTTTCTGGGGTTCTAGTATTTCATATTTTGCCCTCATGTTTAACCTAATAAATTAGATATTGTTATTCTTATTTTGTGCAAACTGTGTGTTCATGCAGGTTCACCAGTTTCTTTGCTCACCATTCCTTCTTGTATCATAGAACATCATCATGGGTTTTATAAGCTTTACTTTTGAAGTACATCATTTAGAAGTTCTATTTCGTAAATATCTGTGCTGGTAAACTCTGTCAGACATTTACTTTTCTGAAAATGTTTTTATTTTACCCTTGATTTTGAAGTACAGTGCTGGTGCATAAAAAATATTCTACGTGTATCGTTGTTTGAAAATGTTTTTCTGTTGTTTTCTGGCTTGAATTGCTATCAGTCTAATCGCCATTGCTTTGCATGTGATCTACCTTTTCTGTTCTACTACTTGAAAGATCATCTTTGTTCTTTGCTATCTTATAAATTCACTACAATCTGTTTCAATATAGATTTCTTAAAGACACTGTTTTGTGTGTTATATAACATGTGTGTGTGCGTTTAAGTATTTCATCAAAGAAAATATATAGTTATCATCATTCCAAATGTTGCCAATTTTGCCTATCCTGCATTTATTATCTTCTCTCTTTCTGGAACTATAATTATACATGTTCTAGAACTTTTAATTCTTTACTTCTAATCTTTTAACCTGTATTCTATTATGACCATTTCCTTGTCTCTCTGTATGGCTTCTGGGTGATTTCTTCAGAAATTAGTTCATTAAGTCTCTATTCGGCTATTCCTTCTATTTCAGACACTGACCAATTTTTTTTAAATGTCAACATTATCTTTTTTCTCATTTGAAATTTGTCATGTTACTTTTTGCACTTGTCTGTGCTTTCTCACTTTTGTGATTCCATTTTTTATTTCAATATTTTATCCATATTTAGTACATATTCTGTATTTGATTATGCTAACATCTGAAGCACTTGGTGTTTCTCATAGCTAAATCTCATGGTTTCTTGGTTTTTGCGCATTTGGTGATCTGAGATGGTGATGTTACATTCAGATGATCCTAATCTGTGGGATTTCTTGGAGACTTACGTCAAGAATGCTTGCTTCCTTCTCTGTGGGCTCCCATGTAAGATTTCTTCAGAGACAGATGGCTTTCTACAAAAGTAGCTTTTTGATGTGATTTCTCTTTTATTACTGCCTTTGACTTCTCAGAACTATACTTGTCCAGGGAAGCTACAACTATCAACTGGTGTATTCATTCCCAGGTTATAAACAATAATATATGTTTTAGACATCAGTGAGCCTCTTATCTTTGAGAAGTGTACTCTGAAAATCTGTGGCCATAGTATCTTGTGTCCTTCATACTCTCTACATTTCCCCGAAATTCATCCTTATCCTATCTTTGTAGTTTTTAACAGTCATTTCAGCTGAGTTATGGGGATTGTACTTGTTTCCAGTTTCAAAATGGAGTTCCAAATTTCTTTCTCCATATTGATTTAGGAAATTTTCTAGAATAGAAGAAGAAATATTGACTTTTTGGTTATGTCTCTATTTACTTTCGGATCTTACCTATTTTAATATCCTTCACATTATGTACTGCTTATGAATTATGAATTATAAATTTCTGTCTTCTTATTTTTGTAATAATTTCCTTATTATTTTATGATTTTCTATTTGGTGCTTTTCATTTTACTGCTTTCCAGAACTTGGAATGTATACGTAACTAAAATTAAATTTATGTTTTATATGATTAATCTTTTATTTTCATTTGGACTATTTTCTCTATCTATCTTTAAAGTTGACTCATTTTTTTCTGATTTCCACCAGTTTTATTCATAGATAACCAATAATGTAGTTCCTTTGGCATACTATATATAAATATAGGTTAATAATCCTTTCCAGAGAAATCTGAATTCTTTTCCAGTACACAGAAAATTTGTGCTACTAGAACATTCTTTTACTTTTTGCTGCCAATAAAAGGGCACACTTCTCCAAACTTGACATTTTTACAGAGCCCCCAAAAAGCATCAGTGGTATCAGAATTGATAGTGGCTTGGCAGAGTCTTACCAAGTTTTACTTCCCTCAAAATTTATGAAAGTGAGTCATACGACATCTTAATATGGATTCACATAGGTAGATAAAAACGTTCATGTGACTTAAACCTATATCCACAAACCCTGATTGTTGTTACTATATTGAGGAGAGAAAGCAACATAAGAGTATCATTTTTCTGCTTTCAGTCTCAGAAAGATAACTTTATATGTCCTTGCTAGGCATTGCCAAGTCAGGATTTAAAGCATTTTAATGAGACAAGAGATTTAAATTTTTTGTGCCAGGTCTATGACTCAAAATGATAAATTCCATCCCCAAATTCCAGCGGTTATAGGGTAAAATCTAAGATTACATAAATTGTATTTAGTAAAGATGGACGTGGGCAAAGTTTCCAGCTCTGAGAATGTCACTGTGCCCTGATTAGAAAGAAAGACTACAAAATGCAGTAAATTGGAATGCAGAGCATTCTGTGCAGTTTATTACTGCTAAAAATGTTATCTTTCAAAGGAGAAATGGCTGAAATCAAGGGAATATGCAGTAATTAGGATAGAGATAAAACCTGAGTGCACACTTGATATATGAACGTGAAGACATTTCCTTAATTTGAGAGGCCAGCATATTCACCTCAATTCTATCCACATGTCCCTCTCTTCCATACTTTCTAGCATCTTGAAGTCACATGACATTTCTCTCAATATCTTTCTCTTTCTCTCTCCTTGTTCTACTTTGCCAGCTGGTCTTTGAAAGAATTATATTTTGCGAAGATGTTCTAATAGCTGTTATATTAGGGAAAGGCATGTAGACAAGAGGTTGTTCTATCATTTCCAGGATCTCTTCCTAAATTACATTTCTTATTGTAGCACCTTTTCTGCTGCCATGACAACCGTGCAAGGAATGGAACAGACCACACCAAGGGCTGGCCCTGTTGTGTACGAGCTGGGACAGCATACTACTCTAAATGCATATATGTGGAAAGGGAAGCCAGAGAAATTCTTGAAGGGGGAACCCAAAGTTCTTGGGGTAAGTCAGTAGAGATCTGGGAGAAGACCAATCATGTTGTAGAACCACAACGGATCAGATCTAACACCAAATACTCTGTCCCACTAGCCTCATATTACATCAGCCAGCCCTAGGAACATCAGTATTTGGTGTGCAGACCCTATCACTTGAAAAATGATACAATATTCTATTACATCATGCTTCTGATTTAGTGGTATTTAAAATATAGTGACTTCAGATCTACTCTAGGCTTGTGAGTCATCCATGGTAACTATATTTAACTTCAGCATGGAAGAGGAAAGACAAAAAGAAAGGCCACATCTGCACCAACTGGTGTCCCATCCACAGAACTTTCTGATAGCTGATGGCCCCATATTGTTACTGTCTCACTCTGGGCAATTTTGTTAGCCTTCTTCTATCCTCTCTGCATTTATGTCTGGAGTCTCACGTCAACGTGCAAAAGAAATGGGCAGTTTAAAAAAAGACAGGTTAGAGCAGGTGGAAGGACAGTGAATACAAAGGTTTACCTGTGGCCCAAGCTTTAAACCAATGGGACAAAGTCATTATGACACTTTGTATCCTTTTGAATGCCATGGGGTAATGTACTCCACTTTCTCTATTTTAGACCCCTGTGTTCACTCATGTCCTCACGCCCCAGACCCCAGGAAGATGGCACATTGTGTTTCTCTTTGTCTCCCCTTGTACATGCTCTCCTTCCTTAGATTACTTCTCCTTGCTAGAGTATTTGCTTTGTAATTTCTGGATCACTCCTGTCTGAGCATGTGTGAAGGAGAGCAACAGTTGTGGTAGGAGTAGCATCTTTGGTAGGTATCATAAAGCAGTTTTGGGTAGGTCTGGGTAAACTCTTTTTTATCTTGAAATTACAGAGGCAATTGTGATAGCTATACCAAGAGATAATTTTAGTAAGTTCATATATCCACAGTTCTTTATATGAAAGAAAAGTGACAGGAGAATATCAAGAAGACCATCTGACAGTTTCAAAAGATAGAGAAGGGTAACATTGCGGTTGGAACAGGGTGGCTTGGGAGCCACTTTTGTGGTAGATAATCAGTTTTTACTTTCTTCATTTTTTCTAGGTTGTGCAGATCCTCATTGCCTTAATGAACTTCAGCTTGGGGATGATAATGATTAGTCTCATGGTGTCATCTGGTGGAATTTATTATTACCATCCCTTATCAGCGTACGCAGCGTACACAATTTGGGGCTCGGTAATGGTGAGCAGAATATCGTCTGATATAGTTGGAGACAACATGACATGGTTGTTAATATCCTGAGTTTAGGAATCATAGCCTAACGCTATCCTGTAGTTCTATAATTTTGGGAAAGATCTTTAACCTCTTTTTATTCAATTTTCTCATAGTTAAAGTAGGGATAATAATGTAAAACTCATAGAAAGCTAGGCAATTTGTACAGATAATGTGTATCAGTTAGGAGATATTAGAGCAGCATGTAGCAAAAAATCCAAACCAGAATGGATTAAACAGTGAAAGCATTGATTATTTCACAAGAAGAAACCTGCTGCCTAAACATTTCCAGGGTTGGTTAATTCTGGAGTTACTTCGTTGAGGTAACCTCACTGAGGATTTCCGCCATACCATATCAGACTTGTTAGCACATTTATTGTTCATAAATGTTTTGTAATGCATAAATGTTTCACGTTCCCAAGCCAACTATGGGAAAAGGTCATGGATTTGCCATTATTGGCTTGGACTAATCAAGAGTCACCTCTATGGCTGGGAAGGGTTCATGGAAGCTCATGGGACACTGAGCAAAATGAGGATTTTGTTAGCAATGAAGAAGAAGAGACATGGCTGGTATGCAGGCAATTTAGAGTCAACTATCAAATCTTAGCAAATGGTTAGCTTAGCAAATGCAATTGCTGTTAGTTAAATTTTGTATCTGAAGCTCAATACCAATAAATATAATTAAAGTTAAATTAAATTTAGGAAAATTTAAAAATATTTCCCCAGAACAAAATACAAGAGAGTTTCTCTGCAAATTGAGAGTGTAAATGGAGTATAAAGTATCAAGTTTTATCTACTGACAAGAGGAAAAGACATTTATAAACTGGGTTTGTGTTAGAATCAGGGAATCTATTCAATTGTTGTAGAGTTCCATTGATCTACAAAGTTGAGAATGAGATAGTGTAGAGTGTAAAGTCTATAATGAGCTGGCTTTTTGTGCCCCCATGCCTGTTTATAGAAAAAATGCAAGCTTTGAAGAACAGCAAATGCTGTTCTATTTCTGGCTGGGCAGTTGTCCAATGCTTT
Organism: Diceros bicornis minor; assembly: GCF_020826845.1. NCBI lineage: Eukaryota > Metazoa > Chordata > Mammalia > Perissodactyla > Rhinocerotidae > Diceros > Diceros bicornis. Next base: position 13,160,903 of record NC_080770.1, read on the forward strand.
ACATATCTGATCATACGGATGCCAATGGTAGCTTTCATTAAACTCTTACTATAATCTAGGCCCTCTCCTAATTGGTTTCTATGTGCAATTGCATTTCAAACAATCAACACAAACTTCTGAGAAAGGATTTGTCATTGTCCTCACTTTATGGATGAAAAAAATGGGACTTAGAGAGATTAAGTAACTTGCCCAAAATCACACAGTTTTTTGGCACGTGAATCAGGGCACAAATAGGATCAGTCTAATTTCAGTATTTCAGGCATCTAACCACTCTAGTTTTATGTTTCCCCTTTCATTTCCTTTTCAAGACCACTTTGAAAACCAGTTTTTGTTATTTATACCTTTTACACGTGTTCAATAGATTACCAGGAACTGCAGGAGCTGTGTTTGTCAATTGATGCATCCCTTAGACTATTGTAGGAATCCCACTAGATGAGCTTTGCTTAATTGGTGGAACATTTTTTGCTGCTGCCTTCAGTTATTCTTGCAACCTTATGCCAAACTTCCCCTGTGAAGTACCTTATACAGTACAAAAGCCAACACGGAGAACCATTCACAGATTTCTCTTATTTTTGGCCCTTTCATCTCCAGTAGAGCTACATGTTCTTTATGAGAATCCTACAAAATTATCCCCACGTTAGTTTATTCACGTTTTCTTTTATGTACTTTTAGAACATTTTAAAGTTTTACTTCTATACATCTTTCGCATTCCTCATTAAGATTTTTCTCTCAGAAATTTTATATATATTTTTGCTGTGGTAAATGAAGTTGTCTTAATAAATCCTCTCCTCAAACACAAAAACACACACATATTTATAATATGTATATATCACTTCTGTATATAATGATGTGCCTCACTGAATTTACTTAGAGTTTACAGTAGTGTTTAGTTGAGAATCTTGGATGTTTGCGATATAACATTCATATTTAAACAACAGTAATTTTAACCATTTACTTCAAATATTTTTCTTGTATAATCATTTGCTTAATATACTAAGAATGCTAATACATAATACATCTTAATCTTGATTTTGACTTTATGAGATGGGCCTATTGTTTTCCCCATTAAACATGAAGAACTTTTAGACTGAGACAGATGTTCTGTTACATTCAAAAAATTCAACTCTTCAGGTTTTATAAATAATGTTTGTCAATAATAATGTTTAATTCTATTAAATGTCTTATCAACATTGTAAATGTGAATAGCAATTACCATACGTGTTTTCTCCTTATATCCATTAATTTCATAAATTATAATAATATTTTAATGTCAAAATATATATACATTTGAAGAGATACTCCACACATTCATGATTCATTTCATATAATATGATGGGTGAGTCTCCCTATTTTTTTCCCAGAGGAGACTTAGTTTACATTAATCATCTCTGTGTCTTGGTATTTAAAAATTTGTTGAAGAAATTGATCAAACTCTTTCATTAGATCAGTCATTTTTTGGTATTAAGATAGACTTTTTAAAACTTCTGAAATCAAATTTGGAAAGCAAACCTAGAATCTCACACAGTTAAATAGTTAAAGGCAGGGAGTCCAATCAACTTCACTATAGTCATTTTAGCTAAATGGAAAATAATTACCCAATGGATGGAGTCAAATGAAATAGCATATTCTAATCATCATATAATACAGAATTTAAAAATTTTGTTTGCTACTATTTTATTTACAAATTTTAATAGTCATTTTAAATGAAAATAATCATTTGATTTTTTCTTTTGTAATATCTTACTAAATTTTGGCTCCATATTAGAGTTACTCCATATCTTGAATTGAGAAGCTTTCTTTATATTTCAATCCCCTAAACACTTTAAATACCATCACAGTTAGACAATTTCTGAAAGGCTTGATAAATTCTCCTGTGAATCCATCCGGTAGAATTTCTCTGTTGTTTCTGGTCAAAGGGGACAGTTATTTACAAACTTTTGTGTTTCTTCCAATATAATTGGTCTGTTGAACATATTTATCATATTTTGGGATAAGTTCTAGTAAGTTATGACTTCAAATATTTGTTTAAATATTTTTACCTGTATTTTTTCTCTTGTTATTAGTTTATTATTTCAGGATCCTTGTCAATTGCAGCAGGAACCAGCACTACAAGGGGCCTGGTGAGTAATATTTCCGCTGTTGTGTTCCAAAAGAAGAAGGATTAACCATGTATGTATTCTGCAAGAATAGAAAACAAATGGTGTTTGTTTGCAAAAAAAAATCAGGAGAGATTGTAAGTTTTCCCTAGTTGGATCAGTCTTCCAAAAATTGCAAGCAAAAATTGGCTGATAATAGAATTGCCGATGTGAGAATGAACATTTGGGAAGCTCGTTGCTGGGAGAATCCTTACGAAAATATAGAAAATTCCTGAGAAGATACCTCACATGCATCGATCACACAAACCCTACAACTTGAGATCCAGTCCCCCATGACAGTGGCACAAAATGTTGGCGAGGCCTCATATTTATTGACTTATTGATGAAAATACATATTCCAATTGTATGCAGAAAGGATTTTGATTCAATTTGCAATGAAAGAAATTCAGAATAAGGCACTTAAATAAGAAGAAGCAAATTTAAAACAAAGCTTTCATGCCAATATGTCTTTCACAAAGCCAATAAAAGGCAAAAGTCCAGATCTCAACAAATATTGTTCCTAGCTAAAGACCACATTTGAGTTTTCTTCCCTCAAAGATAAATATCAAAGTATGGAGGTGATCAGTATGGCTTTTCCAAGTCTGACCTCAATGTCTCTCCCAGGCCTCTCCTCCAGATGTCAACATAACGATTAAAATCTACCTCATGCTACAGCCACACTCTCATACTTTCTTGAGGAATTTTAGTTCTTATAAAAAGCCTCCATAACTTCACTGAGAGAGAGAATGTAAGAAATGGAATACACACCAAAGAGAGATAATACATAAAGGGCACGGAGGCATGAGAGGCAAGCAGCACTTAGAAAATAATGAGAAGTCAGACACCTGGAACAGAACATGGTAGGAGATGGAAACAGACAGGACTGTCCAGCTAAAGTGTGAAGAGTATTGAAAGCCCTGCTTAAGGAGAATGGAGTTGATCTCATGTGCCCATGGGAGTCATCTGAAGGATTTAAGCATGGGATAACAGGATCATCATGTTGTGTTTGCACAAGAGATTAGTGTTGAAACTACTCTAAGGAAAGAGACAAGTTAGGAGACCATTGCAATAATCAAGATAGAGAAGATGGACTGGGTTGGACAAGAAGTGGTGGGTCTAAGGTGGTTGATGGAGACGTATCTGAGGATGTTGTTGGATTCTTTAATTGATTTTTCTTTTTTTCTAGGTCCAAGGTAGCCTAGGAGTGAACATCACCAGCTCTGTCTTTGCTGCAGCAGGGATCTTAGTCACTATCTTCAGCCTAGCTCTTTCAGCAGCCCATCACAATATGTGTAAAAATTATGAGAAATTGGAGAACTGTTCCCTGCTCATATCTATGTTAATGGTTAGTGCTTCCTCTTTTCATGGGATGCTGTGGTGGAAGCAAGTCACAGGAGCCCTGGCTCTGGCAAAAGTAACAATCAGTATCCCCTAATTGATGAATCACTTTGGGAAGTTAGAAGTGAGTGACAATTAGGGCAATCTTTTATTTAGGAGTCAGACCCACATCTCATCTCTCTCTTTGTTCCTTCTCCAAATGTGATGAGGGAAAGTGGGAAGAAAGCTCCTAGTTATAAGACACTTACTCTGTAATAATTAGTGTGCCAAGCATTTTGCATAATTTTTCCTGTTTCATTTCAAAACTCCGGTAAGCTTGTGCTGCTATCCACTCCAAAAATAGAGCCCACGTGTCAGTCTCTATATGTCCCAGGACTTCCTGATGGAGCCTGATGCAGTGACCTGGTTCTCTAATAATAAAGTAAAATTGTCTCGAACATTGTCTGACAAATGGTGACTAACCCAGTATCCCTCCCAACATCGCTGGATGTTCTTGCAGGATTAAGCACTTTTGGCTTCAACGTCCAGCTCCTGGCAAGTTCTCAAACTCTATTCCGTCCTTTACTACTTTTCTGTGCCACTTGCCCTCATCTATGCATTATCCTAATTGCTTTACTCTCCAAATAACCACTTACACAAGATTTTGTAGGTAGTTAAACTTTTTGAAGTTTTGATTGAGTGTGGGGAGGAAGAGTTATTGCTGCACCCATAGCAGACCAAAATGCAATGAAATCTTTATTACTAAAAAGTCTCGTAGCCATTCTCAATACCACTCAGTTTTCTGTTATCTCCCTTCCATTTGAGCTTACAGCCTTTCACTGTGCTGCTTAGTTCTTTCTCTCATTGTCTCCTTTCCTCACCCAAATTTGGAAACTCTGCATGTTTCCTAACTTCTTATGCGGATCAATCACATTACCTCTTCTTCATTCTTAGCTAATCCTAGGAGAATCTTGAGTGCTATATACTCACACTAAAAAAAACCTTCAGTGTTTTTGCTAAAATAATTTACTTCCCTTGAGATTTCTAATTCTTCCTTCCACTTATAAGGGTCCTGTAATTATTTGGGGCTCATTGGATAACCCAGGATAATCCCTCAGTCTCCTGGTCACCTTAAAACTTGTTCCCTTCTGCAAACTTAATTCTCCTTTGCCATGTAACTTGACATATTCACAGGTTCTCAGAATAAGGATTTGGACCTCTTTGGTCTATTATTATTCTGCCTTCAGTTACTAAGTTATGAGATCATATTCTTGTGTCATCTATATGAAATTCCTGTTTTGAAAAACGAAGTTGATAATTAACATTACGATCCCTGCCCCCCGTTTATAGCATTTCTATATTCTGTATGGACAATAGCAATATAAAGTCTAGGGTAGGGAAAAAATGATTATTTTCTTAGTGAAATAAAGTGAGAGGATAAGTGACATTCAGCAGGCTAAGAACTAGATCAGGGTATGGCTGCAATTAGGAGCCAGCTTTTCTGACCTCTGGCCAATGCTTCTGCTCTTTTGGTACTGTAATCAGTGGTCAATGTTTTGAACTTGTTGTGTCTAGTCCTCACATTTCCTTGTTATGAATTTGTTCTTAGGGTATGGATGGGATGGTGCTCATTTTAAGTGTGCTAGAGTTCTGCATTGCAGTGTCACTCTCTGTCTTTGGATGCAAAGTAACCTGTGGTAATCCTGATAAGGTGAGTATCAGGCTTCCCTTGAAGATATCTGCATTCATCTTCTATATCTGTGTAATAAATTACACAAAGAGGCATAAAACAACACACATTTATGATCTCTCAGTTTCCGTGGGTCAAGAGTGTGGGCACAGCTTAGCTGGGTTCTCTGCTCAGGGTTTATAAGGCTGTAATCCAGTTGTTGGCTGTGGCTGTGGTCTCAGGTGAGGCCTCTGTCCTCTTCCATGCTCACAGGCAGAGTTTATTTCCTCTCAGCTGTGGAACTCACAACAGCTTACTTCTACCTTGGAGCCTACAGGAAAGCAAAAGTCTCCGGTGCCTTAAGGCTTTTTTACAGGGTTCATATGATTAAATCAAGTATTCAGAATAATGTCCATTTTGATAAACTCAAAGTCAGCTGATTAGTAACCTGCTCACAGAATTGATATCCTATCATATACAGAGGTCTCACCCATACTCCAGGATAGGGAATCATTCAGGCACGTGGTTGACCGAATGTCGTCTTAGAATTCTGCCTACCACAATGGATGAAGAAAAGCTATTTTCCTTCACTCTTTCTCCCTCAAAGGGCATCCTGAGTTAGCCCAGATCAGAATACTTCACAATGGAGAGGTCCCCAGACAGTGCGAGATAATACTCCACTATCCTATTATTGCAGCCTTCCCGGGGCTGCTGAAGAAAGTCAGGGTTTCATAATTCTCTATCACTGTGCACACACCTGCCCATTCTCTTACTCTGAGACGTGCAGCAGATCCTCCCGGTTGCGGAACAGAAAGAATGTCACATGGAGAGGACTGGGAAATGGGAGGAGAGAAGACACCAAGGGGCACTAGGAAGACTAGAACATGGATATCTTCCAAGAAAATTGAAGGTTCCGGGGTGAGAAAATGGATATTAAAAGCCCAAGAGATGCTCATTAGTTTCATTACCCAAAGGCCAGGGGCAGTCAAACACCAAAACTAAATCATAAAATAATAGGAGTTTGATGAGATTATTATTCTGGTTCTCTTCTCTTCCATTTTGTGCCTCTTTATTTTCTTTTGGGGATCCCATGCTACACCACATCTCCTACCCCACAGCCCTTCCCCACAGAGGGAGATTGACTAAATCATGTTAACTATACTAGTGGACTCTTCCATTATAAGACCCTAGAAGCTAGAGTTTCTCAGCCATTCCCAGTGATTTCGTAATTTCATGAAGTGAAGAATTTGAACTAGAGAGCAAACTTCTTAGTGATGTTGATGTCAAAATAGCTAGGCCCGTGTTCTCTTCAGCCCCTAGAGTAGTTACAGAGCTCGGAAATATTGTTCCCCTTAATAGCACTGGTTATAGAGCTGGAAGTTGTGAATCAAGGAAAATAATGGCTTTGGTGCATATAATGCCTACTTCTTTACTTCTTCCTGGGTCACCCGTCTGCACACACTGCATTTCACATTGAAATTGTGGTGGAAGGACCAGCATTTTCCTTAGTTTCCTAAATGACTCCTGCCATGCTGGGTCAGTGTGGGTTGTGCAATGCTTTAGTCATGGCCAGCAAAGCAATGATTTGGGTATGCTGTTGCCATCAGCATGAACAACCTGTTTGGAAGAACACCTCTATGTTTTCCATGACACCTTGGTTTACCCTCTCCTAAAGAATGCCTGAGAAACCCCATCAAATTGATGTTGAGACTGAATTCAGAGAAGAAAGGGTAGTCTTTGATCATGATGACACTGTCTGGACGGGAAAGGGAAAGCCCAAGTTCATTTGCTTGGCTCACCTATGGCATTCTGATTGATTCCACAGGTTGTGCTCATTCAGCCATCAAATTCTGATATGGCAGAAACAACATCTCCCGCACCAGTCACAGAAGATTTGATGCCACCAGCATATCAAAAGCAAAATGTTCCAGGAAACCTATATTGACAGTTATGCAAGAACCCCACTTGGGAAAGTACCAGAATCCAACTCTGATTTTAATATATAAATATAAAATTCAGAACTATGCTCTCATTATCCCCCAAGAACTCAACAACTCATTTCGCTGACTCTTTATCAACAATAGCAGAAGTTAAATAAATATATCATGCATTTAAGGAGTGAACAGCACTTGAATGGTTTTCACCCAGCTTCCGGGCTTTTGGGAAAGGAAATGAAGGTGGTAAATAAGATTGGGAAGAAGGGCAAATAGATATTGCTGAAGTGAAGCCTCCATGCAGACTGCATATTTCTGCTTCCCTGGCCAATACTCTTCCCACTTGTTTGAATTTCTTTTCCTGTCTTTGGGAACACAAGGTTGTTTTTACCTTCAGAAAGTTGAGATGTATGGCTTTTCCCTCCCTTTCCTTTTCCTGCTTTCCTTATCCCATAGAAAATACCTTCAAACAGCACAGTAGGTCCTTTTATGTGCACAAACCATTATTAGTATAACACACACAGAGTAAAAAATCACATCATGGATTAGATTCAACATATATTTTCTCTCTCTCTCTCTCCTCTTCTTCCCTCTCTCTCATTCTCTCTCCTACAGGGCAGGGTTATATCCTCATCAAATTTGTATCCAGTGCCATATATGTGATTGTGCAATAGATGGTATTTGCTGAATGGTCGTTAAATACATTTTATTTATTACAGAGCAAAAATAAATTAAATAAAATGAGACCCAATAAGTTCATGTACTGTCTACTTCCAATTCAGATGTGATATGGTGAAAAGAGACTAAGTGTTGATATTAGGAAATATAGTATGGTGGTGAGGAATGTGGATTTTTAATCAGGCAACCTTGAGTTTTCATCTTGAAAGTTACATTTCTCTCAGTTGTTACTCGGGTGACCATGGACGTAGCACAAAATTTCTCTATACCTCATATTTATCTTCAGTAAAATAATGATAATATCACCTGGCTCATATTCCCGTGATAATTACTTGATATAATATGGGTAGAGCAACCACTACTCCAATGGGCACACACTGAGATTTAAGAGTTTCAATTTATACACATACATGAATATATGTACATGCCTATGTATTTGTGTGTGTTTGTGTGTGTGTGTATATATATATATCTATATATATATATATCAATTTGTTATCATTTTATTCAACACATGTTTATAAAGTGCCTATGATGGGCAGGTCCTGTTTTAGCGGTGGTGAACAAGAGAGATGAACTCCTTCCTCTTGTGTGGTTAAACTTATAGGGTGGGACACAACTGAACATATAAATAATCAATCAAAATATTTTCATATGTTGTTAGAAGCTATATGTACGGAAGCTATATGTAAGTTAATGGGCTAGAGAATGGCTGGTGGTAGTCATGGCGGGTATGGGACCCTAGAAAGAGTAACCAGGAAAGTTCTTTCTGAGGAAGCGATAGTTTCATTATGGTAGGAGAAAAATGATCATTGCATTTACAGACTTTTTTTGTTTCAATTTTTTTCCAGCTTTATTGAGTTATAATAGACCAAGAGAAATTGTATATATTTACAGTGTACAAAGCAGTGTTTAGATATATGTATACATTGTGAAATGGTTACCACATATCCATCACCACACACAATTAGCTTTTGTTTGTGTTGGTGAGAACACTTCAGGTACTCTCTTAGCAAATTTCAAGTATCAATACAGTATTATTAACTATCGTCACCATGCTGTAATTAGATTTCCAGAAGTTATTCATCCAACTCAGCTGAAACTTCATACCCTTTGACCAAAATCTCCCCATTTCCCTCATGCCCCAACCCCTGCAACCACCATCCTCTTCTCTGATTTTATGAGAATGATGTTTTTCGATTCTACATTTAAGTGAGATCACAGAGTGTTTGTCTTTCTGTCTCTGGGTTATTTCACTCAGCCTACTGTCCTCCAGTTTCAACCATGTTGTTCTGAGTGGTAGGATTTCCTTCTTTTTTAAGCCTGAAAATATTTACGTGTATACACATATCTACACACAATATTTTGTTATGTGTTGAGCAGCTGACAGTCACTTAGGTTGATTTCACGTCTTGGCTGTTGTGAATAACGCCACGACGAACAAGGGAACGCAGATACCTCTTCAAGATGGTGATTTCATTTCCTTTGACTATATGCCCAGAAATGAGATTGCGGGATCATAGGGTAATTCTATTTTTAATTTTTTGAGAAACGTGCATCCTCTTTTCCATCATGGCTGTATCAATTTATATTCCCAACAACAGTATAAAAATGTTCCGTTTTCTTCACATCCTCAACAACAATTAGTATCTCTTGTCTGGCTTTTTGTTTTGTTTTGTTTTTGAGGCAGGTTCCCCTGAGCTAACATGGCAATCTTTTTCTTTTTTTTTTTGGCCTGAGGAATATTAGCCTTGAAATAACATCTGTGCTAATTTTCCTCGACTTGGTATGTGGGTCGACCACACAGCATGGCTGATGAGTGGTGAAGGTCCATGCCCAGGAACCCGTGAACACAGGCTGCTGAAAAGGACCACGCAAACATAATCACCACATCATGGAATTAGCCCCTTCTCTTGTCTTTTTTTTTTTTTTTTTTTTTGTGAGGAAGGTCAGCCCTGAGCTAACATCCATGCCAATCCTCCTCTTTTTGCTGAGGAAGACTGGCCCTGGGCTAACATCTGTGCCTATCTTCCTCCACTGTATATGGGACGCCGCCACAGCATGGTCTGACAAGCAGTGCATTGGTGTGTGCCCGGGATCCGAACCCGGGCAGCCAGCAGTGGAGCGCAAACACTTAACCACTATGCCACGGGGCCGGCCCTTCTCTTTTGGATACTAGCCACCCAAGCAGGTATGAGGTGATATTTCATTGTGGTTTTGATTTGCATATCTCTGATGATTAGGGATGTTGAGCACCTTTTCTTATATCTGTTGGCCATTTTTCATCTTTGTAGAAATGTCTAGTCAGGTCCCTTGCCCATTTTCCCTTCCTCACTTATTACTTTTTTCTCCAATACTTCATTTATATTTTACAGCTTTTGGTACACAGCATTTATTCTCATTTGTTCTGATAATCATGGCCTGAATTTCCTCTAAGGAACCACCATTCCCTTACTCCCAATTTATGCTGACTATACTCTCAGCTTATCCTAGATCTGGGCAATGGCAGAATTACATCAGCTCACTGAGAGTGACTGGTTCCTGTGTCACATAGCCTTGTGACTAAATAAAACCAATTACATGAATGACTGACATTTTCAATCAAAGCTAATCCCAGCATTTTTGCTTCACTGACCAGGAAAGAGAGTCTCCCTCTTTTCTCCTTCCTGTTGGGCTTGTGAGGATGTTGAGCTGTGAGAATAAATCTGCTGCTATTAGCAGGCTTCATGCTACTGTATGAGTCTTATAAGAGACAAATGCTCACAGAGAAGAGCAGAACTGAGAGGTCCAAGGAAAGATCAGTTCCTAACTATGTCCGTTGAGTGTCTGAATCAAGGTGTCCCTGGAGTTGGATCAATGCCTTGGGTTGGGCCAATCTCTTAAGTTTTAAATATATAAAGAAATTAAAATAGACCTATTTTAATAGTAGTGTAATACTGTAGTCTAATACAAGTATCACAATAAATGGGCAAAATCCTCCAATGGCTTTCTCTCTGATTCAGAATAAAAGCTAAAGCTCATACTAAGCCCTACAAGATCCTACATCACTTGATTCTTCACTATCTCTGGGATTTCGTATAATATCCTACACTCATATTTGCTGAGCTATTGCTTTGGGTTTATTTAAAATGGCCAAAGTGACCCGGCCCAGTGGGGTAATGGTTAAGTTTCCATGCTTCACTTCTGTGGCCTGGGGTTTGCAGTTTCAGATCCCGGGTGTGGACCTACACACTGCTCATCAAGCCACACTGTGGTGGCATCCCACATACATAGAAGACGACTGGCACAGATGTTAGCTCAGCAACAATCTTCCTCAAGCAAAGAGGAAGATTGGCAACCGATGTTAGCTCAGGGCCAATCTTGCTCAGCAAAAGAAAAAAAAAAAAACGAAAGTTATTAAAAACCAAAAAGAAAGTAAAGTAAAATGGCCAAAGAATGTCTTCCTTTGGTGAGAATTTTTGCATACACGACCCTCTTTGTGTTTATATTTATCTAAGCAGTCTTAAGAGTAGTGCATTTTTAACTGTAAAAACTTTGTATGAACACCCAGGCTATTAGAGCAAGAACTTAAAGAAGACTGCCTGCATTTCACATCATGCCCTTTTAAACTTCTCAGTAATTTAAAGGTATGTTTTTATCGATTGATTTTTCTCCTGGTTATCGTCATTTTTCTGCTTCTTAGCATGCATAATAGTTTTTGATTGGATGCTGGATATTGTCATTTCTATTGTGGTTGAGTGCTCAAATTTTCTTTTTTCAGAGTGTTACACTGTATTTCTAGTAAGCAGTTACTTGAATTCCAGTTTGATTCTTCTGGGACTTTTTAAAGCCTTTATAGGGAGGGTTTGGACTTATTACTCTTGGCTAGTTTAGATATATTATTAAGGCATAATGAAACCGAGGACGAAAGAGTTCAATTTCCCTGGGTTAGAGTGAAACCCTGCCTTGTACCCACAAAGTTAACATGGGAAACAAAGTAACCAAAGTTTCTAAGTTGAGTTTTCAGAATAACAAGAGGACCACTGATCAGAAAGTAGCTTGCCAACAGCACTCCTGCCTGACTAAGCATGCAGGAGCTTGGATAAGCTAAAAGGACCAATTGCAAACTTGAGACATCCCGTACTAATAATCCACTGCATGCAACATATAGAACTCCCCCGAATTTGCACGAGATCCATGAAGAAATATGAAAGACAGTTGAGTCTGCATAGAGGACTATTACAACTTCAGCCCCCAGGGCTACATGCTCCCCTACCCCTGCCTAAAACCCCTTAGCTTTTTCCCTTCAAGGAGGTGGGTCTGAGTTTTAACTCCCATCTCCTTGTCTGGCTGCCTTTGGATAATAAACCTCTTCCCTTGACATAGCCTGGCCTTCCAGATATTGGCCCTCCTGTGTGGCCGGTAAAAAACCCTCTGTTTGTGTTCAGTAACAAAAACTTTCCTGGAGGTTTTACTCTACACCCTGAGAATCCATGGAAGACTCTGCATTCCAACTGGTTGGAACTTGAGTGTCTCCCAGCTCTGTGTGCGTTCTGATGATCATTCAGCTTACAACTACCTAACTACTTGGTTATTCTTTGATTGGACTTTTCAACAAATTTCAGCCTGTAAATGAATACTATTTGACAACGAATTTCAAAGGACTCTCTTGCAGATTTCAGGAACTCTGCCCCTGTGTGGCTACCTCCTTAATGATTCATTACTCACTAATTCTGGCTGTCTCAGCTCCCTCAAACTCTGATTTCTATCTTCTCAGTACAGTAAAATCTGTAGGAATCCATCTCCTTGACAATGGTCTGGAAAGTTCCTTCATGAAGAAAATCAGAGCAATTGTTATATTCACATCTATTTCCATTTTCTCAGTGTTGAACTCCCTGCGTTGACTACTATCCAATGTCCACCAGTATAGTTTACAATATTTGCCAGTTTTCTAATTTTACAGAGTGGGAGACTAAGTCTGTTTCCATGGTGACTGGAAGAATTGTGCTTTAATTTTAAAAAGGTGCCTACAAACAGAGATGGCTTTTCTTCATTCTGTTGACTCCATTTGGAAACCTCTTACTCTCCTTTGTCTAACTCTCCTTTCATTTGTCTGTCTCTTATTCATTCAAGTCTCCAATTAGATGTCCCCTTCTCCAGGAAGTCTCCTCTGCATCACCAAAGTCAGATTAATTGATCTTTCTATAAGCTCTCCTAGAATACTCTTCTTTACCTTGCAGGGAACTGATTATCCTGGATTATGATGGTATGTTCACTTGTCTGTATGCCCCATAACCTATAAGCTCATTGGGGGCTGAGACTCTCATTTTTCACCATTTGATCTGCAGTATATAGCACACCTCTTGGCTGATAGTAATTTTTCTCTAAGGATGTGTTGAATAAAAGAGAACTGAACACGACTTTGCTTTCCTCCTCCATGTAAAGTAAGTATTGATTTTATATTACAAATGAGGAATCGTAGGTTCAGAGAAATAACAAAGGCATGCAATAAATGATTGGTATTGGGTTTGTCTTAGTCAAAGACCAGGCTCTTTCTATGAGACCAGCTTTCTCTTTGATTTAGGAAAGTGCCATATTAATTATTGCCATGCAACCAACTTATTGGCAATTTATAGACATTTATCTCTAATGGTGGAATTTCATGTAAACAATACATTTAAATTATGTATAGAATGGCAATAGAAAGTTCTCTAGAGAGACAAGGGGAATGTGTGAAATAGTGAAAAGAGCATTTCAAATGATTTTAAATTCCATTAAATTAGTTTGTGTATATAAAGACCTTTGAGCAGAGTCTGACATGCAGTAAACCATCTACCACTGATCTCCACTAATCTCCACTACATACACTGATATACCATTAACGGTGGTAATAACCACCATTATTTTCCTATAAAAGACTGTATGAGGTGGGCCAGCCCCGTGGCTTTGTGGTTAAGTGCATGTGCTCCGCTACTGACAGCCCGGGTTCGGATCACGGGCGCACACCCATGCACCACTTGTCCGGCCGTGCTGAGGCCGCGTCCCACTTACAGCAACTAGAAGGATGTGCAACTGTGACATACGACTTTCTACTGGGGCTTTGGGAAAAAAAAAAAAAAAAAAAACCAGGAGGAGGATTGGCAATAGGTGTTAGCTCAGGGCTGGTCTTCCTCACACACACACACACAAAAAAAGACTGTATGAGAAAGTCACTGCTCATTCAGCAAATTTCACAATTGACATCCACACCCATATTAGGGACACAGACTCAGTTAACACTTCCGACATAAAAAAGGAACTAGCTGTGCATGTCAGAAATACTTAGCACCGCCTTTTGGATTTAGAAAAACTGTTTGGAGAGGGATTCAGATTTAGACTGAGTGAGGTGTGGAGTGGGGGAAAGTGATTGTATCTGGATTAAAGGCACTTGCCCAGCATCTCTGGCATTCATTAGACACACGCAGACGTTGCAGGCTTGAAGAAAGGTAGGTCCAGGGACATGCCTTCTGGGACTTTTGGGCTGAAGGTTTTCTCATCTACTGGTTTTAAGATCCCTGAGAGTGGAATGGGAGAGGACGAGGTCACCTCCTATGGCACAAGCTGGTATTCCATGTTGGGGTGGGTTGAGTGCACCTTTAACTGTACGATTTGGGCGTTTGGGGAACAGTCTTTGCTATAGAGGATGGGGTAAAGACAGGCTCCTGACAGCTGATGCTGGATGAGGTTGTTTTAGTTACTTTTCTTCTCTAAACCCCCAGGCTATCAGGAACATGAAAGCAATGTTTAACACAGTTGACTAATTATTACATGTACTCTTGATGCCGGTCTCCCATGGTCTTTATCTGTCTCTGACATGTTAATTTTATATTCAACATTTAAAAAAAAAATCTGCCACATGCAGAATTTGGTGGAGACGTTGTATAGCAAAGGTGGGGTCCCCAATATGGACTGTGGCCTGAGCAAGTTCTCCCACTATCTTTGGCACCATTCATGAGACACCCAAGGCAGAAACTGAGGCTGCTCACGAGGAAGTCTACTAATGAAAGAGACTTGGTAAATTCTTAGCATTCTTGGGATCAGAAAGAAGCTTGAAGGCAGTTGTGCCCAAAGACTTCTTTCCTTGGATGAGGTAAAGGAAACCCAGAGAAAGGACAGAACTTATCCTGAGTCACACCAGTCAGTAAAAGAGCTAGGAGTAGAACCCAGACTACTTGCTTCCTAATCTAGGCCTTTTCTGTGCCCAGGTCACCATTTCTACATTACCGTCATCATCCTCCATCAAACCATCCAAGTTCAGGCCTGCTTTTGGCCCTCTGTTCTATTTCATAAGTTTTACACGTAAGGAGATGCGGCTCCTTCAGACCGTCTTCCTCATGCTCCCTCCTTGGAAACTGTGACCCATGAGGGCGATAGTGACATAAAAATAAGGAAAAAATGATAGATCTTGATGCTGATCAACAAGGAGATTGTAGCCAGCGGAAGACATGGGGCATTTTCTAGGTTTTTCCACATTTGTAACAGGAACAACAACCACCAAAAAGACGCTGTGGTTCTCAATGTCCCAATGTATGTCTCAGATGATGGGACAAGACTAGCATTCAGAGTCTTCTCAAATCTTGAAGAATTGTACCTCATGTCTATCCAATGTTTCCTGTTGTTTTGGTCTCCTATATATTTGAATATATGAGAGTTAAGCCCAGGAAAATAATCACAAATTTTTGTCTTTGGGGAATTTACCTTCCCTAGGTAAGTAACACATGGATTTCTATGCAGTGAAGGTAGGACCCGTTACATAAATTTATAGCCAGGTTTTTAATAAGGACAGAGCACCAGGCCTGAGTGACCAAGACCTGATGTATGTTAACACAGAACTACGGAAAGAACATAAGAGTCATTTGAAAGCATTATGTTAATACAGTGTCTGCTCTGGAGAAAGTCACGGCCTTATTACACATAGAGGGAAACCACCAGCGATGTTTGATAAGACTGAACCTATGCTTCCTAAATCCTCAGTCTGAAGGTATGTCTGAGAGAGCAATGCAGAGTTTCCTTTGCATTGAAGAGAAGTCAACTCCGGTATATATTCAGCTGGATTAAGAAGAATCGTTGGTACTTACCTTACAACAATTTTAGTCTCCATGATGTAAGAGAGAGATCACTAAGATTTCTTAAACCCCTGCTTACAATCATGGGTCAAGTCAGCCATGTGTGGGGAGTGGAGGAGGTGGAAAGTTGTACCTGAGAGAAGGCAGAGACTGTTCAATACTGTCAGTATGTGACAAGATCAAATCCCGGGGGGGTGTTGTTGTTGTTGCAGGGAGGCTGTGGGAGGGCTGGAACACTCTTGCCAATGGGTTCGAGACCCGCAAGCGTCCCCGTGTAGGAATGAAATTGCTGCTCTGGAAGTATTAAAATAAGTCAAATGTATATGTGGCTTCACAAATAAAAGGAGAGAGATTCAATGTAAGGTTAGGAGAGTGGATGTGGGCTGAAGTAGCAGAATTTCTCCAATCAACTACATTACCCACATAATTACTTTATAGTAAGCGCACTGGGATGGCAGGGGAGGATATTTGAGGGGAGGGCAACAGAATTGTTTTTGCACTTTAACATGAACATTCTGCCTACAAGGTGGAGAATGAACCAGACATACGTGCTCTCAAGTGGACACAGGAGAAGATTAAGAGGATTTGAGAATATTCTTGATGAAAATTGCATGATAGCTTGGTCTGAGGATGTGGAAGTGCCCAGAGTTGAAATGGTTGTGTAGGGTCAGAAGAACAGGATTGATTTAGACATGAGGGTGAGTAAGAGAAAGTATCAATGACAGACTACCAGGTTTTTTAACATGGACAACTGAGCTAATTATTAGGCCTAAGAAAAACCCTTGGAATCCCATAATCCTCTTATGGTTCTTGTTACCTTTAGCTTTTGCCATTCTATGTTAGGAACTAGTTGTAGCACTCTGAAATAATCTCCTCTACATACTTTTCATTGCATAGTTAATTTTTTGAAAAAAAAAAGTGTTGAGGAAGGCTGGATGTCTTTTGTGTAGGTCTTCTAATGTTTGAAGTGAAAATTCTCCCTATTCCTCTCTGGGACAAGTTGCTATATGAATATCAAATTATGGGCTTTATTATAAGGACTTTAAATTATGCTAGAGGGACAGATCTCTCAGGATAAACTGGATTAGAGAATGTGGATTAGTTTGAAGTCCAAAAAGAAAGCTACCCATTTTATTTTCTTTTGTTTAAATTGAGACATTGGGTTCTGCTCAGGGGATGCTCAAATATACAGAAAAGTATGAACACACCTACTCGACAACATATAATCTGTTACCTACCTTACGAACCCAGTTATCATTGGGACAGACTGCAAGATAAAGAGGAGAGTCACCTGGCCTGCATCTACATAGTCTTGTATGTAGCATACACCATGAGGGTAGAAAACAGAGGACAACCCTGACCTTTCTGAGCAATCTTTGTGAAAAACTGCAAAGGAGATGGAGACTCAACCACTGACCACAAGGCACAATGAATAACAAGCTCTAACTAATCATGTAAAACACTCTCCTCTGCCTCTCCACCTCCCCTAAGGCAGGAGTAGGTTGGTGCAAGAGAATGTCAGAAAGAAAGTCCCTCACTAGCAGGTTCTTGAGCGGCTGAAGTGTCACAGGAAGTTTATGTTCTATATATAAAGGCAAAAAATGGGTAAATAACAGTAGTAACAACAATAACAATAGTAAATATCTATTTAGTGTTCATGATTGAAATGCACTGATTTAAATGCATTATCTCATTATTAAATTCCCACAAGACGTAGGCACTATTATTTACAGTATAGACGTCTAGAAACACAAGATTAAGTACCTTGAGTAAAGAGTGGCAGAGCTGTATTGAATTCCAGGTGGTAGAATTCCAGAGCCTCTTTGCTCAAGGAGATCCACTATATAGTCTGGTGAAGGAAAGAATATTTGGTGTGTTTCCACCTTTTCACTCTTAAGGGTAATGCTGCTACCAAAATGTGCATACAAGTTTTTGTGTGCACTTATGTTTGTTAGAAAAAAACGTACATCGAAACTTTCATGACATTGAATTTGGCAATGATTCCTTGGATATGACACCAAAAGCACGGGCAACAACAACAAAAAATAGATCAGTTGGACTTCATCAAAATTAGAAACTTTTGATCATGAACGGAGACTATCGACAGAGTGAAAAGGCAACCCATGGAATGGAGAAAATATTTGCAAATCGTATATCTGATAAGGAATTGATATCCAGAATATATAAAGAACTCAACACACAAAAAACAAAAAAACTGACTCAAAAATGGGTAAAATAACTGAACACGCATTTCTCCAATGAGGATATGCAAATGGCCAAGAATCACATTAAAAGATGCTCAACATTACTAGCCATTAGGAACCTATAAATTAAACCCACAATGAGATACAACTTCCCACCCATTAGGAAGGCTATTGTCAAAAAAATAAAAGAAAAACCCAAAAACAAAACAAAAAAACACCCAGACACTAAGAAGCTTGGCAAGGATGTGGAGAAATTATAGCCCTTGTGCACTGCTGATGGGGACATAAAATAGTGCCAACACTGTGGAAAACAGTATAGTGGCTTCCAAAAAGTTAATCTTAGAATTCCCGTATGGTAATGTGATCCAACAATTCCAGTTCTGAATATATACCCTAACACAGTGAGAGCAGGGACTTGAACAGATAATTGTATAGCCATGTACGTAGCAATGTTATTCACAATAGCCAAAAGGTGGATGTAACCTAAGTGTCCATAGGCTGATGACTGGATACACAAATGTGGTTTATACATACAATGGAATGTTATTCAGCCTTAAAAAGAAAAGAAATTTTCACACATGGCTACATGAACTTGAAAGACATTTTAAGTGAAATAAGCCAGTCACAAAAGAACAAATGTTGCATGATTCCACTTATATGAGGTTCCTAGAGTAGTTAAATTCATAGAGACAGAAAGTAGAATGGTGGTTGCCAAGGGCTGGGGAGCGGTGGACATGTGGAGTTAGGATGTAATGGGTACATGGTTAGCCGAGGAAGTTGAAAAAGTTTTGGAGATGGAGGTGGGAATGTTTGCACAACAATGTAAATATACTTAAAGCTATAGAACTACACACTTAAAACTGGTTAAAATGGTAAATTATAGGTTGTGAATATTTTACCATAAAAAAATGACAAAGCTCAATATTCTTACTTAGATTCAGACATTTTCTTTGAATAAATGCTCCTGGGATTGTTGCAAGATCCTGGTTAATGTCCAGAGTTCTGAAAAAGTTGATTTTGACAATTTTTCCAGTGTTCTCATTGCTTTTAATGAGGAGTAGATTTTCATGCCCTCGCTCTGCAATTCTGGAGGTGCTTTTCTCTCTACCATATTTTCTCTTTCTGTTGGTCACACTTATTTTTCTACTCATTTGATTTCCTTTCTTGCTTTTTAGTTAATGGATTACACTTACTTTTTAATTACCATTCATTTGTTTTCTCATAACATTTTCCTCTCTTCACTGAAAAATTACATAACCCACTTCTTAGCTTTTTGATGTGATTTCTCTTTTATTCCTGCCTTAGACTTCTCAGAACTGTACTTGTCCAGGGAAGCTGCAACTATCAACTGGTGCATTCATTCTCAGGATTATAAAAATTAATATATGTTTTATACCTCAGTGAGCCTCTTATCTTTGAGAAGTGTACTCTTAAAATCTGTGGCCATAGTGTCCTGTGTCCTTCATACTCTCTCTACATTTCCCCTAAATTCATTCTCATGCTATCTTTGTTGTTTTTGACAGTCATTTCACCTGAGTAATGGGGATTTTAGTTGTTTCCAGTTTCAAAATGCAGCTCCAAATTTCTGTCTCCGAATTGATTTTTGAAATTTTGTAGAACGGAAGAAGAAACATTGACTTTTTGGTTACATACTCTTCTTTACTTCTTGATCTTAACTATTTTAATCTCCTTTACCTTAAATATTGTTTGTGAATTAACTATATTTTTCTGTCTACTTATTTTCTTTCATTTTTGCTTTACTCATTATTTTATGATCTGCTATTATGTACTTTTCATTTTACTGCTTTCTGGAACTTGGAATGTATATTTAACAAAAATTAAATAAATGTTTTGAATGAGTAATCTTTTATTTTCATTTGGACATTTTTTCTCTGTCTTTAAAATTAACTCACTTTTTTCTGATTTCCATCAGTTTTATTGCTTTATAACTAATAATGTAGTTGCTTTGGCTCTACTGAATATAAATATAGGTTAATAACCCTTTCTAGAAAAGTCTGAATTCTTTTCCAGTACATACAAAATTTCTGCTACTAGAACATTCTTTACTTTGTGCTACCAATGAAAGGGCACACATCTCCAATCTTGAGACTTTTCAGAGCACCAACGAAGCATCAATGTTACCAGAATTGATTGTGTCTCCGCATAGTCTTACCAAGTTTTACTTCCCTCAAAATTTATGGAAGTGAGCCGTACAACATCAGAATATGGATTCAAATGAGTAGATACAAATATTCATTTGACTTAGACCTATCTCCACATAACCTGATTGGGGTTACTATATTGAAGAGAGAAAGTGGCATAAAAATATCATGTTCGTGCTTTGAGTCTCAGAAAGATAATTTTATACATCCTTGCTATTCTTCGGCAAGTCAGGATTTAAAGCATTTTAGTGAGACAAGAGATTTGTGTTCTTGGTGCCAGGGATACGACTCAGAATCATAAGTTCCATCCCCAAAGTCCAGAGTTCGTAGGGTAAAATCCAAGATTACACAAATTGTATTTAGTAAAGATGAACCCCAGGTTTCCAGCTCTGAGAATGTCACTGTGCTCTGGTTAGAAAAGGAAAACTACAAAATGCAGTAAATTGCAACACAGACGATTCTGTGCAGGTTATTACTATTTAAAAAGTTGTCTTTTGAGCCAGCCCTGATGTCCTAGTGGATAAAGTTTGGCGCTCACCACTTCTGCGGCCCAGCTTCACTTCCCGGTCACAGAACCACAGCCCCCTCTGTCAGCTGCCATGGTGTGGAGGTGGTTCATATAGAAAAACTAGACATAAAACTATGTACTGGGGCTTTGGGAGGAAAAAAACAAAAAAAGAGGAAGATTGGCAACAGATGTTAGCTCAGGGCCAATAGTTCCCTGTTAACAAAAAAAAAAAAAGACAAAAAAAGTTATATTTCAAAGGGGAAACGTCTATAATCAATGAAATATGCAGCAATGGGGATAGAGATAAAACCTGAGTGCAGACTTGGTATACGAACTGGAAGACATTTTCCTAATTTGAGGGGCCCAGCATATTTGTCTCAATTCTGTCCACATGTCCTTCTCTCTAATATTTTGTAGCGTCTTGATGTCACATGACATTTCTCTCAATCTCTCTCCCTCTCTCCTTGTTCTAGTTTCCTGGCTGGTCTATAAAATGATGACATTTTGTGAAGATGTTCTAATAGCTGTCATAATAGAGGAAGAGCATGTAGACCCAGAAGTTGCTCTCTCATTTCCAGGACCGCTTCCTAAATTACATTTCTTATTGCAGCACCTTTTATGCTGCCATGACAACCACGCAAGGAATGGAACAGACCACACAAAAGGCTGGCCCTGGTGTGTACCAGCCGGGACATCATGCTTCTCTAAATGCATATCTATGGAAAGGGATGCCAGAGAAGTTCTTAAAGGGGGAACCAAAAGTCCTCGGGGTAAGTCAGTTGTGGATCTGGGAGAAGACCAATCATCTTGTAGAATCACAAGGGATCAGATCTAACACCAAATACTCTGTCGCATTAGCTTCATAATACATCAGCCATTTGGTGTTCAGCCCCTATCACTTGAAAAATGATACAATATTCTATTACATCGTGCTTCTGATTAGTTGTATTTAAAACATAGTGACTTCAGATCTACTCTAGGGTTGTGGGTCATCCATGATAACTGTATTTAACTTCAGCATGGAAGAGTAGCAAAAAAAAAGGCCACACGTGCACCAGCTGGTGTCCCATCAACAGACCTTCCTGACAGCTGATGGCACCATATTTTTACCATCTCTCTCTGGGGAAATTTCTTAGCCTTCCTCTATCCCCTGTGCATTTCTGTCTGGAGTCTCAGGTGGATGTGCCTAAAAAGAAATGGATGGTTTGAAGAAAGAAAGGTTAGTGCACGTGGAAGGACAGTGAATATAGAGGATTATCTCTAGTCTAAGGTTTACAACAATGGGACAAAGTCATTGTGACACTTTGGGTCCCTTTCAATGCCATGGGGTAATGTACTCCAAATTCTCTATTTTAGACCCCTGTACTCACTCATGTGCTCACATCCCAGACCCCAAGAAAATGGCATATTGCTCTTCTCTTTGGCTTCCCCTGTACATACTCTCCTTCCTTAGATTACTCCTCCGTGCTAGAATGTTTGTTTCCTAATTTCTGGATCACTCCTGTCTGAGCATGTGCAAAGTAGAGCAACAGTTTGGTAGGAGTAGCGTCGTGGACAGGTATCAGTGAAGCACCTCTGGGTAGGTCCTGGTACACTCTTTTTAATCTTGAAATTATTGAGGCAATTGGGATAGACATACCAAGAGATGATTTTAGTAAGTTAATATATCCTCACTTCTTTATATGAAAGAAAAGTGACAGGGGAATATCAAGAAGACCATCTGATGATTTCAAAAGATAGAGAGTAAGGGTAACTTAGTGGTTTGAAAGGCGGTGGCTTGGGCCCCATTTTTGTGGTAGATAATCAATTTTTACTTTCTTCATCATTTCTAGGTTGTGCAGATCCTGATTGCCCTGATGAACTTCAGCTTGGGAATAATAATGATTACTGTCTCGTTATTTAATGGAAGTTATTATAACTGTCCTTTATCAGTGTACACTGGGTACACTGTTTGGGGGTCAGTGATGGTGAGCAGAATACCTTCTGATATACTTGGGGACAACATGACATAGTTGTTAATATCCTGAGCTTTGGAATCATATCCTTACCCTATCTTGTAGTTCTATAACTTTGAGAAACATCTCTAAACTCTGTTTGATTCAATTTCCTCATATTTAAGTGAGGATAATAATATAAAACTCATAGAAAGCAAGACAGGTTAAATATTTAATATGTATCAGTTAATATATATTACAGCAACATGTACCAAAAATCCAAACCAGAATGTACTAAATATTGAAAACCTTGATTATTTCATAACAAGAAGCCTGGTAGCTAGTCATTTCCAGGGTTGGTTAATTCCAGAGTTACCTCATTATGGTAACCCCATTGAGGACTGCTGGCATACCGTATCAGACTTGTTGGCACATCTCATTGTTCATAAATGTTTTGTAATGCATAAATATTTTATATTCCCAAGACAACTATGGGCAAAGGTCATGGATTTGCCATTATTGGCTTGATCTACTCAAGATGTATCTCTATGGGTGGGAAGGATTCATTGAAGCTCATGGGAGTCTGAACAAAATGAGGATTTTGTTAGCAAGGGAGAAGAGAAGACATGGCTGATATGCAGACAATTTATAGTCAACTATCAAGTCTTAGCAAACGGTTAGCTTAACAAATGCAACTGTCGTTAGATAAATTTTGTCTGTTAAGTTTAATAACAATAACTATAATTGAAATTAAATTAAAATGTAAGAAAGTTTGAAAATTTACCCCAGAACACAATGCAAGAGAGTTTCTCTGCAAATTGAGAGTATAAATGGAGTATAAAATATCAAGTTTTACCTACTGACAAGAGGAAAAGATTTATAAACTGGGTTTGTGTTAGAATCAGGGAACCTATTCAAGTGTTGTAGAGTTCCATTGATCTGCAAAGTTGAGAATGAGATAGTTTAAAGTTTAATGTCTGTAATGAGCTGGCTTTTTGTGCCCTGTTGCCTGTTTATAGAAAAACTGCAAGCTTTGAAGAACAGCCAATGCTGTTCTATTTCCGGGCAGTGGTGCAATGCTTTATATATCTGATCATACTGATGTCAATATTAGCTCTTATTAATCTCTTACTATGATCTAGACACTCCGCTAAGTGCTTACTATGTGCAATTCCATTTCAAACAATCATTCACAAACATCTGAGACAGGATTTATCAGTGTCCTAATTTTATGGATGAAGAAGTTGGGAGTTAGAGAGATGAAATAACTTGACCAAGATCACACAATTATTTGGTATGGGAATCAGGGCTCAAATAGGGTCTGTCTAATTCCAGTATTTCATGCATCTAACCACTCCAGTTTTCTGCTTCCCTTTTCATTTCCTTTTCAAGACCACTTTGGAAAGCAGTTTTCATAATTTATGCCTTCTATACATTTTCATTAGTTTATCAGAAACTGCAGGAGCTGTGTCTGTCAACTGAGGCATCACTCAGACTATTGTAGGAATCCCACTAGATGAGCTTTTGCTCAACTGCTGGAGCATTTTTGTTGCTACCTTCAGTTATTCTTTCAACCTTATTTCCAAACCTCACCTGTGCAGTGCCTCCTTCATCTCCCTTATATAATATAAGGACCACCACCAAGAACCAATCACAAATTTCTCTTACTTTTGGCCCTTTAGTCTCCAGTAGAGCTATATGTCCTTTATCACAATCCTGTAAAATTATTCCCACATTAGTCTATTTGTTCAAGCTTTATTTCTATATATCTTCCACATTCCTTGTTAAGTTTATTTCTCTCAGAAAATTTATATATTTTTGCTGTGGTAAATGAAGTTCTCATTAAATTCTATCTTCAAACACAAAAACACACACATATTTATAATATATATATCGTCTGCTTATAATGATGTGCCTTACTGAATCTTCTTAGAGTTTATAATACATTTTAGTTGATAATTTTGGATGTTTGCAGTATAACATATTCATATTTAAATAACACTAATTTTAATCATTTGCTTCAAATATTTTTCTTATATAATCATTTTGGTTAATGTCCTAAGAATAGTAATACATAATAGTCTACCTCTCTATCTTGATTTTGACTTTAATGAAATAGCCTTAGTGTTTCCTCATTAAACATGATAAAGATTTTAGACAGAGAAAGATATTCTATCAAGTTATAGAAAATGCAGCTCTTCATGTTTTATAAATAATGTTTGTCAATAATAATGTTTAATTCTATTAAATGTCTTATCAAGATTGTAAACATAAATAGCAATTAACATGTGAGTTTTCCGCTTAAACCCATTAATTTCATAAATTACAAAAATATTTAAATATTAAAAAATCTAGACATTTGAAGAAATATTCCACATGTTCCTGATTAGTTTCATATAGTATGATGGATGATTCTCTCTCCTATTTTTTTGCAGAGGAGACTTAGTTTACATTAATCATCTCTCTGTCTTGGTATTTAGAAATTTGTTGAATAAATTTATCAAACTGCTTCATTAGATCAGTCTTTTTTTGGTATTAAGACAGACTTTTTGAAACTTCTGAAATCAAATTTGGAAAGCAAACCCAGAAACTCAAATAGTTAAATAGTTTAAGGCAGGGAATCCTATCAACTGCACTCCAGTCATTTTAGCTAAATGAAAAATAATTACCCAATTGATGGAGTCAAATGAAATAGTGTATTCTAATCATCATCTAATACAAAATTAAAAAAAAAATTTTGCTACTATTTTATTTACAACTTTTAATAGTCATTTTAAATGAAAATAATCATTTGGTTTTTTCCCTTGTAATACCTTACTAAATTTTGGTACCATATTAGAGTTACTTCATATCAGGAATTGAAAAGCTTTCTTTATATTTCAATACTCTCAAACAGTTTAAATACCATCACAGTTAGACATTTTCTGAAAGCCTTAATAAATTCTCCTGTGAATCCATCTGGTAGAAATTCTCTGTTGTTTCTGGGAAAATGGGAAAGTTATTTACACACTTTTGTGTTTCTTCTAATATCACTGGTCTGTTGAACATACTTATCACATTTTGGGATAAGTTTTATAAAGTTATGACCTCAGATATTTGTTTAAAGTATTTTACTTTTATTTTTCTTCTCGTTATTAGTTTCTTATTTCAGGATCCTTGTCAATTGCAGCAGGAACCAGAACTACGAGAGGTCTGGTGAGTGACATTTCCTCTTTTTTGTTCCAAAAGAGGAAGGATTAACCACATAAGTATTCCCCCAGAATAGAAAACAAATTTTGTTTGTTTTTAAAAAATCAGAAGAGACGGTAAGTTTTACCTAGTTTGACGGGTCTTTCAAAAATTGCAATAAATAATTGGCTGATAATAGAATTACAGACATCAGAATGAATAGTTTGGGGAAGTAGTGCTGCGAGATTCTTTATGAAAATACAGAGAATTCCTGAGAGGAAAAGTAAAATGGGTCAGTCATAGAAAACCTACACCTTGAGATCCAGTCGCCCATTACAGTGGCACCAACTGATGGTGTTGCCTCATATTTATTGACTTATTGATGAAAATATGTATTCCAACTATATGCAGAAATGATTTTGATTCAATATGCAATGAAAGAAATTCAAAATAAGGCTGTTAAATAAGAAGAAGCAAATTTAAAACAAAGCTTTCATGCCAATCTGTCTTTCACAAAGCCAATAAAAGGCAAAAGCCCAGATCTCAACAAATGTTTTTCCTAGCTAAAGGCCAAATTGGAGTTTTCTTCACTTAAAGGATAAATATCAAACTAGGGAGACGATCAACACAGCTTTTCCAAATGTGACCTCAATCTGTCTTCCTAACATCTCTTCTAGATAGAACCGTAATCATTAGAATCTACCGCTTGCAACAGCCACACTAAACTTCTCATACTTGTGGAATTTTAGTTCTTATAAAAAGCCTCCATAGCTTCACTGAGAAAAGATCATGTAGGAAAAGGAATACACAGCAAAGGGAGATAATACATAAAAGGCATAGGGGCATGAGAGACAAGTAGCATTTAGAAAATAATAAGTCAGGCGCCTGGAACAGAACATGGTAGGAGTTACACACGGACAGGACTGTCCAGCTGAAGTATGAAGGGTATTGAAAGCCTTGCTTAGGAGATTGGAGTTGTTGTCATGTGCCCATGGGAGTCATCTGAAGGATTTAAGCACGGGAATAACAGGATCATATTTGTGTTTTGGCAGGAGATTAGAGTTGAAACTTCTATAAGGAAAGAGAAAAGTTAGGAGACTATTGCACTAATCAAGATAGAGAAGATGGACTGGGTTGGACAAGATGTAGTGGGCGTAAAATGATCGATGGAGACATATCAGAGGATGTTCTTGGATTGTTGAATTGATTTTCATTCCTTTCTAGGTCCAAGGGAGCCTAGGAGTGAACATCACCAGCTCTGTCTTTGCTGCAGCGGGGATCATACTCACTATGACCAGCATGATTCTTTTTCCATCCCATTACTTTTATTGTAACTATACTCAGAGTTCGGAGAATTGTTCCATGCTCGTATCTATGTTAATGGTTAGTGCTTTCTCATTCATGAGATACTGTGGTGGAAAGAAGACACAAGAACCCTGGCTCTGGCAAAAGTAACAATCAGTATCCCCTAATTGATGAATCACTTTGGGAAGTGGGAAGTGATTGAGAATCAGGGCAATCCTTTATTTAGGATTCAGGCCCACATCTCATCTCTCTCTTTGTTCCTTCTCCAACTGTGATGAGAACAAGTGGGAAGAAAGCTCACAGTTATAGAACACCTACTTTGTAATTATTATTGTGCTAAGCATTTTGCATAACTTTTCCTGTTTCATTTCAAAACACCAGTAAGTGTGTACTGTCTCCACTCTAAAAATGGAGACCAGATGTCAGTCTCTGTACGTCCCAGGGCTTCCTGATGGAGCCTGATGTAGTTACCTCGTTCTCTACTAATAAAATGAAAGTGTTTTGAATATTATCTGACAAACGGTGAATAACCCAGTATCCCTCCCGACATCTCTGGATGTTCATGTAAGATTAAGCACTTTTGGCCTCAACCTCTAGCTCCTGGCGAATTCTCAATCTCTATTCTGTGTTTTAGTACTTTCCTGTGCCACTTGCCTTCCTCTAGATATTATCCTCATTGCTTTATTCTCCAAATGACTTACACAAGATTTTGTAGGTAGTAAAACTTCTTGAGGTTTAGGGTAAGTGTGGGAAGGAAGAGTTATTGCTGAACCCATAGCAGACTAAAATGCAATGAAATCTTTATTACTAAAAAGTCTGTTAGCCATTCTCAACACCACTGAATTTTCTGTTATCTCCTCTCCATATGAACTTCAGCCTTTCACTGTGCTACTTAGTTCTTTCTCTCATTGTCTCCTTTCTTCACCCAAATTTGGAAACTCGGCATTCTTCCTAACTTCTCATGCAGATCAATCGCATTGCCTTTTCTTCATTCCTAGCTAATCCTAGGTGTCTCTTGAGTGCCATATGTTCACACCAAAATAGCCACTTCAGTGACTTTACTAAAATAATTTACTACCCTTGAGATTTCTTTTTTTTTTTTTTAGTTCCGGTAACTGGTTTAGAACATTATATCAATTTCACGTCATTATATTTCGATTTCTGTATAGATTACATTATGTTCAACACCTAAAGACCAATTACAGTCCATCACCACACACGTGTGCCTAATCATCCCTTTTGCCCTCTTCCCTTCACTCTTCCCCTCTAGTAACCACCAATCCAATCTCTGTCTCTATGTGATTGTTTGTTGTTGTTTTTATTTTCTACTTATGAGTAAGATCATACGATATTTAGCTTTCTCCCTCTGACTTATTTTGCTTAGCATAATACCCTCAAGGTCCACCCATGTTGCCACAGGTGACCAGATTTCATCGCTTCTTATGGCTGAGTAGTATTCCATTGTGTGTATATACCACATCTTCTTTATCCATTCGTCCCTTGATGGGCACCTAGGTTGCTTCCAAGTCTTGGCTACTGTGAATAATGCGGCAATGAACATAGGGGTGCATGTATCTTATCGCATTCATATTTTCATGTTCTTTGGATAAATACCCAGCAGTGGAATAGCTGGATCATATGGTAGTTCTATTCTTAATTTTTTGAGGAATCTCCATACTGTTTTCCACAGTGGCTGCACCAGTTTGCACTCCCATCAGCAGTGCATGAGAGTTCCCTTCTCTCTACATCCTCTCCAACACTTGTTGTTTCCTCTCTCACTAATTAGAGCCATTCTGATGGGTGTGAGGTGATATCTCATTGTAGTTTTATTTGCATTTCCCTGATAGTTAATGATGTTGAACATCTGTTCATGTTCCTGTTGTCCATCTGTATATCTTCTTTGGAGAAATGTCTGTTCCAATCTTTTGCCCATTTTTTAATTGAGTTGTTAGTTGTTTTGTTGTTGAGATGTATGAGTTCTTTATATATATTTGATATTAACTGCTTATCAGATATATGGTTTGCAAATTTCTTCTCCCAATTCTTAGGTTGTCTTTTCCTTTTGTTGATGTTTTCCATTGCCATAAACAAATGTTTTTGTTTTGTTGTTTTGTTTTGTTGAAGGATTCCTTTGCTGTGCAGAAGCTTTTTAGTTTCATGTACTTCCATTTGTTTATTTTTCCTGTTGTTTCCCTTGCCCCGTCAGACATGGTACTTGAAAATATGTTGCTAAGACCAATGTCAAGGAGTGTACTGCCTTTGTTTTCTTTGAGAAGTTTCATGGTTTCAGGTCTTACATTCAAGTCTTTAATCCATTTTGAGTTAATTTTTGTGTACGGTGTAAGATAATGGTCTACATTCATTCTTTTGCATGTGGCTGTCCAGTTTTCCCAACACCATTTATTGAAGGGACATTCCTTTCTCCATTGTATGTTCTTGTCTCCCTTGTCGAAAATCAGCTGTCCCTAGATGTGTTGGATTATTTCTGGGTTCTCGATTCTCTTCCATTGATCTCTGTGTCTGTTTTTGTGCCAGTACCACGCTCTTTTGGTTACTAGAGCCTTGTAGTATATTTTGAAATCAGGGAGTGTCATACCTCCAGCTTTGTTCTTTTTTCTCAGGATTCCTTTAGCTTGGGATCTTTTGTTGTTCCATATAAATTTTAGGATTCTTTGTTCTGTTTCTCTGAAAAATGTTGTTGGAACTTTGATAGGGATTGCATTGAATCTGTAGATTGCTTTAGGAAGTATCGACATTTTAATCCTGTTAATCCTTCCAATCCAAGAGCACGAATATCTTTCCATTTCTTTGTGTCTGCTTCAACTTCTTTCAACAATGTTTTATAGTTTTCCATGTACAGATCTTTCACCTCTTTGGTCAAGTTTATTCCTAGGTATTTTATTCTTTTTGTTGCAATTGTATATGGCATTGAGTTGTTAATTTCTCTTTCTGCTATTTTGTTGTTAGTGTATACAAATGCAACTGATTTTTGTATGTTGATTTTGTATCCTGCAACTTTACTCTATTCATTTATTATTTCTAAAAGTCTTTTGGTGGATTCTTTAGGGTTTTCAATATATATAAAATCATGTCATCTGCAAATAGTCACAGTTTTACTTCTTCCTTTCCAATTTGGATCCCTTTTATTTCTTTTTCTTGCCTGATTGTTTTGGCTAGGACTTCCAATACTATGTTGAATAGGAGTGATGAAAGTGGGCATCCTTGTCTGGTTCCTGTTCTTAGAGGGATAGCTTTCTGTTTTTCTCCACTGAGAATGATATTAGCTGGGTTTGTTATAAATGGCCTTTATTATGTTGAGGTATTTTCCTCCTATACCCATTTTTTTCAGAGTTTTATTTTTTATCATAAATGGATGCTATATCTTGTCAAATGCTTTCTCTGCATCTATTGAGATGATCATGTGATTTTTATTCTTCATTTTATTAATGTGGTGTATCACGCTGATTGATTTGTGGATGTTGTACCATCCCTGCATACCTGGAATAAATCCCACTTGATCATGGTGTACTATCTTTTTAATGTATTTGATTTGCTAGTATTTTGTTGTGCATTGATGTGCATCAGTGATATTGGCCTGTAATTTTCTTTTTTTTGTTTTGTGCTTGTCTTGTTTTGGTATCAGGGTAATGTTGGCTTCATAGAATGACTTGGGAAGCTTCCTCTCCTCTTCAGTTTTTTGGAAGAGTTTGAGAAGGATAGACACTAAGCCTTCTTTGAATGTTTGGTAGAATTCACAAGAGAAGCCATCTGGTCCTGGACTTTAATTTTTTGGAAGGTTTTTGATTACTGTTTCAATCTCTTTACTGTTGATTGGTCTATTCAAATTCTCTATTTCTTCCTGATTCAGTTTTGGAAGGTTGTATGAGTCTAAGAATTTATCCAATTCTTCCAGGTTTTCCAATTTGTTGGTGTATAGCTTTTTGTAGTATTCTTTTATAATCTTTTGTATTTCTTTTTTTTTAATTTTTTGTTTATTATGGTAACATTGGTTTATAACATTGTATAAATTTCAGATGTACATCATTATACTTCTATTTCTGCATTGATTACATCATGTTCTCATGTCCACCATCCAAATACTAATTACAATCCATCACCACACACATGTGCCTAATTATCCCTTTCACCCTCCTCCTTCCCCCCTTCCCTTCTGGTAACCACCAATCCAATCTCTGTCTCTATGTATTTGTTGTTGTTATCTACTACTTAATGAGTGAGGTCATACAGTATTTGACCTTCTCCTTCCGACTTATTTCACTTTGCATAATACCCTCAATGTCCATCCATGTTGTCACAAATGGCTGGATTTCATCATTTCTTATGACTGAGTAGTATTCCATTGTGTATATATACCACATCTTCTTTATCCATTCGTCCCTTGATGGGCACTTAGGTTGCTTCCAAGTCTTGGCTATTGTGAATAACGCTGCAATGAACACAGAGGTGCATATATCTTTACACATTGATGTTTTCATGTTCTTTGGGGAAATACCCAGCAATGGAATAGCTGGATCGTATGGTAGTTCTATCCTTAATTTTTTTTTTTTTTTGTGAGGCAATCAGCCCTGTGCTAACATCTGCCGATCCTCCTCTCTTTTTTTGCTGAGGAAGACTGGCCCTGGGCTAACATCCATGCCCATCTTCCTCCACTTTATATGGGACGCCGCCACAGCATGGCTTGCCAAGCAGTGTGTCAGTGCGTGCCCGGGATCTGAACCGGCGAACCCCCGACTTCCGCAGCAGAGCACATGCACCCAACCACTTGCACCACTGGGCCAGCCCCTCTATCCTTAATTTTTTGAGGAATCTCCATACTGTTTTCCATAGTGGCTGCACCAGTTTGCACTCCCATGAGCAGCGTATGAGAGTTCCCTTCTCTCCACATGCTCTCCAATGCTTGTTGTTTCCTGTCTTGTTAATTATAGCCATTCTAATGGGCGTGAGGTGATATCTCATTGTAGTTTTGATTTGGATTTCCCTGATAGTTAATGATGTTGAACATCTTTTCATGTGATTGTTGTATTTTTGAGGTGTCTATTGTAATTTCTCCTCTTTCACTTCTGATTTTATTTATTTGATCCTTCTCTCTTGTTTTCTTGACGAGTTAGCTAAAGGTTTGTCAATTTTATTTCTCTTTTCAAAGAACCAGCTCTTGGTTTCATTTATTTTTTCTATTTATTTATTTATTTATTTATTTATTTATTTATTTTAGTCTCTATTTCATTTATTTCTGCTCAGATTTTTATTATTTCCCTTTTTCTACTTATTTTAGGCTTTGTTTCTTCTTCTTTTTCCAGTTCCTTTAGGGGCCCTGTTAAATTGTTTATTTGAGATTTTTCTCGTTTGTCAAGGTAGGCCTGTATTGCTATAAACTTCCCCTTTAGAATCACTTTTGCTGTATCCCATAAATTTTGGCATGTCGTATTTTCATTTTTATTTGTCTCCAGGTAGTTTTTGATTTCTCCTTTGATTTCTTTATTGACCCAATCTTTGTACAGTACCACTTTTGTTTAATCTCCACGTGTTTGTGGCTTTTCTGATTTTCTTCCCGTAGTTGATTTCTAGTTTTGTACCATTGTGGTCAGAAAAAATGCTTGGTATTATTTCAATCTTCTTAAACTTATGGAGACTTATTTTGTGGGCTAATATGTGATCAATCTTGGAGACCGTTCCTTGTGCATTTGAACATTCTCCTGATCTTGGAGAGGTGCCCTTATGTGAGGGATGCTTTATGAGGCCCAGCAGTGTGCTTCCTTCTTGTCACCAATTCCAAAGTTTCCAGGAGTGTCCCCTGTGTAGGCTACATGTGTCCTTCTGTTGTAGCAGGGTTACTCTTGCTGCAGGCCCCCAGGGAGGCTTGGCTGACCCCCTTGCCAGAGTGTTATAATGCTCAACTGCTTGTGGCTGCTATGGACCCTTCAGTCACTTTATCAGGTATGGGGGGGTCCCAGCACAGTTGGCTGCAAGACCTAATAGCACATTCTTGTTGCAGTTTTTCTGTTAAGTGAGCAGGCCCCCAGCATCGCTGATTGCTAGGCTCAGCGACTTACAATTGCTGTAGGCATCCGGCCTACAAGGCTCTTATCAACTCTCTCAGGATTGCAGCTGAGTGGGGCTGGCCCCAGGCACTGAAGCACCCAAATATTTCAGGCTTTGGAAGACGGAGCTGATCCCCTATGTGGCTTTTTGAGAAGCACAAGTCTTCTGCAGCTGACATGCCCCCCACCCACAGGGCCACACACACCGTCAACACAGTCCTGCCCTATATGTGCGCCCCAACCTCCTGAAGTGGACCCAGTCACCCCACTGCAGAAGCCCCACACACTCCACCCACTCTTCACTCATGCCCTGCCTGGCAGAGGTGGACCCACTCACCTGGCTGCAGAGGATCCAGGCATGCATCTTATGCAGGCCCACAAGTTTCCTGAGGGCTTGCTGTTGGCTGGGGCCAGTCCCTTGAATGGGCTACCTGCCCTGGCTGAGCTGGATTAAATAGGTGCCCTAGTGGGTAGGGCAGACCCTGGGCTAACAGGCAAGGGGAAGCACTCCAGTGGTGTCTGCCAGTGTCTGTGTCAGCATGCTTGTACTATGTCACAATAATGGCTGCCACTAATATCTCAGTCCCTAGAGAGGTCTCATCTCTCACTGAGATGCACCCAGAGCCTATCAGTTGAGTCTCTTGACTAAAGGACTGTGCACTTTTCTTTCTGGTGATTTTAGGTTGGTTTCCAAAATGGGTGAATTTGAGCATGGGCCCTTTAAGAGTGCTTATTTTTCTCTTATGTCCGATAGCTTTTTTGGGCATATTCCCTGTTGCTGTTGGTAGCCAGCAAAGCCAGATATTATGACACTCATCTCCATTCTGCTGAGTCCAAAAGATGCTTACAGCAGTAACACTCCCCGGCTCAGATCCCTCACTCCTCCAGGGAAGGCTGCATGCCTTTGGATTGCTCCCAGGTGGCAGTGAAGTGCTGTGGTTTGAAAAGTGGCTTTTTTTCCTCTCCAGAAAGGAATTTCTACCTCTTCCACCTCAGTCAGGACTGTTCTTGTTGTGGGGGTTCTTTTTATCCAGTTTTCAGTTCTCTCTCAGGGGTAATTGTTCCAAGAGTAGTTGTAAATTTGTTGTGTCCATGAGAGGAGGTGAGTTCAGAGTCCATATAACCTGCCCTCTTGACACCAAACCCCTTGAGATTTCTAACAGTTCTTATAGTAAGCAATTTTATTTCTTACCACTCACTCAAAATAGGAAGAGAATTTCTTCAGAGAACTTACATTTTTTCCAAAGTCACGTGGTTAAAAATTGGCAAAGGAAGATTAGATTCTGTAACTTCCTGCCTCTAATCTTCCTATTATTTAATGTTTTTCATGTAGTTATGCTGAAGAAGAATCTTACTTCCAGTTTCTGAAGTTCTCTCCACCCATAGACTTTAAGGGCACAATGATAGGGGCAAAAATTTGAATTCACCAGCTTTATAGGGCTGGCTTTATGGGCATGGGGCCTGTGCAGTCACACAGGACTTTGTCACTGGAAAAGTTCTACCCTTGGTTTACTGCTCTGATTTACCATCTTGAAGTTCTTAATACTTTTTTAACAAGAGGCCCTGTAAATGCTGTAGCCAGTCCTACCTGCATCTCAATCACCTTTTCCCAGGGGCTGTCAGAAATTCCTGTGATGTGAACATTTTTTCTACCTGTCCTTATAGCAGAGCACATCCAT
Source organism: Diceros bicornis minor (assembly GCF_020826845.1). NCBI lineage: Eukaryota > Metazoa > Chordata > Mammalia > Perissodactyla > Rhinocerotidae > Diceros > Diceros bicornis. The sequence goes on from NC_080770.1 coordinate 13,195,739, forward strand.
AAGGGCTTCCTGGGATCAGAAGCATCAGGTTTATTCCTACCTGAGCACCTGCCCAGTCAGTCCACAGGTCTATGATCCCACATTTTATGCCCAATCCTAAGGTTGGCCCTGGGAGACATAAGAAAGAGACCAGGCTCCTATGTTTAGGAAGCTCCAGTCCTCCTGTGAGGAGAAGATAGAAATATTGGAAAGCACTTAGAAGTTGACAAAGTCCAATGGCTTACCATTGAATATAATTATAAAAAGAGGTTAGGAAGAGGTGAGCCCTTTGTAGGAAAGACAGAGCGTGCCCTACCTGAAATCTTTAGCAGAACCAGATGAAATTGCCAGTCATCAACTCTACTTGATCTAGAAATACAGTGGTTTCATATGGTTGAAAACATATGTATTAGATAAATTTTTCCACTTATTGTTGCAAATCTAGCCTGACATCTGTTTTTGTAAATGAAGTTTTATTGTAACATAGCCACACCCATTTGTTTACATACTGTCTATGGCTGCTTTTGCTACAACATCAGACTTGAGTATTTGTGACCATATGACCTGCAAAACCTAAAATATATGCTAGCTGGCCCTTGTTAGAAAGTTTGTTAACTCCTGTTCTACCCTACTAGAGGGTAAAATCCTTGAGGTTATGGAAATTGTCTGTTTTGTTTGTTGCTCTATCTTCTGTGCCTACAATTCCTGAAACACAGGGGCTACCGAATGTGTTGAAGAGATGGGTAAATAGATAAAGAAACATTGAATGCAAATATTCTCAAGGTTCACTCGAGTCAGTGTTACTCATGTCCTGGGCTCTTTATTTACTGACTCTTCCACAGCAGAGGTAATATTCCTATCCATGGAGAGAAAAAGAGAGAATACTTAGACCCAAGAATCCTAGGCATCAATTTAGGCATTCAGTCTAAACTTTTAGGAATAAGAGTGCTGCCCAATGTTTCTCAAATCTGACCATGTGTTTTGGCTAAAGATTAGATGGAAAGCCAATTCTCTGGGGAGACGGATTAAAGACCAACTAAATTGTTGTTCATTGTTGCATTAGTTTCTTCTTGTTGCTGTAATTAGTTACTACAAACTTACTGACTTAAGAGAACATAAATTTATTATTTTACAGTTCTGCAGGTCAAAAGTTTGGAATTGGTCTCACTGGGCTAAAATCAGATAGTTATCAGGGCTGTGTTACTCTCTGGACACTTTAAGGGAAAATCAGTTTCCTTGCCTTTTCTGGCTTCTTGAGGCTGCCTAAAATTCTTGGGCTTGCCATCCCATCCTCCACCTTCAAAGCAAGCAGTGCAACATCTTCAAATCTCTCTTGGACTTTGACTCTTCTGCCTCCCCTTCCAGTTATAAGCATTCTGTAATTATTTGGGGCTCATGGATAATCCAAGATAGTCCCTCTATGTCATGGTCAGGTATTAATTCCATCTGCAAACTTAATTCTCCTTTGCTATGTAACTTGACATATTCACAGGATCTAAGGATTAGGATGTGGACCTCTTCAGTCTATTTTTATTCTGCATACAATTAATACTCTGCCTTCCATTACTAAGATATGAGATCATATTATTCTGTCTCCTATATGGAATTCCTATAGTTGGAAAGAACTAAGTTGATAATTATCTATATGATCTCTTCCCCTATTTTATAGCATTTTCACATTCTGTATCTACAATACCATAGAAAGTAGAGGGTGGGGAAAAAATGAGTATTTTATTAGTGAAAAAGTGAGAGGATAAGTGACAGTCAGCAGACTAAGTACTAGATAAGGGTATGACTGCAATTAGGAGCCAATTTTTCTGACCTCTGGCCCATGCTTCTTCTCTTTTGGTATTGTAATAAGTGGTCAATGTTTTGTACTTGTCATCTCTAGCCCTCACATTTCCTTGTTATGAATTTGTTCTTAGGGTATGGATGGTATTGTGCTCATCTTAAGTGTGCTAGAGTTCTGCATTGCAGTGTCCCTCTCTACCTTTGGATGCAAAGTAACCTGTTGTAATCCTGGTGGGGTGAGTATTAAGAAATCTGCATTTGTTTCCTAATGCTGTGTAACAATTACACAAAAGAGGCATAAAACAGCACACATTTATGATCTCTCAGTTTCCGTGGGTCAAGAGTCTGGGCACAGCTTAGCTGGGTTCTCTGCTCAGGGTTTATAAGGCTGTGATCAAGTTGTTGGCAAGGACTGTGGTCACAGCTGAGGCCTCTGGTCCTCTTCCATGCTCACATGGCAGAATTTATTTCCTCTCAGGTGTGGAACTCACAACAATTTACTTTTTTGTCAAGGCCTACAGGAGAGCAAAAGTCTTTGGCACGTTAAGGCTCTTTTAAAGAGTTCATATGATTAGGTCACATCTATCCGGAATAATGTCCTTTTGGACAAACTCAAAGTCAGCTGATTAGTAACCTACTCACAGGATTGATATCACAACATATACACAGGTCACACCCATACTCCAAGAGAGGGAATCATTCAGGGGCATTGGTGACCAGGTGTTGTTATAGAATTCTGCCGACCACAATGGATAAAGAAAAGCTATTTTCCTTCATTCTTTCTCCCTCAAAGGGCCTCCTCTCTTAGTCCAGATCAGAGAATACTTCACAATGGAAAGGTCCCCAGAGAGTGCCAGATGTTACTCCATTATCCTGTTATTGCAGCCTTCCCTGGGCTGCTGAAAAAGTCAAGATTTCACACTTCTCTATCAGTGTGCACACATCTGCCCATTCTCTTACCCTGAGACCTGCAGCAGATCCTCCTGGCTATAGAACAGAAAGAATGTCACACGGAGAGGATTGGGAAATGGGAGGAGAGAAGAGACCAAGATGCACCAGGAAGAATAGAACTAGGGTATCTTCCAAGAAAGTTAAAGGTTCCAGAGTGAGAAAATGGATATTAAAAGCCCAAGAGATGCTCATTATTTTCCTGAACCAAAGGCTAGTGGCAGTCAAAGGCCAAAGCAAAATCATAAAATAATAATAGTTTGATGTGATTATTTTTCTGATGCTTTTCTCCACCATTTTGTGCCTCTTTACTTTCTTTTGGGGGTCCCACGCTACACCATATCCCCCACCTCCACAGCCCTTCCACACAGAGGGAGATTGACTAAATCACATTAACGATATTAGAGGATTCTTGAATCACAAGACCCTAGAAGATAGAGTTTCTAAGAAATTACCAATGATTTTGGATCTTCATTACATGAAGCATTTGAACAAGGGAGCAAACTCGTTAATAACATTGATATCAAAATATGTAGGCCCGTGTTCCCTTCTGCCTCTAGAGTAGTTACAGAACTGTGAAATATTGCTCCTCTTAATTCCACTGGTTACAGAGCTCGAAAGTGTGAATCAAGAAAAGTAATGGCTGTGGGGCATATGATGCCTACTTCTTTATCTCTTCCTGGGTCTCTCCCCAAACACACATTCCATTTCACATTGAGTTTGTGGAAGAAGGACCGGCGTTTTCCTTAGTTTCCTAATGACTCCTGCCACTCTGGGTCAGTGTGGTTTTTGCAATGCTTTAGTCATGGCCAGCAAAGCAATTATCTCAGTATGTTGTTGCCATCAACATGAATGACCTGGTTTGGAAGAAGTGCTCTATATTTTCCACAACACCTTGGTTTACCCAACTTGTTGGGCACCATCATCCACATGTAAGATCAATCCACTTACAAGACCACAACAACAGCTATCAACATCTCATGCCAAGAGCTATCACTCACTGTTTTTCCTAGATCTATCTTCATCTAAAGAATCCCTGAGAAATGCTACCAAATTCATGTTGACACTGAATTCAGAGAAGAAAGGGTAGACTCTGATAATGGTGATACTGTGTGGACAGGAAAGGGAAACCTCAAGTTGATTTGGTTGACTCATCTATGGCATTCTGATTGATTCCACAGGTTGTGTTCCTTATGCCGTCAAATCCTCACATGGCAGAAACAGCATCTCCTGCACCAGTCACAGGAGGCTTGATGCCACCAGCATATCAACAGCAAAATGTTCCAGGAAACCTATCTTGACAGTTATGCAAGAACCCCGCTTGGGAAAGTACCAGAATCCAACCCTGATTTTAACATATGTATATATGTATAATTCAGAACTAGGTTCTCATTTTCCCTCAGGAACTCAACCACTCATTCCGCTGGCACTTTATCAACAATAGCAGAAGTTTAAATAAATATATCATACATTTAATGAGTCAATAGCACTTGAAAGGTTTTCATCCATCTTCAGGTCTTTATAAAACGACATGAATGTGGTAAATAAGATTTGGCAGAAGAAGGACAAAAAGACATTGCTGAAGTGAAGCCTCCATGCAGACTACATATTTCTGCTTCCCTGGCCAATACTCATCCCATTTGTTTGACTTTCTTTTACTGCCTTTAGGAATGCAAGGTGTTTTTACCTTCAGAAAGTTGAGATGCATGGCTTTTCCCTCCCTTTCCTTTTCCTGCTTTCTTCCTCCCCTCGAACATGCCAAAAACATAGTCATTTCTTGTATGTGCACAAACCATTATTTAGTGTAATAAACATAGAGTAAAAATCACATCATGGAATAGATTCGACTCATATTTTCTCTCTCTCTCTCTTCACCTTCCTCTTCTTCCCTCTCTCTCATTCTCTCTCTTACAGGGCTGGGTTATATCCACATCAAATTTGTATCCAGTGCCATATAGGTGATTGTACAATAGATGGTATTTGCTGAATGGTCATTAAATACATTTGATTTATTACAGAGCAAAAATAAATTTAAAAATTATAAACAATAAGTTCATGTCTACTTCCCATTCAGATGTGATATGGTGGACAGAGACTAAGTGTTGATATCAGGAAGTATAGCATGGTGGTGAAGAATGTGGGATTTTTAATCAGGTAATCCTGAGTTTTCATCTAGAAAATTCCATTTCTCTTAATTGCTATCTGTGACCATGGCCATACCACAAAATTTCTCTGTACTTCATATTTCTCTTCGGTAAAATAGTGATAATATCACCTGGCTCATAGACCCGTGATAATTACTTGATACAATATAGGTAGAGCAACCACTACTCCAACTGGTACAGACTGAGCTTTAAGAGTTTTAATTTATACACATACATGAACATATGTACATGTCTATGTATTTGTGTGTGTGTATATATATATCAATTCATTATCATTTTATTCAACACATACTTATAAAGTGCCTATGATGGGAAGGTACTGTTTTAGCTTATGAGAATATAGTGCTGAACAAGAGAGAGGACGCCCTTCCTCTCATGTAGGTTAAACTTATAGAGCAGGACACAACCAAACATATAAATAATCAATCAATATTTTCATATGTTGTTAGAAGCTATATGGAAGCTATGTGCAAGTTAATGAGCTAGAGAATGGCTGGTGGTAGTGGTGGGGGTTGTGGGACAGTAGAAAAAGTAACCAGGAAAGTTCTTTCTGAGGAAGTGATAGTTTCATTATGATATGAGAAAAACAATATTGCTTTTTACAGACATCTTCTTCTTCTTTAAATTTCAATTTTTTCCAGCTTTTTTGAAGTATAATGAACCAATAAAAATTTTATGTATTCAAGGTATACAATGTGGTGTTTTGGTGTATGCATACATTGTGAAATGATTACCACATATCCATCACCTCATATAGTTGGCTTTTATTTGTTTTTGTGACAACACATAAGATAAAATCTTTTTGCAAATTTTAAGAATACAATACAGTATTATTAACTATAGTCACCATGCCATACATTAGACCTCCGGAACTTATTCATCCTAATCAACTGAAACTCCATACCGTTTGATTAACATCTACTCATTTCCCTCATCCCCCAGCCCCTGGCAGCCACCATTGTACTCTCTGCTTTTATGAATTTGACTTTTTTAGATTCCACACATTAGTAAGATCACACAATATTTGTCTTTCTGTGTCTGGCTTATTTTACTTAGCATTATGTCCTCCAGTTTCAACTATGTTGTTGGGAATGGCAGGGTTTCCTTCTTTTTTAAGGCTCAAAATATTTATGTGTATATATATATATCACATTTTCTTCATCCATTTATCCATCATTGGACACTAAAGTCTTTTCGGTGCCTTGGCTACTGTGAATAATGATACAATGAATATGGAAATGCAAATATCTCTTCTAGATAGTAATTTCATTTCCCTTGAATATATGCCCAGAAGTGGGATTGCTGGATCACATGGTAGTTCTATTTTTAATTTTTTGAGGAACCTGCATACTCTTTGCCATAATGGCTGTACCGAATTATATTGCCAATAACAGTGTACAAATGTTCCCTTTTCTTCACATCCTTGACAAAACTTGTTTACTCTTGTCTTTTTGATAATGGCCACTCTAACAGATATGAGGTGATATGTCATTGTGGTTTTTATTTGCATGTCTCTGATGATTAGCAATGTTGAGCACCTTTTCATATATCTGTTGGCCATTTTTACCTCTTTTTTGAAGAAATGTCTAGTCAAGTCCTTTACCCATTTTCCCTTCCTCGCATTATTTTTTTCTCCATTAGTTCATTTATATTTTACAGCTTTTAGTACACAGCATTGATTCCCATTTGTGCTAATAATCATGGCCTGAATTTTCTCTAAGAAACCAACATTTCCTTACTCCTAATTTATGCTGATTCTACCCCTAACTTCTCTTAGATCTGGGCAATGGCAGAATTACATCAACCCAACTACAGTAACTGGTTCCTCTGTCACTTAGCCTTGTGAACTAAGAAAAATCAATTGTATGTTGTATGAATGACTGACATTTCCCATCAAAGCTAATCCCAGCATTTTTGCTTCAGTGACCAGGAAAGAGAGTCTCCCTCTTTTCTCTTTCCTGTTGGGCTTGTGAGGATGTTGAGCTGTGAGAATAAATCTGCTGCTATTAGCAGCCTTCATGCTACTGTATGAATCCTGTCAGAGACAAATGCTCACAGAGGAGCACAGAACTGAGAGGTTCCAAGTGAAAAATCAGTTTCTAACAATGTCAGTTGAGTCTCTAAGTCAAGATGTACCTGGAGTCGGGCCAAACACTGGAGTCTGGGCAATCCCTGAAGTTTTAAAAATAAAAAGAAATTAAAATAGAACTGAATAGTTGCAATAACTGGGCAAAATCCTCGAATGGCTTCCTCTCGAATTCAGAATAAAAGCCAAAGCTCATACTAAGCCCTACAAGACCCTACATCATTTGATCCTTCCCTATGTCTCGGATTTTGTAAAATACCGTACACTCATATTTGCTGAGCTGTTGCTTTGGGTTTATTTAAAATGGCCAGAGAATTCCTTCCTTTGGTGAAAATTTTTCCATACATGAACCTTTTTATGTTCATATTTATATAAGCAATCTAAGAGTAGTGCATTTTTAGTTGTAAAAAGTTTATATGAACATCTAGGCTATTAGAGCAAGATGTTACGATTCTAATTTTTAAAGAAGACTCCTTGCATTTCATGTCCTTTTAAACTTCTCAGTAATTTAAAGGTCTGTTTGTATTGATTGATTTTTCTCCTGGTTATTGTCATTTTTCTGCTTCCTGGATTTTCTGCTTCTGCTTCTTTTCTGTTTTGATTGGATGCTGGATATTGTCATTTTTGTGAGGTTGAGTGCTCAAATTTTCTTTTTTCAAAGAGCATTGGACTTTATTTCTGGCAAAAGGTTAAACTTGAAGTCCAGTTTGATTCTTTTGAGACTTTTTAAAGCATTTTTAAGGAGGTTTTAGACTTGTTATTACTCTTAGTTAGTTTAGATTTATTATTAAGGCACGGCTTTCCTGGAGATCTTTACTCTATACCCAGGGTATTCATGGAAGACTCTGCATTCTGACTGTTTGGAACTTGAATGTCTCCCAGCTCTGTGAGTTCTGGTAATCATTCAGCTTACAACTACCTAACTACCTGGTTATTCTTTGATTAGACTTTTGGTGATTCCATTTCAGTCTGTAAATGTATAGCTTAGTATTTGACAACAAATTTAAGGGAATGCGCTTAAAGATTTCAGGGTCTCTGTCTCTGCATAGCTGCTTCCCTTATGGCTCTCTACTCACTAATTACGGCTGCCTCAGCTCCCTCAAACTCTGATTTCTATCTTCTCACTACACTAAGATCTCAGGAGTCCATCTCCCTGACCATGGTCTGGAAAGTTCCTTCACACAGAAAATCAGAGCAATTGTTATATTCACATCTGTTTCCATTTTCTCGATGTTGAGAGCCCTGCACTGACTATCTTCCATTGTCTGCAAACAGTTGTTTAAAATTTTTCCCAGTTTTCTAATTGTACACAGTGGGAGAGTAAGACTGGTTCCATGATGACTGGAAGAATTGACCTTTAATTTCAAAAAGGATGCCTATAAACATAGATGTTTGCATTTTTATTTCATTTTCCAGTATTTAAAATTAATTTAAGGATATCAAAATATGTAATTTAATTAAATTAATACTTACCTGATAATTTAAAATCTTTAACCGTAAAATCCAAGTGTAATAATTTTCACATGCCAATTTTCTTAAGCCACTTTATTTAGGTTCTATAAGAACCAGCTCATAAAAGACACTTGCACATTTCAGTTGTTACTTTATGTTTAAATTAAGTTCTGATATTTTCCAATGTCTTTATATAATAATATCCAGACAGTTTTAATTCATGCTCAAAGGTTTTCGTTTTCACACAACACAAATGCGAGTAACACAGTGAGACAAATCTTTACAAATTTCAGGGCAAGCATTTAAATTTTAGAATTAATTAAAATATGTCCCTTGGTTTGATATTTTAATTATAATACACACAGAAAAGATATATAAAGTCACTTTCTTTTGATTGCTTAATGGATAGGGAAAAAAAATAACCAACGTCTAAATTTGAGATATGGTTTGAAGAAAGCTGGAGGTGCATTTGGGCTTTCTTTTTGAACCTCTTAAGGTCTGCAATTTATTTTTTATTGACTGAGAGTTGTTGGGGTCACTACTGTTCATGTGACCCCCAGGAACTTAACTAATTTTGACTAACTGTGTAAGGCTGATGACATTAGACATTTTTTATTTTCATGTCCAGTAAGTATATACATTCAGGCAGAGGAAAAAATTCTCAAAGTCCCATGCGGTTTCCCCCCCTAGATCATTTTTTCGTCGGTTTTAGCAAATTGTGGTATTTTCCCCCAGTGAAAAGGTCAGGACAGTTTGTTCTAATCCTTCTCACATACCAAATACAGCTTCACCACAATTACCCTCTAACTTGCTCCCGCCTCTTGAATGAACTCCTTCAGCCTGGCCAAGTGGGGCTGACCATCAAAAGGAGAAGAGCCACAATCTGGCTGGGGGTCTGACACTTCAATGTGCTGCGTAGCCCAGAGACCACCTAGGGTGGTTCCTTTCCCCTGCTACCAGCAACAGAGTGCCTCAACCCATATCGATTACCTTTCAAAATTGATTTTTTCCTTAAATTGTTTTTTCTACTTTGTATTCCTTCTTTCCTAAATTTAATTAAAGATGATGGAAAGTAATGAAAATTTTCCCATTTTACCTCCAGCTCTGAAGCCACAAAAGCTGTGTCCATACCAAGGTCCCCAAATGACCTAAATTACATAATACACACATATATAATATGTGTATAATATATATGTAATATATACACACACACACATATATATATTTCATATAATCAGTATATATACATTTTTTTTCTTAAGTTATGAACCAAAGTCTGGATGTAAGATCAGAATCTTTCTTTCTCTGCTAACAAAGACTATCTTTATCAAAACAAAATTAACCTGGATTACAAAATTTATCTACTTAGCACTTGGTAAAGTTGTCTCAATATCATTCTAATTTAATTTATTTTGGAACTATGAATGTGTTCTTGGTGATATCAATTTGCGTATAAATTTCTCATGTGCATATAATCCAAATATTCACCTTTCAATTGAATGTTCTTAGAAGTTTTATAAGAAATTTGTTTTAGTTGACCTATTAAATGGAGGTTTCATATTTCAAATGTATTTTTATTTTTCTATCCGGAAGACATCTGGTGCAAAAAGAAAATTGATTCTAAGTCTCTGTTTGCAAACATTATATCTTCTCTATTCCCAATTAGATTGCCCAAATCAGTTTTATTTTCGCCAGTTTGGATATTTCAAAGGGCTCACTGGGCTCCACAGAGTATACTCACATAAGGCTTTTATCTAAAGGCAAAGAGTATGATGCAGCAAGAGAAAGATAGGGCAGGCAATGTCCGTATCTTGACCAAGAATCGAAACACAAACTCTCACGCATCACTAGAGATAAAGATAGAGCTTTTCCAGTACATCTGTAAATTAACTCTATCTCCACAATATCTTTATTCAGCAAATATTTATTCGCCATCTACTACATGCCAAGAACATAGCAGTGAATTACCCAACCTGTCTATGACCTCATGGAGCTGACATTCTAGTCATATTCTAGACTTCCTCCTCAGGAGGCAATTTAATACATTCAATGCAAAATTATCAGTTAAAAGTGACAACAAAAACCTGGCATAGTCTTTAAATTTCTTTTCTTTATTTTTTTTTTTTTGGTGAGGAAGATCAACCCTGAACTAACATCTGTTGCCAATCTTCCTCTTTTTGCTGAGGAAGATTAGCCCTGAGCTAACATCTGTACTCATCTTCCTCCATTCTGTATATGGGTTGCCGCCATAGCATGGCTTGAGGAGCAGTGCATAGGTCCGTGCCTGGGATCCAAACCTGCGAACCCCAGGCCACTGAATCAGGCACACAAACTCAACCACTACGCCACTGGGCTAGCCTTCAATTTCTTTTCTTTTTTGCCTTATAACTAGCCTCCCTCACCATACTAAATCCCGCAGACTTGAGACATATAATACACATTTAATTGAATCCCTCAGTTTTGTGGTTATGTGTTACCCAGTAATACTATACAATAATATCGAAGACAAGGCTAACTCAAAAGAATACACGCTGTATGATTTTATGGATTAAAACATCAAAACCAGGAAAAACTAATCACCAGTATTAGAAGTTAATACACTGGTTACCCTTGAGGGTGTAGTGGCTGGAAGGTATTACCGAACAAAAATGAGTCCGCCTCTTGGTGAGTTGAAATCAGAGCCTTCACCAGAATTAGTTGTCACACAAAGTAAAGTTTATTTACCACAAATAAGGAGCCCATGGAGAATTATTTCCCAAAGCTATGGTTCCCCAAGCACGGGAAAGCAGGAGCATTTTATTTTGGATGGGGAATGAATATTTAAAAGGGAGAGGTGGGCATTCACTTGCTAAGGATTTGTTGGAACACATGCTTCCACATACATCACATGCTATGGTAATAACGCCTGAGCTTCTCCTGGGCAGAGATCCTAACATTAAAATTAAGCAAAGGTCATCTCTTGGGCACGTTTCAGCCCATCTGCACAGGCGTTGCTCTTGCAGTGTGGTCTGAACCGGTTCAGGGTGGTTGGTGATTGCATCTTTTAACATATCGGAAAAAAAAACAATTTGGAGTAATAGTTAAATGCTTCCAAATCCTTCCTTGAGTTGTTTATGGCAATTAGTCAGTGACAAAGGGAGCACAAGAGCTGTGTGCTTCCAAGTTCTGGCACTTTTCTAATTTTTGATCTGGGAGGGAGTAACACAGATGTGTTCACTTTGTGATCATTCATTGAGCTGTACACTCATGATTTATGCACTTTTTATGTTCCTCCAACTAAAATATAAGCACTAAATCCCTATCTTGGGCTCTGTTTTGTGGAGAATCCAGGCTAAGACAATAAAAAGTTAATTTGGGGGCTGGCTCAGTGGCATAGGGGTTAAAATTCACGTGCTCAGCTTCGGCGGCTCGGGGTTTCACAGGTTCAGATCCCAGGCAAGGACCTATGCACTGCTTATCAAGCCGTGCTGTGGCAGGCATCCCACATATAAAGTAGAGGAAGATGGGCATGGATGTTAGCCCAGGGCCAGTCTTCCTAAGCAAAATAGGAGTATTGGCAACAGATGTTAGCTCAGGGCTAATCTTCCTCACCAAAAATAAAACAAACAAAAGTTAATTTTAAAAAAGGTGTTCCACATTCTTATGCCAATAGATTACACATGAAGAGATTTACCTATATATGATATACATACATTTGTCTATGCATTAATCATTTTCTCCAGGCTGTCCATGCAGCGACAAAAAACTACTCCAGTATTTCAGTTTTCATTACTACTTAAAAAGAAAAGAAAAGAAAAAAAAGAACAATCACCAATGCAGAGGTCGCATAATGGGTTTGGGGATTCAACATTACACACTTTTTCTTAACTTTGTAGGTTCCAAGGAAACAAGACTCTGACTCTACTTCTACCCTGTTAAAGAGAACATCACAAGCCCAAAATGGCATCACTCATGCTAAAGCCCACAATACCAAACCTAGATTTAATACCTAATCTAATTGCAGTTTCAACCTCTCCCAGAAATTTAAATCTTAATCAACCAGTCTGGAATTTTCTGATCAGCACCAATGAGGTAATCTGTCACATAGGCCCTCTCCATCTCCCAGAGGAAGAGGAGGCAATCAATCTATAAGCCAGTCCCTTCCCTGCCCACCCACCCCTCAAGAAAAAGAAGATTCCTGACCTAAAATTAATCCTTTCTTTTCTTTTGCTAATAGCTCCTTTGCCGCACCCTTCTTCCTATAAAAACCTTCCATTTTGTACAACCCGTCCGAGTGCCCTTCTAGTTGCTAGATGGGATGCTGCCAATACATGAATTGTTTAATAAAGCCAATTGGATCTTCAAATTTACTTGGTTGATTTTTTTTTTAATAAGCCCAAGTTTGGTGGTAACTTCTTTATACATAGCTCTGCTTTGCTCTAAGCCACTGAAAACACTACTACATTTATAGTTTACCTAAATGCCACCCTTCCCCCATATCCTAAATTAATCTCATCTCTTCCTTTCTGTGATTAGACATCTCCTAGTTCTTCTGGTGTGCACTATCACTTGTGGCAACAAGTCAATAAACATATTTTGTTCAACTATATGTTTGTCTCTGGTGGTGTTTATCAGGTGGGCATTATCTACCTATCTATAGATAATATTTTATATTGCTGAACACACACACACACACTCTATGATATTATGATTTATAAGAAATATATATTTGGTCACCTCAGATGACCAAAATATATTTCTCACAAATATTTGTTCTTCGTCCAAGGTTCCTGGCTCACAGCTCCCAAAACCCTTGGAATTTCCTCTGGAACTTCCTTTGTGATAAGGGCAATGGGAGCTTCTTTTGTTATAATATTTGGTCTCAGTTCCTGAAATTGCTTCATAGCCATGAAGGTGAAATAGGTGTCTTGTTATTCATGACAAGCCCCTTTCCCACCATAACTGGGTTTACGTTAATGATGTGACTTTTGGAAAGCACCTAAGGTTTGGGGCTGGTCACCAAAGAAACAACCATGTGATTAGATGGTTGGAACTGTGGGGGATCAGAATTTGCCACTGAAAAATGTGCCTCTTTTCCTTGATTTTTTTTAAGAACAAAAGACTCAGAAAGAAACTTTGACCCTCCCTCTAACTGCCTAAAAGAATTTAAGATAGAAGTCCTGTCCCAGGAAGGAGCTATCACTGCAGATAACACTAGGTGTGGTAGACAGGAAGACACCTAGCAAGGCCCATTTTATCAAAGTTCTCTCTCTGGTCCCATTGTCTAGAGATGGCCCAGCAACATTTGTTTACCAACCTTTTACTTTTCCATCTCCATGTGAGTTACCTTCCTCCTCTTTGAAGTCCCAAACCACTACCCCCAACATCCGCCTTTGTCTTTAACTAAAGATAGTATTAAAGGTAGTGGCTTCAGCCATTTTGGCAAGTTACTCAGTTTTCTTGAGTTTCTCCCATGTATACATGTTGTTAAATTTGTTTGATTTTTCTCCTGTTATTCTGTCTCATGTCAATTTAATTCTTAGACCAGCCAGAAGACCTAGAAGATAGAGGAATATTTCTTCCTCCCCTATAGAACTTTTAGTCCCAACCTCTGAACTCCAGAGAAGGGAGAGGGGCTGGATGTTGAATCAATCACCAGTGACATATGATTTAGTCAATCATGCCTATGTAACGAAGCCTCCATAAAAACCCAAAAGGACAGGGTTCAGAGAGCTTCTGGGTAGGTGAATGCGTGGCGGTTCAGGGAGAGTGGTGCACCCAGAGAATACAGAGTCTCCAAGCCCTTTCCGCCTACCTTGCTCTATGCATCTCTTCCATCTGCCTGTTCCTAAGTTATATCCTTTTATAATAAACTAGTAATCTAGTAATAAAATGTTTCTCTGAGTTCTCTGAGATGCTCTAGCAAATTAATTGAACCCAAGGAGGGGGTCATTGGCATCTTTGATCTATAGCTGGTTGGTCAGAAGCACAGGCAACAAACTAGAATTGTGACTGGCGTCTGAAGTGAGTGGGGAGAGGCAGTCTTTTGGGACTGAGCCCTTCATCTGTGGAATCTGATGCTATCTCTGAGTAGATAGTGTCGGAATTGAGCTGAATTGTAAGACACCCTGCTGATGCCTGAGAATTGGTTGGTGGTATGGAAACTCTGCCCCCTGCAACACATGCGTGTTGGAATTGATGGTCAGAACCATTTTACAGACACACACATGTATGCATATATTGCTGAATCATTTGAAAGTAAGTACTTGATGTCGTAACACTTGGTTTCTAAATACTCAGCATACATCTCCTAAGAATGACATTCTCCTATATAACCTCAGTAGTATTATTATATCCCAAAATTTATTCTTATAATAATCCAATAACTAGTTCCTCAGAAACTCTGATATCAAGCTATAAATGTTGTACATTTCTTGGAAAGACATAATTGTAACAAGATGTCTTAGATAAATGGATCCTAATTCTGCACCAATGTTTATTATTCATGAGGGAAGTAGCCTAGATCTTGTGTTAGTTTGACATAGCACAGTTTGAACCATCTATATATTCCAGGGAAAGTAATGTTGCCCCAAATCAATATCCCCCTAAATGCAGATGTTGATTTATTCAGACAGCCATAAAACTCAGACAACATAAAACAGTTGTCTATTTATTGGATGGTCCAAATTGATAATTTAAGCAGAGATATTTCAAGACATTTTCAGATATAAACCATGAAACAAAAACACCAAGTAAAATATGTGAGACACAAATAGAAAGCAATTGATCTGAGGCTATTACTTAGATATAACAAACAAGGTTTTATCATATTAGAAATACCCACATGTCCACAGAGAATAGAGGGCAATGTTTGCTCCCTGCTTCCTCTCACGTTTCTCTCTTCTTCTCTACTATGGGAAGAAACTTCTTATTTATTTATGAGAATTCTTAGTCACTGTAATGAAAAAAGTCATGCTGAACTCTAGTCCTTTCTTCTCCAGATCCCTCGAAGGCTAGCGCACGTTCTCAGGCTGTATTTTCAACTGCAAGACGTCTTATTGCCTGATAGTCATCTATCCACAGACTTTGCACGAGACTAGCATCCTTGTAAGGTAACATTTTTTTCTTTTCCATTCCAAGCATTTAGGACTTTCTTAGCTTTTTCCTTAAGGCTAATGTATTAATTCAGGGTGAATAAATGGGTGAGGGAGTAGAGGAATATATAAATAAAGGAAAGAACAGTAGATGCCGCTTACTAGTTTATAGCTTCTGTTTTCCAAAGTCCAAAGAATAAAATACCACTAAAGAGGTTATGATAAGTGCTACAGAAAGAAATGTCAAGAGAGAAGAGTTCCTAGTGTACAGAGTACAAGATGGGACATGGAACAGACGGAGTAATCATGATGATTAAAGAATAGGAGATGACCTTAGGGACTTTTTTTTAAATTGTGGTAACATCGGTCTATAACATTATATAAATTTCAGGTGTACATCATTATTTTTTCGATTTCTGTGTAGATTACATCATATTCACCACCCAAAGACTAATTACAACCCATCACCACACACACGTGTCTAATCACCCCTTTCGCCCTCCTCCCTCACCCCTTCCCCTCTGGTAACCACCAATCCAATCTCTGTCTCTATGTGTTTGTTTGTTGTTGCTTTTATCTTCTATTTATGATTGAGATCATACAGTGTTTGACTTTCTTCCTCTGACATATTTTGCTTGGCATAATACCCTCAAGGTCTATCCATGTTGTCACAAATGGCCAGATTTCATCATTTTTTTTATGGCTGAGTAGTATTTCATTGTGTATATATACCACATCTTCTTTATCCATTCATCCCTTGATGGGCACCTAGGTTGCTTCTAAGTCTTGGCTGTTGTGAATAATGCTGCAATTAACCTAGGGGTGCATGTATCTTTACACATTCATGTTTTCATGTTCTTTGGATAAATATCCAGCAGTGGAATAGCTGGATCATATGGTAGCTCTATTCTTAATTTTTTGAGGAATCTCCATACTGTTTTCCATAGTGGCTGCACCAGTTTGCACTCCCACCAGCAGTGTATGAGAGTTCCCTTCTCTCCACATCCTCTCCCACATTTGTTATTTCCTGTCTTGTTAATTATAGCCATTCTTATGGAAGTGAGGTGATATCTCATTGCAGTTTTGATTTTCACTTCCTTGATAGTTAATGATGTTAAACATCTTTTCATATGCCTGCTGGCCATCTGTACATCTTCTTTGGAGAAATGTCTGTTGTCTTTGAGGACTTGAAGAAGATTCCTCTGATCCTGAAGGAGAGGGGATGCCGGGTAGGTGATGAAAACTGAGATGTATATGAGACTCAGGAAATGGGACCTGGCTAATGAAACAAAAGCCCAGATGGTTGTTTTTGGTCCAAAGAGTTTAGGCCTTCTCACTTTCCAGGTAGAGATCCTTGGAACAAGGACCTGCTTTATTAGATGAACACCAAAATTACTCCCCAATCCCAAATCTTTGTCATGATATAGACATCTGCTTTGGGGGTTCTGCGACAGGTGTAGAAGGGATGACTTTCTACCTCTTAGCAGAATAAGATCTTATAAGAAGAAATTAACTTGAGTGACATCAGCAAGATGGTGGAATAGGAAGCCCCAGGGCCCCATGCCCGGAGGAAAATACCAAATTAACAACAACATAAAGACCAAATTGCCTTTGTGAGACCTCCAGAAACCAGTTAAGAGGTCACAGCACCCCAGGTGAGCACAAAGCCAAGAAGAGATGCAACAAAGTGGGTAGGAAAATGTGTGGCATTTTACCCAGCCTAGCCACACTCGCACCCTGGCACAGTGTGGTGCATTCAGGAGAAAACTCCCAACTATTATCTTCTTTCCTCTGGAGGGAAAGAAGAATGAACCATGTTTCCAGAATCATGACTTTTGAAGAGCCTGCCAGGGGTACTGGTTTCTGTCTCAACTCACTCGGAAAGCTGATGGGAACCAGCATAGTTTGGATGTGAGGTTGAGGGTCGCTGAGAACAAAGGCAAGCACCATGGCTTGTTACAGCACCACAGAGACTGCAGGATCTCAGACAGACACCAGAGAAAGAAAGAGAGTATGGACTCCCGAGAAGACGCAGGCAAACCTCTGTAACTGGGAGGTTTACATGCACGAGCTCAGAGAAGAGCCACCCCCAGAAGAAGTTTGAGAGGTCTCCAGAATCTCTAGCCATACTGACTGGTGAAGGTCTTCCTCTTTATGAAACTAGTCTGTAGAGGAAGTGGCATTTTTTTTTTCAAATGCCCAAATATCAATAAAAGACCACAAAGCATACAGAGAAACAAGAAAATGTGGCCCAACCAAACCAAAATAAGTCTCCAGAAACTGACCCTAAAGAAAAGGAGATCTATGAATTACCTGATTTCAAAAAGATTCACACACTCATATTCATTGCAGCATTATTCATAGCAGCCAAGAGGTGGAAACAACCCAAATGCCCATTGACAGATGTATGAATAAACAAAATGTGGTATATACATACAAAGGAATACTATTCAGCCTTAGAAAAGAAGGAAATCCTGTCACATGCTACAACATGGATGAACCTTGAGGACTGTATGCTAAGTGAAATATGCCAGTCAAAAAAACACAAATTTTATATGATTCCATTGATATGAAGTGTCTAAAGTAGTCAAATTCTTAGAAACAGAGAGTAGAATGATGGTTCCAGGGGCTGAGCATGGAGGAAATAGAAACTTATCCTTCAATGGGTATAGAGTTTCAATTTTGCAAGAAGCTGAAAAAGTTCTAGAGCTCTTTGCACAACAATGTGAATATACTTAACACTACTGAACTATACACTTAAAAATGATTAAGAAGGTAAATTTTATTTTATGTTTTTTACCATAATTAAAAATACAGAAATTAACTTGACTAGAAAAAAATAATGCTTTGTTTCTTGCACATCAGCCTTTACACAGAAGTCACAGAAGACCCTTTCACTTCTTGATCAGTGGTTCTCAATGTAGGAGTGAGGAGATTCTGTTCCTCCTCCATTTGGGAATATTTGGCAATATTTGGTGACATTTCTGGTCATCACTTCTGGGGTGGGGCTTGTTACTGGCATCTAGTGACTAGAGATCAAGTATCCTTCTAAACATCCTACAGTTCACAAGACATCACCCCCCGCCCCAAAACAAAGAATTATCCAGTCCAAAATGTTATTAGTGCTTCTTTTGAGAAGCCCTGTCCTGAATTATTAATCAGTGGGTGTCATTGTTATTTTATTCCTTCCCCTTCATGTTGGTTTAGCAGAATTCAGGCTTTGGAAGCAACAGACGGTCGAGGCAGTGTGGGAGATCAAAATCGGTCACCTTGACGGACATTTGACCTCCCCCACTAACTGCCTAAAGAATTTAACATAGAAGGCCTGTTCCAGGAAGGAGCCATTACCATATGATAGCTGTAATATAATGTAAAATAGACACAGTAAGAAAGGCACCAACAAGCCCATCTTATCAAAAATTCTGTCTCTCCAGCCACATTCTCTATAGGTGGCCCTGTAAAGAGTTGCCTGACAAACATTTGCATTTCCATCTCCATGTGAATTGTCTTATTCCTCTCTGAAATCCAAAACCACTACCCATCAACACCATCCTCACCTTTACCTGAAAATCCTTAAGCAAGCAGCTTAGTCAGAATGATGAGTTTGCTCAGTTTCTACTGTTTTCTGAGTTTCTCCCATGTACACGTTGTTAAATTTTGTTTGATTTTCTCCTGCTATTCAGTCTCATGTCAATTTAATTTGCAGCCCAGCCAGAAATGACCCAGAGTGGGTAGAGGACAGTCTTCCTCCCCTTCAGCAGGATGGGTCTAAGTTGAGAGAATAGAGAGAGGAGTCTCTTGTTCAGACATTACTGAAGCCCAAAAGAAAAAAAAAAAGAAGAAAGAGGAGGAGGAGGAAGGAGGGTTGTGGAGGGGAGATTGGTATTGGGATTTTGGATGGGGCAGGTGTAGAGGGAAGACAGTAAATAGACCATTTTGGGGCCTCTAATCTGTAGGGTTCTCTGCTAAGCACCTCACGTGTGTTGTCTCATGCAATCCTTGTAACTTCTCTGAGGTCATTTAAAATTATAATAGCACAGCAAGAAAAATAGACTGGAGAGGGAATCTTGGCTTGGGTTGATAGATTTAATTGGTTATTAGCAAATTCTACTGAAGGGAATGTGTTTGTGGTTGTCTCTTAAGGGCCTGGCTCCTCCTTGGTCAAAGCCCAGGAGGAAAGCTCTACCCCACTATTTCACTGGGTGCTGGGATGGTGCTCAGGGCTCAGGACATGATGGGGAAACACCAGCAGGTGCCTTGGGAAAGGAGAGGGGGCGCCAAAGGCCGAGAGAGGGGGTGGAGGTTCTTCTGCTTGTCTTCCACAGCTTTCTGGGCGAGTTTGTTCCCTCTTCAGACTCATTGCTAGAGTTTAAGGCAAGGTGATTGCATTTAGTGATCTGTGTCATTCTGTTCTTGAGAACTTAAGCCAACATTAATGGTGTTTCTTAACTCATTTCTTTACCAGAAGAGTTAATGTATGGAGTTAAGTGCAGAACCCATGGCCTGCTGAGGTGACGGTGATGGTTCAGGCTGTGTTCCTGAGCTCTTTCTGGCATTCCCCAAGGAAAGGAGGAAGCTTGTGGAGTGGGGCGGTTCAGCAGCTGTGACTGGCTCTGGCTCTGTTACTCTTGCCCCATACATCAAAATCAGCTTCCAAAGAATACCCGCCTAAGGGCTTGAAGGGGCACAGGAACCCTCTGTTTCACAAAACTACCCCAAGGATGAGTTTGTTGAATTTGGCAAAGTCCTACTGAATCCTCCCCATCTGTACCCCTACCCAGTTTCACCACTTCCCTAGAGGTGCCCAACCTTTCCAGAGGGCAGTGATCTATTACTAGAGAAAGAGAGAGACCAGAGAAGAAGGTGACTCTGTAGGGGGCAGTAATTAGGCAGTGAGCTGAAAGGCTATGTTCAGCCTGCCCAGAGCCTGAGGAATTGGAAAAAAGAAAAAATATGTCTGAATAACAAAAAAAGATATTTCTATGTTCTATTATTACTATTATTAGCTATCTATTATTTAATGATCCTGGAAAGCATTATAGTCATTATTCCTACAGTTAGCTATATATTATTGAATACTATTTTTTATCGATATTCCTACTACAATCAATATTACTATTACTAGTTACATATTATTGAATGCTCCTTGGAAGCAGTAAGCCTTTTATAAACACTGTCTCTAATCTTTATAACAAATCTCCAGTGTTGACACAGTTCTTCTATTTAACAGATTAGAAACCTGAGGTTCAGAGAAGAACACACACCTGTCTAATATTAAGGGGCTAGTAATTATTGGGGTGGCAATTGACACATAGAGCTCCATGACTCCCGTATTTTCCCAATCATTAGCTGGTTCTATTTTTCTGAAGATGCTAGGAGTTTAGAAAAAAAGGAAGTGTGGGCACATTTCACAAATCCACAGTCTGTAAGTATCACATCCTCTGTAGCTGTAAACACTGGACTAAGGAAGGAGTAGAGACTTTCAGAAGATGAAGACAAGTAACAAATTCTGATAGGACTGTAGGAGAACACAGAGTTAAAACCTCCTGGAAGTTTTGGAGAGCTTAGCTGGAACCAACGGGCTGGTCCTTGGGCACAGGTAGGCAATGCTGGGAGACTTTTCTCACTCACCACTCCCCTGATGTGACTTCCTTAGAGGGGATGTGTGGTTTGAAGCTCCTTGAGAGAGGTTAAGAGACGCTAGAGTATTTTGGAAATAGAATGGGAAAGGGACAGAGTATCTGCTTGTAACTGTTTCTGCTGTTTTCTAAATGCATGGTCTTGGTGTGTCCCTTCCCTAAGGTCATATGATTAATGCAAGCACAGCTCCTGCCTCTTTAGATGTTCTCAGGCCATGAGCAAACTGGACAGTCCAGGCACTGAGAATGGTGCAGTGAAGAGAGATCCAAGCTGAGCTCGGCCACTAATATCACAGGCCAATTGGTTCTTAACACTGACAAGTGGAGGGTCCAGGTCTTGAACCTAGGTTTTATGACTCCAAGTCTGTTCTCAAACCACTGCATACAGCTGCTTCTCTGGATTGAATAAACTCTGACACAGGCTGCTATTGCCAGGTGGGAAGGAGGAAGAGGCAGCGTGATCTAGCGAATAGTGCAAAGGCTCCAGACTCAGATAGCTAGGATCCAACCCTGGCTGTACAGCTTCCC
Organism: Diceros bicornis minor; assembly: GCF_020826845.1. Classification (NCBI taxonomy): domain Eukaryota; kingdom Metazoa; phylum Chordata; class Mammalia; order Perissodactyla; family Rhinocerotidae; genus Diceros; species Diceros bicornis. The sequence continues at coordinate 13,217,400 of NC_080770.1, forward strand.
AGTTGTGTGAACAGGCTTGAGTCATAATTATAACTGCAAATATTTCTTCAGCATTAACTCTATGCCATGCATATATGCAAAGTGTGTATTATTTCCATTCATAATAAACTTTTTGACTCTGAGTTTCCCTAAATATTACGTGGTTTTACTAACTAACTAACTAACACACAGTGTTGTTGTAAGAATTGAAGGCACTGGAGGAAAATGTCTAATAAATTATGATAAAAATATATAAGATTAAGTCTACTAAATATTATTATTGGAATGAAAAACTGAGCAGAGTTAGAGAGTCTGAGCAGTACAGAATCTGATTAGGAAAACGTTGATGAATAGAACCCTTCTTACATCTCATGACTGGTAGGGAATTCTGAGGGTAAAATTCATGGAATATATGGCAATTCAGATGTTGTAGGTAAGACTAAGGGAAAGAGAGATTTCTACATATTGCAAGTTTTGTGTGACCATGTGCCTCTGAACATTGAGATCTCTCAAGATTCATACTGCTGCCTCTCTGTGATGTGTTTATTATCTATAATGAATGGGCAGTGCCAAACATTATGGAAAAATATTCATGAAACCAAAGTTTGGTGGTTTTCACAGCTTCATACCACCAGCTTCCTTCCTTAAAGGACAAGTCAAGTTTGGATTAATGGGCAAGTACTGGCTTACAGTTTTGCGAGCCAAACCTGGGAGCTCTGTATTTTTTAAGAGCTGAATTTATTTTCTCTTCCAGCATTGGCGGCACCATCATGATATCACAACCCATGACCAACGAGACCTTTGTAGTTCTCACACCAAATGGCATCACTTTCCTCCAAACAGAGAGCCCCAAACCCGCCTACCAGAGTCAGGGCAGCCTAAAGAAACAGCTAAAGGTAGAGGTCAAAGTTCTTGGGGTAAGCCCAATTCAGAACATGTTGGAGTGGGATGGAGGGGTGGGGAAGGGAAGAAACTATGTATATCTTGGGACTAGAGACGCACTGTGAGTGTGGAGACTCTTAAGTTTTGCAAGAGGGTCTCCAGGTTGATCTGAAGATCAATGGAAGCCACTTGGAGAGCCATTTGAACCCTCCCTAGAACTTTTTCCTATAAGACGGTTTTAAAAATGTTTTCCCCCTCTTCTGAATATAAGCAATTGAGTTTTTTGCTGTTGTTTCTGTATTGTAGCAATAAAGTATTTCTCTACATTTTCTTTTTTTTTAACCACTTTATTGAGGTGTAATTGGCATATAAAAAGCTGTCCATCTATATATTTTTTATAAAAGTAATTGTGGTAAATAATTGCATATTTTATGTACATTTTTTTCTATGTGTTCACCAATGGCATGCTTAATAATCTGACTGATTTTTTTGAAGGGAATTTTTCCCTCGCTGCAAATTACAGGAAAAAATAAACTTCCTTCTTCTCTTTTCTCCTTCTCTTTTGAAAACAGAAATGATATTTACTTTTTGTTTGTTTCTCTCATTTCATGGATGATTTATTAAAGAAACTCTGTGGAGTGAAGGGAGGAGGAAAGGAAAGTGTATACGTATGGCTGGGAGGAAAATATAGAGTTTTGCTTCCTAGACTTGTCTCTGCAGGTGTATGATCTGAGGTGAGGCAATCCATTTGACCAGGTTTCAGAACCGGAGAGGACTGATTGCCTTGCCTGAAATATACAATCATGTGGTAACTGCGAGGCTCATGTGACCTAAGATTTAGAAAACTGCTTGGTAAATGTTAACAGAGCTATAAATGTCTGAGGTGGTTGTCAGGGAGGAAAACTTTATCTCTTAAGCTAGAGCTTCAGGATCCTCAGCTGTAGAGACACGAACTGAAGAGGTCAAAGAGCTGGACAGAGGGCCAGGCTCTATATTGCTGTGTCCATTGGGGTCTGGGGGATGTAAGGAGGAGCTTCCCCCATCGCCAATGCTCAGGAGAGTGCAAGGGCTTTCAGATGTTCCCTGTTCTCATAAGAGGTAGAAGAAGAGTTAGTAGCAATGGAATCAGCGAGCCAGGGAAAACAGATTCTAGCACTTGTCATGAGCTGGGAGCAAGGATCACAGGCAGACAAGGGCAGAGAGGCATAAATGCCTGAAGGCTCGCTGAGCACCTGCCAGATGGCCAGAGACAGTAGTTTTCTGTGGCACAACAGCATCTTCTCCAAAATATCTTTTCATAGTTCTCACTCCAGAGCTTTTATAGTGTCTGTATCTTCACTGGGATCCTGCAGAAGGTAATAACTCAGGAGCACCAGGGAAGAGATGAAGAGGTCTTGTCTTCACAAATGCTGATTTTAATCCTCCGTCTCCCTTCTTCCAACAGACTATCCAGATCCTGTGTGGGATGATGGTGTTGAGTTTGGGAATCATTTTGGCATCTGCTTCCTTCTCTCCACAATTTACCCCAGTGTTTTCCACTCTGTTGAAGGCTGCTTACCCATTCATAGGAGCCTTGTGTGTGAGTAAAGATCCTTAGGAGGACAACATGGGATGGAAGTGGGAAGAAGATGCCAATAGTTTAGGCTCTTCACCTGTCACCTTGCCAGGAGCAAGGGGTCAATGGTAGAGCTTGTTCTCCTGTGTGTGTAGCCCAGGTAAGAATTGAGTAGGGTGGGAAGGCAGAAGTCACCTGATTTTAAATCTATTTCTTAGCTGACTCAAATAATCATTTCTTTTGAAGATCATCTTACTTTTCACCTCATCATCTTGAGCTATGATGAGGCTAGTTGCTTCTCTCCAGGTTTAGGCAAAAATCCATGAAGTGGAATAAAGTTGGGTTGGAGCCTTCTATACAGTAAAATGAGCACCAGTGAAAGACACCACACGCTTACAGATAAACTCACACATCTCTGGGGAAATCACGGAGGAAGGAGCATTTTCATCTCCAAACACTTTTAAAATGATTTTTGCTGCATTTAGTGGCACTCAGGGCATGCTGAGCAGATGTCTATGCTTTAGTGTTGGCCTGGAAATTCCTCTGAAACAGCTTCAATTCTCTGGTATCAAGGGGAATTTAGTGGTTCTTTTCTCAGAGAATATCTTTCTCCTAGATTAATAAGGATGAGTCTTCCTCACAATTAAGCTTCTCTTTCGTAGTTTTTTCGTAAGCTTCACACGACTCAGTAGCTATCACTTGTCTCTCCTACACTTGTTTCTTTGTCTGATGCATCCTGAAGTCCACCTTTTTCTTCATCTGGTCCTTTTTTCTTCTCTTATTAAATAAAGTCAACACTTTATTTGGATTTCACAAGTTTTTCTGAAAGGTCTTTTTTCTGTTCCAAGATCCCATCAAAAGATAGTACATTACATTTAGTCATTATGTCTCCTTAGGCTCCTCTAGACTTTCTCAGACTTTCCTTGTCTGACGACTCTGATAGTTTTGAGTAGCAGTGATCAGGATTTTGGTAGAATATCCCTAAATTTTTGTACATCTGTTGTTTCTCTCATGTTTAGAATAGGGTGATGGATTTTTAGGTGGAAGACAACAGAAGTGAAGCGTCATTATCATCAGTTCATCTCAAGGGTATACACTATCTACATGATTTGTTGCTGATGAAGTTAACCTTGATCACGTGGCTGAGATAGTGTTTGCCAGGTTTCTCCACTATGAAGTTACTTTCCTCTCTCCTCTTTCCATACTCGACTCTTTGGAAGCAAGTCACTAAGCACCAAGTCATTAAGCCCACATTTGGAAAGACATCTTGTCCAATTTTTAAGACCCAGGATTTATTTAGGCAGACCTAAATTACTTAATGCTGGGACCACTGGAACTACAACTTTTCTCTTCTCCCTGTTCTGTTCCCATTTTTCCATTGTCAAAGTATTTTTTGTTACTTAGCTGTCCAAAATCTATTAGCTTATGAATACTCTAGAGAGTGAAAATAATATCTTTGATTTTCTGAACACAGCCTTAAAGGTTTTCTGCCACCCAGCCTCATCCTTTCTCCATTCTCAATTACCATTCTACTCTATCCTGAGGGAGCCACCAACTTAAAATCAATGTCTGTGGCCTCCTGTATCTGTCAGCTTCCCCTATTCTTCTCTTTTTCCATACTGTTGCTTTTGTGTTCTTCTCTAGATAACATCTAACTCCAAAACTTTCTTCCCTCAATTAGAAAAACCTTCTTTCCTGGCTTCTAAGTTTCTTGTTTTATTTTTTGTCATAGATTCCCACTCATATCTGCCTTTCCTCATGCTTTTCTGAATACTCTATGGGCAAAATTGTCATATCTAGGTATTTAATTGGGTCTTGCATCATTGGTCATTTAGTCCTAGGACTTTTCCCATAGGAATTTTCCATAAACACCTTGATAATAATGTGGTAGCTACATCTATGCATAGAAACTGACCTGGCTATTTTCTCTCTTTTCTGAGTAGTTTGTCAGCTCTGGATGTCTATCAATTATCACAGAGAGAAAGTGCACTAAGACTTTGGTGAGTATGAGAACCATAACCCACAACTTGATGGATGGAAGTAAAACAGGGAGAACTCTTCAAGGTCAATGTCTCCACTTGGCAGAATTGGAAACTAAGTTTCAGAGCATGGAAGAGCTTTGGAAGAGTTAGGAGTTGTGTCTTGATCATCCATATTCCTGCCCAGTGCACATTCCTCCAACCACTGTACCCTAAATCGTAGTCTGCTTTTGGGGTATTGTATTATATCCTAGACCAGTGCCCAGGAATCCAGTCTAGAAAAAAATCTCTCCCCTTATGATGCCCTTTTGGTGGTAAGTGGACTTTAAATTTAGGTTTTCCATGATGAAGAAGCTGACAGTGTTATAAAGAGGTCTATTTGTTGTGGAGTCACTGTTTAAACCTCTCTGACAAACCCCTTGAGAAAACCCAGTCAAAATGTCATTCGTGTGAAGAATTATCTCTCATTCTTTTATCTATCTGATCTGAAAGCTAATACTTTTGCTGGACTTAGTATGAACTCTGGAGTCCTGAAAGTTGTCATTAGTCATTTGTATTGGCTAAGAAAATGACTTCACCTGCTTTAATTCTTTCCAGAGAAAACTAGAATTGGAAGTGGCAGGGAGAAGAAAGCTAGATTATAGGGAGAAGACTTTCTAGTCTGTAAAGGTTCACCAAGTCTTCACTCAATCTTATATCCCTCAAGTAGTTTGATATTTGGGGTCACGTGTGAGAATGTCATATAATACAGTGGCATAGAAACTCAATTTGTAGCTCTGGCTACAAATATCTCCTGAAGGCAGCAAGAAGTCAGAAAGAATGCGCAGGATAATGCCAATATCTCTCTCTCTTTCATTAGAATCAGAGATGATTATTTGGAACTCTCTCTTATACCCAAAACAACTAGATCAGTGCTGTCCAATAGAACTTTCTGTTAGGATGGAAATGCAATAGCCATGCTGTCCAATACAGTAGTCACATGTGGCTATTGATAACTTGAAAGGTAGCTAGTTCAATTGAGCAACTGAATTTTAAATTTTATTCGTTTACTTTATGTATAAGTAGTCCATGTGGCTAGTGACAACCATATTGAATAGCACAGTACAAGAATAATGTTTCTAGGTTTTCAGGGAGAAGCATATAGGGCTCTTACCCTAGGAAATAACAATATCACAACGAATACGGCAGCAAGCACAAGGATACAGGACGAGGTCTCAGGGTCGGCTCAGGCTCACCAGAGTCATCCATCTTGTATTGAATTCTACTGTGATCACACATTATACCAGCCCTTTTTGAAATTGAAGAAGAGAGCTCTCCAGAACAAACCTAAATTATTTGAAGAAATATATACTCCAAACATTATGACTGTTGCTGGCTATCTGGAGGCCTAGAAACATGTACTTTAGTCATTATTTGGGGGAATTGGTGTTTGAAGGAGAAAAGTTCCCTGATTATCCTCTACTGTGCCCCAGAGATCCAACTACTGAGTCCATAAAAGAAGAATCCTAGCTAGGATTAAGTAATATTCTAATTTATGGCTATCGGGTGTGCCCTGGACCACATCTATTTATAATTACAGCTTTCAGAACGGTCCTAGCTCAATTCCCCCTCTGTGAGTTGGGTAGAAGGGAAGCCATTTCTGAAATCAGTATATTTATTCCCCTCACTTCTTAAATGTAGAAATGAGATCCAGAGTGGGAAATGAAATTGAGGAACTGAATACTCAAGAAAACTGGAAAGTCGGAGGCAAAGCTACCACTGTGACTTCCATTTCCTCCAAAACTACCACTGTGGCCAGATCTCTTTCTTCTACCTCACACTGCTGCTCACGCATTACACTATCCTTGGGCCTGAGTCTAGAACTCTGCCTATGGCCATCCATACTTGGATGGCCCTGAATGTGGCCAATCATAAAACTGTCCAGACTCTAGGGCCCTCCTGAGACTGAGAACTATCTCCTCATACTTATCTTTGGGTGTGCGTGATTTTAAGAGAGGTGATGTGCCAGGAGGAGTGACCTGCTTCACCTACCTCCTCTGTGTGACTGATGCTTCCACGAGGAGTTTCTGAGTAAGCAGGGGGAGAGAGAAGTCACATCTGCTTTGGTCACACTCTCTTGGGGATTTTGTAGGCATAGCTTCTTGGAGCCCTGCTGTCAGTCCAGAATAAAGAATTTAGGCAAGCAACATTCTCTGCCACCCTACTGAAGTCCTGCTTAGAAAGGAACATTTCATTTATTCATTCACTTAGCCAAGATTTACCTTCTAGGTTGAGAGATGTTGCTAGGCACTGGGTTTAAGTCTATCAATCCTAGACCTCCTGAGGGACACAGATAAGAAAATAAATTTTTGCAATGCACTGGCAAAGAGGTTAAGAGACATTTGTTGCTCATTAAGAGTGGTCTTCACTCAACATTTCTTTTTCAGGTTCAGAGCAGCCTGGCTGCAAACATTCTGAGTTCTGTATTTGCTCTGGTGGGTTTCATTCTCCTCTCTGTCAAACTGGCTGCTTTGGATCCTGCCTTATGGAAGTGTGCCTTGGACAAACAGCATACACCAACTGAATACTATTATGACCCCTATGAAAACAACGACTGCCCCAAGGCCAAAGCTATTCTGGTTGTAAGTATTTTTAGATGGGATGTTCCAATCTTATAAGGTTTCTGAAAGCCATGATTTCTTGTTATCCCTTCTTTTTAAAACTAAAAACTATCCCTTCTAATTCTTTCTAGTTTGAGCATCTCAGAGAAGGCCAGGGCTATGTAAAGGAGAGGGGACTACATGACTGAGATAAAGGGGCTAGGCTATGGGATTACATACTAATAGGGTGGAATGGAAGAGTAAATATCAAATACGGTTGATGCTGAAAAACTAAAACTCCTGGATAGAGCTTCTTACTAACCAAACTGATTCTATTGTTAGAGGCATAAAATATGACTTTGTCAAACTGAAAATCTTGGTACATGGAATATCTTTGCCTTCAGCAAGGCAAAGATAGCAGAAACACTCAAGTGATCAAGAAACATGTATGTATGTGCGGTGGGGTATTAATTTGGTCTGAGCAGACATCAGGTCCAGCACTCAGAAATGGAGATTAGGAAATATGAGATTTGAAGGTGAGGGTTTCTCCTTCCAGTTACCACAGTGACGAGCAGAATTGATCACGTGCAAAGGCAACATCATTGTTGTTTTTGTTATAACTTACGGGGGTGGATTTATTAAATTAGAAATATAGGAATACGGAGAATGTTAACTGATAATGACTGTCATTATTCGAGGAAGGAAAGCTATGAAATTTGGCTAACAGAAACAATATATCTTAAGTTGGCACATTAAGGGGCATGTGTATGGCCAGCAATACATTGAGGAAAAAACAGATAACACAAGAATAAAGAGGCTGCAGAATATCTGTTGTCCTGCAGTTATAAAACTGAGTTAAGTCAAGAACACAGTTGGAGGATGGCCAGACAAAAACAGAGATGGTCCAGCTCAGGCATGCACATCACTGCTTACGGAGGCTGGCCCCAGGTGCTTCTCCCCAGGCTCAGGACATTATAATGAGAAAAAGTACATGCAAATGTGGTTGATAGTTATTGGTATAAACCAACACATGGCAGAGCCAACTCCACCTTGGGAAAATTCTTCAGGGAAGTTTGGGAGGGATTTGTGTGGTAGATAAGGTACGAATTCATGATGGGATAATTTTCCATTGTAAATGAAAGGATTGTGTTGATCTTCCTTGCTGGGACAATTTCTAGGTGATGTAGACAAGTTGTATTTCCTTTTTGACTGTATATAAATAAACTAGAGGTTTGTGCACTCACGTTTTCTCTCCTGTTCTATCATGGCCAGCTCTGCATGAATGATGCCTCAGGACAGAAATGGTGGAACCTATCCTCTTGGTGTAGTATGTTTTTTGAATTGGTTTGGGTTGTTAGCAGCTATGGTAGTTTACCATCTTGATTGTTCGAACTCTGACTGCCATCAAGAGAGACTAAGAAAGCCCATTCAAAGAGGTTCAGATGTATAGAAAGGGGTGTTCATATTGAATTTTATAAAGAGCTTGCACAGTTAAAACCTCACTGATTCTCACAAATCTCTGAGAAGGAAATATCATGATGCACATTTGATAAACGAGGAAACAGAAGCTAGAGAATTAGATACTTGCTCAGGCTCACACAGCACTAAGCAGTAAAGGTAAAGCTAGAATACAAGCTGTTGTTTCTCAGTCCTGAGCATTATTACACCACTCTGCTTCCTCACTGAGTGGACAATGTGATCAGATTTAGCTATGTCTCAGAGAGGTAAGAACACATGTGTATAAAGTGGGTTAATGATTTAGTTACTGCTCATCCCTCCTCTTCCTCTCAGGGGAAGAAATGAGCAAAGGAATTAAATTGAGCCAATTGATGGGCTTGGAAGGGGCAGCGTTCTCTTCCTGATGGTATCCTTACTTCATTCTCTGATGGTTGAGGCGATCTTTGTCTCTACAGTCACCTCCCAACAAGGCATGAAGGCTTCGGTTCACACAAGCACTGTCAATCTTGTATTTCCTGCATTTCAGGGAACCGTGTCTGTGATGCTGATTTGTACACTGCTGGAGTTCTGCCTAGCTGTGCTCGCTGCTCTGGTTTGGTGGGAACAGTCTTGCTCTGACTTCCCTGGGGTGAGTGTATGGCCAGCCTCCCTGAGTTTTGCCTGGTGTGTCTCCATTTCTGGGCTGTGTTGAGCTATGTCATCAAGAGTGGCAGAAGGGACAGTCAACCGTTGGTCATGAGATATACATAGGAGGTGGTTTGATGGTGATGGGAGACAGTTAGATGAGGAAAGCAGACGGCAGTTGAGTAGCTGACCAGCTGAGGATTCACTGAATGGGAAGATACTTGAATCTAAGAAATCAACTTGTTCAATATTCCCATTTTGTAAATTCAGAAACTTAGGAAGCTTTGATTTATCCAAAATGTTATTAGAGATAGCAGAATGAATATAAGGCTAATAAATAAAGTAATTATTTAAAGAATTTAGCAACATGTAATACTTATCTTGGGATAGCTAAGAGTTCTAAGTATAAACTTTGGAGGAAATGGCATCAAGATGTATATAGTTGAACCTGAATCAAGTCTGAAGAACTGACACATTTTGTTTCTTCTAGAGTGTGCTCTTCCTGGGGCAGAGTCATGAGAATGCATACGGCATGGCCCCAACAGCACGTTCTGACTCTATATATGAAGAATTAGTGACTTCTTAGGGGAAAAATCCATCAGAAATGTGGTTTTATGATAATATATGAAAACCAACCAAAGAAACTCAACTCAAGAAAGCAAAGTTTGGGGGCCAGCCCAGTGGCATAGTGGTTAAGTTTGCGTGCTCAGCTTCGGCAGCCTGGGGTTTGCAGGTTCGGATCCTGGTCGCAGACCTGCACACCGCTTGTCAAGCCATGCTATGGCAGTGTCCCACATAAAGTAGAGGAAGATGGGCACGGATGTTAGCCCAGGGCCAATCTTCCTCAGCAAAAAGAGGAGGATTGCCAACAGATGTTAGCTCAGGGCTAATCTTCCTCATCAAAAAAAAAGAAGAAGAAAGAAAGAAAAAGAAAGCAAAGCAAACATAGGCTTTTATGTAATGAACATTAAAAAAAAAAACTTTTCGTTTTCTTGTCATTCAATATATGTGTTCAATGGGCATCTCTTGATTTGCCTGATATTATCTTCAGCCAATGTACAGAACTGTAAATTACCATTGACTAGACTGGCCAAATAGACCTTTCCGAGAAAACCAAGCAGAACGGTGATTCAGTGGATCATGGTGATTTAAGTAAAGGAGACAACTTTTTCTTGCACCCCTTAATTGCCAACAAGAGATAACTGATTTATTTTGGTGTTCAGACTCTTTTATGGTAGGCACTAGCGTTTCATTTCATGTATTTCACTCATTAGTCCATGCAAAGCAGCTGGCTACAATTAAGTCTCAGGAACTATATAAGTAATGGGCTTCGAAATAAAATATTTGATTACTATGATGTGTGTTTTATCAACACCATCAAGCAATGAAGTCAATTCTGACACTACCTGGAGATAGTGTCAAATCCCACAGGTTAAGGGCTCAGTCCCACTAGACTGCCACCCCCCCGCCCCTCTTCAGATGCCAATCACAAGTATATGTTGTTACCTGTGCTTCTGACCAAACGGCTATAGATGGGAGGTTCCCAAGACCCCCTCCTTAGGCTCAGTTAATTTGCTACAGCAGTTCACTGAACTCAAGAAATCCTTTACTTACTAGATTACCTGTTTATTTTAAAAGGATACAACACAGAAACAGCCAGATGAAGGAGGTGCATAGGGCAAGGCATGGGAAGGGGTGCAGAGCTTCCATGCTCTCTCTGGGTATACCACTCTCCCGAAATCTCCACGTGTTCACCAACCCAGAAGCTCTCTCAATCTTGTCTCTTTGGGTTTTTCTGGGGGCTTTATTATATAGGCATGATTGATTAAATCATTGGCCATTGTGATTGAACTCAATTTCCAGCCCCTCTCTTCTAGGAGGTCCAGGGGTGAGACTGAAAGTTCCAACCCTCTAATCCTGGTTGGTTTCCCTGGCAACCAGCCCCAATCTTTAGGATACCTAGGAGCTTCCCAAAATCACCTCATCAACATAACAAAAGACATCTTTACCACTCTGTCACTTAGGAAATTCCATGAATTTTAGGAGCTCTGTCCCAGGACCTAGGAGGAAGACCAAATATACATTTATTATAAATCACAATATCACAATTACACATTTTTTGAAAACTCATATTTCTACCTTTCCTTTTAAACACAAAGTAAGTCAACAATGATAGATATAAACCTAAATTTGAACTCCCTTCCTTCCCCCTCATCAAATATTCAAATAAAACAAATAAGCAAACAAAAGCTAACTGAATACTTACTGTTATTAAGAGACAACCAGTTCATTTTTTTTTTCTGATTTCAAAATAAGAAAGAACAATTGTTCAAATGTAAAGGTTAAGCCTTGACACACACAAATACACATGCACACTTACACACGCACACACACACACAGGTATAGAAAGAAATCCTCAATTTTATGAGCTCCAATTCTTTGAAAGATCTTCTCGTATATTCCCTACCCTGACCCACTGTATCAAGGTCATCCCTCTGGATCAGATCTGATGCTCAGACATTTTCCCTGATTTATTTTCCAATCTGAGAGTGAGATGTTGCTTCCTTTGGTTTTAGCTCTGTCTTCAAACTCTCTCCTTATTATGTCTCCTCCCTTTATTCTGCATCCCCCCACACACATACATACACACGTATGCACACCATTCCTCTTATTTGCCTGATTATGGACATTCAACATTTATTGAACTTTTTGGGTACCAGACACTATGCTTGATGCCAGAGTTTGAATAACATACACTCCTTACCCTCAAGGAGTTCACAATCCGTTGGGGGAAACAGAGATGATAATAAAATTAGAGAAGGATTATACAAGGCACTAATGAGCTACTAAACACACACTAAGTGTAATTTGAGCACAGAATAAAGAATACCCTGTGTTGCCTAAAAGAATGTAGAGGATAAACAAATGTGTATATATATGTGTGTGTGTGTGTATGTGTGTGCACGAGAGGGAGAAAGAGAGAGAAACACAGAGTTTCCTTCCTTTGAGAACTCCACCTTCCCAGTGGACATTATCCACTGAGGTTGTGTTATATATATATATATAAATATATATAATATTATATAAATATATATAATATTATATAAATATATATAAATTATATAAATTATATAAATTTATATAAATATATACAATATTATATATAAATTATATAAATTATATAAATTTATATAAATATATACAATATTATATATAAATATATATAATATTATATAAATATATATAATATTATATAAATATATATATAATATTATATAAATACATATATATATATATATATATATAACACTCCACTCACCGGCTGCAGAACATCCACACTTTTCCAGTGCACACATGAAACATTCCCCAACATCGACCATGTTGTAGGAAGAATTATGAAATGACTCTCAATGATCCTCACTCTTGTATAATCTCCTTCCAGAGTTTGAGTGAAACTGTGATATACATGTGATATACATGTGTATATCATAAAATATTACTCTCAGAATTATGTTATGTTATACAGCAAAGGGACTTGTGCAGATATAATGAAGATTACTAAGAAGTTGACTTTGGGTCAGTCAAAGGGAGATTATCCTTGTAGCCTGACCTAATCACATGAGTCCTTCAAATCTGGGTCTACAGGTCAGAGACAGGAAGTCAGAGATTCAAAGCAGCAGAGACATTCTCCTGTTGGCCATGAAGGGGCAGCTGCTGTGTCTTGGGGAAAGCTATGTGGCAGTGAATTGTCAATGGCCTCTAGGAGGCTCCCAGTGGACAGCCAGCAAGAAGATGAGACATCATTCTCAGAGTTGCAGGGAACTGAATGCTGCTAACACCCTGAATGAGCTTGGAAGCGGAGTCTCTACCCAGGAAGATATTGCATCCCCGCCAACACTTGATTTTAGCTATGTGAGACCCTGAGCAGAGAACCCATACACACCAGGCCCAACACTTGACCCAAGAAAACTGTGAGGTAGCAAATTTGGATTGCATTAAGGCACTAAGTTTGTGGTAATTTATTTGTTATACAGCAATAGAAAAATAATACAGATCATATGCTAGGTCTTAAAACAAGACTCAATAAATTTAAAAGATTGAGATAATATAAAGTATGTTCTCTGAACAAAACAGAATTAAATTAGAAATCAACAGCAGAAAGAAATTGTGAGAATCTCCAAATAACTGGAATTTAAAGCATTCACTTCTCAGTTGACCGTGGATCAAAGAAATCAAAAGGGAAAGAAGGAAATATTTGGAACAGAATACAAAAGGAAACACGACATAAAAATTTGCAGGATATAGCTAAATCCTGGTTCAGATGAAAATTTATTGCTATAAATGCCTATATCAGAAAGCCAAAAAGGCCTCAAATCAATAACCTAAGCCTTCTCCTTATGAAACGAGAAAAAGGAGAGCAACCTATATCCAAAGTAAGCAGAAATAAGGAAATAATTAAGATTAAACTGAAAATCAAGGATTAGAAAACAAAAAATAACATAAAAAAGTCAATGAAACCAAATTGGCTCTTTGAAAATAACAAAATTGACAAACTTGAGCTAGACTGACCAAGCAAAAATGAGAGAGAAGACACATATTATCAAAATCAGTTATGAAAGAGGGGACATCACTACCAACTCTATAGAAATCAAAAGCATTATAAGGGAATTATAATTACAATTATACATAATTATGAACTTATAACTATATATAATTATGAACAACTTCACGCCAACAATTTACATAATTAGATGAAATGAAAAAAAAGACATAAATTAACAAAACTGACCTAAGAAAAATTAGAGAACATGAATATATAATAAGTAGAGAAATTGAAATAAAATTCAAACACTTTCCTACCAAGAAAAGCTCAGACCCAAATAACTTCACTTGTAAATCCTATCAAATACTCAAAGAAAAAATAATACCAATCCATTAGAAACTTGTTCTCAAAAGAAAGGAGGTGGGGACACTCACAATTCATGACATGAGGCCAGTATTACTCTGACACCAAAGCTAGACAAAGCCACTAGAAGAAAAGAAAACTACAGAAAAATGTGCCTCATGACTGCCATTTTCCATCCTCCTGAGGTCACAGAGGCAAAGTCAAATAAGATGCTCCTTCTGGTGATGCCTCTTTTATCACAGTATCAGTTGTAACCTATGTGAGGGGCATCCCATTTGGGAGATGGTTTCAGTCTTTGTATAGCCATTCTGATGCTGCCAGCATCTCCAGTGTTTCTACAGCAAAGTAGGCACTGACTACTCATGTCAAAGGAGGGGAGGCAGGATATTTGCCCTTTGTTGAATATGTATGATGCATCCCTCTCCTAATCCATTCTGGTAAATTCTGAATTCTCAAGAGCCATTTTAACAGGTGTAGCCAATTTGTTAGTTTCAGTTGCCCAGGTTCCTTTGGTTGGAGCTCCACGTGGAGCCAGAAAGGGCAAAGCTCACTTTTGCTTTTGCTAAGCAGAAACACTAAAAATGGATTTTTGGCTGACCTGCCACTTTTTTTCCTGACTCATCCCTTTTGCTAGATCTTGAGATTAAGTTTCCATTATTTCCATTTTATCCTGGAAAGTTTTATTTTCAGTAACTAATTTCAAAGCCTGTGCTATTTCAAACCAAAGTGGGCCAGTAACCACCTTGATATCCTCTTTATCAGAACCATCCTTCCAATTTATAAGGAAATCCTTAGCAATATTTTTAGTTAAAGATGAGTCTGGATCTTCAATGCAGTGTCACTTCTGATGTCAAATGCTCTAATGGTGGCAGGTAGACAAGGTTCAATTTCTAAAGAAGACTCATAGGATCCAATAGGGCAATGCTTACATGTTTAGGGTCTATTGTAGGGATAGGGCAGAATATAGCAACAGCATTAAACTAAGGACATGCATTCCAGCTAAAGACTACCTCACAGCAAGGGGTCCAGGAGGCCAAGCTTGAGTTCCAATTGTCCTCCCTGTCTCTCTGTGATGCATGTTCTGTTTTTAATAGGGAACCCCAATAGAACACCTCAGAATCAGGGATCCCCAAATTGTGGTGGTGGTTGGGGCTTCTTATACCTGGCTGGGCATGTGGGCATATTTCTTGTTATGTTACCAGCCCCAATGGCAGATTCTGCGCTCTCACTGAAACCATGTGCAAATCACCAGTCACGCTGTTATCAATAAATAATGTTAAGAAGCTGGTACATACCACCACTCCTCACACCCATGGTTACAAAGCAACGCTATGAATCAGTGGGGTCATGCCTTGACCCAGGGTCAGTGTCCTGGAGGTGCTACAGCAAAACAGCGCAGGCCAATTTTAGGTTGGCTGAAATTAACCCTAACAACACAGGTGTGTGTTTTGACAGACATGGTTTTACTAATTACTACTTGTGTGACCTTGGATCAATTCTCAACTTCCATATGTTTTAAATTATAAAATACAGATAACAAGTAGATCATTTCATCTTGTAAGGATTAGAAGGAGAAATGTTGAGCACCATTCATTATACCTAGTTCATTAAACATTGACTATATACACGTGTCAACTTAAATTTGCCTGTTATTTTATCTCAAGAGGAGTTTATTCAGGAATAGCCAAAAGATTTGCAATTCGAGATGTGCATGCTATGGCAAACCATAGGCAAATCTGGAAAAGAAAGAAAGGGAGCTGCTTTCTTAGAGAAAAAGGAGTAGGGAGGGGCTGTTCTAAAGGAAAATAATCCACTGGGGGGAAAGGAACAGTTCAGGGCAACAACACCTTCTCATTGGCTGAGCTGCAGCATTTCTCATTGGCTGGGCTGTTGCTGGGTAGGGAGAGAAATCGTCCTTTTAGTAATAAAGTAATTTTACTTCCTGTGGAAGATGCAAGCATCCTTCTCTTCCTGGCTAGTGTAACTGACGGATGTATGATAGGGCATGAGAGCTCCTCCTACAGGCCTTCCTAACTCCAGTTTAGTTAAGGTTTCTTTTATTAATTTCCACACATGTCACTCTCTAATGTTTGTTTTAAGATAAGGGAAAGGGAACATATCCAAAAGTGTACTCTATGCCAGGAGAAAAAGAGTTTGACAGAGGGAAGAGGCCAGGGTTTGAAGTTATCTTTTTTGATAGAAGCACTTTAAGAATGTAACTAGAATTAATTAAGACCATTAATTACTCTCTTGAAATACAATTCAAGAGAGTTTGAGTCTAAATAAAAGAATGAAGTGAAAACAGAAATACAGTACCATCAGAGAGGAGTTCAGGAAGCTGTTAAAATATCTCTATTTCTGAGCACAGTAGATTGTTATTATCTTCTGATTATATCAAGGCTAGCTTATCTCTTCTGTCCTTATATCTAGTCTACAGTTGGAAATGAAGAAGCCTAGAGTAACAATTCTACAGTAACAATCTTTCCCTTTGGAGAGGGGGGCAACTCAGTGAAAGATAAGCAGACACAAGGTTGCAACCCAGGATACCTTGCAACTTATAACCTGAGCAGCCTTGGATAGACAACAAGGTAGGCACACCTCATTTTCAGTTTTATATATATTGCAGTGGAACTTGGCAATGATTCTGTGCTTGGGTCTGGGCTGGGTATACGCAAAACCCCTGAGTTGGAAGCAGATCCAAGCTGGAGAGGTGATGACTGGGTGTGAAGCAAAAACTTCTTTCTCTGCCAACATGGCAGTTGTTCTGTGCCAGTATTTTCTCTCTACTCTTATTTGTTTAGTAATGATATATGTACAGAAAATACTGTTACAAGTACTTTACCTAATGCCCAGAGTCAATAGACTTAGCTTTTTGCTGTATTTGGTTCAATGTTACATAATAAAAGTAAACAAATCTTTGTAGGTAGAGTTGAAGCCTCAGCCCTGATTCTCCATTCCATTTTCCTCCCTTCTTAACTCAAAGACAATCATTATTTTTGAGCTTGGTTTGTCTCCTTCCCATCCATATAAAATTTTTACCACATGCTCATGTGCTTATACACGATAGGGTAGTGTTTTATTTTTAAATGAAAGAGTTTTGAAAAGTAAGATTATTTTCTTCACCAGAAGCTCAATATGCCATTTTCTTAAACTCTGAAATCCACATATAGAAAGGTTTTTCACAGAGGCAAGTGTATGGTATGTAGACAAATGTAATTCAGGAAATTTCTAGAGCCACAGGTGTCACCATTAATTCTGTCTGTTTTTTGCACCAAAATTCATAATTTACCTATAAAAGTGTTGCTTGTTTTTGCTTTAGGATTTCAGCAATAGATTCAAATCTTTTTTCATTTTTTAAGATGAATTCATTTAATAATTCCCATTATTACATGCCAAGTGATGTTCTAGATGGTAAAGAAACAGAGATCAAGAAAATCTTATATTACTAGGATGTCGTAGGCAGAAAAGAAAAATTTTGCAGCTACTTTTTATATCTAATTTGAGATATTTTAAAATATCTGATTTAATCTTCACAAGAGAAGTTTATCAGTGAGGGTGCCATAATCTGATCATCCAGGCATTTCCAGTGACAGTGTAAATAGATAAAACCTTTTTGGCATGCAATTTGGAATGAGTAATACGTTAGAACAATATCCATATGTTTTGATCCCGTGATCCCACACATGGAAATTTATAAGTATAAACATTAAATGGACGTTTATTTACAATAACAAAAATGCCACAAATATATGGCATCTTGAGAATGGTTAATAAATTGCACTTTTATCCTTTATAACAAATATTGTGCAGACATAAAAGTGATAATTAAGAAGAGACATAGAAGGACTTTAAATATGTAATGCTAAGTGCAAAAAATCTGGATACAAATATGTGCTTAAGCCATAATTAAACTCTCAAAAACCATTTGTGTATGTCAACATGTATTGGAATGGAAAGAAGACAAATGCTACCAATTGTGTTTGGTTAATGCAACTATAGGTGAATTTCTCTCCATTTTTTCAAAATTGCTGTATTCTTTTAACGCATTTAGTATGTTAAATACCTAAAAATAGCATAGCTGTCTGGAGAAAAAAAACTAGGTTTAGAGAGAAAGACCAATAAGATGACTTCTATTTTGTTCTATTCGAAAAATTGATCATATTGGAATTTTAGGCAATGACGTAGAAAATTATAGGAAAGCTTAAATTGCTCTTGTTCTAAGGAAAAAAGAAATTAACTGGAAATACTCGTCATCTTTCTGACAGATTATTAAATAACTTTGACGAATTGTCTCAATAACATTATGTCAGAAAATCCTTATGGGGTGAGATAAGCATTGCTATTCCTAAATCACAGCTGAAGAAGTGGAAACTCAGAAAATATAAGTGAATTGTCTGAAGTCAGAGAACAAGTGAGCCAGTTGGGATTTACACCTGGGTTTGCCTGACTTTAAGGTATGCTTTCTTTCAACTCAATGCACTGTCTTTTTCAGGTATGTGAGAAACTAAATACATGTGTCTCTTTACAGCGGTGAGCATCCTTAATTTCTGGAAGTAGTAACGAGGCTGGTCAGAGCCCAAGTGGACTCTACCTAATTGTTCCTTACTGTCTCCCACGACTATGTTCCAGAATTCCGTAGTCCGTTGATCCCATCTTGCAGAACCTAGAACTAGCCCTTCTAGTCCTTAAGTAAGGATTGCTTATCATTTCCTTCCTATGGATTTGTTGAGAGCTGTGTTAACAAATTTTACACATGACACATTTTGCCAGTGCCTTCTCCTCCTATTAAATACAATCCTCTCAGTACTAGGAAGCATAGTGGCTGCTTTTTTTGAAATACCTTTCAGAAATGTTCACAGCACTTTGCACATGGCGAGTGGTGGGGCTTAACTACGAATCTTGACTACAAGCGGTCTTTTTCGGAGTGAGCAATGTCATGGGTACCAGCGGGATTGTTGAGGGCATTCTGATCAACAAGATTCAACACATTCAGATGGGACAAGCAGACACATCTAATTCTGCTCAACATCTACACAGAAAGCTGCCTAATCTCCTTAAAAAGAATCTACAATCCCTTGGCGTAAGTTATCTTTAGTCCTAGAGACATTTGGGGGTGAGTATGGAAAATTAAATCACCTATAATTTTATTTGGGATGACATGTTATACCCGTTTATAAGAGTAAATAAAAAATAGGCAAAGAAAATATGTCTGGGAATACATTTAAGTCAAATGTTTTGGTTTGAAGGTACTCTGGGCTCCTAGATATAAAATGGGAAATTTTTTCCCAAGTATTATATCCCCATGAGGCAATATCCATCCACAAATCTTGGTAAACTAATGCACATTTCTGGGATTTCACTCTTCTAAGGATTATTTTTAAGAGATGGTGAAGGTGGAAAAGATAAAATGGGATTCATATGTAATCTTGAGATTGAGGGAAAGAAGTGTCTAATGTAGAGAGTTTCTACTTCACCCCCATATTCTATTTTCCTTCCTCCAGGTAGCTCAGATAATGATTGGCCTGAAATTTCTTATTTGGGATAATCTAGGTTTTTTGTTTTTTTTTTTTTACTTTTCCTCCCATATTAGGAATACTTTATTCTGTTTTTATATTGGCTACCCATTCTGGTCTGCCATGTCTGTGAGTATATCTGTTTGAACTACTTTGGAAGTCAAGGAAGTTATACAGAAATTATAAACAAATTAAAGAAAAAATATATTTAATTGGTTTATTCTTTTTATAGACAATAGTTGAGACTCTTTTTAGTAGAGGCACTGACCCAAGAATGTCGTGAATTTGTAAGAGAGGAGACAAAAGCAGCCTTGGGGCCAATTTCAAGTGTTTGGCAAAAAAATGCTCTTGAGTCACATGCTCTCTCCTTTGAAGGAAGAGATCATTCTTAAGAAGATAATCCAAGCACACTTTACCCAAGTAATTGAATTTTCAAATTGGTATATATTTGGATAGATTAGGATGAGGGTGTGTGGGAAAGGATCATTCTTCCCAATCAATTTTATCACAATCAATAGCATCTACCTTGAGTTCTTGCCTCACCTTCTCTCCACATCAACATTCTTCTGCCCATATACTCATCTTCCCTTTTAGTTCTGCTTTGATTTTTAGCTGCAATGGAAGATATTTCTTTTGTACTAGTTAACCTTCCCATTTGTATTTCTATGTTCATTCTCACTTTAAGAAGGCTCTATTCCAAAAATTCTTCCATGTCTTTCTAACAACCTGAAAAGAGCCAAAATAGATGCATATTCAGTTCAGTTCAATTCCATGATTTGTTCTTTAGAAATATTTTATCAATATACATATTGGCTGGGAAAGATATGGGGTTTAGGTTGGGTCATCTAGGGTGGAGGTGGGTGAGGTAGATAGGAAAGAGCTGTCTCCCACTGGTGTTGTTCCTGTCTGATGAACAGTTCATCATTTCTGAACCTTTGTCTTAGGTACAAAAAACCACAAAATTTCTGGTGAGTATCATTTTCTCTTTTGCTCATTTAATGAGTAAATAAGAACAGTTGACTCTGATTCTCCACACAAAACCAAAACAACACAAAATTTAGATGTTCCAATCTATTTCATTGACTAACCTGCAACTCTAACTTCATTGATCTATGTAATTCTCCTGTAGAAAATGAGGCATATATTTAGCTTCTTAAAGGAGGAGAAGGTGTTCAACTGTCTAAATTTTAGCAAAAATTAAAACAAAAATCTCCCAATAAGAAGCAGAGTAAGGGACCCTTTACATATAGACCCTTGTTACAATGGTTGAGGAGATACATTTTGGAAGGCTAAAATGTATGTGTGTGTGCACATGCACTTGTGTGTGTGTGTTTGTGCTTATATCAGGAAGCTTTAATTCAGAGTGGATATATTAAAGATCACTCCTATCAGTGATATCAGAACAGATAGAACCCCCATCATGTTGGCTCTGTCCATGTCCTTTTATTCGGGGAGGATCAATTGTTTACTTCTCTCCAATGATGTGGGGTGAATTGCCAGCAAACTGCTTCAGTTACAGAGGGAACTGAATTACTTGTGAAGAATCCCCGAGACTAGCCAATGGAGCTGGGATGCCCCTCTAGGATGCTGTGGAAGATGTGTCTAGGAATAAAAAAGTCCCTGAGTATTTTCAATAAATGCACTATTCTCTTTCAGATTGGAGTCAATATTGGAGCTAACATTATCAGTACAGTACTTTCAAGCATTGGGATAATTCTTCTCTCAATTAATTTAATTGATATATTTTTATTTGAATGTTCAGAATTTTGTGAGTGTTCATTGGTTAAATCTTTTACAACAGTAAGTACTTTTTTTGTTGGATGGTGTTTTCTTTCACATGCAATGTTTGTTTCCAGCTACGTTAGTCCCCAATGACTAAAGCTTAAAGATGAAGTTTCTAGATGTTAAAAAGTAATGGGGAAAAGAACTCAAACAAATGCAATCTCAATTTAAAAAAAAAAAACAAAACAAAACAAAAACCCAATTTTAGGTTGCAGAATTGTGTATGTGGTTATTAAAACATATACTCCTATCTTTCCAGATTTTCTCTAATGACCATGTACTGTTATAAAAACAAAATAATAAAAAGGCTGTTCATAGATCAATGTGCCCAGAGAAGAGAGATCTCATCTGGACCATTAATTGAGAATTGGCCTGTGGATTTCTGGTAATTAAAATTATACAAAATTTGGGAGCTGGTCTGAGTCCTTTCTATATTTATTTAAGAGATCAATGGAATATTGGTAAATCCATCCTTTTCATGAGTAACATTGAGTCCCATGGCATTTGTGTGTGTGTGTGTGAGAGAGAAATTCTGGTGTGTTCTTAGTTAGCGTTTGTCCAATACATGTGAAGAAATGGTTGAAATAAGAGTAACTCTAGAGTGTCAAGGGGGTTCTTTTGCAGAGGCTCTGCCATTTAGAATTCCCATAACCCATATTTGTTTCTATAGGAGTATATTTATAGGTGATCACTGAAGCAAGGTTTGTGTCAGATCCAATATTCTGTCTTAATA
Organism: Diceros bicornis minor; assembly: GCF_020826845.1. Lineage (NCBI taxonomy): Eukaryota > Metazoa > Chordata > Mammalia > Perissodactyla > Rhinocerotidae > Diceros > Diceros bicornis. The sequence continues at coordinate 13,239,390 of NC_080770.1, forward strand.
GAATGTGCATATCTTGGATAGGAAATGCATTGTTCTGCAAAATATCCACCCTCCTTGCCCCTGGGCAATCGGGATGAGAATATTGCAGGCTAACACTGGTGGAGAAACGTAAACCCTGTACTCTTCCCTTCGATAGAGTATCGTGATCCTTCAAGTGATGCTGACTTGTGTGCAAATTTTCATTTCATTCTCACTCCATGGGCTTACTTATAACATGAAGGGCAATGATATCAGCTCAGTGAGTAGACTTCTTTGTTGAGAAGGTGAGGAAGCATTTGAAGTATTTCAAAGACTCCTATGTACTAATAATTGTTAACTTTGATCTTTGGTTAGAGATAAAATTGGCAAAAAAAAATTCTTAAAGGTAAGATGGGAGATGGTGGGATTAGACAGTAATGGTTATGTGTTATATTCACCAGCCACTCCATTTTCTAAATATTCTTTGTATAAACACTTTTATTCGTAGTAAATTATACACAGTCAGTTTCATGCATTCACTGACATTCATTTTTTTAATTCATTCATCTAAAATATACTGAATGCGTGCTATGTTTACTGTGTTGTGAGAGAAGGAAACAGTGACATTGCCCATGTCTTCAAGAAGTGAATGTCATAACATATAAAATAAATGCTTAAATGGTAAAATTATAGCAATAAAATAAGAGATAAAATAGCTTTAGGAACACATAAATATAATTTTGATATTAATTCAGAACCTCATAACATTTTTCATGTAATCCCATTAACCATATACACACTGGCATGTCTATGTGCTCATGCACCTATTCATATATGGGTATGTGATCTTCCACATAGCCACATGTATGTTCTACCAGACATAGATTTTGCAAAGCCCACAGAAATGGGTGGCCTTGCTGCAGCCCCAATTTTATCATATTGATATTTCTGTTTTCATGTTGTAGCACAAAAGGCAAAGGAACATATCTCACTGTGTTCATGGATGGCATTTTATTTTATTTTATTTTATTTTTATGGAATGGCCCTCTCTCTTACTTCTCCTCAAAATCCTGTAGATGCTGGCATGGATTGTTGGCAACACAAATACCTGTTAATATTTGTGAGAAATATATTTTACAATGATCCCAGACGTGGCTGAAATTGCCCTATCCCTCTACCTAGGCTGTTGTGAAAACATCAGCTGACCAGGGTGTTTTAGCTTTGGCACTATTGACATTTTGGGATGAATAATTCTTTGTTGTAGGGGGATTTTCTGTGCACTGTAGGATGTTTATCAGCATCCCTGGCCTCTATCCATTAGATGTCAACAGTTTCCCCCACCCCCAGTGTGACAACCAAAATGTCTCCAGATATTGCTAAATGTCCCCTGGGGGTGGGGGTGGGGGCAGTAAAATTACCACCAGTTGAGAACAGTGGGCTAGATAGAGCTCTGCAGAGATAAATTGACAAGATCAGACGAAAATCACTGAAGATTTAGCTGAAAAAATTGTGGATGTTATGATGTCATATTTCCAGGTTTCTGTACTAAGTTGCTTGATCAGATCAGATTCTGAAGATTCTTATAAGACTTTTTGACTCAACCTGAAACTTAGGAAGACTTAGTGCTGCAAGATATATATACTGTTAACTGTGATCCATGAAACACCATTATAACATTTTTTACTATACTGGTGCATCTTGGATCAATGATGGCAACCAAAGACAGATTTTCTCGTAGGAATTTTCTACAAATACCATCCTCCCCGTGTCTCTCGTTACGCAGTTTCTCTCTGCCACAAACATCCTCACACATACACACACACACACACACACACACACACAATTAGCCTGTATATGTGCTTTATTTTATGGTTGACCAGCAAATACTAGTATTTGTACTCTATAGATTAATAGATTTCTTTTCATTGGGTAATCTAATACTATTTCTAGGCAAATTTTAATTCTTAGCTCTTCCACAGGAATTTGTCATTACTCCCTTGCTGCTTCCTAGAAACTGTACTTCCCTCTTGGTTGACAGTTCACTCAAGTGAAAAGTCTTTGTACAAATTGTTTGGATAAGCAGTAGCATACCATTTCACATGGGGTCCAATCCAAGTTCCTCTGATTGTTTTAATGTTCCAGCTCTTCCCTGCTTGTGTCAAGGAGAACTTGAGTAAATATAATAGGATACAAAATGTATGTTACCACACTCTAATGTATGACATATAACAAAAATCTAATGCAATATCATTATTATCTAAATGCCAATTTAATCACCCTGCCACCCAGTTATGTTCTTTTTAAAGTAATATTGCTTTATTCTTGGTGATTATGCATCATAGTGTTTTTTCATAAGGTGCTTTCTAGGGTTTGGTTCCCCAGAGGCAAGTTTTGAGACCAGGATTTGGGTATCTATTTTTTGAGAAGTGAAGAAATACATCGGTAGGGGAGAAGAGAAGATAAAGTCAGATGAGAAGGTGTATTACTTTGCTAGGGCTGCCCTAACAGAATACCTCAGACTGGATGGCTTAAACAACAGAAATTTATTTACTCACAGTTCTGGAGGCTGGAAGTCCAAAATCAAGGTGTTGGCAGGGTTGGTTTCTTCTGAAGTCTCTCTTCCTGGATTGCAGATGGTAGCCTGCTTGTGAGTTTTCACATGGTCTTTCCTCTGTGTGTGTCTGTGTCCTAATCTCTTCTTATAAGGACACCAGTCATATTGGGTTGGATAAAAGATGACCTCATTTTACCTTAATTACCTCTTTGAAGACCCTATCTCTAAATACAGTCACCTTCTGAAGTGCTAAGGATCAAGACTTCAACATATGAATTTTGGAGGGACACAATTCAGCCCATAAAAGAAGGAAATACACCAATAAAATATGTATTGTCAATCTAGTTTCAACTGTATGCAAAGTGGATCTTAGTCTGGAAGGAAAAGTCTGGGAGCTGTATTTATATACCAACTCCCAGCAGCCACTATTTGAAGGCTGTTCCCAGGGGGTGTTAATTCCCCTGGCAATGTCTTCCTGCCATGGGCAAAGCATCCTTCTGTGGGTTTGGAGAAAGGCCTCAGACAAAGAATTCAAAGTGCACTGTAGAAATAAGGCCTGTGAGACATTGTTGGCCAAACCATGTACTGCTCAACTCCACTCACTTCCCACACTAGATTCTCTTTTCTCATGAAAACTTCTTAAAAAAAAAAAAAAAAAAGATTTACAAGAGTGGAACAAGCTATAGTACCCACAACTATAGTTGTTCTGAAACTGCACTAATATCCATCAATTTCTTCTTTTAAGCTCCATTTTAGATCCCACTCACGTTTACCCACTACTTCCTCTTGTCTCTATTTCTTTTCCATTGGAGTAACCCGGAGATTCCTCTTTAGGAGGTCTGAACCTCTGGTTTAATCCCTTTGCCTGACTACGGTTTTTCCATTTACCCATTTATGGTATTACCAAACATGGAAGTACCGAGAGGCAACCCAGTGAAGCCCATGAGTTCCAGACATAATCCTTTCTGACTCTATTATTTAAGAATATACTATTTCCTCAGGAAAACTAAGTTCTGTAGAGTAGAGTACCTTCTTTTATTTTCTTCTGATTCACTGGTTTGAAGATTCCAAAATGACTCACTCTTATGAGTTTTGGCGGAACCCTTACTGTGTCCCTGGAAGAAAGCCCCAACCCTGCCTTGCAGGAACCAGACCCTCAAGTTCAGCAAGAGGTTAAACTTCCAGGGACAAAAACAGGATTTCTATAAGTGGATCACTGGGATTTTTCATGAGAGAAGTCACTGTGCTCTATCCATTAGGATTATAGCAACACACAATAGCCACTGGCTCAAAGATACATATAGCAGTTTAAAGGACAAAGCCCCAACTCCACAGAGTATGAAGGTGCCTTAGGTGCATATTTAAGAAGTCATTCTAGAATTCTATTAGGAAGAGATATGGGCTTCATCAAAATTAAGAACTTCTAACAAGACGAGAAATAACAAATATTGGAGAGGATGTGGAGAAAATGGAACCCTCATACACCATTGGTGGGAGTACACACTGGGGCAGCCCCTACGGAAAACAGCATGGAGATTTCTCAAAAAATTAAAAATAGAAATACCATATGATCCAACTATTCCATTGCTGGGTATTTATCCAAAGAACATACAGTCAATAATTCAAAAGGATTTATGCACCCCTGTATTCATTGAAGCATTATTCACAATAACCAAGACATGGAAGCAACTCAAGTGCCCATCAATGGATGAATGGATAAAGAAGATGTGGTATATATATACAATGAAATACTACTCAGGCATAGAAAAAGACAAAATCATGCCATTTGTGACAACATGGATGGACCTTGAGGGTAAGCAAAATAAGTCAGACAGAGAAAGACAAATACCATATGATTTCACTCATATAAGGAAGATAAACAAACAAACTCATAGGTAAGGAGAACAGATTGGCGGTTATCAGAGGGGAAGGGGGCAGAGGGAGGATACAAGAGGTAAAGCGGTGCATATGTATGGCGACGGATAAAAACTGGACTGTTGGTGGTAAACACCATGCAATCTATACAGAAACTGAAATATAATAATGTACACTTGAAATTTATATAATGTTGTAAGTCAATATGACCTCAATAAAATAATTAAAAAAAAAAAACTTCTGCTCTTGGGACAATGAAAACAGAGGCCACTGACAGGGAGAAAATATTTGTAAGGCGTATATTCAATAACAGTGATGTATCTAGAATATATTAAAAACTCAATAATGATAAAGCAAACAACCCAAGTAAAAAATGTGCAAAATAATTGAACAGACACTTCATCAGAGAAGATATAGAGATTACAAATAAGCACATGACAAGATGCTCAATATCATTAGTTGTTCAGAAATGCAAATTAAAACCACAATGAAATGCCTTTTTACTTCTATTCAAAAGGCTAAAATTAAGAAGACTGATCATAATGTGTATCGGCAAGGATGCAGAGAACAGAAACTCTCATACACAGCTGGTGGGCAAATGAAATGACCCAATCACCTGGGAAAACATCTTGGCAGTTTCTTAAAAATCACCCAGCCATCCCACTCTTGGGTATTTACCCAAAAGAAATAAAGGTATATGTTAATACAAAGACTTGTACACATATGTTCATAGCAGTTTTATTTGTAACAGCTCTCAACTGGAAACACTTCCAATGTCTCTTAACAAGTAAGTGAATAAACAAATTGTGGAGTATCCATACAATGGAATACTATCAGTGAGCAATAAAAAGGAATGAACAATCTATAGAAAATGCAACACGGATGAATCTCAATATAATTATGCTAAGTGAAAGAAGACAGCCAAAAAGAGTGCATGCTGTATGATTTCATTTATATAAAATTTTAAAATGGCAAACTAATCTATAGCAACAGAAAGCAGATAAATGATTTCCTGGGAGGGGGATGGGGGTAGGGAGGGGCAGGAAACTTTTGGGGTGTGATGGTTATGTTCATTATCTTGACTGTGATTATGGTTCATGGTTGTATACATAAGTCAAAATTTTTCAAATTTTAGTCTTAAAATAATTGCAGTTTTTTGTATGTCAACTCTATCTCAATGAAGAGTTTTGTTTTGTTTTTGAGGCATTGTTAACAGGCCTGAGGACTGTTCCTCCAGAAAGCAGAAGCTGGAGGATGGATAGAATGACTAAGCTGAAGAAGACCCAGTTCTTGAGACAATTATTCTAGCTCGCTTTACTCTCACGAGAATCAGCACTTTCTTTACAGAAATTGAGGAATCACCTTTTGCCACTCATAAAACAAAGAACATACTCTTTCCTGGCATATGGGACAGCATTGCAACCCAGTTGGATATCCTCAAAAAGTGTGGATTCAGGCTCCAAGTCTTCCTTATATGACCAGACCAAGATTGCTCAATCTTGTGTTTCTAGCTTTCAATAGTGGAGGTTATATCAGGTTACTACCCACCCACTCCCCAACCTAGTAGTGAGATCTTATCACAGCTTTAGTTCCCTGAACTCACCTCATGCTAGAGGATATCTCTGCCACAAGACTTTACTCAGTTGGTGTGGGTCTTTGCCAAGCATATTGGTGACTCTCTAAAAGGGCGAGAACTGGAAATTAACTTCACTGTCTCCCTAGTTATGCAATGGATAGATGATAGACATTATTTTTAATTGTTTCTCTGTTCCTTAGTGAAGATGACGTACCCTGGAAGGTTCCCCTTTTTGGGTCTAATCTGATTGTCAATGCCAGATGAATATATAAGATTGTTTAAATCTTGTAAGCAAGTCATGCTGTTCCCCAGCTAGGGGCTATTTCCCAACCAAGTAAAGAAGGCATCCTAATCTTCTTAGATATCTTCTATCTTTGAATGTCCCTTGAACCACGGCCTGTTTTCAGCCTTGGTCATTGTGAAATCTGATCTTTTATAGACTGTAAAAGACAGAACAATGACTTAATTGAAAGTAAAACACACAATTAATCAGAGGTTCCAGTGAGTTACAGCCCATTTTTATTAATTTTCTATCTAAATTAGGAAGTGTTTTCAAAATGAAAATTACTAGAAAAAATAAATGAAGGGTTATTTCTGAACATCCAGTATTCTAGAGATCAAATGGGGGTTTCTTAAGAAATAATGACTAATATTGTGGAGTGCTTAATATGTGCCAGGAGTTGTTTTAAGCACTTTAAATTTATTAAATCATTAAATCCTGACAACTTCTGTTTGAGGACAATGCCTATTGCTACTATCATTTTACCAATTAGGAAAATGAAACCCAGGGAATTTAAGTGCCTTGCACAAGGTACGCAGGAAGTAGAGAGCGATGTGCTTGAAGGTAAGGTAGACTCTGAAATAGACATGTAAAAGTATAGTGGCTTAAACACAATAGAAGTCCATTTCTCATGCACATAATAGTTCACATTGGATGCCCCTGGTCAGTGGGCAGCACTTTTCCAGGTGGTGATCCAGTGACTTTTTCCATCTGGTGTCTCTGCCATCACTTAGAGCCCTATTCTTATGTGTATTAAACTGTAAGAATGGGAAAGAAAGCAGAGAAAGGCACAATGGGAGATTTTCTTGTGCCAGACTTGGCATGTGTCACTGTCACTAACATTCCAGAATGTGGTCACACTATAGAGTTAGCTGCACAGGAGGCTGGGACATGTAGTCAAACTTTGCGTCCAGATCAGAGAGCAAAATAGATTTTGGTAAAGAGCTAGTTCCTCCACCAGTCCATAATTCTGGTTGCACAATGACCCACAGGCACCCTTTCTTCCCACTCTCAAAACACACTCACCCCTCTCATCAAAGGAAATGACCTGAAGTTCCACCCGGTAAACGTATCCATCTTAAAAAACTGGGATATCTGGGTGATATACAGTTTTCTTCATCCATTCCTGCCATGATTCCTCATGGTCAGAGACTTTTGAATTAAAAAACAACAACAAAACCATGTATTTTCCATCAACCCCTGCTCCAATTCATATACATATATACAAAGGTGGAAAACTCCCATTCCTAAAAGGGGAGAATGGAAAACATGGAGCAGTCACTGGTCTACACTAATAATGGCACCCTGTAGGGCCAGCATCGTGAAAACTCCTTGTGCTGTCAATTAACAAAGTTCATTGTAGAGGACCTGTTTCAACATGGGATGAGCTTATTATCCATCGTCTCCTACAACCCTAGCTTCAGTGTGGGGCTGGATACAAACCCAGTCAGTCTGGCTCCTATCCTATGATGTTAAGCAAATAATAGGCATATGTACATATTGATTTCAAGAGTGATTTACTCTCAGATAGAAAGAACCTGTCACCTGGCTTATGAGAATATAAAAAACAGAACACATATATATAAATATTATAGAGAAATTTATCACCAAGTGTACACTGACAAAGAATACATTAATGAATCTTTAAAGCTTTCAGAATGAGATATTAATGAAAGTCAGGCTGGCATCAACTAACTCATTTGTAACACAGGATGCAATAAGAAATGTTAAGACACAAGTGGAGGTGGGAATAGGCCAGGTGGATTTGCAAGGGCTGTCCCTAAGGAAAGAGTGTTCCTCTGTAATTTAATCTCATTTCCATTCCCCCACTTTTATTCAAACCTGACTTTGTTTTAAGGTTCTGTGAGTAAAGTCACACCCACACAAGTGGCAAAGAATTCATTTTAAAGGAATGGGCTCTGGAATCAGCTGCTAGTCCCTAGTTAATCTGTGATCTTGGAGAATCGCTTGTTATCTCTATGTTCTCTGAAATGAGGATGACAGTAGATCTATGTCAGAAGGCTGTTTTGAAGAATAAATGAGATTTTGCCACAAAGTACATTTTATCTAAAATATACTTGATACATCGATTAAGCTTGACATATGCTAAAAGCTCAGTGAATATTAGCCAATATTATATGAGGCCTGATAGTAACCTCCTATTTTGCCCTGTTCTCTGCTTTATTTAAATTCCTATTAAAATACAGCAGGGCTGAAAACATTATGCTAAGTAAAAAAAAAAACAGACACAAAAGGTCACATATTGTACACTTCAATGCATATGAAATATACAGAATAAGTAAATCCACAGATACAGCATGCAGATTGGTGGTTGTCAGGGTGGGGGGGAGGGAGTAATGAGGAGAAATTGCTTAATGGGTACAGGGTTTTATTTTGGAGTGATGTAACTAGATAGAGTTGATGGTTGCCCAACATTGTGAATGTACTAAATGCCAGTGAATTTTTCAACTTAAAATGGATTATTTTATTCTATATGAATTGCACCTCAAAAAATTGAAAAACAAAATACAGTATGAGCTTAGTTAGAAATTGCTCTTGGATTTGTTATGGGAGAAAGGTATGAAAAGAGACACTGACCAGTGACCACGCCCTTCCCAGAAGATGGCCAGTTCATCCTACTGTGGGAATCTAAGCACTGAAGTCATATTTATAGGTTCACACATGGTAAGAGGGTTCTTATATCACCACACCAAGTCAGCATAAAAAAAAACCAAGGCATTGCTCAAATCTCTTCCTCTCATTTCTCCCGACATGAATTTCTTGGTTTTGCCATTTCATTCTCTCTCTTTCTGTCTTGAATTCTCTATCTTACCTCAGCTGTCATCCTCGGTGTTTTCCATGCTTGTTTAGGCATCCTTCTCCCTGACCAAGTCTTAGCTTCTGATACGGTCCCATTCATGCCATTCTACGACCAAAGTTGTTAGCTCGGGCTACAGGAATTTTTTTTTTTTTTTTGAGCACAAAGTCTGGATGAAAATGAAAACCTTGAGTTAGAGAAGACCCAGGTTAGTACAGTAATTTCTCATTCTTTCCCTACATGTGTTTTAAGGCTCATTAACATAAACTTCTGGCTCTGTTTCCACCATGATATATGGTCTGTGAGTTCTGCACAGTGGCAGGAACTCTCTTACCTCTTCTGAACTGCCGTTTTCAATCCTTTGCCACAATAAGTGCTTCCATTTGTCTAACTACAAGCTATTTAGGCCATGAAACCTACCTACCTGGATGGTAACTCCTTGATTGCATCATTTGTTTCAGCTGGAGAATCACCCTGAACAAATTCCTAAACTGAAACACTTGTTTAAAGATTTGGGTCAAGGGCCTAATAAGTCTCTGAGGCTTCTGCCATGACTTCTTCAAGACATTGCCTTTCTTTACTCTTGAATGCCCCAGGTTTTGAGAAGCATTTTTTTCCTGTATTTCTTTCCAAAGTGGTATATGCTGTAGTGATTTGTACATATTTAAATTCATCTCCTTTTTACAAAGGCACAACCAAATTTGTAGTAGTTTGACGGGTTCTTGAGTTGGGCCTTTCCTTTTCTAACACCTATAGTCTAGGAGGATATGTTCATCAGAATTTCTCACCTTAGAGACTTAATGCCAACATTTCTCTGGTGTATTTATTCAGGAAACAATAAATGCCTTCTAGCCTACCTACAATATGTATACTCTTTGGAAATGCACAATCATAAGCTGTGAGCACGACTTTTGAGCCTCTGCATAAGCCTTGGGGTTTCAAAGTTGGTAGGTCTGCCTTTTTCTATTTTGTCCTCAGTGCAGATTACTCTCAGGTGTGCCTGCCTCAGGCTGCCTTTCCAGACCTGAAACCCAGTTTGAATTACAAGCTCACTAGTGCTTCAAAGGACACAGAAAACTCTCCTGAGCTGCAAGATTAATTAATTTTCTACTCCTTAATATGTAAAAGACTATTATAGGAATACTTTTTTTCTAGCAGAAGCTGATACCCTACTGCCTTTGTTAACATCTTTACCAGTTCCTTTGCTGAGAAACTCTTCCTACCTGTTTACTGTGGTGGTTAATTTATGTGTCGACTTGGCTGGGCCACAGTACCCAAATAGTTGGTCAAACCATTATTCTAGAAGTGTCTGTGAAGGTATTTTTAGATAAGATTAACATTTAAGTTGATTGACTTTGTAGATTACCCACCATAATGTGGGTGGGCCTCACCAAACAGTTGAAGGCCTTAAGAGAAAAAAGACTGATTTCCCACAAGAGAGGGAATTCTGCCTTTGGACTTGAGCTGCAATATCAACTATTCTCTGGGGTGGGTCTCTAGCCTGCTGGCCTACCCCACAGATTTTGGACTTGCCAGCTTCCATAATTGTGTGAGACAATTATTTAAAATAAATCTCTCCTCTGTCTCTCTCTCTTTCTCTCTCTCCCTCTCTCTCTCTCTTTCTCGATAGATAGGTATAGAGATAGACAGATGGATATAGATATCTCCTATTAGTTCTTTTTCTCTGGAGAACTCTTCTGTCTCAACTACTGTGCACACACCTGTCTTTCTAGAAATAACTATTCACCTAGGGACCACGCTCCTATAAGCTAAATTACCATCAAAGTAGAAACCCCACAAGGCCACTCTACAGGACAGCTAAAGGTTAAATCCATCCTCCATACCCATGCAAGAAGCTCCCATCTGTGTGCATTATTCTGTGACCCAAAATAGTAGTTTTATTCTCTTTTTAATGGCCATGACTAATGCACCAGATATTGAGATTTGAGGGACACCCAATAAATATGATTTATCTTCCTTCATGATGTTGCTAACCTATTGAAAAATGGTAGAGTAAAACAGAAGGAGATCAGTAAGTCTGATACCGCCAGATGTGGCTTATACCTGGTGGCTTCTAGATTTCCCAACAACAGGCCTCAGAATGACACAACCATGCAAAGTCATGGCAGGGCTGGACACACAGGATTAGAACACTGTCACATACTACCTTTCTGAGCTTTGCAGCCAGCCCATTCTTATAGACAGAATAATGACTCTCTATGTTATGCCTAATTCTTCCTCCCAAATGTATCAGATCACTTCCTCCTTTCTGCAGAAGTCGTAAGTGATGGATAAGAAAGAGACCAGAATTGTTGCCCTGGTGGAGCTCCTGCCCCATGGGAGGAAACACACTTTGCAGGGGAAAGCAACCCTCTCGCCACCCCATGCACCCTAATAGTTATCCCTGTTTTATAGATGGGGAAATACAAGCTTAGCAAAGATAAGATCTACTGCTATAGGTCACCTCGCTAATAAATAGTTTGACTATAGTTCAAATCCAAGTCTATCTATTGTGGGGGAATCTATCCATGCATTATTCTTTATGAAATAACACTCCTTTTCCATAGGAAATAGAGAACCCATTTTTACATGCTTTATGCAAATGAAATGTGGGCTGAAGGATTTAAGGAGGCAGCATTGCAAATACCCACATTCATTCTAATAAAGATAATGGTCTGGTGGTTTAGAGAAAGAGATTGCTATAACTGGATTAACTGAAGGAAACAAAACCAAAAAAAAAATGAGGAAATCTTAAATATTAATTACACATTGTTTAGGCCTAATTATCATTTTCAGAAATAATCAGAATCCTCTTTCTGCTTGGTCTGAGCGTCTCCCCATATTGATAGACCATGTGTACCATTACTCTTCCTCCTTTGACTGACATGTTCTTCCTTGGCCCACTTAGGGCTCCCATTCCTCGCTTCATAAGAGACTCTCAGCATTGGACGACCTCAGGAAACTATGAAGTGTGTTGCCTGCTGATCCCCCACTCCCACCCCACCATACTAATTTTTTTCTATTGCTGTAGGAAAAGCACTTCCACTTTTACAGCATAGCCAGAAGTAAAGAGACAGAAGCAAAGAGGCAAAGGTATTCCTAGGAAATATATGGTGGAGAAGGGCCCAGACAGAAGTAAGCCTCTTTTCTACCTGAGATCATGTGTCTCGGACCTTTGAAATTGCCCTGGACTCTGGCCTCTATTTAAAAATCCTGCTAAGGTCACAGAGATGTTACCAGATGGAACATCTGCATCGGGCAGATTGTGTACATGCTGATTTCTGATGCCTTTCTAATGTGAGATTCCAACAATTCTATGGTGACCAGTAACAATTGATGATGCTGATAATGTAAGGCCCTTTTACAAACACATATGGAAGAAATTTTGTGGTGATTCTGTAAATGTGGCCACACTTTTAGGTTTACTTTAAGGCCCTACAAGGGCTTTAGGGGAGAGACATTAATCCTGTCTCCGTTTCCCAATGTGATTGTTTGCTTTCTTCTAGCACCAACTTCTGACTGTGAGGAGTAAGGAAGACAATGTCTCATGAGAGTTCAGAGCAGAATTAGGATTTGTTTCAAACTTAATTACTGGTATGCGTTGGATTGCTTATATCCTCAAGGATACAGCCAAAGTGGAAGAGGTGGGAGATTGGTAGAGGTTTCCAAGCATGCTCCCTTAGGGATGACTGAGGAATCAGCACCCAGATTCCTTTCCCCTAGAGAAGAAAAGTCAACCAGAAACTCTGGTGAAATCCATCTTTCTCTTTCCCCAGAGTCAGCCTGTCCTGATCCGCTGTTTACCCTATAAATACAGGGACTGCAGCAGGAGTGAACAGCCAACATGTATATGAGAGGGCACAGGGTCCTCTTTCTGAAGTTATCTGAGACACCAACTTGGCTCACATAGGAAATGACACATTCTTAGTGCCATTTTCGTGAGTAAGGGACAGTCATTCTGGTCCAGCTGTACACACACCCAAATGTAAAGTGTTTATCTAACTATGGGGCTGGTTTCCTGTAGTAAAACCTAATTTGATTTTATCCCCAGGCCCGCTTTGTGAAAATAGGATACGTACTTTCATCGGGTTTGGACTAGGTTTATATCCTTCTCACGCCCAACATAGAACAGAATATTTAACATGTAAATTGGTCATCAGCTTCCAAAACTTCTTCCCTAGGAAGAAGCATGCTGGGTTTCTAAGGTTAGAGCTTCTCCATCAGGCCTGTTCCACAGTCTGAGTGCCAACCTTCCGTGCCATTAGCCAGGCTAAGCGTACCTGCTCCACAGTTATAGGGATGGAGAAAACTCCTCCTGAGCCGGGGATGGCGAGTCCACCTTCACATTAAAGAACTTTCCTAGCCAAACTCTGTTTCCAGCACATGGTCTTCCTGGGGACCCTCTAAATATTGAGGACAGTAGTAGTGCTGAACCTATGGATAAATTTTCTAGTCTGTGCATGGATTGACCAAAAGTCCTAGTGTATGTCTGAAGCTCCTATAGGGTCTTCTACTAAATGCTAAGGAACTGGCTGAAGCTGGCCCTGCAGGCTTAACATCTCCAGGTTCCACAGGCTTAACTTGGATGGTCAGGGACTGGTTTTCTTATAGGAAGTCACTATGGTTATCCTTCCAGAAGCCATGGAAGTTGGTTGTGAATTTGAGTTCCTTTGTCAGGTCCCGTAGTTTTGGTTGTACCTCCCCATGGGACAATCCAAACACGTTGAGATTTGCTTTGTTTAAGCCCTCAGGCCCATACTCTCTCAGAACTTCAACAAGGTCTGAAGAGTATCATATGGACAATTTGCTCTATAGAGTTGATTAATTTTCTATTCAAGGAAAACTTGAGAATTCTCTATGTAGCAAACACTCTTCTAGGCAATTGGGGAACAAACAGTGAATAAAACAAACAAATCCCTCCTGAAGCACATGTTCTAATGGAAATTGATGAATATTAAGCAAAGTAAATAAACACTTTTTTTTTGTTATGTTAGAGTGTAACAAATGCTATGGACCAAATTTTGAAGCTTAAAGGGATTGGAAGTTCTGTGGGTTGGGTTGCAATTTTAAATAGAATGGTCAGGGAAGGTTTGCCTGAAAAGACCTCATTTTTTAAATAGTTGAGGAATGAGAATGAGTCTTCCAGGAAGAGGTGACAGTGTAGTGAGCAAGCATAATTTGTTTACTACAAGAAGGCTGTGGCTAGACGTCGTGACTCAGTGAGAGGTGACAGAGGCAAGGTTAGAGAGGTAACCTGCCTGTCAGGTAACTGCCATTCTTAATTGTGGTAATCATTTATTGGTTTTGTGTAAAATATTACTGAGTGTATATATACATGTATATTTCCAACATAAACTTTCAGTAGGGGGATAGAAAGGTGGATGGAATCATAATGAAGACAGTCTCATGCTTTTCCACCTATGGCATTTTGGAGACTCATTGAAGTTGTCACACACAGCTGTGGTTCATTCATTTTTTACTGCTTTATAATGTACCTTTGTGTGTATGTGTGTGTGTGTGTTATCCAACACGCTATAGATGGATGTTTGGATTGCTTCCGTTGTTTGCTATCACCATCCTTACTTTAAAATACCTTTTTGTGCATGAGTCCTAGTCCACATATGTACAAAGTTATTCTTGAGTATATATCTAAGAGTGGAATAATTGGTTAATAAGAAATGTAGTATGTAACTTTATGAGAAAACCTAAAATTGTTTTCCAAGTTTTTTTTTAATCAAATTTCTCCTTCAAAATAAGAGTAAATGTTCACATTGTTCTACATACATCTTAGCCAGCACTTGGCGTTGTCAGATTCCCTCGTTGGTGTCCAGTTGTATCACACTATGGACCTAATTTACATTTCCCTGAATATTAATAAGGCTGATTATCTTTCTTATTTTTCTTTGTTATTTGCATGTCCTCTTCTATGAAGTCCCTGTTAATATTTTTTGCCCTTATCTATGTCTTTTTTAAAAAATTGATTTGTTGCAGTCTGTAAAGATTCTGCATATTAATCCTGTTGACATTTAGTGTATTGCAATTATACTCTAGAAAGTTATTTTCTGATTTTTCACTCTCCTTATGTTTCTTTTTGATTAAAAAGTTAATTTTATACAGACCATATAAAATGGTCTGTATAATACGCTTTTCAGTCAAATTTTATGCATCTTGTTTAAGAAATTTTTCTGTGCCTCAACATAGTAATATATTATTCAATATTGCCTTATAGACTTTATAAGAGTTTTCTTATCAAAATTAATCCATCATTCATGTGGAATTGCCTTCTTTATGATATGAGTTATGAATCCAATTTCACCTTTTTCCCCCTTAAACTTACTTAAGATTATTGGTCCAGCATCACTTATTTAAATGATTATATTTCCCCCCAGTCTACATCTGTGTCATTTGTCATTTATTAACTGGAAAGAAAACCAGCAGCATACTCAAACAGGATGAGTGAGGATTGCTTTTTAAAGGATCGTTTACACATGACCTTAAAAGAGGGAGATTATCCTGGGTTGTCTCTGGGGACCAATAAAATCACATTTCCTGGCTCCAGGCCCTTCAAAGCCAGCAATGACGGGTCGAGTCCTTCTCACATTGCATCTCTCTGACTCTCCTTCCATTGTCACGTCATTCTCTATACCACAACTAGGAAAAATTCTTTACTTTTAAGAACCTATATGATTATATTCGGCCAAAGAGAAAATCCAGGATTAGCAATCTTAATTCTTTCTGCAATATTTGACTCCTATTTGCCATATAATATATTCAAAGTTTCTGGGAATCTGATGTGGAGATCTTTGTGGGACTGTTACTCTGAATACCACACTGTCATTTGTCTGAGAGTGTGGTCAAGGAACATAGCAAGAAAAATATAGGTTATACATAAAGCCAGAGAGACATTTAACTGTGCCCAATTAATTGTGGTTCTGGCAAGCCAGACTTAGTACTCAGGAGGAACACAGCAATGGGGAGGAGCTAGTGTTGAGAATACATTCTTGCTGTGACGTAGTCTTTAGCATGTGCGAAGTGGAGTTAGATTATTATCTTAGGGACATATTACAAAGCTTAAAAACATTACAGATACTCATCTGGCAAGTTGGGTAAGATAAATCACAGGAAACAAATGGCCAACAGGACTCCTGGCAATGTTTTCATCACACACCACACATCAGAGCAGGTCATTCTTTTTGAGGGCTGTGAATTAGAGACCACACACCAGAAAGGACAATAATACCCATTTGTCCGCTCTGAGGAGATGTAAGGGTAGGAAGAAATGGTTTCTCACTTTAGCCCTGTGCTTGGTCTTTAAGAAGGGATCTGGGTGGGAAGGATATGAGTGCCTGGGCTATAGAACTCCCTGTAAGTTGAGTTAGAGGAAATACCAATTTATTTACAAATAACAAAAGACGTGGCTAGAGGCATAGTGTCTAGCCTAGAACAATTGTCTCTTTAAAAAAAAAAGCCATTGAAAACTACTATACTGTGGAAAAAATCATTCCTAACTTTCTCACATGAGTAATTGCCATCCTTCCATCTGCCCAGCCTAAATCTAACTCCATGACCAAAGCCTTGCAGAAGCACAGGCCAGAATCCAACCCGAAAGTGTTATCTGGGACCCCAAGGAACAAGAACAGGAAATAAGCTGTTCTATCTGGGCTCCTTTTTTGGTACAGCTTAGCCTTAGGGCCAAGAATTGCCCTTGATTATCTCTCTGTTCCTTGTGTTTGTTATAAATGGAGGCTCTTGTTCTGTGTTTCTCGAGCAGTTCATTCCTAATAGGTTGATACTATGTGTTAAGATATTTTTCATTGCTGAAGAGAAGATTTATGTTTTTAGAAGTTTCTCAAAGCTCATCTGATAGCATTTTCCCTATAACCTCTTTCCATCTATTTCTCTGCTTTTATAGGACTAAAACAATTTCACCTTGTAATACATATTTCTTGCGTTTCAATTTACCTGAAAATATTCTACATGAAGGCTACTAATAATTACCTGGTGTTTTCCAGAGTCCCACACACACTTTCACCAACCAGAAATAACAAGGAATTGGTGAATTTTGTCAAAGGCTCCTGAGAAGTAGGGACCGTGTCTCCTTTCCTAATTTCAGGTTCAGGATTAGGCATCGATATTTACAAATGCAAAAATATGTTCCAGACACCCTTCTAGGCACTTGGTTACATGATCTTTGAACATACACAATATATTTGAATTAGTTATGTTTAATATATCCATTTAAGAGATAAGAAAAATAAACTAAGATAAAATTAAAAAGGTTGCCCAAGGGGCCAGCCTGGTGCTATAGTGGTTAAGTTCCCATGCTCCACTTCAGAGGCCTGGAGTTCATGGGTTCGGAGCCCGGACACAGACCTACACACTGCTCAACAAGCCATGATGTGGCAGTGTCCCACATACAAACTAGAGGAAGATGGGCATGGATGTTAGCTCAGGGACAATCTTCCAAAAAAAAAAAAGGTTGCCCAAGACCATAGGGCTAGTACCTAATGTAGCTATTACAATTTGCTTCTGAGTATTTTGTATTCCAAAGTCCACGTTCTAAACAATCCCTGCTCCTCAATGTTGTTCAACAAAACCCTATACAGGGAGTCCCAGACAGAAGCTGTCTGGAAGACATAGATTGAGCCTACTTGACTGTGGAGTGAGCAGAGGTTTTCCAGTGGAGGGAAATAGTCGTGAAATGCAGAGGGTGACTACCAATGGGTTCTCACACTCTTGCTTGTATAAATTTACCTCAATACCATAAATCAAGCTGAAATTATGAATACAGTACCCTATTGTATCAATGTTGTTTGTAGGTAGACCCATGCCTCATAGAATGGGAATTACTTGGGAAATTTTATTTCTAAGACAATTTTCAGGAAGAAACCTTTGATTAGCTTTTGTCAGAGGAATTTAGAACAAATATCATCATCCCAGATGCCTTGCTAGACCATTTATCAAATAACATTAAATAGCCCTGATTGCTGTCCCAACCGCAAACTTAATAATTGTGATTACCAAAAGCACAGAGTATGGAAACAGAAAGATAAGTTGGAAATCTTTAACTGCAAACTGCTTATCTTCAAATGGGAAACCTGAGGCCCACAAAGGGAGAAGACTGTCCCAAGTTCACATAGCACAGCAAATAAATTAGAGACAGGACCAACTAGTAAAATGTGACTCATGATCACAGTTTCTTTTCAACTTTTTCCCACCGTTTATTGACAAGAGATGGCTGACAATCGTTCTTACAACTGTTTTCTGTCTATGGAGTTATTTATAGATTGTCCCATTTGATAAAGCATTGATAAAAAGGAGGACTCCAGAAACTGTTCCTGGTCCTTGGCATCATTGAATTGATGCTTTGATTCTCCGTTATCCTTGATCAGTCCCTCACCCTCATATACCAAGACAAACACAGACAAGAAGTCAAGTTAAATGATTCCAATTTATTACACAAATACTATTAATTGAGGATACATCAAAACTATCACAAGTACACGAATAATAAATGATAATATACTGCATGATGGGGTAAAGTGGTTATGAGGCAAGAAATTAAGGCTGGATGAATAGGTGTGCATGAGGCAGTCTTCACGGACAAGATGACCTTTAAGTTGAAGTTTTTAGAAAGATAATTTGGAGCAATGAATGTGTGAAGAGCATGCCAATTGTGTGCTCAGTGTATGCCTGAGATGGGCGTATGATAAAAGGCAGGCAGGGACAGGACAACCATTAGAACAGTCTCGAGACAAAAATTGCGTTATGTACCTAAGAAATATACAATCAACAATGTGGTTAAAATATGAATCGAGTGGGAGAAAGAGTGGTGTAATGTATCATACAATTGTAAAGATAGACTGGATCCACTTCTGGAAGTCCTGGTAGGCCAGGTTGAGCAGTTTGGATGTGAATATATACACCATGGAAGTGTTGGGATTAATACCTATGGATGATCAAGAAAGGAGATACAGCTTAGCAAGCTACACAGTGAGAGTATATTTTTATGCTGCTGTCAAATTTTCAGAAACACAATTTTATTTCAGAAAAATGGAAATAGAAAACCTGAGGTCCTGAGGTTAGACAAGCATACCAAGTCACTGGATCATTTGCTGTGTGGTTATGTGATTACTTTTATAGTCTGGGGAAATTAATCTCTACCTGTCTATTTTTAATTTTGGCATTCTAAATACATAAAATGTAATTATTTTATTAATGAATTGTAACTAATATACCCAAAGTGGTATTTCAGTCCCTCCACAGGTTTCTTCTATTTAAGCTAAAGACGTGAACTACGTTTTCCCTCTCTTAAAAATAAAAATATCAATAGCAACAAAATCAGTTTGCTTAGCTTACTTTTTCTTCACTACTTTCAATTCACAATCTACTCTCTTATTTCTCACATCACATATACCCCCATCCTCTCTCTCTAAATGCCTCTGCAAATGTTTTATTCATTTACTTATCACCCTAACCATGTTTTGAATTTCTCTGCACCTTTTGCATTCATTCACCATTACTATTTTCTCTGCCCATCTCCATGCCCCACCTGGAGTTGATTGATCACTGTAGATTTTTCTCTTGCCCAAGCCAGCAGAGACTGTCTCTGATGGTTAATTATTCTCTCTTTGTCTAAACTCTCTTTACTTTGGGCTACCTGGTGTCTACTGTTTCACTACACACTTTTCTGACTAATTCTTGTGTCATCTACCCTAGACTTTTTTCCTTCCTTTTTCCCTCTGATTATAGGCACGCGAAAGTTAGCTTGGCTTTACTTTTATCTCAAAATAATTCTCTCAGAGTGTTAATCTGTCTAATTTAATAGTGATCTCTCTTATATGACACCAAATCTCTATCACCAAATTTCATCTTTACCAGAACTTGGTGTTGGATGCCATCAGGCCCTCTCTAGCTGCATTTCTCTTTGGTCTCCTAAAAATGACAGTCTAAAACTACTCTTAATTTAGGTCTGTCTGTACTCCTCTCCTATCAAGTCATATTTCTGACTTCCTATCGCTTCTTTCAACATCACCTAGAAAGATCACTGATCCTTCTAACCTGTTCTCCTTTGATCTTAGACTCAAACACTTAATGTGTTAACCAACCAATTACTTGTCTAACTTTGTTCTTTAATTCAACTCTTAACAAGAAGACCAATTACTCTTTCCCTGTTATAGACATGACAATTTCTGTCCATGCCCACTCACTTCATTTTAGCTCTGGTCTCCATGAATTCATTCTTATTTTGTTTCAAATTCCTCATTAAATGACCTTTCCGTTTATAGTTTCCATCTCATCAGATACTGAGTAACTTAATAAAACTTCCTACTGCCCACTCATCTATCTGCAAACATGATTGAACAATATTGTGTCAGTGAAGGCACTGGTGATTCAGGCAACATACAGATTTTTATGAGACTTTATGTCTTTGAAAAAATGTATTAGCATTGAAGGGATTTAAAATATTTGCATATTGAAAGTTATATATAGTGTAAAGTGTGTGTTCATGTGTGCATTTGGTTTGAAAACTTATCGTCTAGAGAAAGGAGCAATTGCAATTAGAAAAAAACTAAAGAATGAGATGGGATTTAAGATTGGCATTAAAGAGAGAAGAAATTCAAGCAAGCTCAGAAGAGAGGGCAGAATATTTCAAGCCAGGGAGCTGATGGGAGGTAGTCAAGCACAAAGCACATTCAAGAGAAAGCTAAAGTGGGATTAAAGAGTGAGACCTTTACGGTTGGAATAAAATAGACTTAAATGTTGTATCATTAGAGATCACTAAAATTTGGAGATCACTTTTGTGTACATATGAATTAAATAATTTATATAATAATCCCTTTCTCTTTTAGAGCACTTTTAATTTACACTGTGCTTGTGCATGTGTGTGTTTCCACATTTAACGCTGGCAGATGAATTATTCCTAATATCTTAATTTTATAGATGAGGAAACAGAGATTGAGTAAAAGTTAAATGATTTGCTACATCACTCCACTAATAAGCAATAGGCCTAGGATTCCAACGCAGGCTCCCTGCATTTGACAAGAACAGTGATGCTTCCAGGCCGGCCCGGTGGCGCAAGCGGTTAAGTGCGCACGCTCCGCTGCAGCGGCCGGGGTTCGCCCGTTCGGATCCCGGGTGCGCACTGACACACCGCTTGTTAAGCCATGCTGTGGTGGCATCCCATACAAAGTAGAGGAAGATAGGCATGAATGTTAGCCCAAGGCCAGTCTTCCTCAGCAAAAAAGAGGAGGATTGGCATCGATGTTAGCTCAGGGCTGGTCTTCCTCACAAAAAAAAAAAAAATGAACAATGATGCTTCTAACATACCACGTTGTTTTCTCCATATAATAAGATCAAACATAAGCAGGAAGCATCCATTGCTAACCTGATATGGATCCACCAACATGTTTAATACATGCCTGTGGAATCTCTACTCAAATCCCATCTGATTACCCTCCTACCCCTATTCTTAATACACACCCATGTGGTCACCTTATCACCTCCAAATTCACTCCAGAATCATTTCTTTTTCCTTTTCTCCTCTCCTTCCGGCCTGATCTGGTCTGAATCCTCACCCATCCACTCCATAAATACACACTGAGCATCCACTATTGTGAAATACTGGGATACACACTATGAAAGAGACAAGCATGGAAAACTTCAAACACTTAATTGGTTCTCAGCATATGTTTGCTGAACTGGACTTTGCTCTCAAGGTGCTTACAGTCAAGTAGGGGGACATATGTCATGCACATCCGTAGCTCTTGTAAACTCTAAAAAGGGCTAAGAAATAACTATTATCAAACTGTTAAAGTTTAACTCAACTCTCAACCAGCCTTCCTCCTGTTTTCCCTATTTGCGCAGTTATAGGCACGCCGTAAACGTTACTTATTACATGTTGACTTTCCAGAAGGTATGGGTGATAGAAAAGACGAAAAACAGGAGTCTATCATATCTACAAATGGGGGGGGGGGGGTGGGCAGTGTTTAGTGAACAGAAACAACAAAAACAGAATATTGCTATCTGGAAAATAAATCATAATGTAAAATTGGCAGATCATAGAGAGAATAGAAATTTTGCCAGTAGCCCCTTAAACAAAGACCTTGGCTTTGAATCAGAATCTGAATCAGAATGTTCCGGGCACATGATTCTTATGAGTCACTGGGAGAAGATATCTCCCCTCTGTCTTCCAATTCACTGTAAATTGGTGAATATATGTTTAATTCTTCATAAAGACGATCTTCTGGAATCTGATGAGGGAAAAAAATCATTCAAAATCTATCTCCAAGAATTTTCTACTACTAGAAGACTTAGAGGTGTATCTCATCTCCTTTTGTCTTTCTGAGTCTCATATTCTCCCCCATGACACTGTAATTATTCCCTCGATTTCCAACAAACCAAGCCACATTGACTGGCCAAGTGGACCCAAAAGAAGTTATGCCAGTCAATGGCAAGTTGGTGAGACTGTTATGCGTATGAATTTTGATATATCTGCTGTTTCATATTTCTTTGGAGGAAAGTGATCAAAAAAGGCAGCCAGCTTGAATGCAGGCAAGTGGACAGGTGGGGAGAGAGTGTTTCATCTGGAAGATTTGAGTAAGTGCACGTGCATCGAGTATTGGTGATTCTTTTTCACAAATCAAAGGTGCAATGGATGGGTAAGGCAAGTGGAAATGCATTTGGCAGTCACGAATTAGGGAGAAAAGAAAATTGAGACTTCAGAGCAAGTGGGAAGGCAAAAGCCAAGAAAAAAGAGAGAGCAGGAACACGTATAAGGGAGCTATTCTGGAACCGAAAATAAACACAAATATCTGAGTGGTTCCATCACATGCTACCTGAATATTCATGTCTCATGCTCAACACAATTTGGAGCATCTATATTTTCTAAAATAATGAAGATGTTGTTTCCCTGACCCTCAGTCATGGGGATATACTGATATTTGTGCTACTTAGGAGTGGAAAATGTGATTTAAAGTATGAGATTTGGAAATCAAATACAGAAACTGGGAGAAATAATTTTCTGGAAGAAATGTTCCAGGAAAGCCAGTCGTATTTTTAAGTGATAAAGCTCAAATTCTTTAACTTGTCATTCAGGATTTAGGATCAGGCTTCTACCTACCTTATTTCCTTCGATTACTTCTCTCACACCATAGACTGTGAGTGACACAGCACTGCAAAACCCCAAAATGGTGAGAAACAGGATCATCGCCACAATTTCCTGTTGAACAACAACCAACAACCAAAAAAACAAGTAGAGTCACAAGGTAGGTGCCCCAAAACTGCGTTCTCTTTCAGCAGTCTGTTTTCATCCCCACCCCCCAACATGATCAGTCCCTATAAAGTCACACATGCGCACACACACACGGAAAAACCAGGAAATAGTAACTCAAGACAGATGACTCCAACCTTGCAGAATTCAACTGGGGGGTGGGTGGGGGGTAGCCAGCATCTCTGGGCATGGACCTACAGAACACTGCGTTATGTGATAAAGGTTGTAAAAAAGGATTGTGTTCACGAAAAAGGAAAAGATGGCTTCTCACTTAGAGTAGGACCCAGAATCTTAGCCTTCCCACAATACATACAGTAGAAAAAGAAGCCACAAGGCAGAGGACATCCTCATAAGTTTCCTGGCAATTGTAGATATAAGCCGAGCTCTTCTTTAGGTTGATGATCAGGATGATGATTCCTGCTCCTGCAGCAATGCTGCTGACAGTGTTTGCCCCCAGGCTTCCTCGCACCTGATGGTACAGAAGAACACTCAGACCTGGACCTGCAACTGCAAGCACATTCAACAAACCTATCTGCATTTCATGGCTGGATGCATCCAGTAAACTCTGCATTAGTTCAAAATATAGATTAAAAAGGGAAATCTTGAAAATATACTCCTTGTTTAATAAGCATCTATAACTTTCTTGCTAGGACTGCATTCAGGAAGACCCACATGGACACACACAGTCTCTCCTCAAGTAGTCCCCTTAGTTGGAAATGAATCATTTATTTGATCATAGGACTGTACTTAGAAAGACAAGGCCAGTGTGAGGATATTTTTTTCAACAAGTGTCAAGGTAATTACACTTTGTTGTTTTTTAAATGATACAATTGATGTTTTAATGATTATATTTTTAATGATGATATCCAACACAAAATAGACTGGAAAAAAATTATATATCCACCTTCACTCATAATATAGATGATAACATGTCCCCTTCAAGACTCCTAAAATTCAATGTTTCTTACCTTCTCCAGGATGAACAAAGGCAGAATTGCAACTCACCAGATATATTCCATGTTTCTCTTCAGACATAACTGACAAAAATCCAGAAATAACAAACTGTCCAAAAGGGAGGGGGAAAAAAACACAGTGAGTCTCTATCTTTGTCTATGACCCTTTCACCTCTATCTTCCAAATAAGGAAAAGTTAGGGGTTCTCTATAAAGCTACCCATTAAGGGTTTTTGTGGGCTTGCTATTTTCTTATTCTTATTTCCTGTAGAGTGCTTTCTCAAAATTAAATGTGCATGAGAATCATGTGAGAGTCTTGTTAAAATGCAGATTCTTATTCAGTAAGTCCTGGATGGGGCTTGAGAGTCTTCATTTCTACCAGGCTCCCAGGTGATGCTGATGCTGACAGTTTATTGGTCAGTTTTGGAGTTGCAACGTCCAGCAGCACCCAGTGCATGACTCAGCTGTAACACTACTCTCAATTTACTCTAATTATTTGTTTGTATGAGCATCCTGTGTGTTAGTGTCAGGTCCTTTGGGCAATAAACATGTGTTTGTGGCATGTATATCTCCAGAGTGTAATGTATATCACATAGACATGTAGTAATTATGAAAAGGTACATGGCGAAAGATTTAGTGAAAATACAAATCAATAGCACAAATTCATAACAATTTCAAAGGTTCAGATTGTATGATGGATTGAGGGACACCTAGTAAGCTAAGTGTTTCGAATGAAAAGATAGTAGAGAGAAGTTTCAGATAAACTCTGTCAGAGATTCAAGGAGAGTCCTGAACAAGCGATCTGAGTCCTAAGTATTGAGCAGAGTGCCAAGCCACGGTGGTATTTATTAGAGTTAAAATATATCTTTGTGAATGAAGTGTTGGTACAAAAAGCAACACGAATTAATCAAAAATAATTATGCTGAGTGAAGGAAGCTGGATGGTAAATAGAACATGCTGTACAATTCAATTTATATAAAACTAGAAAATGCAAACTAATCTATAGGACAGAAAGCAGATTGGTGCTTGCTTGAGGATGGGAAGATAGAGAGTGGAGGGAGGAATGGATTACCAAGGGCCACAGGGAAACTTTGGAGGTGATGGCTATTTTCATTATATCAATGTGGTAATGTTTTCATGTGTGTAAACATGTGCCAAAATTTATCCAATTGCACACCTTAAATATGTGCCATGTCTTGTATGTCAATTATACCTCAATAAAGCTACATATCTTTGTGATCTCGTTCAGTCATCTAATTTCTAAACAATACAATGATTAAAAGAGATACAATGAGGATGCACCTCACAGAGTTTCTAGGGCCCGTAGAAGTTCATCAATTGCCTTTGACCTTGTTCTCCTCACCTCAGCAATCTCTTTCCCCTCCTTTCACTAAGATAACACCATTGATGAACAGTGTTAGCGAGAGTGTTCTGGAATTGAATTTTGAAAGGTTAGATTCATTTTTTATTAACTAAACGTCCTTTGGATAATTCATTTAATTTTTATTAATCTCAAGTTTCTCATCTGATAAAAGTGTGGTAACATGTTTAACTTGAAGTGCTCTGTAAACTCCATACACACACACACACACACACACACACACGTATATATAATCTAAATACTGAAGACAGACAGTTGGTTAGATCCATCTATGTAAGAGAAAACCTATGTGCAGTGTTATTTCAAAGACAATTGTAGATGTATACTCACAAATACTGCTCCCCAGAATGGGTAGCCGACTTTAAATGATGAAAATAAATCTTCATCAAATTCTGAAATATTGAGCACGAAGCAGACAATTGTTCCAAAACAAAAGCATAGGAAACCAATCAGAATTTGTGTTACCTGTCAACAAATGTATAAGTTTCGTGGAATAAGAAGATATTTTCAAAAAAGATTGCATCCATTTCCTAATAATTGAGGCCAAATGTGAGAAATTGCTTTGGTGTCTTAGGCAGTCCTGAGAAAGGATCCAAATGTGATATTTTCCAGTATCCTCTGACTACTCTAAGAATTGATACAGGCATAACCTAAGGCAGGGATGGTCAATATATTTCTCATATGCCTTTATTTACGTAGTCCTGGTGGACATCAATAATTGTTCTTTCCATATAAGTGAAGAAAGAGATTATAAATCCTTCAAGCAAAATATTACATTAATCCACCAAGAACTGACCAGGGTTGGCAGCTCCTATGTGCCATTCTTATTCTAGCCTTCATGAGGAAATGCTTCTCTCTACCTAACAGGCCCCAGTTAGTGTCAACTCTTCATCTACCAGGTTTTTACTCTCCTCATGAATCCAAGTGGGGAAACTGTTGATGTAACCAAATACTCTTTCCTAGAGCCAGTCCTTACTCTAGTTGAGGTTGGAGGAGGCTCACTCACCCCCAGGAATTCCAGCTCCTTCCTCAAAAATGTCAGCCACGTAAGGCCTGGTGGGGTTGGGGCAGCCTTCCCCAGCAAGCTGGCACCACGAAGGGAAACTTCTGAAACTTCAATTTCAGACACTCTGTGAAGTTTAAACAGAAATCCAGTCATGAGAAAATTCTTTAAGTCCCCATGTAAAGTTCTCAACTGACAGAAAGGGAAGTTTGGATTGTTTATTTTTTCCAAACAATCCTGCACTTAAAATTTTCATTGTAATGTGTAAAAAACTCTGAGACTCAGAGGGTCCAAGTTAGTGGCTAAGATCACTATCTAATCAATGATTAGATGGAACAAAAGGGAACAAAAGCCATGCCAAGTCTTCTTATTCTTAATCCAGGGTTACTACCAAGTTCTTTCCCATTAATCTATGCTGATGATTAAAAATCAAAACAATCAAACAAACATGTTTGCCTATGCATCTTTCAATCTTTTTAACATAGAAATGTATCTGAATATATTTTGTCAATGACACACCAAATTTCATGTGCACAAAGAAATGGCTTTGAAATCTCTTAGTTGAATCTCTTTTCCTATTTTCATCCTCAGAGGAGGCTAACTGGAAATACTGTCCATTCTAAAGCTTCAGAATATACTTACTATTTTATAATGATATTCAATCCAATATTGATTCCCAAAGCTCTGTCTTCAGCCTCTCCTAAAACCTTTAAAAGGAAAGTCTTAACATATGCTTAGCTTTGGTATTGAAAGGAAAACTAAATTGTGCACTTCTATCAGCCTTCACTCCAAGATCATTTCCCCTCTAAAGAGTAGGGCAGGATACCACAGCTGGAGATTCACAGAGACTAACCAGGAAGGAGCCCAAGGTCATTTTGAAAAGTTTCTGTCCCTTAACAGATCAGACACAGAGGCAAGACATCTATACTGACAGTACAAACTCCTCCACCTCATACCCAGAAGATGAGCCTTTACTATGAGAAAACTTAAGTTATTCCCAGTCCACAAGCTGAGTGAAAACCTACCTCCCCATCAACTAGAGAGAACTACTGGGAAAGTATAACAAATAGCTTCTTCATACTCAATATATTAATTAAACCAGATAGGTCCATGCCCAAGTCCATGAATTGGCATCTCCCCAGCACTGTGACTATCTCTGGCCCACTAAGTGACTGGGAATAGAAAAAAATTACAGCCTGTACCTACCTGGAGGGCTCCTGTGGGTTTGGGAGAGCAATAGCTGCTCTAGGTCTGTTTTCCGTGTCCATTTTTTCAATAACTGAGCTTTCCAGTGGTGAAGAATATTGTTACAAGGAGCCTTGGTGGGCTTCCTCTCACAGTGTGCTCCAGATGGGTAGTTAAGATGGGCTGGTTCATGACATTGATGGCAATCTTCACACTTAAGACATTTGTCAGAGACAGAAGTTTCCTGACTGATTAAGATCAACAGGGTTTTTCTTGTTATAATGAAGAGCAAAATTGAGTAGGCTACTAAGTAGGGACTAGTATGAAATGAAGAAATTTGAGACTTCTGGAGAATACTTCTGCCTGAGACCAGTAAAATTCACAGACCCTAAAAATGAGACAGTTTAGTAGAGACTGAGAAGGTGAGAAAGAACTGCAGAACAGAAAGAGATGTTCTTCTCTTCTGGAGCTTTCGTTACTTGTGTCCCAATCAAGCCATTTCTATGCCAGAAGTTCTCCAACTGTACATCTGAAAAGCCTGTCTTCCCTGTTTAAGGCATATTTGGCTTCACCACGTAATCTAATGCTGAAGTACTGTTTGCAAGTATGAGTGTCTTAGTTTCTAAATCTCTGGATTTGTCTCTGACTCCAATGTTTACTGTCTCTCTCTCTCTTCTTGCCTTTTAGACATTTTATATAGCTCTCTGCAGCAGATGGGCTCAGAAACTGGACAGGCAGAGTTCTAACAGCTGTGAACCATTCCTCATACAGTGTGAAAGCTAAGAAATTTCCACACTAAAGACTCCGTTGTCTGCTAAACTCTTAGATTACTCTCTGCTGCTTTGATTTTTGTGATGGCAAGGATGGAACAATGGAAACACTGAGGGGCATGAACTTGATGATAAATCCTATGAGTAGATATAAGCAGCATTGGACTGAGCAGTATGCCTAATTTAGATTTGGAGCTAAACTAATATCTTCAAAAAGCATAACTAGCTAGACAATAGCAAAGTGAATATACAGGTGAGATTCACAGATTTGGAACTCTTTTATTTCAGTTTAACTATAGACATAACCTTGAATGACTCTTCATTCAACTGTAAGATACTACAAATTATACCTCTAATCTCCTGTATTGCTTCTCTGGGGTATGATAAAATTTCTCCTTGTTCTCCAGGAAGCTAATATATTTGTGTGAACAGAGGACATTAAAAGACCTGTTAGCATACCTTCCATAACAAAAATTTATTAACCCATGTGCCATCTTCCCACTGTGTCTTCAGGAATTGGTGGACCTAACTAACATGTTATTGGAATTAAGAAATAAACCTCATTCACTTATACATTCATCCAAAAGGGACTTAATGCTCCATGTCAGACACTACTTTTGTCACTGAGCATGCAGAGATGAACACCATGGTCCCAGCCCTTGTCCTGGTCACAGCCTGGCAGAGTAGAACAAAGATAAATGACATAATATTCCCAATATGTCAGAGGCTGCTAGAACACACAGAGGATATAAACAATTTCACTTGATAGGGTGTATGTAGAATTCAAGGAAGAGATTCTCAGAGAAAATAACATTTGAGCCAGCACTTGAAACCATAGCCTTATTTGCTTGCCTCTGCTTCAGTGAAATTACACCACATCTGCTAGGATTGGGCCTGAAGAAATGTCTGTTTATGGCATTTTCTGGGAGTATATAATAATTCATTACGTGTGCAACAAATAATTAAAAATTACACCCGAGATTTAGACAGGAAACAGATGGAGGATGGTCTTCCATGTTTGGATGCAACATTATTTCGTGAGAATTTTCAACAGAACCTTGCAAAATGCAAATCAGAAACTGAGACATAACTTACGACCTCCAAATTGTTTCACGTCCCAACCTTCGCCAGCTTCTTCTTCATACTCCCTTCTGAGATGCTTGTCATCTTCTGTGCCCCCATTTTGGATCCTTACAGTCATGCTCTTTCATCTTTCACAAGAGTGAACATTGAACCATATGACAAAATGATGTTTTTTTTCTGGTGGGGGCAAAATTATCAAGATGAGTTTTAATCATGCCTCAGCCTGAAAGGAAGAGATAACAGAGCTAACATTTCTTCCCCATCACATATATTTCCTCCTTCTGGCAATATGTTTGCACACGCTTTTCATCCACTCACCATCTGGTTTCCTCTTTGACAAGCAAAGTTTCTTCTCTCCGTTACACACTAGATTCATTTCCCCAAACTCAAAAGAAATTTGCTTTCAGATCCCATCTGAACAATTATTTTCTCAAACTGAATGCTCAATTTACTTAAAATAAATATGAACACATTTGCATGTTACAAATCGAAAGTTTGCTATCTCGAAGCGGGTATTTTCTGAGACTCCCAAAGGAATCACAGTCAGTCTCTCATTTCTACAGCTCAGGGCCAAGCATGGGTTCAATAAACATGGATAAGAGGCTAAGAGAGGCTGAGACTGGCACCAAGCTTCAATGTTCCGTTGGAAATTTGGTTGCAAAAATGAGAAAATATTGTTTACAAAACAAGACAGGTAGGTGGTTCTAAACGGCCTAGAACTGACAGCAAACTTGAAGAGAAAATTTTTGTCTCTTCATTTATGTGACTTCAGGAATGCAAAGAGAAAGCTTTATACAGACTACCCAGGTGCTTAAAATCTCTTTGAATCTTTTCTGAAATTGGGGTTTATCTACTATTGCAGCCTCTGGCTCACTCAACTGCCAAGGTCCAGCACACATTAATTCTTTATCTCCTCACACCGCTTCTATCTTCCAAAATGACACTTTTCACAGGGAAAATTATAAGCATGTAATATATTTGTTCTCTTCTCACCAAGAACATCTTCTCAGTGGAGAAAATTATAAGACACCTAGAATCATAGGCAAGATGTAGACATTAGCTGTTGCTCCCTATCGTGGGTGATGAGCTTATTAGCTTTCTTAAACTCATTCTTCCTTTCTCTCTAGCCTCCTAATATAATTATATCTGACTGTGTGGTCAAATTCATTTTTACTATTTTCAATATTATTCCAAAACTTTAACAATTTCCTATTCTTTATTGGCTTATTTTTGAAAATGTACTTTTATCTTCCAATGCTTTACAAGTGTTGTATCAGTTGCCTGTCAATCTTCTTTTTCACATTGTTAACCTTGGAGAATGACGTATTACATATTGTTTTCCTGGAGTCACTTCTCTCCCCTCATGTTTCAGGCTGGACTGTTTTGCCTTTAAGCATGCCCGCAGCTAGCATCTTAGACTTCCCATTGCCCTGCCTTATGTGGGATTCCCTATTTCCTTGATCCCACTTTTTCCTGTGTCTCAGTGTACTGTTGCATGTGTCAGGGAGGGAGGAAATTCCCCCTTCTACCCTTTTTGTGTTCTTATGACTGGACTAATAGTAAAATTGACACAAGACTAGATTAACAGGAGAAAAACTCAATTTAATTATGTGCACCTGGGAGAATCATGAAAATGATGCCCAAAGAGTGAACAAAGCAGGCAGAATATACATCTTTTACACAAAGAAACAATAATTTTGTGAGGAATGACAGGACAAAGAAACTTAGGTTTGAGGTACATAATTAGTGAGGAATTTAAGCAGAGTTTAGGCTTGAGGTGGTAAATTAGCAAGCTTTGTTGTTATAGGCTCCCTGGCCCTGAATTCTCTAGCTCTGGTGATAAGGACACGGGGAGAGCACCTATCACATGGGAGATTTAGTTCCTGCTTTCAGGGGGAACAGAGACAGCAGGGTCAGAATGACCTTTTTGCTTCTCAAGTAACTTTAATTCAAAATAATCAATATGCCATTGTGGGATATTTTGAGGCAGCCTGCCCTGGGTCCCAACACATGTTGGTAGAATATATTCTTCAGTTACATGCTGAGAAAGGGTACCTGGGAGATATAGTTTTTGAGACTTTGCTGGTCTGAACATTTCCTTTTTACACCTTCATACTTAATTGAATTCTAGAGAGGTATAGAATTTGAACTGGAGAATATTTTTTACACAGAATCATTCACTCCATTTTCTTCTAGCATCCACAGTTCATTTTCAGAATTCCAATGTAATTTTTAATTCCAAATATTTGTATGTGTCATATATTTTCCCTCTGAAAACTTTTATAGTTTCTTTTAAATCCTAGAGGTAAGAAATGCATGATGTCAAGACAATGTAAATCTTATGCCATAATTTTACTGGATAGTGAGTAGCCGTGTTCAAACTAGAGACCCATGTACTTTGTTCTAAAGAATTTTCTATGTATTCTTTTTTGATAATTTCCTCACAAAAATTTTGTTTCTTCTATTTATATGAAACTCCTATTAGAGAGATTGTAGACATCCAAAATTTGTCCCTATTTTTTGTCCTTCTCATATGCAGAATACACTCATTCCATCCATAGAGCCTAAATTGTTCCAGTTTCAACTGAAAAATCTCAAGACCAAAATCTCAACTAAATATCATCTAAATCTGATGTGAGTGAGACAATTCATCCTGAGGCAAATGTTTTTATACATGACACAAACTCTTCTTTAATCAGTATCAAATTGTTACAATTAACCTTTTTTTGGTTGGGGCTTTATTTTAAGCATTTGACTTAATGAATTATCATTCAATGAAAATAGGGACAAAATTCTACAACTTACCGTTTTGAAATTTTTAACATAATGACAAGCACATGGTCAGAGCTCAGTATATATTGAATGAATTAATGAGTAGATCAATCAATCAATCAACAACTTCTCCAGCATCCCCAACTTGCTGATAAACTTGAAGAAAAGAACACTGGGCACAGTCCAGGATCATCAGTGGCTTAGAGGTTATAAGCTGCAAGTTCTTCTCAAATTGCTGATTCATCAGAGACAATAAATCTTCAGAGATTTTTCCATTGGATTCTTTTTGGAGACAGTTTCACCAGGAACCTCCAAAAAGCAATAAAAAAGATTCATATTTTTAAAATATCAAGACATCATTCTCTCTCTCTCCCACTGCCCTTAAGCATTCCAATTGTTGTCTTTAA
The DNA here is from genome assembly GCF_020826845.1 of Diceros bicornis minor. Lineage (NCBI taxonomy): Eukaryota > Metazoa > Chordata > Mammalia > Perissodactyla > Rhinocerotidae > Diceros > Diceros bicornis. The sequence goes on from NC_080770.1 coordinate 13,272,276, forward strand.
ATAGTCCATAATTTTCTTTTTACCTCTATTGTTTTTTATGTCTCACATTTTTGTCACAACCTGATCATGAGTAATGTATTTTTTTTTTCTTTTTCTGAGAGATTTCCAAAATATCCCCTCCCTGAGGAATGTCAAGACATCTATCTTAGGATTCCAACTTTTCTAAGCCACACTGTCCACTGCTTCCCCGGCCCAGCCTACCCAAAATAAACCTGGGCTTGACTGAAGGGCTTTCTGAGAGCCAGTGGAGAAAAAATAAGTAGAAGCACTTTGCTACCTATAAAATAATCATTTTAAAAATTTGAGTTTTATTGTATTCAGACCTGAATTGAATATGAGCCTATATGTTACTAGCTGTGTGCTTATAGGTAAATATCTTCCTTTCTCTGATTTTCACTTTAAAATAGGAGTAATAATACCTACTTGCAAGGGTTGTTATGATTAAATGAGATAATAAAATGTAAAGTAGCACAGCGTGAAAACTAATAGCTTCAAAGTCAATCTTACTTTCTTCCTCCCACCTCTCCTACTTTTTATCAAATCATAACAATGTTCTGAGGGTCAAATTAAAGTGGATAATAAATGCAATGCACCTAACAAAGAGCCTGAGAAGTAATGTATATTCAATAAATGTTAATATCCTTCTCTTGTGAATTTAGGTTTTGTTATTATTTATTATTATTAGGTTTTATTTGTCATTTATGTGAAGCTGTGCCTCTTCCACTATGTACCTGCTTCTTATAAAGAGTGATAGAAAGGAAATATTGTATCAGAGAGCTTCCAAACAAAGGATTATGTAATTTATATCGTAAAAATAGGAGAGAGTCAAGGAGAGAATGTGGCTTCCTGTAAGGAAACAATTCTCCTGTATCGTTTTGGCCCTCAAAAAAAAAAAGAAAAAAGAAAAAAATCAACCAGTGTATGTGGAACCCAGGATGAAATGCAGACTGTGAAAAATGAATTAAGCCCTATTACAAAGGCATGAAAACTCGCTGCAAGAGGTGGGGGTTAAAAGGAGCTGACCTAAGTAACTGAAAAATAACTGCTTGATTGTATACCTTAAGGCTAAAGATAAAAAGAACTGTACATAAATGCTATATTGTAGTTGGTAAATTTATTTATTACAAGAATACTGGCTAGTAATTCTGAAACAACTGTGTAGGTATACTAAGGTTCAACAAACCCGTCAATAAATTTTGTATAATTGTTGCCAGATTTCTTACATTCAGGAAACAGGTTACAAATTAGCAAGGTGTGGTGGGGGGGATGGTGCTAGAATGAACTCTGTGGCGCTGGATTTGAGTGGACTATATCAGTATAGACTCATGTATCTTTTAATATATGTACAGACAATAGATACAGCAATAATATAAACATGTGTGCACATAGGTTAGTGCATATGCATGCATTTCCTAGCCTTATCCACTGAGATGGCCAAAAAGCAGTGACAACCAGTCACGATAAGCCCCCAGGTCAGGTTTTTAAAATATACTTCTCCAAAAAAAGGAATCAGCGCTCCCTGTAGAAATGGAAATTCTAGGTCTGCAACAGGGAAATGAGCCTGGAGTATCTTGTAGTTCTAGAAAAGAAGAAAGTGCTAAAAAATGGAAGAGTTGGAAGCACATCCAAACTACACAAGAGCCAACCCAGCTCTCAAGGCCCAAAGCTGCAACAATTTGAGTAACAAAATAAATATCAGTCACAGCCCAAAGAGTAATATAAATATCCATGAGTCCATACTGATAGAAATAAATGATTTAATAAATAAATAAATGAGAGAGAAGGGACAAATCTTCTTTACAGAAAAATTCAAATCGTAAATGAAGAAGAAATGAGAGAAATAGAAAATCACCTGTTGAACATTACAGTGGTAATTGCTGCAGCAGAATCTACACGTGAACACAAAAATTGGTGGGTGAAACTTTGAGGAGAAATTGGATATTTGCATAGCCTCAAAACATCTTCTCTGAAATATTTATTACTGTGGTGGTTTCAACAAGTGTTCACATTTGTTTTGATATTCTTCTGTCCAGGTGGTGGCACTCATTTCTCCTCCCCTTGAATGTATGTTGGATTTACTAACTCACTTCTAATACAGAGGATGGAAAAGAAAAAATAGTAACTTTATAGTGCAGACAGCTGGCAGACACTACCTTAATCAAGTAATCATAGTTAGTTTCACCAATGATGTCATGTTGGTATGAGGAGTGTACTGGGTGTCCTGATATGATGTGATGAGAAGAGCACTTTACCTATGTGGAATTCTTCCCCCAGAACTCATAAATTAGCCTAATCATGGGGTAATACGAGACAGACCCAAACTGAGAAGACAGTCTACAAGATACCTGACAATGCTTTTCAAAAATGTCAAAGTCATGGAAAACAAGGAGAGTCTGACAAACTGTCACAGATCAGAAGAGACGAAGAAAACATGATAACTAAGTGCAACGTGGTATCCTGGATTGGATCCTGAAACAGGAAAGGGGCATTATTGGAAAAACTGTGAGACCCTAATAAAGTCTATGGTTTAGTTAATAGTGTTTCTCAAATGATTATTCTGTAGTTTTGATAAATGTATCATGTTTATGTAAGACATTAGTATTAGAGGAAGCTGGATAAAGAGTATACGGGAATGCTGTATTGTCTTTATAACTCTTCCATAAATCTAAAAATATTACAAAATAAATAGTTAAAAATTAATCAGCAATAAAAAAATTTCGTTCAACATTAGCCTGTGCTTCCTTAACTGTTTTTCATTGAATATCTACAATAATAACTCCATATACTCTCTCTCTTTCTGTCTCTCTTGCAGACACCTCACGCAAGTGCAAACAACATATAAATATTCTTCCCCTTTTCAATGTTATAGAAGTTATCTGTGGCAACTCAGTGAGACAAAAAAATATATAAGGATCTATATTCATCTTTAAAAAAGAAAGAAAACTGCCTTCATTTGTAGAAGTAAATATAACAAAAGATGAGCAAGATCTTGAAAGGAAAAATTATATAATTAAAGAGAATAAAATAAGGCCTATAATAAAAATATATAAATGATACCATTTAATATTATAAATTACAAAAATAATGTCAATTCCCACCAAACTAATCTATGACTTTAAGTCAAAATTGCAAAATATCTTTAGAGCTTTAACAGATGATTATAAAAATTCATATAGAGGGACTGGCCCTGTGGCGTAGTGGTTAAGTGCACTCACTCCACTGCTGGCAGCCTGGGTTTGGATCCCGGGTGCGCACCAATGCACTGCGTGTCAGGCCATGCTGTGGCAGCGTCCCACATAAAGTAGAGGAAGACTGGCACTGACGTTAGCCCAGGGCCAGTCTTCCTCAGCAAAAAGAGGAGTATTGGCATGAATGTTAGCTCAAGGCTGATCTTTCTCAAAAAAAAAAAAAAATTCATATAGAAACATAAGATCCAAGTATAGCCAAGAAAATGATGAAAAATAATCACATGGAGAAATTTGTCCTCCGTGATAATAAGAACAACTATATTAAGTATATAAAACAATGTGGTATTTTTACAATAACAAAAATATGTCCCCAGAATAGGAAGCTCCTAAATAGATGCATGCGTGTATGTGAACTTGAATATTATAAATGGTGGAGTATTCAATGAAAAGTTCTGGAGTTATTAGCTTTCTAGAAGGATGATGATGATGATGATGATGGTGATGATGATGATGATAATATTGTCACTCTCTATAGAAAAAGTAAATTATAGATGTATTAAAGCTCATAATATAAAAAGAAAAACTTTAAAACTTTAATAAGAAAAGCTATAATAATGTCTCCATGGCCTTGAGGTAAGGAAAGTTTTCTCGCACAAAATACAAACTGCGTAAGTCATGATGAAAAGTGAATAAATAGGATTACAACAGTTTGGGGTTAACAACAGTTAACCAAAAAAAAAAAAAATTAAAAAACTCAGAATAGGAGAAGACATTTGCAACAAATATTGTTTAAATAATAAAAACAAAATGTATGTGTTCATGACACTTCCAATTCCAGATATAGGTTAAATTTCAGGTATAGTTAGATTAGAGTTTGATTTCTTTCTGAAATTCTCTTATGTTGCCTTCAGCTTAATACTTAAGTTGGTTTTTGTCATGGCCATTAATAGGTACTAGTTCTAGTTGTATCTCAATTCACAAATATGATGAAAGGGAAGGTCATGCCACACATTTGTCATAAAAAGCATCCAACTTGATGATGGCTCTACAACTGAATCAAGCTCTGGTCCAGGGGAATTTCATGGGCTAACACAATCATGAATGGAATTGTCCTGATGGATTTAGACCTATCACGGTGTATCCCTGGAGCACAGGGTGAGGTTAACGCCACCAAAATCCCAAGGTCACCATCAATCTGGGATAGAAAGAATAGATGCTAGAGAGGCAATCACAATGTTTGCTACAGGCTGTCAATATGTTTTAATCAAAATTTGTTAGCAGATATCTTTGGAAAAATATAAAGAAATAATTTATTTATTTATAACATAATAGGAGAGAAGTTGGATTAATGAAAAATGATACAACTGTTACTATAAATACCTTTCCTTCTACTGGTCTATATACATCCATTGTTTGCTTGGTTTACTGTATTAGACTCCTGACCAGCCTTCTCTCCAATGACTCCTTCCAATACAGTCTACGTTGCGACTACAACGATGCTTCTAAATTTCAAATAAGTACATGGCCTGTCCACACTTATCCAGAGGCATGGTGGTAAATATTTAACAATTGGCTCTCCAGGGTTGGAGGGTGGGGGTGGGGGTGGGAATATGATTTGTGGTTTTTGCCAATTTCTGTAGTGTAAATACTCCCACTACAGCCAATTTCAAGCTACCAAAATTGTGTTCACTTGTGCTCCCTGGAAATTTAAAATCAGCTATTGACTTATAAGCCAGTTCAACACCACTGCATAAATTTTCAATTGCCCCTTAAAACTTACAGAGTTGCCCTGTCTTATAATCTCTTGTGATGTATCCACTTCTTCTCTCTCCAAACTTATATCTTGCCATCTGCCCCTCACACACCAAAGTTAGACACACTAAATGCTCTTATTAGTCCCCTGAATACCCTAAATTCTCCCTAGCTTAGAGGTTTCTACATGTATCTCCCTTCTTTCTTTTCCCCTTCATCATGCTAACTCCCAGTCATCTTTAAGATCTCAGTTTAAAAGAAAAGTCTTTTGAAAAATGGTCACTGACATCGCCTCTAACCTCGGTTATGTGCTTCCTCAGATTGCTCTACTCTTCCTATCATAGCTCTATTGCTGTATGTTGTAATTTTATGTTTCTATGGGTCTATATAGCCCACTATGAGCACCTGGAGAGCAGAGACTATACAGCATCCTCTGTTGTATGCCAAACTCCTAGCACAGCACATGGCACATAGTAGGCACTCCCTGAATGATTGTTGAATGGATTAAAAAACAAACAAATAAATAAACTTTGTATATATATTTTTTATATATACACATATGTATATTCTGAAGAGAATAGTAGAGAAGAGTGTAGAAAAATCTTAGCACACATGGTAAACAAGGAGCTAGGAGTAACTTATGCGTATGAGCTTACCGACATTGTGGATGACCAGTTCAGCATCAAGTGAGAGAAATTAACTTATAAATCAGAAATATAAGTATTCCAGCAGTATATTTATAAATCAGGAACCAGATATGGCAGAAGGAGCTTTAACATCAAAATGCCACCTTGAAAAGATGGCCATTGATGTGATTGGGGGGCATAAGAGGAGCCACAATGGAAGCGTGAGGATTTCTGCCACCTTTCCTGCACAATCTCACCTCAGCCTTAACAGTGCAACAAGACCAACAACAACAGCAACATCATTATCAAGTAGTTGTGCTATTTCACATTGGCTTTATTTTTATTTAAACCTCATAGCAACAAATGGCGTAGTTGATACTATTACACCCTGTTTACAGAGGAGGAAAAATAGGTCAGAAAGATTAAGTAACTTGCTCAAGTTCACACAGCCAATAAGTGACAGTATCAGAATTTTAACCCAGATCTGTGAGATTCTTAAGCCCTTATTCTTTACTTCTCTGTATTACAGTCTCTCGCTGCCCTTTGGAGAACAAATGCTGATCTTGCTCTCAAAGTTTCCAATCATTTACCCATCTGGGCATGTGTGAATCTCACCAGCTGATTGAAATAAAATCTCCAAGGCTTGATCCTCCCACTTCACATATAGTAAAATTTATCTTAATGATTATAATGATAATTTTTTGACAGTTTTTGCAACACTGATGTCAACTAAAGTAAGGTACATTTTTCTGTAATGGAAAAAAAAAGATCTGACTCATTTTCCTTCTCTTTGGGTGGTAGGCAGGTATTTTAGAGAAAATACAAGAAATAGGGATTATTCTTCCTGCCTTCTTTAAACCTTATAAGGCGATGGAATAGGTGGGTAAGAAGAAAGAAAACCAACTTCTGGAAACACCTTTGGAGTGGTGATCACAGAAGTTACAAAACCAAGAATGCCTGAAGAAGCATATTTGTCTTTCCATACCCAGGACATAGTAATGGGATTTATAATTAGGACAGAAAGGATTGAGTTAAATGTCCAAGTTTCTCATGATTGGTGCCATGATAGTAGAAATGTGTTTCACAGGCTCATGTTCTCTTGAGTTCTTGGATGGAGCTCTGACTCATTGGGAGACTTGAAGTTGAATTTCCTTATTCTCAGATTTACTTTCATCAGGAGGCATTCCTGATTCCACAGAATTGGGAGGTGGCGAAATTGCCTGGAAAATAAAACAATATCAATCTCCAAGAATAGGATCATCACCTCCTTCTCCTTCCATCACTTCCTACTATCATCATGATCACCACCGATAATATTCATTCACTGATTATTACTGTGCTGAAATTCTGTATACATAGTCCTTACAACAAACATCAGAAATGAATGAAAATGTTTTCATTTTACAGTTAAGATACCTAAAATCCAGAAAGAATTCGTGATTTTTCTTGAGTATACAGGTAGAAAATGACAAATTACAAAAAAATAATAATTCTATCTGTATAAAAAATGTATGCTCTTAGATATGAAATACACTGTTTCTCCTTGCTTTTTTTTGTGTGTGTGTGAGGAAGACATGGAAGAACATCCATGCTAATCCTCCCCTTTTTGCTGGGGAAGACCGGCTCTGAGCTAACATCTATTGCCAATCCTCCTCTTTTTCCCCAAAGCCCCAGTAGATAGTTGTATGTCATAGCTGCACATCCTTCTAGTTGCTGTATATTGGACACGGCCTCAGCATGGCCGGAGAAGCTGTGCATCGGTGCACACCCAGGATCCGAACCCAGGCCGCCGGCAGCGGAGCACGCACATGCAACCGCTAAGTCACAGGGCCGGCCCTCTCCTTGCATTTTTACGTTAAAATTCTTTTCTAGTCTTTATTCCATGTTAACATTCATACCATCTCTGCTCCAGGAACCCCACAAATCATTACCACATAAAAATTTCTGTCCAATTCCAGGAGTCAGACACAACCTCAAACCCTGGAGGGAGGTTGAAGATCATGTGAATTATTAGTCATTTAAAGAAACTCACCTCTCTTGAATGGCAGCAATTTGCTCTGAACCATATGATTGAGAGAAAGACGGTTATGCACAATTCCAGGAAGGTAAAGATCAGCATTATAGACACAAGGCCCTAGGAGATATGATGCTTCATATCAAACTCAGTAGAAACATTCAGAGGAAAAAAAAATGTCAGCAGGAAACAAAACTATGAGATCTCCCTCCCATAAAACAGAAGAAAGTAATCATAAATTAGGTTTAATACATAGCCACACACGAACACTCTATAAGAGACACAATGTCAATCTAAAAGCATGGACACATCTTTCCTAGAAAGAGAGGCATGTATTTCTGTATCAACCCGTGTGAAGTAGTCATGGGGGGAAGATGCTGTAGAGGCAAAATCCTGACACTATCACTAACATCTACCAATTGGAATAGTGGTAACTAAGTCGATGAGCAAGCAGTTTAGGAAAATGGAAAAAAAATGGCTCCTCTACCGTTTCATTAATAGTACTTCCTAGAGGTTTAGGCATTTACACTACCCCTAGAAACTAAAACACCAAGCTGAAATATTAAACACAAAATTACTGGACTTGTGATCTTTCTATTAACACTGAGGCAACCAGAAGAAGCAAATACAAAATTGCTCTGAAGGGAAAATACCACAAAATCCACAGAAAAATCAGGCCCATATAAATATAAACTTAGATCATTAAAGATAAAATAAAGAAAATGAGGCTACAAACTTCCATGGGTAGTGTCAGCAAACAGGAGGATTAGGAGTGAGTCAGTAAATGATGTTTCATAAATCATCATGGGGAAAATGGACAAATTTGAGGGAAAATATTAATTTCTAAGTTCACCTCAGAAGAGGGAGAATACCTAAACACAAACAAATGATAATAATTTGGAAATGTTATTAAAGAACTTCTCTTTGAGAATACCATACTCAAATAAATTCAAAAGTGAGTCATTCAAAACCTCAGCAGGTCATTATTTGAAAATCCAAGACCACAGAGCAAATTGTAAATCTCCCAAGTTAGTTTTATTAAGCAAGATGTGAAATAAAATTTTTTAAAAGTTTAGTCTCTCTGGAGAGTATAATTGTGGTAGTGGTAATATTAATAATAATATAGGACAATGCATACTGTTTTCATTGCTTATCAAATATTAACTTATGTAATGCTTACACCAACCCTGAGAGATTGACACTATTACTATTCTTGTTTCAAAGATGAGGAAATTGAAACACAGAGAGGTCATCTACTTTGTCCGTCATTACAGAGCTAATAAGTGGCAAAGCCAAGATTCAAATCAAGGCAGCACACTACCTGATATATTATTTTTCTGTATATTTTGGATTGTTTGAAACATGTTATCATTAAACCTAATTTTTAAAAACATACATTTGCTACGGCACCCATGTAAATACATGAGTCTGGTGACTGCGAAAATGGACAAGTCTTGATTGACAGCTTATTAACTGCTAAATGCACTGAGAGTATAATAAACCCAGTTAGTGAAATTGTAGCACTGGACATGTTGATCCCATAACTGGTTTCCACCTAAAAAAGAATAAGAATTTTCAGTTAACATGGGCAGCACATACTTCATTTCTTTGGCTACCATTCATTTAAATAAGTTTCTGTTGAAGCTTGTTTACACACCTGAAACCTGTGGACAGTTAGCTATTAATGATTAGGTAGTTAGTAGCTAAAGTTTTTTGGCAATTATTCATTGTAGCTTTTAGTTGTCCACCCACCCATTGTTAGTTGTGTTGCTTAGGTAATATGTTATCCAACTCACACTAGCTTCCTATAGATAACACCTCCTTGGTGCCTGGGTCACCATGGTAATGAATGCTTGAGTCGTTTTTCAGGAAATAAGAGTCAACCTCTGTCTGGTTCAGGCCAGTTGAGACCACCAACTCATCAACTGGGCCTGTGTGGATGACTGATAGGTGACCTCCTGACATCAGGGAGCTGAAAACTCCACCCTCAGATCACGCCAACACCGCCATTTTGTGAACATGCATCCTATGAAGAGGCATGAAGTTTGACCATGCTTACAAAGATCATCAATTACTTCACTTCTAGCCTCCAACTGTCTATTCCTATACTTCAGACCACCTTGTCCCTCTCCCCCATAAATATCCCTAGTCCCCATTTTTGTGGAGGTGGATTTGAGATTTGTTCTCCTATCTCTTCACTTGTCTATCTTGTGAATAAACCCCTTCTCTGCTGCAAACTCTTCTCGGTGATCAGCTTTCCACGCAATGGACAAAACAAACCTGGTTCAGTAACACACCTAGTAAGATTCTAGATGCTGGGAAAACATCAATGAACAAAGATCCCCACCCTCGTGAAGTCTAAGCAGCAAAAAAGGTACAAAATTGCAATTCTTTGATCCCAAAATAAATGCCTCTCTGTCTCTCATTTTGGCTCTTTATTTTTAGGTTAACACTCTGATGTCTCAAGTGAAACTAGTTTAGAGAGGGCCAAGGGTGGAAGCAAGGAGCCCAATTAAGAGACCATGGTAGATTGGATGAGGTGTTATCAACAGAAAGATGAAAAAAGGTCAAACTCAGATATGGCTTGAATGTAGGGCTGACAGGATTTGCTGGATTCAAGATTGTCAAAGAAAGAAGAACCAAGGATAAGTCTAAGGTTTTGGCCTGGGAATCTGGGGAGATGGAATTCCCATGAGCTGACGTGAAGAAGAGAGTGGATGGAGAAGGGTTAAAGAGGAAGATTAGGAGTAGAGTTTGGACCTCTTAGACATCTAGCTGAAGGCAATAGATATGTCAGTCCGATGCTCAGGAGAGAGATCTAGGTGGGAAGTATTTATTTCAAGGTTGTGGGCATATAGATGTTACTTGAAGCCATGAGAATGGATGATGAGATCACCAAAAGAGTGAGTGGAGCAGGTAACAAGAAATTGAGGTCTGGGGCACCCCAATATTAAAAGGTCACAGAGAAGAAAAGGAACTAGAAAAGGAGATTGAGAAGGAAAAACCAAAAAGACAGAAAGAAAACCAGCCAATCAAGGTGTCCTGGAAACCAAATGAAGAAATTATTGGAAGGAAGAGTGAGTGACCAACTGTGTGCTAAATGCTGCTCGTGGGTCAAGTTAAATGAGGATTGAGAATTGAACACTATGTTACCAACACGGAAATCTTCAGTGCTCTTAAAGAGAGCAGTTACAGAGGTACGGTAGAGAAGAAAATAAAGCCTCACTGGAGTGGATTTAGTTGAAACTGGGTAGATAGGAACTGAAGACAAAGCATAGACAATTCCTTTAAGAAGTTTAGCTATAGAACGAAAAACATGTTGTGCCAGTAGCCAGCAGGAGAAAATAAGGTCAAGATATTTTCTTTTCTTTTAAGTTAAGAACAGTAACTAAATGTTTATAGGCTAATTTTAAAAAATCTAGTAGAAAGAGAAAAATTGGAGTGATGAACTTGTGTGGGGAAAAAGGTACAAAATCTATTATTCTGGTACGGGTACTGGCTTTGAAAAAAATCACAGAGAGGTCTCCTATGGTAAGAGGTTAGAATGAAAAAATATATTGGTGCAGATCTGGTCCATTAAATAGATGTTATAGTGGTCTGAAAATTCTCTTCTGATGGCTGGAGTTTCTCAGAATAGGAAGCAATGTCATTAACAGAGAGTAAGGATTAGAGGAAAGGGATTGGTGTTTGAGGACAGAATATAAAGATGAAATAGCCATCTAGGAAGGAGAGAGAGTGAATGGACTGGAAAAATATCATAAATGGGTAGATGATTCAATGAGAAGGAATAATAGAGACTCAGTAATTGTTCAATGAATCACCAATGGAATAGAATTTTGGCTTTCTGTTGTGGAACTAGTGGTGCGAGTGTGTACACTCAAAATAATTAGAATTGGTCAAATTTAATAACATACAGAAATCAAGAAGCCTTTTTCCAAGCTTCAGATTCATCAGATATTCGTAGTAACCATCCCAGTAATCATATTCACAATCTATATGATTTTCTGGTGATCTACCATCTGAATGCCATTAGAAAAGACAATTAATTTTCTTGTACATTAAATGAGACTTAGTGTCTCAGTTGGATTCACCAAACTCTACTCTCTACTATTAATGGATAACTTATTTCTACTCTTATCGTTATATAGAAAAAGAGGAAGAATTGCCACTCACCAGTTTTCTTGTGGGTTTTATCCCAGCTGCAACAGATAAGGATCCTGAAATAATATACTGTTCAAAAATAGGAAATGAGGCAGGTAAAGGAATTTTAAGTCTCAACGATTTTTTCTTGTTCCTCCCTTGCTTAGCAGATATCTAGCAATAGTCATACAAAACTTCTTTTTTAAATTCATGTCCTAGAACACAAAGTTGTACTTGAAGTTGTTCATCATTTTATGTGAACACAATTTTAAATTAATTTAAATTTTGAGTACATTGATAATATTTCCATTTTCTTTTATGTCTGGTTTTTTACAGGTTTATCGGACTGTGCATACTTTAAAAACATACAATAAATATATATTTAATGTAATATAGTTATCTTTACTCTTATATTTATATCAAATGTGAATAATATTTATTTACATACACATTCTCATTTTCTTACCCAAGCTTCAGATAAGGGTTTGATTTATTTGACTAGATGTTCTAAAAGATCTTTTACAAATCTAAATGTCTATATTGATATATCCACTAATTTTTAAATTATTATTTTGATATGCTATTGTTTCTATGACTCTAATTTAGATAAATTGAATTCTCTACATGGTCATGGTTTTCTCAAAGCTTCATTCTGTTTTTTTACCTCATAAATCTTACAACCACTTATCAAGCCACACCTATGGTTTGTGGGAAAAGGTGCCAAAATTATGGAGAGTGAAGGCTTGCTACATAAAATTCAATGATTGAATTCTGGCTGAACACGAAGGAACAGGCTTTAAATTCTATTTCAAATAAGAAAGAGGTTATCACAGGTCACGCCAGTCACTACAGCTTTATGATTAAGAGCATATGCTGTGTGTGCTGATCCCATCTTTAGCTCATATTCATTCTGTCACTTTAGACAAATGATCAAATCCTTCTTTGCCTCAGTTTCTTTTTCTGTAAAATAGAGATCCCGCATATCCCCGTGTTAATATTACTTACCTTATAGCTGTACAGGGATAAAATGACATAACACATAGTAAGGGCTCAGATATGTGCCCAGCCTAGAGAAAGCACTCAAATTATTAACAATAGCTAAGGTTTATATATACATTTTTCCATTTAATTTCCATTTAGTTTCCATTTAATTTAACAGTGACCCAAAGAGAAGGTCCTTATATTATTTCTACCATCCTAGTGAGGAATTGAAGGGCAAGAGTTCACATATATTTTCCAAAGTCACACAGTTACTAAGAATTACTAAGAGAAAGATTAGGCGAATAGAAGGTATCACAGTCAATATACAGCAAATCATGTACACAGAGGGTACCTACAATTGTAGGTAAGGCCAGATATGAAGGGCTTTGTGCCATGTCATGGACCTTAGCCTTTGCTCTGTAGGTGACACAGAGCCAGAGAGAAGCTTCCAGCAATGGGAATCCAATGGTCAGATTTGAATCTTTTAGTGCTGAGGATGCTAAAAGAGTGAAACTCTGGCTCCCTGACTATGGCTCTTTTTTCAACAAACTGACCTCACTTTCTGAGAAAAGAAGACTCTTTTCTGATTGAACAGTTGAGATACTTCATTATTCTCCTTTTTCCAATATGGAAAATTTCCATTTAGGTAGTCAGGATTCATCATGCAGAGCAAATGTGTACCCCAGGTCTTCTAGAAAAATTCATGTTTTAACTATTCCATCAAAATGATATTAACCAATTAAAAATATCAGAAATGTTAAATTCAAATTACATGTTTTAGACTATATACAGAAACAGAAGATAATCTTTTGTCAGAATATGAGATCTGATTTAAGCCAAGAAATTTTGGTCAAATATGAGCACTTTCTTTTTTTTTTCCTTCTGAGGAAGATTTGGCCTCAGCTAACATTTGTGCCAGTTTTCCTCTATTTTGTATGTGGGTCACTGCCACAGCATGGCCACTGATGAGTGGTGTAGGTCCACACCCAGGAACTGAACCCATGCCGCCAAAGAGAAATGTGCCGAAATTAACCACTAGGCCATGGGGCCAGCCCCAAGAGCAATTTCTTTTTTTTGCTGAGATAGACCAGCTCTGAGCTAACATCTATTGCCAATCCTCCTCCTTTTTTTTCCCCCAAAGCCCCAGTAGACAGTTGTATGTCATTGTTGCACATCCTTCTAGTTGCTGTATGTGGGACGCGGCCTCAGCATGGCCGGACAAGCAGTGCGTCAGAGTGCGCCCAGGATCCAAACCGGTCCGCCAGTAGCAGAGAGCGCGCACTTAACCGCTAAGCCACGGGCCGACCTGAGCAATTTCTTTTTAAAGGCGATCTGAAGGTCAGTGATTTTGAAAAAACAAAATCATGAATAAATTAGAGCCCAAGACTTGTTATAAATTTCTTTCTTCTCCATTTGCCACTTACATGTTGTAGTCACCATTTTCAACTAAACTTTCCCATCTTAGATTTCATGGTAGCATCAAAAAAGACAATATCAGGTGATTAACAAATAGTTCCTATTAACCAGTTTTTAAAAAATGAATCATCAGATAAGACAATCAAATGACAAAGCTGAATAAATAAATTTTAAAAATCAGCTAGACGCAAAGCCTATTTTTACTGATTACTTTTGACTCAAATAGGGGAAATTACTCTTCTGATTTTCAGACAGTTAGCAGCAGGTAAATCTCTGATTTCCCAAAGTAGGACTTTCTTGGCTATACCACAAGGTAATTCACCAATACTCATTTTTCATTCAATTTTCTTAGTATCCATAAATTTAATACATGTGTTTTAAGTTAACATTTAGGAGTTAATTTGTACTCAGCAAATGTGATTTCTTTTAATCAGAAGGGAAGACGCTGTGTTTTTAAAACTTGTTTGTGTCAAGAATTACAAATCGAGGGGCCGGCCCGGTGGCGCAAGTGGTTAAGTGCGCGCGCTCCGCTGCGGCGGCCCGGGGTTCGCTGGTTCGGATCCCGGGCGCGCACCGACGCACTGCTTGGCAAGCCATGCTGTGGCGGCGTCCCATATAAAGTGGAGGAAGATAGGCACAGATGTTAGCCCAGGGCCGTCTTCCTCAGCAAAAAAAGAGGAGGATTGGCGGATGTTAGCACAGGGCTGATCTCCTCAAAAAAAAAAAAAAAAAAAAAAAAGAATTACAAATCGAACCCACAGCATGCAACCTTCAAATAACCTAAGAACAATACTTGAACAATCAAACACATCGCTAGCAATGGTATCTAAGAAGTGATCTATGGTCAGGGGAATCTGAATACTCACAAATGGAGTGCCCCATAGCGGATAGCCTGTGTAGAAGGTAAATAAATAGCTGTTGAGGAGATGGGGTAAGGATTGTAAGGAACCCAGAAAAACACCCAGAGCCAGAATTATTGCTCCATTCAGGATCTGGATGGCCTGTAAGAAGGAAAAAAAAAAAAAGCAAATCAAAAACGTAATGGTCATATACCAGTGCACATTGAGAAGAGACTATTTTAATTTTCCTCAGAAAGGAGATGTCAGCGCTTGAAATGGTTTAAAAGTCAAGCTTAAATTAACTGGGCAAGAGCTTACCCTGGGAGGTTTTTGTTCCATGCTGGTCCCACCAACCCTTCCTCTTCACCTCTCCCACATCCTTTGGGAAAGTGGTAGGAGAGTAAAGGAGATGTGGCTGATAATACCGATTGAGTCAAGCGACCCTCCCAACATGCTTTGGGGCCATAATATGATGAACGCAGATAGACATTAAGCAGCATTCTACTCAGCCTTTCCCTCAACCCAATTTTTAAGTTTAAAATACAGAATATGAGTTCACAGAGCTCAGCCTCCTGATGTGGATGGTGAGATTGGAGTCCATTCTCCAATGTTGATAGGATGTTTCCTGCTATGAGATTATGCCTCTGCGTTTCTACTTCCCAGGTCTAAAATACGTCCCAGACTTCTCCTAAAGGAGCAACATTATTATTGACTCAGTGATGAGTAACTCAGAAATTCCTCCTTATGGCCATAAACGAGGTTTTCCACATGACATTTATTTTCTTCCTTCATAAACCAATTTCTTAATCAAAGCTGACTTACCCCAAGGGCTTGAAGTTCCACTTTCTGGTAATTTTGTGATCTATCAATGGGCTGGTAGGCAGAATTTTTCACCACCCCTGGTTCCACATGGCTTCCTGGGGTACCACTTGCTGAGGCTGTCCCCAGCTCTGCATTACCAAGTTCTTGGGAGGCCATTTGGGGTTGTTGATGGCTGTCATAGAAAAAAAATCTAAAGGTTTCATGTTTTCCTTTTTATCACTAGCAGTAATATTTTTTGAGTGCAACAGAAGGGTTCAATCTATCCATACATCAAAATGACTCCACAAATGGGGCAGGAGGGCAGAATAATAGTGTTTACACTGTTTAACTCTATTTTGTCTTGGAGTAGTGGACATCATAAAATCATTGTAGTAGGCCTGGGTGCTTCACTGAACTTTGATAAAGAGCAATTCCTTTTCCCATTTTTACATGTGATTATATATTATATAGTCCCTGCCTCTCTTCAAATCAATCCTGGACAATCAGACATTTGTTTTCAGTGACCAGTGATCTCTTGTGTGAGGAAAATGGCTTTAGTCACATTCCAGTAATAACAATAGGTGTAATTTATGGAGTGCTTACTGCCATGTGCCAAGCACTGTCTCATTGCTGTGAATGTGTTAACATATTTAATCTTCCCAATAACTCTATGTTGCAATGTTATTATTTCCATTTTAAAGATGAGAAAATTGAGGCATAGAGACGTTGAGCAACTTACCCAAACTTATACAGCTCATAAGTGAGTTCAGATTCTATTAGAGACACTCTACTTTAACGTCCAACAGTTTTTTAATCATTATACTATATAGTACTATATGGAAGATACCTTTCTGGGGAGCAAAATAGCACAGTGGAAAGAGTTTAAGCACTATGGAAGAGCCAAGTTCAAATTCAAATTTGGCCACTTACTAGTTGTATGAGCTAGTAGTAAGAACCTCAGTTTTCTCACCTGTAAAATAGAAATAATTTCAATTTCATATTAACATTGCAAGGGGAAACTTTGACAATGTATGAAGCCCTTAACCTAATAAACAATTGGTAAATGTTGACATTTAATTTATACTCTGCCTTGAATCAAAAAGAACTTTAAGTATTGTATATAACGGTCACCAAATAACCACCTCAATCATTACAGCTGAAAAATATGTATCACTAAAATATACACAGTGCAGTCATGCATTGCTTAACAACAGAGATATGTTCTGAGAAATGTATCATTAGGCAATTTGGTCATTGTGCAAACATCATAGAGGGTACTTACGCAAACCTAGCTGGTATAGCCTACTACACACCTAGACTAAAAGATACTAATCCTAGGGGACCACTGTTGTATATGTGGTCCGCTGTTGACCAAAACGTCGTTCTGTGTTACATGACTGTATGTTTAATCTTGAACAATGTAACTTCCCAGTACATAGTGTCCTCAAAATACAAAATATTACAAAATACTTTTGTACAAAAGATTACAAAATACTTATATGCCCTTACAAGTGATGAGGTGGATCGTATGAGATTAACTATAAATAGTGCTGAATTCTGCTAAAACTATTGACTTTGAGTTTAGAATAATCTTAATTTCTACTTTTTGTTGGAAATTATATGGCAGATCCATTTTTCTAATAATTACTCATTTTTGTCAAAATAAATCTATTCCACTTTCATTCAGGATAATACTTACCTTTCTAGTTCTCTATGGCAGGGGTTATGTATCACGCTTATTCAATCACCAAGGCACTAAGAAAGTGACAGTCAGAGCACATTCGAACTTTAACTTGATCACGTTGGTAATTGCTATTTCACCCCTCATAAAAGTTTCCTACCAATTCTTTTTAAACACTGATAAATGTGAAATGACAAGGAGCCCTTACCTCCTAAGCTCAACACTGTGCGCGGAATCCAAGAATAAGGGAGGATCAAAAAAGGTTACAACAAACTCTATTTTAATGAACGCCTAATGTAATTCTGTTCAAGATGTATAATAACAAGAATGGCCAAAAGTAGAATAATATTCTTTAATTCCTTCTCTTATCTATGTTAAACATCACCTTGCAAAGCCTAGGCTTAAAATTTATCCATTGGGAAATACATATATATTTTAGATAAAATATCTAATATGCTAAAATGTATGTAATGTTGGGAGCATTGCTCCTTAATGATCAATTACTTGCCCGTATCTCCAGCTTCATTCCTCACCCCTCCCTATCTCATAGCTCAGGCCAGCCTTGTTTTATTTTCTTTCAATCCTCCCAAGTGTCAAGCTCTCAAAAGTCTTGAATCCTTCTCACTACTGATAAGGAACCTCTTAATCTCAAATTTGTGTGCCCAATGCACACGAAGCCAAACACTGAGACATTGGTGCTTAGAAATGGAGAAAGATTTATTTGAATTGGCCAAAATGACTAGCTGGGAGCCTGAGTTCACTCAAATCCCCCTCCCCAAGAACAGAAAGCTCTTTATGGAGCTGAGGGGCTTGGCAGGAGGAGCTTCAGGGAAACAAAGGGGTCACTCTCCATAAGCCCCTGGGCGTTCTGACTTCTGGGCTTCAACGGCTGCTGAGGACCAGCTATCTGGTGATCACAACCTCCCCAAAGGCATTCTCTTTCTTCTGCCAAACCAGCTCACGGTTCCTCAAGATCCCTGAGTCATCCCTCCAGTTAAACAGGAAAAACAGCAAATTGGTTTAATTAATATCTACAGTACCCTTCAGGTACCTGGCTTCAGTACTGTTCCCTTCTCCCTGAAAGACATTTCCCCCCAAGCTCCACCTGGATAATTTCTGCTCTTCTTCCAGACTGAATCTCAGCCCACGCTCCTACTTTCATGAAGGAAGCCTTTTTCAGTCCTGGCCAAGCCTGGGTGAAGCACCCCTTACAGTAACTCTCAGAATTCCCTCTACTTCCCTTCTATACTTATCAGTCTCAGCCTCAATTAACTGGGTACTTATCTGTATCTCACTGTCTTCTTATCATTGTAACTCCAGTGCCTGGCTCAGTGTCTGTCATATGGTGGGCACTCGGCTATACATGTTTAGTAAATGAATGAACTTTTGATCCAGTCTGATATAGCCATGCCTTACGGATGATAATGGAAAATACGTTTGTAAGGATTGGAGCCTTTCATACAGAGAAACTCTAGAGCAGTTCTGGAGGGAAAATAAAATCTATTTCAACCACATTATTTAATTTGACTTTTTAAAATAACCATAAATATCAGGCAGAATTTTCTGCCTTCACGTAAAATAAACTATGTTCTATAATTTGGTCAATTTAGCTTTTTTTTTTAATGGGAGAAGTGTAGATTTATTAAGAACCCACAAGTTAAGTTCACCTATCTAGCTTTCAGTGCGTGTCAGGCATTATTTTGCTCATGTTCACCAATTTAGTTCTCACAACATCCATATGAATAGACTACTGTTATGATCTTTTCCATTTTACACATGAGAAAGCTGAGCATTAGAGGAGTTAAGTAATTTGCCCAAGGTCACACAGCCAGCAATTTGAGGAGCTAGGGAAGAGAACGTGGTAGTCTGGTTCTATAGTATCATTACTGTCCCTCTGAGCTTATGCAGACACTCAATCACCAAATCCCATACCTCAGATACATCCAGACCATCCTTCATTACCAGAGCTGGCAGCCAAATCTGGGGGCAGCCACTTGGATTTAATATATCTAAGGGGTGTGTGTGTGCATGTGTATGTGGCCATGCCCAGGTTTTTCCAAAGAAATAACTATATAATTACATCTAGCATTTTTTTACCATGGCACCAGAGTAACAATCAAATTCTAAGGGCAGCCATCCTCATAGCTAAATGTTCCAAATCTCTGCATTACAACCAAACGGAAAACTTTGCAGGCAACCACAGTGGCCCACTGGGTGGGACCTTTAACAGACAATAAAGAAAGGGGGCTTTCTGTGGGGAGAGAATCTATAGGGTTTACCTTGGAGCTTCAGGCCTTGGCAGACTTCTTTCCTCTCAAGCCCATCTTGTCGCGACTAGGAGACACTCAATAAGGATCGCCATAGTGTCTCTTCCAGAAAACAGCAGCCTCTTCTAACTTGGGCTTAAAGAATCGTATCGTTGCCTAATGCAATACTTTAGAGAAGTCAGTGAAAATGTTTCATGGGTGGACTGGAGAGTATGCTCATCACACCCACATCCGAGGCCCCTCAGATTGCATTGTGCTTCCCGAAGGCTCTTTGTTGATTAGGAAACTAGTGTCAGCAGTAACTGTCCCCTGGCTTTGAGATATTGCTTAACACATTGTTGGAACAAGAAATACATGCAGAAGAAATGAGTAGGTGGGTGGGAAAGGGTTGTGGAATGGAGGTTAGAACAGTTATTTGCATAGTCAGAAGAGACAACGTCGGATAGTAAGAGTCGTGTCTGGAAGAGGGAGGGTGGTTGCATGCATTATGCTGTTCAATTCTTGCAGACTTAGAAAGGTTAATTAATTCTCCAACATCATCGGTATAAAAGTGATGAAAACTGTAGTTTAAATGCACCGAATGATTACTATGTACCAGTCACCGTTCTAAATGCTTTCCTTGTGTTAACTCATGTCATCCTCACAATGTCCCAAGACCTAGGTACAACTATTAACCCAATTTTATGGAAGAAAAAACTATGGCATAGAGATGTTAATCAGCTTTCTCAACATCCCATGATAACTGGCCAAGCTGTGTGCAAAACTCAGGAGCTGGGTAGGGTGAATTCAGAGTCATGCCTGTGACCCCAGTGTGATTGTAATAACGTGTCCTTTTGTAAGTGAACATAAGTGAGACCATCTTGTTACACTAAATGACTCCAGCCCCTCCTCTGTGTGACTACTCACTGCTCTTCACATACTCTAAAATATTTCACATGCTTTCCTGATTTATGGCCTCCACTTATGCAGGTACTCCCTTATAGCTTCATAAATTAAAACTTTGTTCTATGAGCTTCTTTCCAGGAACAGGCTGACCACAGGTGGGAAACACACTTACAAGGTATCCACCACAGCTGACAAAAGAATGGAACAATGTGATGCCTGGAGCCTGTCACGCCTGGAGACCAACGTCCCTGGACCCCCTCCTCACTGCCCATTTTCTCTATATAACTGCCTCAAGATTCTGTAATACTTGAAGATGGTTTTTTTGAAACATTAGTCTGCTATCTTCCCGATTATGCTAGCTAATCTGATTAAAACTTCCTTTCTTGATCCCTAACTTGTTGTGATTAATTGGATCAGATTGCAGCAAGCAGAGTGAGCCCATTACTTGGTATCACTTTCACTTTCAAAATGTCCTAGTTTAGAAGATAAATTATAGCATCATCCTAAACAAATAAGTGTCCTGAAATAGATGATGGAAAGATCAGAGCCAAGTAAATAGATACCGTGTAAAGATTCATATCAGAATCCTTAGGAACGTCACATGGCAGGACCTGTGAGGAAGACCTAGAAGTGGATCCCAGCCTCTGATCTGCAGGTCTGGGGAGTCTGTGAGAAAGAGAAGAATGTTCTCGGCAAACTAGACGAGGTCCTAGTTCTGGAAACTGGAGTATAAGTGGGGACTTGATCACAGGAAAGAGAAAGAAAGCCAGATTGGGAAGGGGAGATTGTGAACTCTGTGGCAGTGAATATGTAGTGAGCAGGGGCCCTGCAGCCAGGAAAGCATAATGCATAGGAACTCTGTGACCAGGGCTGGCACCTGAGCCTGTAGCAGAGGCTCTGAAGAGACTGCCTCAGAGTGAAGGGAGGGATGATGACAGAGAAGACCTAAACAGCAGTCATGAGGAAATAGCTAAAAGAATGGTGAGAAGAGATATGATCCTCCCTGCCTCATTTTAGCCAGAGCCATTGCAAATGGAATACTGAAGAAGAAGAAAGGAAGGGCAACAGAGTGCCTTAAGGGAAGGTGAGGAAGAAATATCAGGAAGTGAAAAAAAAAAAAAAGTAGTTCCTTTCAACATACTTGTTTCAAATTCAAAGGTATAGAAAGAAAGAACTCTGAAAGGAAGTTACTTAAACTCAAAGAGGTCAGTTATCTCATTTTTAAGTTTAAGATCATAGTCCTCACCTTAGAGAACAGTATAAAGATTAAATGATAGAGTGCATGTAGAGGTCTTAGCAACTAAGATCTTTACATGCATTCAAAAGAAATAAACAAAAACGAGAAGCCTCTTCAATTCTTGAGAGAGAACGGTTACGAGAAACTGCTTTCATCAGAAGATTCATAGAGATTTCCTCCACTGGCCCGCAATATCCTCCAGTTACAAGAAAACATTTTCTAAGAGGCTGACTAACTTTTGGTGCTGAAATATCCTAATGAATAATGAAGTTCAAAATTCAAGTTGCTAATTTCCAAAAGGAAAAAATAAATCTTTATTTGAATGAAGTTGATATTCTAGCTGTTGATTCACAAGGGACTCATCAGACTCTTGGAAAAGTGATATATTGCTCAAGACTTGCTTGTCCTAATCCAGTTACTAAATATCCTTGCTTGCGTTGTTGGTTTTGTCCCTACACCCACACTCACGCTGATGTGTGCACATACTAAAATTATGCTCTTCTGGAGACAGTACCTTTATTTATCTTAATAAGTGTAAACTTTATTGATAAAAATAATTAACCATCTAAGGTCTCTGACTTTGTTAAATGTGTTTGATTCATCGCTTACTAGTTTTTAACTTTGTAAGTTTTTAAGTCACTGCTTTGAAACCATGCCCTTTCAGAAATTATATTATTTAGTATAATTGTAAGACAATAAAAGGTTATGATGGATGAGGATTGCTGTTACTAGAGGCCTGAAAGGCGATCCATCAAATGAAGTGAAACCAATGATCAGAAATTAGCCTTGATTCTTTCCGATTTTGACCTCACGCTGTTTTTTAGATAAAGGGGGAAAAATATATTTAGTAGAGATCTAGTCTTAGAATTTGAAGGAAGGCATTGCATTTCTAGAGTTCCACAGGAAACCAGAGAATTTATCATAATATTTGTTGGTAAAAAGAGAAATAGCCTAGATAGAAAATGTTAGGACTGTTGTTCTCAACTTTCAACTACCTAGTTGAATCTTCTGGGGAGTTTATAAGGCATTAAATCAGTACCACTGGAGTGGACCCACTCACATAGATATTTTTTTTAAACCGTCCCAAGATGATTCTAACGTGAAGCCAGATTGGGGAACCACAGGGTAAATTGGCAAGATCTTTAAAATCAGAGGGTTGGAGATGAGAGAGGAAAGAACAAATTAATTTCTTCAAGAAAGATTGTCCCTTCCACCAAGGTGGCTTGCGTACTTTATTTTAGTGGAGAAAATTGAATCTTAGCTTGAAGTTAAGCAGATTTCACTCATTGGAGCCAATTTTATAGGACTTCATACTGATAAGTATATCCTCTGTGGTGCAAGAGAGGCATTAAACGAAGAATTACAGTTCATTAATTCACTCTCTCATCTATTGACTTTTGTCTGCATTCTCCTCCCCACCAAAGGCAAGCATTCTAATGTCTAATGCATATTATTTTGTGTTCTTATGAAGTGCATATTTCTGTTTTACGTACATACATTTTTAATATACATAAATTGCCATTGTGTGATAGACTTTATTTTCCTTTTTTTACTCAGCTCTATTATTAGTACCCAATCATAGTTATTGTATGTGAGTGTCTAGTCTGCTTCTTCCTACAGCTGCATCATCTTTCTTAGTGCACATTTATCACTTCTTACCTGACCAGAGATGAACACCCAAATGGATCCCAACTCTCACCACCATAATGACTTGAAGATTCTTCTCATATCCATCTTCTCTAAATCTATGTGAAAATTTCTTTGAGACATAAAATCAAAACTATGATTGCTAAGCCATAGAATATGCACATAATTAATTTTGTTGAGGACTGCTAGATTGTATCCTCTAGAAAGCCTGCACCACCTGTGAGCACACATACAGTGTATGCAGTCTCCAATACTCCCACTTTCTGCCCTCCATGGTGCTACCCAGCCCTCTATTTTTAACAGCTTTAGAGTTGTCCTGTGTCAATTAGCTAAGCTGGAACTAGATTTGCCAGAATTCCCTTCCCTGAACAGTTCTGGGTTAAGGTTCGCCACATTAGAAATTTGCGTGAGATCTGGAACACAGAAGTGAGGCAGCAGCCAAGATGCTCCAAAGGTGGATGTAGAGGGCCGGGTGCTGCTGCACCGTGCACCCACTGCTGCTGATCTGCTGGCACACCTTGTTAGCACAGGACCATCGCTGGGCCTGCAGCTTCTCCTGCTCTCGTCAATCTCCTCCTTCATCCTCCCTGAGCCTTGGACCACGTACTTGCGCAACTCCATGATGATGAGTGCCACCTTCTTCTGCAGGTCATCCATATGGTCAAGATTAGAGACAATGAGAGAAAGATGCAGGTTCCAATATGTTCCCATGATTCCATGCTTCAAGTCAAGCTTTTTAAATTATTATTGTGGTTAAAAACACATTACATAAAATTTACCCTTTTAACCATTTTTCATGTCCAGCTTCTTTTTCCAGACTGCCAACCTTGCTTACCTACATCAGCATCAGGTCCACCACCAGATGCAAAGGCAATAACCTTCCATAGATTTCTTTCCTGGTTCCCCCAAATTTATTATCACTTATGATAATTCCCTTATCAATATCACTCACACTGGTTCTGCTTCCCTGATTGAACCCTAACTGCTACAAGATATGAGTATATATGACCACTCTTTCTGGTTTCACTTCTCGATTAGCTTTGGACTCTCCTATGAGTTGTCAGTAGAATTATCGGATTAGAACAGCATAGATTCTATTTTTCTGGAAACAGCTTTCAATCCTAAAATGCCTTTTCAATCTTCTTCAAAGAAGAAAAGTAGTAGATGCTAAGGAACTCTAACATTTTTACACAATACAGAATCCTTGACTTGTAAATAATTCAGAATCACTCCTTATTTCCGAAGTCTTTTAAATATCTCTAATTTTCATTCCATTTCATTCGATGTGAACTTTTGATATTCTGACTACTATTTTGGATGAGTAGGAGGAATATAGGCTCTGTAATCAAAATGGCTAGGTTCTTTTTAGATGTGACTCCTTTGTTGATACACCTCTTGCCAAATTTATGTCCCAACTAGAAACAGAAGTGGATGGCTATAGGGTAAGGGGTAAAAAGGCACATACGTACGGTGATGGATAAAAATTAGACTATTGGTGGTGAGCACGACGCAGTCTATACAGAAACTTATACACAATAATGTACACCTGAAATTACACAATGTTATAAACCAATATGACCGCAATAAAATAATTGAGGGTCCGGCCCAGTGGCGTAGCAGTTAAGTGCACGGGCTCCGCTTCGGTGGCCCAGGGATCGCGGGTTCGGATCCCGGGGGCACACTGACGCACCACTTGTCAAGCCATGCTGTGGCAGCGTCCCATATAAAGTAGAGGAAGATGGGCATGGATGTTAGCCCAGGGCCAATCTTCCTCAGCAAAAAGAGGAAGATTGGGAAAGGAATGTTAGCTCAGGGCTGATCTTCACAAAAAATAAAAATAAAATAATTGAAAAACAAAACTTGTTGAGTATCTATTAGGTACAAGGTACTGAGATAGGTACAATGGACATACAAAGATGAACAGAATATACAAGTTAGAGTCTGGTAGGGTAGATCACAAATGTTCATGAATAAAAAATAAAAAAATAAGTAGATGTTTATGCATATTCTAAACAGTCCTGAGTATTGATGAACATGTGTCTGCTGATGTAACAAGGTAGAAAAAAGCCTTGGATCACTTACTTACAGGTCCTACCTAGGCCTGGATTCCTTCTTGTGCTACTTTCCTCTTGTGTAAGAAGTCCACGTGTAAGTTCGAGGTTCTTCTCCAGGAGAATGCCAATGGCTGGCATGCCCTCCTGCATTTCAATGTCTCCCCATGAAGAGAGGGTTGGTTTCCAACGGGCCTGGGTTCTGTACAGAGCCTGACACTGACTTGTCTTTTTGCAGCAGACCTTCCTGCACTTGCCCTGGGTCCTGGGATGAAGTCAATGGATCAAGTGCTTCATCTTATACCCACAGAGTTCCCTCTAGAGGAGCCTATCCCTTCTGTTGCAGGAAGTGGAGGTTCTTGCTTACAAGGTTGTCTACTAACCCCCTAGTCTGGGCAGGGATTCCTCTTCTCTCTGGCTTAGGAGGTCCTTAAACCTGCATCTCCTCTTCAATGCTCCCCTCCTTTGTGTCTCCTGGGGTCCCCTCTCTCATCAGCTGGCTTGGAAATTAGACCTTTACTCTTCCTTGGGGCTTGAAATATAGAGCTCTGAGCTCCTTCCGACCCAGGCTGTTACTTCTAGCTTCCACATGGACATACGGCACTTGGGAAGCTGCCATGTTCCCACAAGACACATTCCAGGGCTAATTCAGTGGGTCCACTTTGATCCTTAACTCACCAGCATGCTCTTCTTTAAGGCTGTCTCCATATTGATCCAACAACCTTCTTGTTGGTCAAGTGGCATTTCTCAGTCACTAGACTAGTCAGATCCCCAGTTACCTTCTGGGAGTCTCCCCACTTACTGACTCTCAGAATGTCCCCCAATTGTGGCTTAGGATCTGAGGATTGCCCAGCTTTGACTATCTCCTAAACCCTTTGGCCCTTGAACAAGTTCTTTTTTTTTTAATTGCAGTAACGTTGGTTTATAACATTATGTAATTTTCAGGTGCACACCCTTATATCTCGATTTCTGTGTATATTACATCGTGTTCACCACCCAAAGGCTAATTACACTCCATCACCATGCACATGTGCCTAATCACCCCTTTCACCCTCCTCCCTCCTCCCTTCCTCTCTGGTAACCACCAATCCAATCTCTGACTCTATGTGATTGTTTGTTGTTGATTTTATCTTCTACCTGTGTGTGAGATCATATGGTATTTGACTTTCTCCCTCTGACCTATTTCCATTCGCAAATTCTTAAATTCATCTCCAGTATTCTTTTTCTACAATGAAAAAATCTTAGAGGTGATACAGCCCTTCTTTGGTGAGCATCTTCCTTCCAGACTTTCTTTCCCCTCTGTTCTCTGCTGCTAGGCCATTGCTTTTCTCTGGCTGGATTCTCTTGGGACTAAGGTTGCCAGATAAAATATAGGATTCCCAGTTAAATTTGAATTTCAGGAAAATAATAATTTTTTTAAAATATAAGTATGCCCCATGTGATATTTGAGTATTTAAGTAAAGCAAGTCCCAAGTATTACATGGGATATAATTAAAATGAAAATAATGTTATCAGAAATTCAAATTTAACTGGGCACCCTGTATTTTGATTTGCGAAATCTGGTAAACCTATTTAGGGCACAAATTCTAATCTACTCCCTTGGATCATTCTTGACCATTTCCAGGCACCTTGTCCGGTCCATGCTAGCACTCAGCCCCCAACCCCATACAATCCCTTGCCTCCAGAATTTGTCCATGATGCTGGGCTTGAGGGGCTGAAGAGCTTAACTGCTCTCATTCTTGGCCTGAGGGGCCTCTGTAAGTCCATGAGGAATATCAGAGAGGGAACCTCTCAAGGCCCTATTATTTCTCCTCCACAAGTGGGAGAGGGAGACAAGTAGTGAGTTACCCCCAGTGGAGGTTGAAATTTTTATGAGTAACTTGTCTACCTGGCCTGCCTGAGGCTTTTCTCTAAGGAGCTCAGCAACCCTGGCTCAGGATCTCACATGGCTAGATGACAATGGAAAGGAAAAATGGGGAAGGACTAGAATTAGTTCTCAGTTTAAACAGTTCCATGTATTAAAGGAACTTGAGTCCCTTCTGCTACACATACAAAACTATATAATGTGGGCTTCATACCACCTGTTGAGTGCCTGGATCAACGAAGGAAATCTCCCAAGAGGGACTCAAGTGGTGTTTTCAGCCACTATGGTATTAGACTTCTGGTTTGTAAGTGGCTATGAGACGTCTCAGGAAAGAGCAACATATAGTTTGCAGCAAGCCACAGCTGATGCACATCTACAGGGATCCACCCTGGTCAATCTGCCCAACTTGTTGGCCAAGTAGACCTCCTGAGCACCTTCCAGTTGCTTCTTGGTAAGTCATTCTCTGAGTGAGTCATCAACTCCCTTTTGTCTCCTTCTCAGAGTCAGTCTGCAGATTTTCCCTGGGTAGTTTTTGGAGCCTTTTGGTGGGCTATTTAGAGGGCCTCTCTACAAGTTTTGCTCAAGATCCTATGGGGGTCTTTCCCTAGCTGGAATGTGGTTGAGCTCTTCAAATGGAAGTTGCCTGGGTGCTTCAATCCAAATATCCTTAGATCCTTATTGCTTTTTCCATCTCCTTTCCACCAAAATCCTTATTGGCCTCTCAATACTTTTCTTTTTCTTTCAAGAGCATATATTTCATACAATAACTTTCATTTTCTGATAGAACAGTAAATCCCAGCCTAAAAGTCTCACTGATATACTGTTAAATGTTATCTCCATGCACTTAGATTCCTATGGGATGGAGATAATTGTGCCTTGTAGCCAGGCTGGCATATTTTTATGTCAGCTTTCTTGAAATATAATTTATACACAGTAAATTTCCTTCTTTTTCAGCTGTGTAGTCCTATGAATTTTGACTAATGCATACAGAAGTGTGAACACTACCATAATGAAGCTGAAACAGTGATTCATCTACTGATTCTTGGCATGTTGAACATTTTTTCTCTTTATCTACAACTGATCTTGAACCCATGATGTCACTAAAACCTACTTCTCAAGAAAAAGAATTTCTACTCTCCCCTGCCTCCCTCTCTACCTCCCAAGGAAAACAGGAACATATTTTCAAGAATAAAATAAATCAGCATTTAAGCATATCAACTAATCAATACTGGTTCTTCAATGAGTTTTGATTATACCAAGTCCAGCTTTACCTCCAGCAAAACTGAAAACAAAGTATCTATTACTTGTGTGAATTATATTGGGTTTTGTAAATGTTCTTGATGAATTCATCCCTCAGTCACTTACATGGAATGAAACAGAAAAGAAAGATATACACAAAATCCTACATTAACATGGAGAGCCTGGGCAGGCTACTAGCTACGAACTTACGACCATAGAATATTTAACAGAGACATTCTTGTAATTTTATTATGTGCACTTTTGATTTCCAAAAAGGACTGGCAATTATTTAAGTGACACCTTAGCCAAAATAATTATTTTGAGGCTCTGAAATCTTTGCATATTCGATTTTTAACACTCATCACATATTCTCCAACTCACAGGAGCCAACAGTAGATTGTATACACTTTTTCCCACCTGAGAGATGGGGGAAGCATTTGTGGATAAGGAGATTTCGTAAAATAGATGTAGATTGAAACGTTGAGCTTCTGCTGCCTGGAGGGTTGTTGAGACTCACAAATGACTTTACCTGAGTGAGAAATAAACTTTTGTTCTTGTAAGCCACTGATAATGGAGGTCATATTATTGTAGCAGAACCTAATCAATACTGTCTAATGCAGGTGGAGAAACAAGCTTATACTGTGTTGTACAGTTGTCAGTATGACACCTCAAATCGGAATCATTCACTCCCGGATTGCAACTGTTCCAACAACTGTCAAGTTGCCCTACACTATTATTCAAAAACAGTCTTATAATTTCCCCCCAAATAACTTATTAAAAAAAAAAAAAGCAGTGGCAGGGTGGGGGTGGAACAAAGGGCTTGTCCATATATTTTTGAATTAATTATAGAAATATAGACTTGATTTAAATTCTTATATATTTTGCATACATTGGAATAAGAAAGTGAAAAACATTAAATGGAAATTCAGTCAAGAAAATAGATCCCACAATCCCATTCCACCCTTTGCTTTCATTCTCTCAAATGACACTCCAGGTGGTCTTTGATTAACTATCCAGTTATATATCAAAAAAATCACATTGTACACCTTAAATATACACAATTTTTGTTTGTCAATTATACCTCGAAAAGCTGGAAAAAAATTAAAAAATTCATCATGAAATGATTACCACAACCAAGCTAATTAACATATCCATCATGAGGCCAGCCCAGTGGTGCAGTGGTTAAGTTCACACGCTCTGCTTCAAGGGCCTGGGGGTGCCATGGGTTCGGAACCCCGGGGGCAGACCTACACCACTCGTCAAACTATGCTGTGGCAGCATCCCACGTACAAAATAGAGGAAGATTGGCACAGATTTTAGCTCAGGGACAATCTTCCTCAAGCAAAAAGAAGAAGATTGGCAACAGATGTTAGCTCAGGCCCAATCTTTCTTACCAAAAGAAAAGTGTGCATCACCTCACATAGTTACTATTTTTTGTGTATGGTAAAAATACTCAAGATCAACTCCCCTAGCAAATTTCCAGTATATATTTCGAGACCAGCTGTGCAACTCAGGCAAATGATTCAACCTGTGTTTGTCTTCATATCTGTAAAATTTAGATAATAGTAAAACGTAACTCTGGGTTATTAAGATTAAATGAGTTGTGACAGCATGGTGGTAGTATTGCCTGACACATATTAAGCCTTAGAAAAGTGTTACCTCTTAGCTGTATATTAACTGCCAAAGGTAGATGCCCATTATGACAATGTTTAAACTCTTTATTTGACAAGTAACCAACCACAAGCAGCATTTTATTGAAAATAAGATAGCAGAACTTTAAATTTTTAAAAAACTTAATGAAAAATATCTTGGCAAAAAAATCTGTTTCCAGAAAGATGTAGCATCCAAAATGTACATTCAATAAGCAATTGAATAAACAATGGCACAGTTCAATTCTCATACTGATGTAAGAAATCTCCCAAAAATCAGACGTGATTTTTGGTGTATTACATGGGCAGACTCCCTCTTTAGGGAAGGGAGATGGCAAGTAGCTGGTGATAAATGATCATCTAATGAGTTGCTCTTAAGTGGCAGGATGATTCTATGTTTGACCGCCTCGATCAGTCAATTATTTTGAATGTGGAAAAATTACGTCAGTGAGAAAGGAAAATTTGACTTTAAATTTCAGTTAAGGGAACAGTTCTTAAATTCTAGAATATGAATCTAATTTCTTCCATATAATTACTCAAATATGATATACATCCAATTATTTTTAGGACTCAACTTTACTGATTAATTAGGAAAGCTCATACAAGTTAAATCATCGCATAAAAGGACTTTGTCTTTCATGGGAGTCAGTGTCTTAAATTTTAGACTCTGCACAAATTTTAGTTTCTGGCACATTTACATCCCTATGTTTATTTTTTATTCTTACTGAAAAAGATTTAGAACTTATTTCTTGGAGGTTCATATCAAATAGATCAAACTACTATTAGTGAAGACGTATTGCTGAATCTAGAACAGAAAATAAAACTAAGATGAGTAACATGAATTACCTAATAGTTAACATCAAATTAACATGCCATACCCCTAATGAATAAACATATCTAAAAATACACCTTCACTGAATCAGGATCTTTACTGAATTAGGGTTTTTTTAGTGATTAGATGCCTAAGGAAAGATTTATACCAATTATTTTTTTGTACAAAAAACCATTGTTTTTCCAACAAAATTCATGATACCAATTCCAAGTTTCTGTTTCTCCTTAAGGAGGGAGTCAGTGTGACTACAGCTTAATAATCCTAACTCTTCTGGCTTTGTCTCCAAGTCAGCAACAAAGGGACTGAGATCTGATTTTATTTCATTATCTGTAGAAACTGGTATAAGCCATGTTGATTTCCTAAAGAAAAGGAAAACAGAAAGCAGATAAGGTTGGCATACTAGTTACCAGGTCTTTCTGAGTCTAAACTTGGAGCCAAGTTATTTTTACCACCATGATCATTTTTAACACCATGATCATTTTCTGTATAGTGATTTAGGAGTGTGGCATAATGTCTGTACCATCTGGATAATAGATGATTTATAATGCTTGCATTAGCAGAGTACCAAAGTGCCCAATAAAACAGACTTAGACAAGTGGATCCTAAGAACAGTAAATAAAAACTGTCAAAAGCTTAATCTGACCCGGTGTAGTGTTGGCAAAGGAGGGGTGTATGGGTGTGTATGTGTGTGTGTGCGTGTGCGTGTGTGTACAGCAGTAAAATTCATGCACCAAAAACCTAATCATATACCTTTGTTGATCTAGCCTTCATTTTTCTCTAAGGAAGATAAGCTGCAAACTACGTAATAATAACTATCAAAATGGAAATGCCTTAGTCATTACTATTAATTTGGTAGCCTATGCAGAGACAATGCTCCAGGGCATTAGGTCACAGCTTTTTACGTTACTCTAAACATTGGCTAATATATAGGAATGAAAATGTTTGTGTCAGAATCAAGTGTTGGTTCTATTTAGGGTCACCTACTTCCCAGAGTATCACTAAATCCCTCAGCCTTGGTTTTGCCCTATGAAAATAAGGTAAAGGGAAGATCAAGGATATTCAACAATGTGAATGTACTTGTTGCCACTGAACTATACACTTAAAATGTTTAAAATGGTAAATTTTATCTTATGTATATTTTACCACAATAAAAAAATACCAATCCCCGCCCCCAAAAATGTTTTCTGATCATGCTGAAAGACACTGCATATTTTCTCTGAGCTCTAAATTTTTTTGGTGTCAACTTTTTCCATACATTAAACAAAGACACAATTTGCCTATGGTTTTCAGGGGGTTTCCAAGGTTTGTCATTCAGATTTATAACACTCAATGTAAATATTTCAGTGACGTGGTAAAAGTGTATGGGATACACTTGGTCTCAAAGTTCAGTGTGGGGCCTCTTTGGGATTCAATGTCTCAGTCACACAAAACTGCAAAGTGCATTTAATAATTAGACTAATAACCTCTTCCTTTTATGTATCTCCATGAGTTAGCAGTAAAATGAAAGATTGGTTTTCTCTTAATTTTTTATCCATTTACTCTCCTAACATGGAATTGAACCTTAAAATGTATCAGAAAAGAGTACTCTGAAGGAGAAAGCATTGAAAAATAATATCATACTTGATTCTTCCACGTACTAAGGTGACTTGGAGTGTTTAATGACTCTGCTTTGTAGTTGGGTTACTGCAAAATAACCTAGTCATGCTAGATTGTATATGGTTTGATTCTAAAATGAATATTACATTAAAAAAATAAATAAAAAATGAGAGTGTTCATTAAAATATTTTTGCCAATGTAATTTGGTGTTTGTTTGGAATTATGCTCATGGGTGAGTCATAGTCTCTAAAATCTGTGTATCTGTAGAAGAGTCTCATAAGTACAGATGAAGCTAATGCATTCAAAAGCAGTCTGGTCTATTGGACTCACCTAGAGGCAGAACACTCCAAAGGGATTTTCTGACAGTCACACTGTATATTCCTAGGGTTAAAGTACATCTCAGTTTGAAAAAGGAGAGTATCCTCTGAAACAACCTAGGAGAGCACAAAGTTTAAGTAAAAGCTATTTCTAGTAACAGAAGAAGCATACATACACTTGAATAGGAAGTAGAAAACATTCAAGATCGCAAAAACGGCTAGTGGCACTTTTAGGTACATACAAAGTTCTGACAACCCACAGAAGAGATGTGTTATCTTAAGAGTGGATTTAAAGTGCCTGGAAAAAAATCTTAATAGTACACAGGAGCGAGGTTAAACTGCCACTTAGAGCCATATTTATGATTCATTAAGGAAAAAGTTTT
The DNA here is from genome assembly GCF_020826845.1 of Diceros bicornis minor. Classification (NCBI taxonomy): domain Eukaryota; kingdom Metazoa; phylum Chordata; class Mammalia; order Perissodactyla; family Rhinocerotidae; genus Diceros; species Diceros bicornis. The sequence continues at coordinate 13,305,681 of NC_080770.1, forward strand.
CAACAATTCTTTTGAGAAAGATGATTTGGAGGTCAAATAACAGAGTGGTTTAAAGCATAACTTTTGGAGGGTAATCATCCTGGTTTGGCACCTAAACTATCACCAAGCAGCCCTGTATCCCAAGGCAAATTATTAAAGCTCCTTCTGAAGCTCCAATTCCATCATTTCTAAAATAAATTCCACCTTATTCATAAGTGACTATTATAATTAGTCTCTGGCCCAAAATATTTCTGTAGTTTGAATATAAATTGTTTAAATTGGGGAATCTATGAAGAGATAATGTCCCAGGATAACAATACAGTTTAAGATTTGTGCCCAGCAAAATAACCAACAGGGATTTTATTCCAATGAAAATCCACTTCCCATATTGACACACATCCTCATAGAACATGGGTCGATTCTAATGATCTTATGTTGAATATGAAATACCTTCCCAGGACTGGTGATCTTCCACATTAGGAGCATTGAATTAAATTTAAAACTGTCTCCTAAGCTTTAGTGAAATACAATAGTAGCCTAAAGATAATTTAACATCAGGTCCCTAACCAGTCTGGAAATCTGTGCTCTAAGGTCCTATGCAAAGAGATAGCCCAATACTCATTGAATGAAACGCAAGGAACTGTGTTGTCATCTACCCATAAATTACTATAACTAGGAGCAGAATTTATTCTTTGAAAAATAAAGACAATAATTTTAGCACCAGGCATAAATGTCTGAAAAAATGTTTATGTTATTTTTATAAGTAATCACTATTCTCACCTTTGTCCTGATGCCGCAATCATGAACAGGATATATAAAATCATATGCATATGTTTGTATCCGAGTCACAGGGCAGCCCGATCCCAGATATAATTCATCAGCAAATATATACCGATTGCTGCTGTATGCACATGGACTAACTGAGACCATCACCCAGTCCATGGAACAACTTATTTTCACTGCAGAAAGAATCAGATGAGAAAGTGTCAGATGTGTATTTCTCTTAAGGAAGAGCTCAAAGAATATTCAGCTCTGCTCTTTGTAATAAATAAAAAGTGATAACGGCTTAAAGAATAGCATACAAAGAGTTTTCGTATTACCACTCTTTTCCAAAATATTTACATAATTATATCCCCAAATAACTAGATTTCAGTTATTTCAAAGGGAAGAAAATAAACACATAAGAATAAGAAAATCCATAATCTTATATCACCCTGCCTCCTCTTAAAGAAATTAGATTCCAAATTGGGTGATGTATCTAGGACCACACATAAGAGGCAGAAGTAAATTGCAATGCGTTAGAATAGGAGAGATGTATTCCCAGTAATACTTCTGGAGAGGGCGAAAGAGAGTGAGGCTGGTATAGCAGAATCCATATCTAGGGCAGCCAGAACTGGAAACAATTGTAGCCATAAGAGGAAATAGTTTGAAGAGACAAAAATCCACTGTCTGGGATGCAAGTTCTATGAAATTTTTTATGTAAAACCCATTCTTATCCACTACATTGAAATCTTCAGTAAGTCAATACTAATCACTATTTCTAATGGATTCATTTTTCCTTGGGAAGAAATGCAAGTGTGCTGGATTCTGACTTAGTGTGCTAGACAAACATTAACCAGAGTTTCTGAAGGGGTGATCAGAATTAAATTCCATAGGTCTTTCTATTGTTGGGGAAAAAAACAAAGATTTATTAGCCTTCATTTTTAAAGATGCTTGATAAGTAGCAAGGGGAAAAAAGCAACTTTAAATTACACTGCAATGTTTCCAAGCTAGAGAAGAACAAAATAGAATGAAAGACAAAAACAAATAAATTTCAAACAATCTGGAAGGCAAAAAAAAGAAGAGGGAAAACAGACAAAAAGCTAAAAACAAACCAACAAAAGAACAAAAAGTAAACAATAAAAAGACGTGCAGAAGAATATACTGCAGATTTATTTGAAAGAGGAAAAGAACCCAGAATAACCTACATGTCCACCAAGAGAAAAGTGGATAAATAAATTGTGGAATAGACATACTACAGAATATCATATAGCTGTGAAAATAAATAAACCAAAGCAAGAATTTCTACTTGGAATGGAAGTGAACACTGACTTTGGGCTGTAAAAGTCCTACTAATATTTATTTTATTCATTTTTAAAAAGTAAAAAAAAAGAGAAAGAGAGGGACAAAAATAACTTATCCTCCAATCTACAGGACCTAAGTTGACAAGCACTTTTGACATGATTTGTCTTGGTCTCATTAACTCCCAAAGCAGACATATTATGATTTTTTAAATCTTTCACCTATTAAAAGCAGATGGAAAAGGGGATAAAAAACAAAGGATGCTTGCAATCAATGAATTCCAAGTGTATCAATAACAACAAATGTAAATGAACAAGATAGTCCAGGCAAAATGACCAACAGCAGAATGAAGAAATAAATTGTGATATATGCATATAATCAAATTCTATATGCCATGGAAAATAAATTGTAGTTGTACATATAAACAGATAAATCTAAAAACAATTGTGAGAAAGAAGCAAGTCACAACACAAACTTTATACATGTGTTGATACAAAGTTCAAATGAGAGAGAAATATTTTTTTTTAATATTTTTTCCAAGCAAGCAGAGACTATTTTTAAATAGCCGATACCTATCCTACACTTATTAAGGTATTAGAATCACGCCTCAAAACATGACCCTCGATCTCATTTGATACAGCCTTCTTGTGTTTTACACAAGCAAAAGCAATAGGGTTTAAATCTTATCTTCCTATTTTGACGTTGATATAAGTAACTGTAACACGACCTGTCATCCAAGCTGGAAAAAATACTTTGAAACATGGATTTCATTTCTTAATCATCTTTATAGTCACAGCTACACAGAACACAGTTGAACATATATACATAAAATTTGAATTGTAGCCCTTGCAGATAGTAATGTCTGCACACAAGACTTCCAGTTGAGCAGAAATTACAGAATTTCCACTTTACCACTCAAGAAAGGAGAAGGCAGGAGAGAATGCAAGCCCCACTAGCAATTCAAATTAGGGAGGCAGCGTTCTCCCAGGTGGCTGGACAGAGCTTGCATTCTGTAGACACCCAATTATTAGTTAAAAAGAAACTAGTTAAAACTGCCATACAACTTACTCATAAGTCAGTGAAGGCTACCAAAAGTGAAGATTCACAGTCAGGTTAAACATAAGTTGTGGTAATTTGACTGAGTGTACTTGGAGCCTCAGATCAATAGGTGTACTGGGCTGAAGTTTAAGGTGAATGTACATTCAAGGTGACAATTCTACCTGGTAACTGGAAAGTTAAGCTACAATAGTTTGGAATGATATTTAAGATAAATTTCGTATACTCTCATAGGTGTCCTCATTACTATACGCGTTCTAAACATAGCCACAATTAAAGCACTTATATGTCAGTTCTTTTTTTGGAGCCGAACGAAACCTAGAAAGTAAATAAAAGTGGTATCCTCTTAGTCCCCAAATAAGTAATTCAGTCACTGCTGAAGTCTGATCAATACCTGCTGTCCGCGACCAGCATATCTTTCAAGGCAGAAGAAGAAAAAAAAGCAAATCACCAATAGCAGTATGCTCAGTAATACTCAGGACTGATGATAACTAGAAAGGACATAAGGTGATGAGTAAATTGATAAGGGATTCCAGGTCTGAAGCCTTACTTAAAGACCCCTTTGGAAGAAATATATGAAAGATATGTGGTCAGAAAATTATCAGGAGACAAGATTTCTTTCTTAGTGCAATTTAGATAACTTCTCACCGACGTTTTCCATGTTCGTGCTAATCTTGGTAATACGCTATATGCCAAACATTGTCATTGAAGTGTGTAGATCATCTAAAGATTAAATTACCTGTATTATTAGGCACAAATCATACACATGATTGACCTTGATCCTATGCTCTTCACAGATCTACTTAGTAAACTGTCCCTCAATAGTGGCTGTAGAAATGTTAAGAATCGGATGGTTTTTTTCCGCAGCAAGAGCTCATTAAAGTATCTCCCTGTAGATGAATCTTTCATCAGTTTAGGAATTGACAACAGGTGGCTGTTGGAAGAAACACACAAGGGTCTTTAAAAATGACCATCTGTCGTCAATATTTTTTGTACTTATCACAAATAAGCCTAACAAGACTCTGAGCAAGCCGGACACGTCAGAGGGGCTAATTGTCTATTTATTCTCTTCTTTCTTATATGACGGATGCTCACTCACACATTCATTGCAAAGTAATAATAGTAAGCCAGATTACACAGTGAAAAGAATAGGTAGCAGTTCAAATCTTGACTAGGAATGCTCCCAAGCCAGTAACAGGGACTAGTAGGCCTTGGAAGACATTCAGGATATTCTTAAACACTTTGGAGGAGCTGAATCTTCCCAGCATGAAAAAATATTCATATGATTAATGAGCAGGAAACCTCCAACACCATTTGAGCCTGGAAGTTCTTGCTCTTTACGGGTAAATCATCAACAAGATAGCAAGAATATGCAGGGAGACGTTTGGGGGAAAAAGTGGGATTGGGGACAGCAGGTGTTCTACATCAGTAATTGTAACCTCAAATGACATCTCTCCATGTGTTTTAAATATTATTCTACATCACCTAGATAAGATTATCAGGAAGATCCTTCCTAAAGGAAAAAAGGTCCCAACAGTTGGGATTAAAGATGGATTTAAAAGGCTAAGTGGAAATAGACACACAAGAAGTCCATGCTTCTGCCATCACTACTTTTATTCAAACAAATATTAGAGTCAAGTTTCATTTTGACATTGAGATTGTATCTCAAATAGCTGAGAAATCATTTGAGAAAAATCCTGAGGAACACACATAGCTGCTGTTTACATTAACTGAAGCAGAATCTTCCTTACACCTGAGCATCATGTACCATAGCCTGACCTGAACGCCCTGCTCACCCCATCCCAGAAGCCAAAATTCTTCCCCGACTCCCAGGTCACTGCCCTTTCTCCAAATGTGCTGAACTGAAATTATTCAATTGTCCATAACTAACTGCTACATGTGAGCTGCACTATTCTAGGCATTCTGAAAGATTCTTTTTAGGTAAAATGGAAAGATCAGAAACTATACATAGTCCTTGCTCATAAAGGGTTTACAGGCCAAATGGATGAATAAGAAATTCACATACCAATTCCAAAAACACACCCCACCTCAAACAGAAGGAAACAGACACGTCTCAGTGACTTTTAAAAAATCATATAGAACACAAAAAATAATATTGAAATGCTACCTTAGAGTAATTGACAATTTAGTCAGGACTTGAAGCTGGGAAGCATTTGGATAACATAAAAAATGGAGAATATTCCAGGTAAAATAGGAAAGATATACTGGAATCAACTAATAGAGGACCCAGACATTGACTTTGCTTTATCCTATTGGCTTTGTAGAACCATTGATGAATTTGACATGAGCGAAGGTCAGATAGTATTTTAAAAAGAACAAAAGAGCATCATCAAGGGGAAATATGAAGACTCCAGAAGCAGGAAGTTCAGTTAAGATAAAACCAAGTAACTTACAATACAATACAGTCAAGTACTACTGGTAATTGGCAGTGGGTTTGAAAAAAACCTGAAACAGAGCCAAGGACTATTTCTGAGGAACCTCTGCAAATAAGATCCAGGTGGAGAGATGACCACAACAAAAGAGAAAGGAAAATCTCAGACATTCAGGCAGAAAGAGAAAATGTGTCCACAGTATATTGACTCAAGTTTACTTGACCCGAAAACACTTCTCTTCTAGCAAATGGTAAGATCAGATCTCTGCAGGGAGGAGAACGCTGGCTGGAAAGCCATCCTTCTGAGTAACCCCTCCAGGGGAGCATTCTCTAAAACTGGTCATTTACCATAGATGTTCTCAGCGCAAGGCCAAATCAAGGCAGCCAGGAGAATGAAGACCTCTAAAGACATAGAGACCTTCATCTGGGCCAACCACCAGCACAGGACTTCTGAGGAAATAGGAAGTGGTGACTGCCTTAAGTGGTTTTATATGGCATACCATGCTCAGCTGCCTTCATTTTCCTACTCATTTAGATAGTCCATGGGGTTTTCTCACCACGGTGTCAACCCCGTGAAGGCTCACCCTCTTCAGATTACCCAAACACCGAAGCCCAAAGAGCATATCAGGCAAAAGGTGCCATCTGATACCTGTGTCTGCATGAGGCCTGTGAAATCATCTGGGAGGTTGGCCTGGCACACAACCCTTCCAATAAATGCTAAATTGGAGGAAACTATTTTCACTAGGTAATTTTCAGGTGTTATCTAATATGCTGAACAGCCTAAATCATATAATTTGAAACCAAAAGACTATTATGTCTCCATTTCTATGGGTTTGGCGGGCAGAATCAGCAGCAGAGATGATAAAATGACTCGACCAGGAACATAAATCCTTAGGAGGAGACAAGGACCTAAAGAAAAACCATCTTTCTTGGCATCAAGAAAATCCACAAATCCATCTCTATTGATTCTTCCATAAATTAATGTTATAGTTACTCCAATAAGGTTAAGCCTTAAAATTTATTTACTTATAAGAGACTAAATTTATGTATATATCTCACAAGGATAAATATAAATGTATATATGTCTTCATGTTATGTATACATATATATATAATTTTATATGTATGATAAATATATATATTCATTCTACTACTCAGTTGGAATAAAAGTTCCAGCTAAAGATTTTTATTATGTTTTCTAAGTGTCAGTCGTGACACGAATGTGACTATGTAGTTTTGAAGTAAATTGAAAATCAAGGCTCACAGTAAATAAAACTCAATAAGCCTGAATTGAAGGCCTATTACTGTTTTTAGTGACATCTGAATTATATTTTCAATGTTATAATCTGCTCTCAAATAAGTAAATGCAGGGCTTCCCTGAGTGTTAGGAAAAGGACTTCCATTTCCAACATCACATTCTCTAATGGACAGTGAGATCCCCAAAGCTGCCGTTCATACAGTATTCTGCGTCTGGATATACTGCAGAACTCAGTCGCCAGCCACAAAGAGGAAAGGGTGTTGAAGAAAGACAAAGACAAGTCCACATGTTACTATTTTTTGTCTTTTCTTTTTAACTTTCTCCTGATATTATTCACATTGCTGTGAGCTAGTTCATAAACCTTACATTTGTCATTTAAGTCATTCCAACACAAGCATCTACCATTGTTCCAAAAGGCATCAGAGTCTACTGGTTAAGAATTTAACCTCTGGACTCATAGACCAGTTTTTCCACTCTTAGTTTATGCAAATTTGGGAAAGTTAGTTAAACCAGCTAAAGCTCTTGTTCATACTCCGTAAAAAGGAGATAATACTGCTTTCTACCTTGTAACTTTGTTGTGAATATTAAAAGAGAGAACAAATGTCAGCAGTCTAGCCAAAATCAATAGTGTACAAAAAATACATAATATGTGACTATTGTCCTCAAACTTGAGCACAGTTAGTTCCGGGGTTTTATGCCGTGTTCCAAGAATTACTCAAAGCGACAGAATGAACAAAGGCCATTTTCCTGAAATTCCCATTTTAATACAGAATTTTGCTGTGAAAGGATAATGAAATTTAAATATAAGTTTAATGTAAAATGGATAGAGATAAAGCAGAGATAAAATATGTCTTACTTTTTAAACAATTTCTAACTTAGAGAAGTGTTGCAAATATAGTTCACTTTTTTTCCCTGAACCACTGGAGAGTAAGTTGTTGATACAATACTCCTTTGCCCCTAAATATTTTAGAGTGCATTTCTTACAAATGAGGACATTCTCCCACTGCAGTGGCTCTCAATATATGGTCCTTGGATGTCTGTGAGCCCACATGATCAAAACTATTTTCATAATAATACTAAGACATGATAGGCCTTTTTCACCATGTTGAACTTTGCACAGATGTGCAAAAGCAGTGGTGATGAACACCACTGCCTCCTAAGCAGTCATGCAGTGCCACCAAAACTATGTTAGTTGTTGTGTTTTTCACCCCACTATACTCACAGTAAAGGGGGAAAAGCCAGTTTCATTTAAGAATAGAAGTAGTAAAAATTATTCATTTTATTAAATGTCGACACTTGGGTTCATGTCTTTTTAATATCCTGCTAATGAAATGGAAACTATGTATGAAGCGCTTCTATTGTGTATCAAATATGAAGATTATGCAATTGAGTCATGAGCTCAACCAGCCACTTTTTTCATAGAACACCACACTTAGCTGAGAAAAGGACAGCCAGAAAAACATTGACTATTTGGACTTGGGTATTTGACAGATATTTTCTAGAAACTGAATGAAATATCCCTGTCACTTTAAAGAAAACAACTTACAGTTTTTGCATCCAGTGATAAAATTCAAGTTTACAAGCAAAAATTAGAATTTTAGAAAACTTGTGTTCCCTACTCCTGAGGTTGGCACTGAGCTGGGGAGCTCAGTGGTGATCATACAACTGTGATTTTATTTTAGTTGCATAATGAAACATGTTGACATTTGGAAGATCTGCATAACTGAGTGAACCAATATTTTCCAAATAACCAAGGTCTGATGTGGTAAAAGCATGCATGTGTAAAAGTTTCATTCAAAATACAAGAGAGACCAATGGATTTTAATATAAGTGAGTATGCAAAATTTCTTGATATATTTCCTGATTCCACAGTACAACTAACCTTGAGGAAACTACCTTTGGTAGAGATTTGATGTGGTATCAAAGAAGAATAGCCACAATTATCTGAGAAAGCTATTAAAATACTCCTCCCTTTTCCAACTATATATTTGTATGAGACAAAGTTTTCTTCATATACTTTATAATTTTTTATTTATTTATTTTTCCCTCAAAGTCCCAGTAGATAGTTGTATGTCATAGTTGCACATCCTTCTAGTTGCTGTATGTGGGATGCGGCCTCAGCATGGCCGGAGAAGCGGGGCGTAAGTGCGCGCCCGGGATCCGAACCCGGGCCGCCAGCAGCAGAGCGCACACACTTAACCGCTAAGCCACGGGGCTGGCCCTCTTCATATACTTTAACTAAAGCAACATACCACAAAGACTAGATGCAGAAGGACATATGAGACCCCAGCTGTCTTCTATGAAGCCAGACGGGAGACATGCAAAAATGGAAAACAATGTAACTCTTCCATTTTTTTGGAAAATAGTCATTTTTTATAAATTATATGCTATTTATTTTAATACATGCTAGGTTTATTGCAGTTATTTTAATTATTTAATAAATATTTTAAATTTTTATTTTAATTTCTTATATGGTCAATTTGCATAGATGAAACCCACAAAAACAAAAGTTCTTTGGAGTTGTCAGTATTTTAAGAGTGCAAAAGAGGTCCTGACATTAAAAGTTTCAGTGTTATCAAAACCAAAAACTTAAGCTTTGATATAGTACTGGCTGTAATCTTCACACCTCCTTCAAATTTCACCAATTGCCCCATTAACGTCCTATATAGCAAAAATAATAAAATAAAATCCAGTTCCGAATCACATGTTGCATTTAGCTGTCTCTTTAGTCTCCAACGTTTCCTCTGATTTTCACCACCTCGACACTTGTATTTTGTAGAACGCATTCAGTTTGTGTTTGTCTGACATTTCTTCATCGTTAGGTTTGGCAGAATTATCACAGAAGTGGTACCGCATTCTTATTGCATCCTATCAGGTGGTGCACAGTTTCAATTTTTCCTTTTACTGATGACGCAGATTTGATCACTTGAGTAAGATGGTGTCTTCCAGGCTTCCTCACTTATAAAGCAACTGTTTCTCACTTGGTAATTGATTTGTATTTACGGGGAGATACTCTGAGACTGTAAATATCCTTTTCCACATTACCCTTTCAATTTACTTGCTTATATCAGTATTCACTCATGGTTTTCCATTTTAGTCTATGGATTATAACTCATTACTGTCATTATTTATATTTATGCTCAAACTGTTTCAGATTTGACCAGTGGGAGCCTCTTTAGATAGCTCTTGTATTCTTTTGATATTTCTCTAGAATTCTTTGAGGAATTCCACAGTTTTTTGGCACCAAAAGATGTTCCATGTTTATCTTGTACTTTTCCTGCCCCAGCCCTGGCATTGGCCATTCATTCTGAGGAGACTTGGTTTAATTAAAACATGGTATTTAGGAACTGAGAAATGGGTGCTAGATGTAATCATTGCCACTAGGTGTCACTATTCCCACGCCCTGTCAGTGGATAAAACTACAAAAACGTGTACTATATAGGCCTGACTATGTTTATGTTATTTCTATATTTATATATATTGAAAACTATGAGTTAAAATTTATATCTCCAATTCCAATTCAAAATAACAAGGTTCATTTTAATCTGTCTTTCTGTATTTTTTTCCCTTATCCAACAGTGACAAATCTGGTTCCCATTATCTTTAGTAGGTGAACTTTTTGGATCAATATCCCTGTATGAAACAATCTACTGTCATTATCACCCCCACCAGGCAGAAACCATACTCACCCCACTCTGCTCCAACCTCCCCACATGCTATGTCCATCCCTCTCTGTGTGGATAACCACCTCATTCCACCTGAAACCCAAGGTCATGTTGCTCTCCCAGGCCGATGCCCTTTTCACGCCACTAGGAATCCACTTGAACTTCAAAACTCTAAACCAATCCTCTCCACCTCACAGCCTCGTGTGGATACTATCCTAATCCCAGTGGAGCTTCAACACCCAGTTTTGGGCCACAACATATTAAAAATAAGTTATCTTGAAGACACTGATATCCACCTTTTGAAAGGTCAGTTCTTAGCTAGAAGAGTCTTAGGATGGAATTGGGGAAAAAAATTCCTGTAAATTTAAAGTAACTAAAATTCCTACACCTGAGATGTACAACTAAGGGTTGCAATTACCACTGGCTGGTTTCTTTTTGCCCCGGACGTATCTGCCTCCGTAGGATCTAAACTAAGACTCTCTCAGCCAGGGACCAGCCTTTTCCGATTAATATTTAAAAGCTATCAGCTCTAAGGAAAAATATGTAAATAACAAATTCTTCTAGAACCGGCATTATGTATTAAACACTTCTTACTGCTAACTCTTCTGCACATTGCTATTTCTGACTATGAGGCACAAAGAACTTGTATTCACTATGCTTCTAGGAAATTACTCCAGGTCCGTTTCTATAACTAAGGCTGTGGCTTTCTTCTTCCTTCCTGTCTAAGGGTTTGTATATTTCAATCATCACATGTTTTCAATAATACGTGATCTTAGAGGCTTGGCCTTTTAAGACCAAGGTCTACAAAACCATATTCACGTTGTACTTTCGCTCTTTGTGGCCTGCCCGGGACAGACATCTCTTAATTCCAAAAACTCTCCAACTGCATCTTGCTCATGAATCACACCCACTGCCACTCACAAACAGAGAGGAAAAGGAATGGTAACAATGAAATATCAGTAAAAACAAAAAATTCAAACCTAAAGCACCTGTCACTGAAGTTCTGGCAGGTATAGCCAATAATTCCAGAATCTAATTGGGTTATTCCAAATTTAGTCACACTGATTTATTACAAATTATCTCAGGACAACTGCCTTAAGAGTGGTATCCTGGGGCTGGCCTGGTGGCGTAGTGGTTAGGTTCACGCACTCCACATCAACGGCCCATGGTTCACTGGTTCAGATCCAGGGCACAGACCTACACAACGCTCATCAAGCCAAGCTGTGGCGGCATCCCATATCCAAAATAGACAAAGACTAGCACAGGTATTAGCTTGGGACCAATCTTCCTCACCAAAAAAATAAATAAATAAAATAAGTGGTGTCTGCCAAACCCATATTGTAGACAAACCTGTAAACAAGGTTGAAAGTGAGACTTGACATCTCATTGGCCCCCAAGAATTACCTAGGTGTCATGCAACCTCCTAAGGTTATATGTAGAGTAAGTATCATCTAACAGTTACTTATCTCTAGTTCGTTTGCTCAGTGCCAAGGCTGACGAGTCATTTTCTGATCCACTACATACAACAGGACAGGGAGGTAAAAATGGAAAAGCATGTGTCAATCAATATAAGATGTTCCTACAGAAATCGGAGGATAAGCAGCATTACAGAATTAATTTAGGAAGAGCATCCTAGACGAGAATTTGATGATCAGGGCACAAAGACCAGTGCAAGATTTCTTGAAAGTTGTTCTCATGGAGGGTTCAGACGTGGAAGAGGTACGTGGCAGAGGAAAAAATGTAGACTTGGGATCAGAAGAAAATACCTGCTGTTTACAGAATATTCCAGAAAAGTAAAGATAATATCAATTCGAATTTAGTACATTAGCTGATAAAAGGGAGATAAAACAGTGACACTTATTTGGCCCAAAGTCTAATTAGAACCAGAAAATCCTGGTTAAGTTACTCCCTGCTTACTATCCAGTCAGGACAATAAGAATCAGAAAATCAAAAAGAATCCAGTTCATTCATTCACCCCACATATTGAGCATATCAGTGTGCCCAGATGACAACAAATGCTATCTCTTTAGGAAAATTTCTTGGATTTCTATTTTATACCACTTGGTGCTCCAGAACCAAAGTCAAAGCAAGAAGGAGATGCACCAAAACTGACTTCAAGGGAGGCTATTTGATATCAGATCCAGAACAATGACTCTTTTTTTTTTTTCCCTTTTTCTCCCCAGAGTCCCAGTAGATAGTTGTATGTCATAGTTGCACATCCTTCTAGTTGCTGTATGTGGGATGCGGCCTCAGCATGGCCAGACAAGCAGTGCGTCGGTGCGCGCCCGGGATCCGAACCCGGGCTGCCAGTAGCAGAGCATGTGCACTTAACCGCTAAGCCACGGGGCCGGCCCCCACAATGACTCAGGATACAGAAAATAACAGAAAGCTGAGCCGCCTCATGTGACTTTACAGCTCTCAATGAACTCAGGTATTGTATATGCTCATAGCATCAGGTGTTACTATACACTCAGCCCAGTTTCCTAAATCCATCCTTTACTGATCACATGGGTTCTAAAATTCAAGAGAATAAGTAAAGTAAAATGTGAAGTTTGGTTGTGCCAGAGATCTGGTTCTTCTTTACGTCTAGGGAAGTGACAGGAGAGAAAGTATATGTAATTCTTATGCCATATTTTCTTTTCATTTTAGGATCTCAGTCACTGTAGAAGTAATTTGAGCAGCACCAGGAGACTCCACCTGACTTCCTGAAGGTCCTGAATCTTCCACTCACAACCTTCTCTGCATTCAGCATTTCAGCAATCCATCTTATTCCCTCCAACTGTACTCTAGATCTTATCTCCACTTTCCCCGACAACCACCCAATTTCTATTCTTCTCTTTACAGCCATATTCCCAGGAAAAGCCATTTATACTCACTCAGGTTCCTTTCTTCTCATCCTCTCTTAAACCTGATTCAATAGACTTTTGCTCACACCTCTCCACCAAAATTGCTTTTGTTAAAGTCATCAGTGCTCCTCACATTGCTAGATCTTATGGCCAATTCTTGGTTCTCATCCTACTTAACCTTCCAGCAACAATTGAAGTGGCTGACGGCTCCCAAGTCAGACCATGTCACTCCCCCATTTGAAACTTTCCACCGGCTCCCCATCTTGTTTCAATGAAAGCCAAGTTTGTCACATCAACTTTGGGAAACTATATGACCTACCCCACTCCATTCCTATTGTTTTGGGGGTTTTTGTTTTTACTTCGTTTATTACCACTCTCACTCTCCAGCAACACTTGCTTTCTTGCCCTGTGAACACTCTGGGCACACTCTTCCCTCAGGGACTTTATAGCAGCTGTTTCCATAGTCGTGAATAACCTTCTCTTCAGGACCTGCACAGCTCATCCCCTCGCTCCCTCAGGTCTTCTGTCAATTGTCATCTTCTAGTTAGGCATTTCCTGATGCCATGTTTAGAACAGCAGCATCACCCGAACATTCCCAATCTCCCTTCTCTGACATATTTTTTTTCCTCAATAGCATTTACTCCTTCCTGGAATACTGTAGAATTTACTTTTTGTTTTTTCATATTCTGTCTCCTCCTATTAAAATATAAACTCCAGGAGGGCATGTTCGTGGAATAAATAAATGAATACATGCTATTACCAGGTCCAACCATGACTAAACCTTAGCTAAGGGTATGAATCAGCCACAAAGGAAAGAAAAGTTAATAATTTTACCCTTAAAAACCTCTTTATAGTGAGCATCATAGCTTAAAATGACACACGTCAGCCCTTTAATAATTAGAGCCAGCCATGTAATAGGACACACTTTATTCATAAATAAGTCTCCATAAAGTTAAAAGCAGAGGCAGTGACTTTTTAGAAAAGGGAATATAAAAAGGCAACATGCCATTTTATTTAAAATTGCAAATTAGTTTTTTTAATGGAAGAGAATTGGGGTATCATTAAGTTCCATACCAGCTTCTGAGATTTCTACAAAATAGCACGTAAAATTCTTAGTCATGAATAGTCACTTCAGATTTGCCTCTGAACATAGGAGTGAACAACCCAATTCTTCTCTTGCAGTAAAGTTACATCATTTGATACACAAGGGAATATAACATTCAGATTCTCCCTAAAATGGAAAAAGACAGTAAAAAACAATTGGTTCCAATATAAACATTATTTAGCTCTTGCTAAGAACCTGCTATTCATAAGTAAAGCAGTTTATGTGTGTAGGGGATGGGGATGGGGAGAGAGGATGAAGATTGAAGGTGAGGGAAGAGAAGAATTTGCAAGAAAGGAAATAATCTATCCTTGAGACCATACCAAGTGTATAATAATTCAAGTGCAATGCATGTATAAGTGAATAAGGATGCTCTTGCCTCTGTAAACCAAGTACATCCAAAATGTTCTAAGACTATCCCAGTACCATGTGTAAAACATAGCTCCATCCCTTCATTAATAGCCCAAGATGAAAATATTGTGGATTTTCTGTAATATTCCTTCATATGTGACTTAAGAATGAAGAACTGTACTGCCTTATAGGCACTTGGCCCTTCCTAGAAGAAGCTGCAACCAAGCTTTATGGCACTTCTGTGTTCACTTCCCCAGAGATTATCACCATATCTAAGCTAGCATTTTGTAAGCGCAGTTTGACACTCGTTTTGTTTTAAGATTCAGAATTTTGTTGACACTGGAATTGATGGGTATTTCACCTTTGCATTGACCATAGAATTTCCTATGATGCCCTAGAAGGACAGCTCTTATTTATATGGGATCCCTGTCAGTTAGTGACAGATTAACAAAACCACCATGATCAGCAATACCTTCAACAAACACAGGAAATGCATGAATTTGCCATTCCTGAACTCTTTAAGCATAATACCTCTTAATACAAATACATGACATTTCCTTGCCAATTGTATGGGCTCTTATCTAGGACTTGCCTGGACAAAATCATAAAATGCCACCTCTGAGTGCCCTTACCATGACCGCACTGCAAAAGCAACTTCCGCGTCTTCATTTGCAACAAGTGCTTTTATTTTTATTTCCCATTTGGCAGCACTGCCGGTTTTATTATCTCTCCTTTTAACTTCATTTAAAAGAGGATACTGACTAAAATGAGACAAGAAAAGAGAAATATCACATAAGCCTAAGGAACTATTTAGACCCTAGTGTTTACAAGACTGAACTTGGGGCCGAATTCCTACTGAGTGGTTGTATTCATTTCTGCTTATTGTTCCAGAACATTACAGGCAGTGTTTGTGGTGCTAAGCAGCATGGGCTTAGAAACCAAACTCTGGGTTTACTTCCTGGTTCTACCATCTGCCAGCAAATGATCTTGAGCTAATAACTTAATTTCCCTGTGCCTCAATTTCCAATTTCCTCACCCATAAATTGGCATAATAGTATCTACCTCATTGAGTTGTCATGAAGAACAAACACAGTCATACAAGGAAAGTTCTTAGAACGGTGCCGGAATACGGTAAATGATTAATAAATGTTAGCTCCCATTTATTATTACTATTATCTGTGAGAAGAACCCTATGTAGTGTGGCTTTCCTATAATCATTGAGAGAAAAAAGAAAAATCTCAGTTCAAGATTTTAACCAGAAAACTCTAACGGAAAAATTGCCCAAAGAAAGTCCCGATGAGTATCAGAATTTTGCTAAGACCTGATCAAAGTTGTTATGATCTAAAGCTTGATTATCTTAGACTTTCTCAAAAGGTTCAATCAATAAGATACAAAAGAAATCTAATCTTGACCTGTGGATCTTGTTCTAGTAAGTTCCATCTCTCTCCCCAGATCTTCAGCCCAGCACAGTACCTACTGATCTTTAACTCCTTGGTGAGTTTATGTATCACTTAGACCTTGTTTCTTGTTTATCTCCTTCAGAAATCTTGAATGTGGGCTCAAACTTAAAACTACAATAACCTGATTTGGCTAGTTAAGATCCATCATATTTTCAGTAACCCTGATACTTGTATCAAACAATGAATCATCATCATTCCGTTTTTTACTGTTCCTAGTATTCTTATATCCTAGGGGACAAGTCTAATAACTTTTGAAGAATACAGGGCCAGGGATCAACAGATTGGTCTTCCCATTTGGGTTTTGAGTCCTCCTTCGCCAGTTAGGCAATTTAAACTTTCAGGTTAGTTTCTTTCTTTTTTTTTTAATTAAGGTATAATTGGCATACATCAGGTTTGGTTTCTTATCTGGAAGGTAAAGATGAAGGCAGTGGCCAGGACAAGAGTCTGGCACGCCATACTCACTTTCGGACAACACACAACAGTGGCATTTCAGCTCGGGCGCTGGAGTTTCTTGAGATATACTTGATTTTAGTTTTAAACAGAAGAGTCTCCTGGAGAGTCTAAGGGGACAAAGACAGGTTTTAAACATGTTTGTCTCAAGCGTCTCAGGAAATTTAAAGGCATTTGAATAAGAATGTATGGATCCTTCAAGCTCTCTAAAAATGGCCACACTCTCACTGAAGTGACTATAGACAGCATCTGTTTGTGGGACATCAGGCCATTTCCAAATGGACAGATGGGTTCAAGTCAGGCACAGTGCTTGTACATAAAAGACAACTAATACTTGTTAGTTGAAAGAGAAAGGATCTTTGTGATTCATGTTCAAGAAAGTGTGTTTACACCTCTTTTGGAGAAACGCCGTGGTAGCTGGAATACTGCTCAGTGGTAGAGGGCATGAGCTCTGAGACCATATGAATCCAGGCTGGAATCCGGGAGCTGCCTCTACTCACCATGAGTCCCTGGGAATTTTGTTTAAACAATTAAGTCTGTTTCCTTATCTCTAAAAAGAGCAGCAATCACGGTGGTGAGGAACAATAGTGATGAAGTTCTCAGCATCTGGTAAGCGCCTAATAGGAAGAATAGCTGGGGGGAAGGAGTTAAGACATTTAATAGCAAAATGCTTTCCTAGGAATGTTTAACATGTGATTCTCAATATAAGGCCCCGTCCTTGACTCCGTGGGAGGATTAGATGAATCAGAAGGAGTTATTCACATTATATGCTTTTAAATATAATGTTTCTCTTCCCTGAAGATATACCATGCTTCTTTTTAGATAATTTGAAAATATAAGGATAGATCAAATGGATTTCACCTACTGTCACCACCCACAGATGCTTCAGTTAATATATGGATACTTCCCCCTGCATTTTTTCCCCTCCAATCTGTATCAAAGTTGATGATGTTCCCCAAATTCTTGTGGTGGACCTGTAATTTGCCTCCCAGATCCCCCTTCAGTAAAGGGCCAGTCACCCCAGATGCTGGAATACTGTCACCAGATAGCCTTCATGTCTCCGCCCCTTGAGGAATTGTCACAGCTGCAGAGAGCTCTCTCCCTAAGGCCCCACCCCTCTCCTGGGTGGCCCACTTCCAGTGACTTATCCAGGAGGACTATGAAGCTCCCTGCAGGGTTAGCCAAAGCTGTCTTTGGGCATACATCACAGCTCAGCTTCCTTCTTTGCCCAATCTTCTTCTTTCTTTTTCCTTTCATAAATGCTGATCCCAAAGACACTTCTTTTTTTACTTTTTTAAATGAGATATAATTGATATATAATATAGTGTAAGTTTAAGGTATAAAATGTGTTGAGGGGCCGGCCCCGTGGCGCAAGCGGTTCAGTGCGTGCAGTCCATTGCGGTGGCCCAGGGATCGCTGGTTCGGATCCTGGGTGCACACCGACGCACCACTTGGTAAGCCTTGCTGTGGCGGCGTCCCATATAAAGTGCAGGAAGATGGGCACGGATGTTAGCCCAGGGCCAGTTTTCCTCAGCAAAAAAAAAAAAAAGAAAAAAAAGGGGAGGATTGGCAGATGTTACCACAGGGCTGATCTTCCTCACAAAAAAAGAAAAAATAATTTAAAAAATGTGTTGAATTGATACACATATATTGCAATATGATTACCACTGTAGTATTAGCTAACACCTTTATCACATCACATAATTATCGTTTCTTTTTTGTGGTGAGAAATTTAAGATTTACTCTCTTATCAATCTTCAAGTATATAATACAGGATTGTTAACTATAGTCACAATGTGTGCATTAGATCTGCAGAGCTCATTCATCTTCTAACTGCAAGTTTGTGCCCTTTGACTAACATCTCCCCAATTCCTCCACCTCCCAGCCCCTGGTAACCACCATTCTATTCTCTTTCTATGAGTTCAGCTTTTTAGATTCCACATATAAAGGAGATCATACAATATTTTTCTTTGCATGACTTATTTCACTTAGCATAATGTCTTCAAGGTCCATCTATATTGTCACAAATGGCAAGATTTTCTTCTCTTTCTTGGCTGAGTAATAGTCCATTGTGTATATATAGACATATATAGAGAGACATATATATAGCACAACTTGTGTATATATACATACACACACACAACTATATATATAGATATCACAACTTCTTTATCCAATCATCTTTTATGGATATTTAGGTTGTTTCCATATCTTGGTTATTATAAATAATGCTGCAATGAACATGGAAATGCAGATATCTTTTCGATATCCTGTTTTCATGTTCTTTGGATATATACCCAGAAGTGGAATTGCTGATCATATGGATAGAAAGTCCTAGAGACTCAACCAGAAAACTCAGTGAATCAAGGAATTAAGTAAAGTTGTAGGATATAAAATCAACATACAGAAATCAGTTGCATTTCCATACACTAACAACAAAATAACTGAAAAAGCAATAAAGAAAACAATCTCATTCACAATGGCATCAAAAATAATAAAATCCTTAGGAAAAAATTTAACTAAGGAAGTAAAAGATCTATACACCAAAATCTACAGGACTTTGATAAAAGAAATTGAAGACACAAAGGAAAGATCTCTCATGTTCATGGATTGGAAGAATTATTATTAAAATGTCCATACTACCCACAGCCATTCATAGATTCAATGTAGTCTCTATCAAAATCCAAAATGGCAGAAATACGGAAACATTTTCCTAAAGTTTGTATTGAACCACAAAAGACCTTGAATAACCAAAGCAATCCCGAGAAAAATAAAGCCAGAGGCATCACACACCCTGATCTCTAACTATGCTACATCCAGTTCAAGATGGTGATGTAGGAAGATGGTGAACTCACTTCCTCCCACAGACACACTGAATCTACGGCTATATATGGAACAATTTCTTCTGGAAAAAAACAAACGATACTACAAAGCTGTAGTAATCAAAGCAGTATGGTACTGGCATAAAAGTGGACACTTCTTAATAAACATTCTGCATGATCAATTCCATCTCAAATTTTGCTTTCTGTGGACACCAGTCTGTGACATTCAGCTAGGCCTGACAAAGTTCTATTACTTCTCCTAACATTTCATTTGGGAGAGTGAAAATAACGTTACAGCAAAGTTTCACTGAATGAAAATTCATTAAAATGAACTTAAAATTCATTTTAAATTAAGCCAAAATTCCAACTATATTTTTAGCAGTGGTCTGCATAACAGATCTTTCAGTGTGCCCATTAAGGCACACCAAAAGCTCTGGTGAACGGGGCTTGTGGCTGGTAAAGTATTAAACATTCTGATGCTTGCCTAGTGTTACTCCCTTCTTCTGTTTGCCCTTGGCCAAATTTCATGAATTTTATTGTCTCACTAGTTTGAGAAACTGCTTGAGAAACTTGTGATGCATGGAAAATGCTTTTCTCTTCCTACACCTGTCAACTCCCTGACTTGCTCCATCACTGAGTTTCATATCTATGAGGGACATATTCGAGTTTGTAGTTACTGCCCTACAAGAAGAAAAAAGTATTTATCATCTCCTTCCTTAATTTCCTCTGTCCTGAATGTGACTATTAGAGATATCAGTCTAGCCATATTACAAATAGAAACTTAGTGACTTCTGGTTTATAGGTCTGTTGAGGAATCATAAAACACTCAGGTTTTAGGTAAAATAGCCACTTCTCTTACTTTGGTTACGATGCCACAGTCATGAGGATGGTAGAAAAATTCATAGTAAACATCCCGCCAAACGTCAGTGACAGGGCAGTCATCTCCTAGAAATGCTTCATTGGGGTTCATATACAAATTGTGGAATATTGTGGGTTTAATCCTGGCATAGAACCAAAAGTTGGTGCATTGTACTTGCACAGCTAAGAAGTAGAAAAGAGAAACTTTCTGTTAATATTGCTATTACATAATAAGCTCAGAAAAATTTAGCATAGCCAGTTAATACAAATGAAGAGATCATCCCTCCACTAAAATAAAACATGTCTTAGAAATGAGCAAGTCTGTAAAAAATGGTCTCCATATTTTGCTTTGTCCTCTGAAAATACTCATACAAACATACATCTTTCAAAGAGCCTCTCAAGTGAATCAATATATGAAAAGTTAATACAAAATAAGACCTTATGATCCAACTCTCCAGTTGTCTTTTATAGAGCTGGCATCATAAGAATATATCTATATTATAGCATTCATGCTAAGTGTAGAGCATGTTTGATCTCCCATGTTGAACTGAAGTCCTCTAAGCAAGCCATTGTTTCCATGTTTGTATCCACAGCTTGATGATATATAAAAGGAGGCACTGAGTGTTGATGCAGCAATAAAGACTTATCCAGAAAACTAAAACCTAGCAACTAGGCTTTTATAGAAATTGAGTACCTATAGTGCTTTATCCTTCCCCTTCTAACTTGAAATACCTGGACAGTAATTACTTTTAATCTGAAAAAGGGAACAATTTTCTGATAGAATCTTCTATCCGAGCTAGGTTCCAGGAGAAGAGAATTAGAATAACCTAGAAATTATGGGATTGGGTAGGACATGAGAGAAAAGAGTCAGGTTGACTATGTATCTAGTCCCCATTAAAGATAAATTCTCTCAGTTGCATTTAGGATATTGGAAGGAGCCCCAGAGGATACTGAGAACTCACTAGCCAAATGGAAACTATATAAACCTACAATCTTTTCACTGAAGGAGATATACAGATTGCAAATAAGCACATGAAAAAGATGTTCAACATCATTAGCCATTATGGAATTACAAATTAAAATCACAGTGAAATATGACTACACACCTTTCAGAACAGCTAAAATAAAAATATGACATCAAATGCTGACAAGGATGTGGAGAAACTGGACACTCATATATTCCTGGTGGCCGTGTAAAATGATATAACCACTCTGGAAAACAGGTTCTCAATTTCTTTAAAAACTAAACATACAACCACCATACGACCCAGCAGTTAAACTCTTGGGCATTTATCCCAGGGATATAAAGATTTACATTCACATAAAGTGTATACAAACATTTATCATAGTTTTATTCATAATAGCCAAAAACTAGAAACATCCCAGGTGTTTTCCAATGGATAAATAGTTAAACAAACTATGGCACATCTATGCCATGGAATACCACTCAGCAATAAAAAAGAATGAGCTGTTGATACATACAACAACATGGATGAATCTCCAGAGAATTATGCTAAGTGGAAAAATCCAATCCCAAAAATTAATATACTGTATGACTCCATTTATGTAACATTCTTGAAATAAGATTATAGAAATGAAGAACAGATTTATGGTTGCCACAGATAAAAGGACTGGGATGGGAGGAGGGGAAGGTTGGCAGACGGAGTTCAGGAGGGAAGTAGAAATGGCTCCCAAAGGGCAACATGGCACATGAGAGATCTTTGTTGTGATAGAAATGTTCTGTCACTTGGCTGTAACAAAGTCAATATCCTGACATAACATTATATTATAGTTTTGCAAGACGTTACCACTGGATGAAACTGAGTAAATGGTACACTTGATCTCTCTGCCTTATTTTTATACAACTGTCATGTATTACCCAATTGCATATGAATCTACAATTATCTAAAAATAAAAAGGTTAAAAAAATTTAAAGCCTGGGTTATTGTTATTTCACACTCAGGTTGTCAAAAAGTAAGACATCTATAAGCACCAAGTGTTGGCAAAAACCAGAAGAAGGAAGAGCTTTCATTCTTCTAGGAAGGCTGTAAACTGGCTCACCACAAGAACAACTGAGCAAGACTGAGTTGGTTTTCAGATCTGCACACCCTGTGGCCTCATGATTCTATTCCTGAGTATGCAAAAAATACTCAAGCACAAACACTACTTGTCACAGCCAAACATCGGAAAAATTCTACCTATCAACAGGAGAATAGAAACAATTTACGATGGATTCATTCAATAGAATACCATATAGTAGTTAAAACAAACCAAAACTATACTTACAAATCTCTAATGTTGAACCAAAAAAAGCTGTAGAATAAAACAGAAATTAAAGTGCAATGCCTGCAAAATGTATTTATGGATCCATAAATTTGACATAAAACTGTAAAAGGCACCGAGAAATGAATAATTACCAAACTCACATCTGGGCCAAGAGGAAGAGAATAGCATCAGGGATGGCCATGAGGACTTCAACTCTACCTGAACTTTTACTTCTATCAGAAAACAAAATTTAAGCAAATGTAGCAAATTATTATGGATTTAATAAAGCTGGATAGTGGGTTTAATGTAAGCCCTGACAATTGGCTTTTCTTTTTGTAATGCAGGTGCCTGACTTAAGCTTTCATTGCCAAGGCATACATTTCAAAGAGGCATCTGCTTCAATGAAGGCAATCTGGAATAAACACATTGCCAGCCACACGACTAGATAAAGAGCCGGGACACGTAGCCCCAACCCTACACCGTGAGGTTCCTTTGTTTTAGAAACCCTGGTTGATTTAGATAACTGGCCATTTGGGCCACTTTTTTTTTCTCTCTTCCAGCACTTTAAATTCCCGCTCCTATGTTTTAAATTCGCAAAACCCTAGATTCCCACCCTCGACCCCAATAAAAGCAGAACCCCAGGCCTATGCTCTTTTTCTCTCTCCCCCTGCAACCTCTGTGTGGCCCCAGGTGTGTCTGGTACACCCCAGGGCCTGTAAGTAATAAACTTTTTTTCTTCAAGGTTTCCTAATGGTTATTGCAGAAGGGAATTTTGCAATCATAATAAGAACCAAAAGGTCTGTCCAATCATAATGTAGATTGGGAAAGAGGCGATGCCTGTTCGTGGCTCACACCAGGACCCAGGTGAGTGCCCCCAGGCATTTCTAGCCGATAGCATTATGGCTGAGATGGCACAAAAGTGGGTCAATGATTATTTATATGATTTCTTATAGTTGTCTGTTTTAAATATTTCCTAAATAAAGGAAAGAAAGAAAGAATAATGAATACACTGAGATCCTTACAAGTACACACACAGCAGGTCTGTGTGGTCTTGTCAAACAGGTAACTTGATAAGAACACACACACTCTTACTGCAACTCTGAAATTTCAACATCAGAAACTGACAGCCAAAGTTTATACTTAGGGTGACCAACCATCCCAGTTTGCTCAGGACAGGAGACTTTCCGTGCCAAAACAGGGAAGCCATGAGGAAAACCCAGATGGTCACCCCACATAGAAAGGGCTGGATGCTCCCTCTCAAACACAATGGATTTATAAAGAATAATGTAAAGGACAACTGAGCATCTGATAAGGCTTCCTTCCTGTATGTCACACTCAACAGAGTCCTGAGGACCTGCCATCACCCGTGGGAGTCTCCTTATATTCAACCCACTTCAACTATTTAAGTCCCCAGAACCTGACATGGTCTGAAAGGGGTCAGAAGAGAAGAGGAGTTGAGGAAAGAAAGAAACTTTCAAGTTTGGGCACATTCTCTAGTCTCACGACTAGTATTCAAGAGAAGAAACATGACATCCCAAGATCAAGCATCTAAAAGAAACCTGCACTTCACGCATCCTTAGCTATTTCTAGGAGTCAACTAGGCCCAAACTGTGAATAATCCAAAAGCCACATTGGAGGCCCCCATCTTTCAGCATTTGTTCAGAAACTCCTAGTCTCCAAGTCATATGTTGTACCTGACCAATCCTCAGCACAGGTCCATATCATAGAAAAAAGGAGAAAGAGCCCTCTTAACCCCACGAAAGTCTTCATTGGCCCCGATTGGAAACAAAATCCCACTCAGGAAACAGGAAGTTGGGAGGAGAGGTGGCCTTATAAGCCAAAATGGCTGAACCACACTTAAGTGTGAGTAATTAACTACCAACTTCAGACAGCACACACATGCCGTAAATATATCATTAGTTCATTATATAAAACAACACTTTTATTCAAATATCAAATAATGTGAGCAAAAGTAAAGTAAAATGTGCTATTTGAGTGTTCTCACGGAACAAGGAATTTTGTGAGCCTACAAAAGTGCCTGTGAAACTCACACACAAATTGTAATGATGACTATTGAAGTATAAGAGGTAGGTCTTTTAGATGTGATTCAAAGATCAATGGAAGGCTCTGCTTCACTCGCTTTAGAGTCTAAATCATCAAATATGGAGTTATTTTTAGGCACTAAGGCTTATTTCATTAAAACTCTCTATTATCTTGTAATGTCTATCTCCCTGTCTGAGCACTAAAAAAAAAAATAACTGTAAGAGAATTTAATTGTCCTGTGCACCTGAGAAGGCAAAGCCCTGAGAATTTGGGGATTACAGGACTGATTTCTCCTACTTTCACCTTATTCTACCAACCAACCTCTAAACAGTGGCTCTCAAACTTAACAGACATCAGAATCACCTGGAGAGCGTATTGAAGCTCAGCTCCCATAGCTGAGCCCCACCCAATTCTGATTGAGTAAAACTGGAGTGGATTGGAAAATCTGCAGTCCTAACAAGTTTCCAGGTGATGCCAATAGTGTCCAGGGACCACACTTTGAGAATCACTGCTCTAAAGGGTTTGTCTTCAGAGGACATGCTGAGTTGATGCCCATTAGCAGTTCTTCTCAAACTTTAAGGAGCGTACACATCACCTGTGGATCTTGTTAAAACTCATATTCTGATTCAGAAGGTCTGGGGTAGGGGCTGAAATTCTGCATTTCTAACAAACTCTCAGGTAATACCAATTATGCTGGTTTGTAAATCATTTTTAGCAAAGCATGAAAAGACTTCTGCAGCATTTAGATTCCTCTCTTCAAAACGGAAGGTGCAACTGAAAATGAGAAATTCAAAATCATATTAAGAAAAGGAATCTGAATGAATATTTGGTTTAAATGCATTCTGCTTTTTTTCCCCTCTATCTCACCAGTTACTAGAATTCCACAATTTTGTGCTGTTTTAATAGAATACGAGAAGCAGAAATTAGAAATGATTAGATAAATGCATTTAACTATCCTTAGTATTATATGGATTTTATAGCTACATTCACAGTCTGTTCTAAAAGTAAAGGCCTCTGAATGATGGGATCTTCAAGGGCAGGGACCATTCCCTTGTATTTTCACATCTGCAGAACTTGGCAAACCTGGTATCCGATAACAGATCAGGAGAGGAGAAGCAGTAAAAAAGAAAGAAATACAGTTAATTAACATTTTTTTCTATTTAAGAGTTTACCAAATATTTACATTCCACTTGAGTATGGGTATAAATATATTTTAATTTTAATAATAATTATGCTTTTTAAATTATATGTGTATTAGAATAAAAAGCATATTAAAACACCATTACATAGATCTTGCCATCTAGATGGACAATGCTAAAAACAGGCCAATGAGGGTCAAGCTTTGTGCGCAGGTACGTACATCAATGTCTCCAACTTTCAGTAACACAATCTTAACCCCCAAATCTGCTGTCAAAATTGACAATAGTGAAGCCATTTTAAAATAGAGTCGGAGCTGCCTTTCCAGAGAAACTGCCTTGCTGACTGAACCTTGGACTGGGCCAAACCTTTGGACTGAGCCAAAATGGCAATTGTTTTACAAGCAATTGTTTGAGAAGTCAGCAGAAGAATGGACACCCTGATCACAAAGACTGAGGATTGTGGACTTTCTGAAGATAGAATCAATAGTCAATCAATGGTTAGCAAAGACTAGCTCTCTGCCTCCAACTCCAATTAAGGTTCTTTGTAATACAACCTCCCTTCTTTGCCTTTAGAAGCCCCTGACTTTTACCCCCTCATGGGACATGTTTGGGTTTCTACTTGAATCTGTGCTCCCTGGATTGCAATTCTTTGATTCCCAAATAAACGCTCTGCCTCTTACACTGGTGTCTGATTTTGAAGGTTGACACTGCCAATACGCAAAACTGTGATTTTTAGCAAATTGTTAGCAAACTGGTAAGGAAATCAGTGGTTTAAATCTTTAAATTACCTGGTTAACTCTCTAGCAGAGCAGTACTTTCAGTGTGAGGATGGAGGCAATGAAGAGGTGGTTGTCTATGTCTCTATATTATTTTTCTTAATTCTACTCATCAGCCTCTATCTTCAGGCTTTCATGATCTTTTTTTTTTAATAAATCCCTACTTGCTTTCTATGCCCTGAACAAAAATATCCTTTCTCTATTTTAAGTACTCTTTTAAAAAACATTTTAAACTAAGTTTTAGTACTTACAGAAATTATGTTAATAATATAAGTCTTAGTAAGAATATATTTCAATTTTTGGAGCGCAATGGTTTGGAGTACAGGAAATAGCAGGCAGGTGAGATAGGACCTTCTCCTCCTTACCCACTATGTTTGAGGTTCTAGAAACGTCCAGACTTATTGAGGGTGATGATCTAACCTACAGGCCAAACTTAAGGTTTTCCAATTGTCCTCAGTGTGTCTTTTTATGGCTATTTATTGTATTCTGAATACAATAAAGATCGATGCATTGTTTTTGGTTATTATATCTCTTTAATCTTCTATAATGTACTGAAGTCCACGCCTCGACTTTTTCAGTTTAGATTTTTATTACCTTTTTTCTTGCTTTTTAAAAATTAAGGCAAAATTTACAAACAGTAAAATTCACTCTTTTTAAGTCTACAATTCCATGAGTCTAGATGAATATGTGCAATCATGTAACCACCACAATCAAGATATACAACATTTCCATCACCCCAAAATGTTCCCAAATGCCTCTTTGCAGTCAACAATTCTCCCTTCTCCATCCTCAGGCAACCACATGTTTGTTTTCTTCCCTGTAATTTTGTCTTCTCCAAAATGTCCTTTAAACGGAATCATACAGTATGTAGCCTTTTGCATCTGGTTTCTTTCACTTAGCTTAATGTTTTTGAGATTCATTCAAGCTGTTAGAGACAACAGTAGTTTGTTCCTCATTATTGCTGAGTAGTGTTTCATTGTATGTCTGTTCCACTAGTTGTTTAATCATTTATGAGTTGATAGACATTTAAGCTGTTTCCAGTTTGGGGTTATTATGAATAAAGCTATAAACATTTATACATGGATCCTTGTATAGATGTGTTTGCATTTCTCTTGAGTAAATACTCAGAAGTGGGATTGCTGGGTTGTATGACAAGTGTATGTTTAAATTTTGTAAAGAAATTGCTAATCTGTTTTCCAAAATGATTGTGTCATTTTAGAATCTCACCAGAAATTTAGGAGAATTCAAGTTGCTCCATATCCTCACCAGTACTTGGTGTTATGGGTCATTCTAATTTTTGCCATTCTAGTAGGTATGTAGTGGTCTCTCATTGTGGTTTAAATTTGCATTTTTCTAATAAATAATGATATTGCACAACTTTTCATGTGCATCTTTGCTGTCTGTATATCTCTTTTGAAGAAGTGTTTGTTCATATATTTTGCTGATTTTTATTGAGTTATTTTTCATCTTGCTGAGTTGTGCCTCCTGACTTTTTTGTTTTTTATGAAGATGTCTTTTTAGAAGAATCATGGATAGTTGTCTTAAGACTCACACTCAGAATCTGTCTGATTGTTTCCTCATAATTAGACTTAAGTTAAACCCTTTTGGCAATAATAAATCATAAATGATGTTGTGTCCTTGTAGTAAAGTAAAAGATCTCATAAGCTTATTTATATATCATTTTCATTGCCCATCTTTCTAATTTTTTTTCTTTTTTATTATGTTATAGAGTTCTTTATATATTAGGCAGATTACACTTTTATCTGTGATATAAGATGCAAATATTTTCCTCCCAGGCAGTTATTTGCCTTTTGACTTTACTTGTGATAATTTTGCCTCAAAGTTTGTTTAATTTTTTTTTCAAGTTTTATTTGGTCATATTTTACTTATTGCTTCTGGACTATAAGTCATAGTTAGAACAGATTCCTCCACATCTAGTTAGTAAAATAATTAATACAAGCAGGCTAAGTACACAATGGACTCTGTATTTGGAGCAGGGTGTAGCCAGTACAGGGCCACTAAATCACTACCCTATGTCATTTGTACTTCTCTGTCCTTTGTTTGTTTATATCCAACGTGGCCCCCAGACACCTAACTGATTCATATTAACTCTCAGCTAAGTGGCTAGTAACACTAAAATATTTCAGCTATGTCCCATTAACACTTGTATGCAGGCAGGAAATAAGAAAAGAAAGAAGGAAATCTCTCACTAGCTAAGGTTTTCAGTGGTCCCACCTACAGGCCTGTCTCCCTGAGTAAAGGAGACAGAATACCTCAGTCTCACTCTCAGCAAGCCCTGGACCAGGGTTCTGCCAACATTCCCTTCCAGAGGCTCAAGAGACTGAGCCACTGAAAGGGATATTCCTGTTTGCATCTCCTATATGTGTCAAGATACTCCTATAAGCATCTACATCCTCTCCTTCTTCTTGCCTTGGGTTTAAAGTTCCATTTCTATTTTGCCAGATTTTTTTTTTACAAAAAGAATTATTTCCCTTGGAAAATTTACAGGATAGGTGACAAGTTACGCAGAGAATCCCGAACATTCCCACAGTTCTCTTAATGGCTCAGTAATTTTTTTTACAGCATCTCTAGGTCAAAAGAAATACCTACTGGCTCCATTTATTAAATAGTTATGTAAAAACTAACTTAGTAAATATTTAAGCCCTAACAACTTCATAGCCATTTGAAAACATTAAAACACATACATTGAAAGAAAATTTAATATGTTTATTTTATTGTGTAAATAACCACAATTACTAACAGAATGTGTATGCCCGTTCAACAACGCACAGCTTCTCAAATCCTAAAATCAGATTGGACATCAACACTCTTGTTTTTTGTTCCACATTGATTTTCCCACGGTGATTGCTTTTGTTTCTTATCACAGCAACCACTGCACCCCCAGCTTGACAAAGGCATGGCCTCATTAAAAGGACTTTGTGCCATCAAATGTTGGAACTGTGGGTTACTGTGAGCTAGTAGTTTGCACAGCGCCTGACAGTTGTCAAGTATCACTGTGTCCCTGGAAATTTTAAAATATTCTCTGGTACCCCTGGGAGTTCAGTGCAGTGACTCTGAGCTCCTCAAAGCAAAATAAACATACATTACATACTCTGAAAAACTTTAGAAAAAGTTGATCACAATGGCTATCACCAAGGAATGTGTTAGATGGGACTTTAATTTTATATTTTTAACCTTTTGCATTACATGCCTTTTATACTATTTCATGGATTTTCTTAAAGCCACCTAGTAAATAGTAATCTCCCACCACTGCTGACTGAATACACGTAAAACTTAGTTACTAGGCTTGCTGGACCTGGAATAACTTTAAAGTCATTCTCTAAAATCAATGACGTTTCGGATCTAACTATCTGGTGCTTCTCAATCGGTGAAACAGGGGAGAAAATGAACAACACCATAGTGTATGGGGATGTAGCTAAAAGCTGCATGCTTGAAATACAGTTTTATTCTAAGTATTCATAGAAGTTGCCTTTCCTTTCCACAATGCCATCCTCTTTATTTGCATTTTAAATATCATTTTAAATTGTTTTCCAGATAAATCATTAAGTACCTCTCTGACAGATTCTCCAGGAAATTTTTCCATATCCATCCTTTCTCTGACTATATTGTGGCACATGATAGCACAGCCACATGTGCATCATGTGGCACATGATAGCACACTGGGATTGTATAAATCCCAGTATGGGAAGAACAATGCTACTGGAGAAACTAATAAATATTTTCATAGGAACCAACTTGAAGAAATTTTCATAGATCATAGGAATTTTGAAAATCTTCCAATTAAACAGACTCTCCAGGAGCTACTCATTGCTCACCTGGGAGCATCCATTGGAGCTAGTACACCACAGTGTCTCTCTGGGGATATGTAAATCCTGGTTATATCAAAGAGTTACACTGTCTGACCTCTGAAGAGGATGTTAAGAAATCAAGTAAGAGAATGAGACTCTACCAGGTTGATTGTTTACAAAATGTAGAAGCAGTCAAGTTTGGACCTCCTGGCCCTGTTGGCTTCTCTTTCCAGGGTTGATAATATTGGGCAAGTCCTACAGCTACTGGTGCAGACTCTACCAGCATCCCAAGTAAACTTATTTAAAAAATAAAAAACATAAACTGGGAAAAAATGGTTCCAACAGTGAGTGATGAAATACACCATCAGGTCAGAGCTTTGTGGCCTCCCTAAGTCATCCCATATAGTATCAGAAATTGGCTTGCAAATGACATTTATTTGAGCACTTCAAAGGTCTTGGAAAACACAGTTCTACGGTCACTACATAAAGCTGTGTTGTGTTCACTTTATATGACACTATGGGTTTTCTATCCCCAAGTGATCAAGAAAGGGTCAGACTTCAGGAGCTGGAGCTGACAATATGTTTAAAGGCTTTCTCTCTCTTTGGCAAACTGGGTTAATTGAATACATCTGAGTGTGGCATCGGCTATAAGAACACTTCATGTTTCCCAGCTTCTCTCAACTTCCTGTTGCCTGAAGAGCTCTTAGCCCCGGGTCCAGCACAATGAAGGCCTTTGTGGAGTTAGGAGGGCCACTGCTGCTACTTGCTTCCTTGATTTGGACGTGTTCTGGACAAGAGCCAGGTATTACAGTGGACCCTGACTGATGGTGCTTTGAAGGGGTAGTTTCTCATGACCATGAGTCGTGGAGCTTCTGGTGCTTGGACTTGATTGCCTCCCCTAAAAATTAAGAACTCGATAACCCTCATAGCCCCATGCTTTATCTTCCCCTTGGACCCAGCTAACGCTGATGAATGTGTGAAGGAATATTGCACTCAAGTGGTTGTTATTTTCTCTGCAGGTTCTCAGAACTAGTCTCTCCTCTTTTCCTCCCATTTCTTCCTACTTGTCAGCTAATGGAGTTTCCCACTAAGTCATCCTGGGACCATCTGCTCTTTCACATGACTTCCTCTTCCCATTGCTGGTGTCTTCTCTGCTCTCTCACCACTTCACACCTGGATTACTTAATCACACATTCTTAACTGGCCTCCCTCATCTAATTGCCTCTCTTTGCCTCCAGAACGTCACTGCATAAATTTTCTTAAGATACGACTCTGACCAAACTCCTTCTTAAAAACTCCAGTGCTTCCCCGCAGCCACCTGGGTACGGCCTAGACTGGCCTTCAGGATGCCATAAAGACTGACCTCAGGCTACCCTCAGATCCCATGCGTCTAATTGCTCCCCAAAGAGGGACTTTCAGATTGCTTGTTTCCCCGCTGGTGTTGCAGAGTCTCACCCCAGCACCCAGAGAGAATCCGGTGCAGAGCCCACCATAACATACCCAGGCCGTGTAGACCACGGAGACTTGGTCGTCTCAAAGGATGCAGATTTTAACTTAACAAATCTTGCAGATACATAAGCTATTCTAAATGCTCAGAAGGAAAAGTAAAAGTAAGGATGGATTACGAATGCACGTAACAAGTGGAATTGATGTGGTTCTAGGGGGGCAGGAGAGGTTTCCTGGAGAAGTCATATTTGAGGTAGGACCTTGGGGATGACATTATCTTTACTTAGGGGAAGGTTTGGGTGGTGGGGAGCAGGGAACACTCTGCTTTTTCCTTTAAGTTAAAAAAAAAAAAAAGGTTTTGCAAAATGCCACTATTTCAGAAGTGGTGATCTGTGTCCAGGCTGATGAAATATGCCAATGTGAATGGAATAGAAAGGTTGAAAAAAAGTGATTTGAAAGTGATTTGAAAAGGGGAAGACAGGGCAGTGGAGAATTTTGAGATGGTGGGGGGATGGGTGTAAGCAAGAAGACCATTCGCTTCACACAGAGCATTCTCTGAAAGCAAGCCTTTCTGATATTTAGGGTAATGTGCTGTCACAGTGGTTATTAGAGGGCTGATGAAAAATGTAGACACTGTGTGAAAGCTAGGAATGGGATGTTTGGGTTTATGACTGAAACATCAGGACTCAGAAGTGAAGCGGGTAGAAAAAGAAATCAAAGAGGATACCTCACTTTGTGCTGGCACCCCATAATGAGCAGCACAGATTGGCTCCCCACCCCACCTGGCCCTGCCCTCAGGTGCCATATCCCAAGTACCAGGGCCTGGCTTGCTTCTGAGGCAGGATCCAGATTGGGCAGGGTCTTGCAGCTCATGTTAAGGACTTGGCTCTTTTTCCTACTCACAATGAAAATCCTAACGAGGAGACCAGGGTAGCAGTAATGGAGATGAGAATAGCATGCTGGGTATCTGCTATATTTTTGTTGACTCAAGATCTCGACCACCCTATAATAACCTTTTCAAAGCCTTGCCTGGTGCCCTTCCCCAAGCTGCCATCATCTTCACAAAACCACTTCAGATTGATGAAGGATTGTGGAAGGGAGAATTAATTTCTAAGCAAATAATCCCTCGTAAACAAGTTGTCTGAAGTGGTGGAGTCCTGGCCTGACTGTGCCAAGATGGCCTCTGGCCAGATTCTAAAGTTGGCCACCCAAAGCCCTTGAGTCCCTGTTTTCCTCGTCTGTCAAATATGGAGGATGCTTATTCAATTTCCCAAGGATATTAAGAAGTTCAAACTTAAAATAATAATAGAAATGTGATGGTCCAAAGAAAGAATGAATATGCAGGTCCTTTTTAAATATAAATAACTCTCAAAGTTTTATACAACGGAATTAAACAAATTTTTTTACCAGTAGTAGGATATACCTGGTGGCAAAAGAAGCATATGAGACTGTCAGGGCTTGTTGTCAAGTGTCCCTTATGCTTTAGAGCTGACAAAGTAACTTTAGTGCAATTTCTATACCCTATGCTCACCCTTAATACTGAATCTTGCCCTAGTGAACTCAGGCTCAGGCAGCTTTATTTGGGCTACTTCTGTTACCATAGTAACACCATGATACTTCAGGACCCTCACACAGGTCTAGAACCTGAGTGAGATCTTTCTTCCTTTCCTGAAAGCAAGGTCCATGACACACTTCTGTTTCTGTCCTTCCAGCATTTAGAACAGACGGTATCCGAATGTTGTTTCCATTTCACATTTTCTTTCCTCATCTATTTACCTACCATATATCTGACTGTTGCTGGCAGTAAAAATATGTCAGTAAACAGCTTCTATCTCTATGGATCCTGTATTGTATTTGGGGAGATAGACACTATAAATAGGTAGATAACCACTAAGTCCAGATTATGATAAGAATGATAGTGTAATAAATAGGGTAATGTGAAATGGCAATAATTATGGAAAAGAAAAGAAAAACTGCTTGACAAGGATACTCATGTAAGGTCTTCCGAGAAGGTGACGTTGAACTAGGACATGAAAGAGGAGACATCAAGGCAAAAACCCAGAGGAAAAGCAGTCCATGGTATAAGGAATTGGGAAGAGGGTGGCAACCTCGATGAACCTCGAGGTCAGTGTGGCTAGAGAGTGGCTATTAAAACCAAAAGGCACTGCTCCCTGGGGCATGTTGAAATTTATGCTGCTTCATTCTGAACAAGACTGGAGGGAAAGCAAATATGCTATACAGCCTGCAATTCAAGGTACAATCCCATACAGCAAAGAATTGTCCCATAAGAATTTCAAATATTTCCCCATTCTTTCATATAGGTGCCAACCTGTTTATAATCTGAACCTGGAATTTACCCTTCATTTACATATAAACAAAGAGTCTTTTTATGCAGGTTATACATATAAACCAAGGGAAAATGGCATATTGTTTTGCTTGGAACTTTATGTTCATCATTCTGGAAAACTCTCACTACTGAGAGAATGGAAGGCTACTCTGGTCCTTGAAAGCTCTACATCTGGCTGTATTAGCAGCAGTCTCACCCAAGATGACTCTGATGTAAGCGTCAGAGTACTTCTATAGGTCTCCCTGAGTATCTACACATTGATATACATTTTACTTTATGATACATTGCTTTCCTTTTATTTCTTTTATACTATAATTAGTAAATGATAGTGACTTTTTAAGAAATGTGTGTAGATAGATTATCTATGAGTTTTATTTAAGGATAATAAAGGGAGCATTAAAATTGCTTATTATAAAATTAGAGCATTGAGTCTGATAGGTTGAGACCCACTAGGCTAGAGCTTAGTGAATCAAGGAAGGTTAGGTGGAGAGAGATTCAGGGACCAGGACAATGAAAGTATTACGGGCCATCAGGATTTCAGATTTTAGGCAAATTGCAATGGGAAGCAATTAGAGAGCTGTATGCAATCCGGTGAAAAAATTTTATCTGTGTTCACATTTTAGGCTGCTCTAGAAGGAGAACAAAACTGGAAGCAGGATGCCCCTTTACAAGGCTACTGAGGTAGTCCAGGAGAGACACAGGGGTAGTGTGGGCCAGGGCATTGATCATGGAGAAGTGAATGGACGTGAGATAAATTTTGAAGGTAAAGGTGAGAAGATTCAGTGGTAGACTGGATGCAGGGAGGAAGGAAAAGAAGAAATTGGGAATAAATCCTAGCATCTCTTGGCTTGGAAGTTGGATGGATTGTGGTGCTATTGACTGTGATGGAGAGAAAGCAGAAAGAGTGGTAAAATCAAGGGTTCTGTATTGGACATGCAACTTTTGAGAGGACTATTTCAAATATCCACTTGGATATCTAGTAGCTAATTGGAGAGATGACTCGCAAACGAGGGGGGATGTCTAGGTCAGGCGTAACAGTCTGCGGTTCCAAGGTAATATAAGGTAGTCCAAAGAGCAATGAACCAAGCATGATTTTCAGTCTCAGCTCTTTATTAGTTCTGTGACTCTGAAAGAGTCATTTCATTCTTTCCATATTTATGGCATATCTGCTTCTGTGTGGCACACAGCCATGGGCAAAAAGCTAAAACATGGGATCTATTTTCAGAGAGTCCAAGTTTTCCAAGGACACCAGGTATTGGGGAACTTAGGACGTAGCATGAGCGCCCTAATAAAGACATGGACCTCTGCTCCTCCACCAAATGAAGAGGCTCAAGGAGATGCCACTGTGGTTCCTTCTCATGTAAAAGTTCTGAGTGCTGTGCAAGTTGATTCTGGCCATTCTGAGACTGCCAGGGACGAAAGGGGACTGTTTGAGAGAGGTAGAAAGAGGGATGTAGTACCGTGAAGGAAATTAGTTTTTACACAAATCTCTAAGCTTCATTTCTTTTAGCTGAACACGGTCTTCCTTCATGTTACCTAATCCTGCTCAAACTTCTTTGAGCTGTTCATTGAAAGAGAATTGCTGACTGATTTTTTTTTTCTTTGCCTCTTTTAACAGTGTTGGTGGAATGTAGCCGTTTTCATTTCCGTGCTATTGCCAAAAGAGCACTATTTTATAGAGATGAATTAGTAGGCCTTGACGAATTACTTCTGGGGACTGGCTGTCAGGCAATTCGAGTGCGACCAGATGAACTTGAATTTCATTATCCTGTTAATCTCTGTGGAATTGTCACACAGGTAAGAGAAACATCATTTTACCTCGTACCATCTGTAAAACTTTTAGAAGCATTGCTTTACATTAGTTCTTATTATAATATGCTACTAGTATTGCTAATTGGTACCACAGACTGAGCAGATGCCTAGAAAGAACACGAAAAACCTTTTTTCTGTTTCCATTCATTCACCAAAGACATATGTGTAGAACATTGAGAATGAATAAGAAACTCCAAGATCTTTCTCTTGTGAAGCGTATGGTCTATTAGGGTAGAACTCCCATTAAATGTATAGCATGATACATTATCCGGCATTTTCACACATTTTCTAATCCTCATAATCCTCTGAGGTTGATGTCATTCCCATTTATGTACATTAAGTAATTGAGGCATAAACGCCAGCAATGTAATTACACTCCAGAAATTAATATATAGCAGAGCCAGATTTGCTGACATCTATTCTAATCAGCCCTTTGTTTTATTTTCAATTATGACTCTAGGATTAGCAACTCGAATTATAGAATGTATAACGATGGTTTTAAAAAAAATTGCCAGGGAAGTTTGGAGAAGAGAATGATCTGAGAGGGTCTTGAACTAGAAATAGAGTTTACTTGTTCTTTTGTATCTCACAAAAGATTATTGGAAATGTACCCATATTATATCAACATCGGAGTAAGGAAAGCTTGGAAGATTTTGATATAGGAGATTTCTATCACACCAAAGGTAAGTATAATATATCCAATTTATCTCAACTTAATTCGCACTGCTTTAAATATGGGGCTAAATATTTTCTGCCAGGAACCTGGCCTTCAAGTCACAGGCAAGGGATAACTCAGACATGTTGGCATGAAGTTCTTTCAATGGATCCTCTTCACTGACCCATAGGTATTATGGTGAGAGCACAGTTTATGCTCGTCCAAGACACGCCATTGCACCAGCCCTAGTCCCCCACAGTGAGATCTAGTGACTCAGATATGCTTCTCTACACCTGCCATTCAGAGATCCAAAGGCATTTGAGATACTTTCTGTGGTTAAAAGCATTTGTCCTTGGCAATAGCCTAAACCAGTAATTATCAAGTGGGGATGATTTTGCCCCACAGTGGACGTTCGGCAATGTCTGGAAACAATTTTAGTTGTCAAAACTAAGTGGGTGGGGAGGGTGCTATTGGCTTCTAGTGAGTAGAGGCCAGAGATGCTGCTAAACACCCTACAGTGCACAGGACAGCACCCCCACCCCCCAAGAAAGAATTATCCAGCCTAAATTGCCAGTAATGTCCTGGGCTAAATCATCAGACTTGCCTTTTCTCCCTGCTTAGTGTTCTAAGCAGCCTTTCACTAAGGAGCTTAGAATCATGACAATGGAAACAGCCTAAACTTTGGCTTCACTGCTATACAATCCAGATGAGGGCATGTCATACTTTTAAAATTGCCTTTTTCCCATCTTATTCCTTGATTTGAATTGCTGAACCAGATAAATCATTTAGACCCCACAAAATACATGATCCATCCATCTTATAGGATACTATGCAGCTGATATATTTATACAATAATTTAACAACATGAGAACCTCTCTATGAAAGTGAGAAAAAAGAAGATATACAAACTTAACATATAGTATGATCTCAATAGTGTCAACACAGGAGGGCTAAAAAAGTTAGATGGAAATACATGCAAATAGTTACAGAATTAAACCTAGGATGATATGATGATAGGAATTATCTCATTTGTTGAACACCAAACGTATTTCAAATGTTCCCTATGAGGAACACATACTTTATGTTCAGAAAACTCAGTTGGTTAGCACACACACATAATTTTTAATTAGCTGTCCTCCTTTTGGTCTAATGTTTTCAAGGATTTGGAGACCAGAAGTAAAGAGAAAATATCATGTTTTAATTCAGAGATCATATAAAGTATTTCAAAACCCCACAATAACTGTCTTTTTGAAAATCCTTTCCTTGTGGAACAATTCTTCTCCTAAGCAGCTGTGAAAACATTTTCTTGCCTAGACTTTTGATTTGAAGAGTCTAACATAAAACTTTCGGGGTTGACTGACCCTCAGTTGCCAATTCTATTCAAAATTTTCTGCCATGTGTGTCTGTTCTGTTTTCTGGTGAAGTTGAGTGCCTCTGCTCTGCCAGAGAGAACTTTAATTACCTTAATTGGGGTAAATATCATGACCTCTAGAGACATCGGAGTGGCCAATCTTTTATTTGAATATATTAAAATATGTTCTGACAGATGAACACATTTCAAAGGTCTCTTTTCCCACCAGGTCTTCTTTGATGGAACTGTCATTTACTCTTGGCTTACCTACACACCAAAGGATAGGTTCATCTCTGCTGAACTTCGTTTGGAGTGTACGGTTCCCAGGTCAGTCCAAAATACCCATTGGCTCCTCCCTTAAATACCAATAGCTTTTTGCTGAAATTTGTCATTATTGTTAATGATGAAATCATGAAATTGAAAATCATGACTGTTTTTGTCTAGCTTCTCAGCTTTACAGTGTGTCTGCCAATGTTATTTAATTTCTGTGGCAGCTCACTATTCAAAGGTCAAAACTCAAGACAAGTGAGTTACGTGAAGTTACAAAGCCAGGAGTGGACCTCGCCTCTTAATTCTAGACCCTCGATTCTTTCTATCTACTCTCCTATGGCTTATGAGGACATGCTGCCAAACCTAATTCACAGCCCCAGCTCTCGAAACACATCATCTATGGAGGTTTCTTAGGTGTACAGATTGGCTTTGACTCTTCCACAATTCAAGAAGCTCTGAGTTGTGCAGATGAGTTGGGATTTGG
Source organism: Diceros bicornis minor (assembly GCF_020826845.1). Taxonomy (NCBI): domain Eukaryota; kingdom Metazoa; phylum Chordata; class Mammalia; order Perissodactyla; family Rhinocerotidae; genus Diceros; species Diceros bicornis. Next base: position 13,344,377 of record NC_080770.1, read on the forward strand.
GAGGTCAAATAAATAAGAACACATTTCCTGCCTCTATTTGAAATCAACTAAGTAATAAATCATAGGATATAGAAGATGTAGCTCAGAATGTAGCTTTATTTCTAATAAAGCCAATTGGCAAACGATGCTTTAGGTCCTCAACTAGAAACCCTCTTACAAGTCCACCATGACATGAGTTTGCTGACCCAGGGGAAAGAAGTACTGGAAAATTGCAGGTCTTCCCCTTGCCTGCAAAGATCCTTTCCAGTAAGCTGGCCCCCTGGTTGCAGACCAGACCAGAATGTGGCCCCCTGAAGACAGCCTGGCTCCACAAAGAGAAATGCAGTGAGACTAAACGAAGCATCATCAGTTCCTTTTCCCAAGTTTACCATCAGATAACACTTTCCTGTTCCCCAGAGGAAAGTGAAGAGAGAAAGCCTAGAAAAGGTAAAATTGTTCCCCTATAGTTTCCACTCCTAGAGAGTGGACCAAAATATACCTTTCTTTTCTGGAAACTTAAAAAATTAAAAGAAAAACAGTATCCAACAGCCTGTAAAAAGAAAAATTCTATAGTTTAGGCAGTAAATATACAATTTCTTATAAGCCAGTGGGAGTTGAATAGGGAGAAAAGGTTAGAAAGTTTGCTAAGCACAGCTTCTGTCAGGCAACAGTTTTTGAGCAAAAATGCTGTTTGACCCTTGCTAATAACAATAACTTCATTTATTAACACTTACTGTGTGCCAACCACAAGTTTACAAGAACTTCAGGCATTTTAGTTGTTATTATCAACCCTAGGCATGAGTCAATAATATTGTCCCTGTTTAATGTCTGAGAAACTTGGGCACAGACACATTAAATGATTTGTCAACATCACATGGCTAGACAGTCCTAGATTTAATTCTAGGTAGAATGGCTCAAAAACCACTACCTTACGTCGCTATGATCTAGCATGCTGTGCTGGTTAGTAAGCTCTTGTTTCTCTGCTTCCTGACTGATGTAGTCTTTTGAATAAAAGGAATAGGACTTTATTAGCTCTTTGGTAACATGTTAATAAACTTCAAGAGACTCTAGGAAAATCTTGCCTTAGACCTATTATTATTTTCAAGCAAAACTTACCGTGAATATCTTCCTGAAATAGCTTTTCTTAGTTTAACAGAGAACAGTTTCTGTACGCATCATTTATTATCCTACAATGAAGGATTTGGTGAGGGGGTGAGGGGCCGAGGGTGCTATACAAGCACAATGTGCTAATGTGTTATTCTTAAAACAAAATAAAAACTTATAGCTGTTAAAGCAAGGCCTAGTAACAGTGGGCCCAACATTCAATCTCAGGAATGATATCCTAAGTCTTTGTGTTACTTTTTAATTGGCTTTGTTTTTGTTTTTTTTTTTTCCTTTCAAAGCCTCTATGCCTCACCTGATGATTCTAACAACACCGAGATGAGCAATGTCTTCATCGTAGCACCACCTGCTGAACACTGGTTCTTGATAGAGTACAGATACTGTGTGAGATGTGGCTATGCCCACTTCAGAGAATCTTGGGTATGAATAACCACAAAAGCTAATATTTAATGCCTAAGAGGGTATTTTATGAGCAAAAAATGGATTATTTGGGGCAAGTAACAATAGGTAAGCTCTAAATCCCCAATGAGGTCTGAATGGCATACAGTCAGTAGCAGAGATATATAAGTAGGGTTAAATTGAGTTCTCTCTCTTGTACTTGTATCATACCATACTTGGTGTTAATATGAGGAAGACCCTATACCTACTAGTCTTATAAATCTCTCCTCACCCTGGGATTTTTTTTCTTGACAATAAGGATTTTATTTTGCTAAGTTCAGAACTGATTTTACTTTACTAAGCTCAGGCACAAAACCAGTGACTATGATGGAAGGAGGGGTTGATAAGTTCAGAGGTTGCCAGTTTAGAACATTTTTCTTATCTTCCATGAAGAGACCAAATATTTTAAGGTTGAGGAGGGCCCTCTGAAGGAAACGTATGAGCTAAGTCATTGGGTTCTCCTTCTGGGTCCAGTTCCAACAAAATTTCAAACATGTACAAGATTCCCTTGAATTTGGTTTTCTTTTTTTCTATAATCTTGAAGAGAGAGAATCTATGTTAGTCCCATTGTCAAAATTTGGACATCCCAAGACCATCTAGGATATAGTTCATATCTAGGAGTTATAAGAAAATGATATCCTAAAACTAATCTTATGTATTTTAGCTGGTTCCATTCCCATGGGTATGATCTCAGAGAGTCCTCCCCCTCTTTTGAACAATATCCCTGAATCTTGGGTCTCATAAATACCAAATATTAGCTAATTATGAACTTTGTCCACAGTCAACACCATTTTATGGACCACGCAATTACTCGCTTCAAAGGTTTTTGATCCATCCTTTCATCTATGAATTTTAGAAGCTTGTGCCTTTGGACATTTAGCAGCAACACAGAAGTAACCCAGTTTAACAATGTCTTGTGGCATTCTACTTTTATACATTTACATGTTTTTCATTTATTTTAATCTACTGTAATCCCCTTCATGATGCCTTCAAGAAGAGGCCATTTGTGTTTTTAACTTTCAATGGGGCTACAAATCCATGAATAAAACTTATTTTATTGTATGTGCATGTTTATTGCATTTCTAATTTAGCATTCTAAGCTGCTGGACTGAGTTACCAGGAAATTGGGAGCTGGGGGGAAGGTTATTACCAATATTGTTCTCAATGGTGATTTAACACCCAGCTGTTGAAAACAGCAGCTAGTTGTATGCAGAACTATGGCCAATGAGCTTGCTTGGAAGAGAGTGACTAGAAATTGAAACCCATTAGAATCATAGAGAGCTCATAAGGGTGAGGGAACAGGATCTATTTAGATCCCTCAAACAAATTATTATGTAATACAAGATCAAAGGGTTGGATTTTGTCTCTACCCATGTGTCGCTCCATCAGTCACTTGGACGTACTATGAAACATCCTCGGATATAAGCAATATCAGCAACCATCCTGTTCTTGGTCCCAACTGTGTTAAATGGCTACTTGCACAGAAAGCTCTGAAAGTTATGATCATGTCTACGATAGCTTTTCAGATTTTACTTTTGTGAAGGTTATCACCTTTTTAAATTTAGAAGCCATGTTACCATCAGAGGAATCTCAATTGTATGCTCTGTGGTAATGATTCAAGCACAGCCACTTTCTTGTGGAGTGATGGAGAGGGTGAAAGGAGATCCCAGGCACAGGATAGAGTTTTTCCAAAGTCCAAACTGGCCTTTGAGCTTCTGTCATCTTGAACTTGGATGAGTTCTTAACTGCCTAGTAACCCTGCCCTTGTAATTCCCACGTATTTTCTTCTCATGCATTACTAATAATAGATATCTTCAATTTGCTTGTCCAGGTTGCCTGAATTTAAAGAAGGGAAACCCACTCTCTGAAGCTATAGCAGCCCCAGCCCCAGCCCTTTCCACTTTCATTTTCACAAGGAGCAGCTTAGTTTCTCAGTGAAGGTAAAGGACACCTTGATCTCAGTTTGCCTAGGGCAAGACCAAGACTCTGCAATCCTCCTAGGTAGGACTCAGGTATTAAGAAATTGGCCGTTTGGGCCTGCATCCTCTTATAATTTCTCGTGACTACCTTTTTGCCTTGCAAGTAAAGAAAGCTGCTTCCATTTCAGAAGTTTTGTTTTGCTTTGCTTTGCTTTTGCTTCCTCTGACCCATCATTCTGATTGACTCTCTCGTGCTGTGCATGTACAGGAATAGGAACCACAATGTCAGGCTCCTGTGCTTTCCTCGGCTTTGCAACAGCAGCAACCCATCTAAAGAGATCCCCTTGCATGGCCCTCCCTATGCAAGTCAAGGTTCCTGATACTTGGCCGGCTAACTGTGATACTCTTCTTCCTCTTATTGTAGTTTTCCCACTGCTAGTACTATTTACCTACCATCTCCCCACGCATCACCCTTTTTATTTTAATTTTACAGCTCTTACCAATGTTTTAGTAAACAAGAGCCATTCAAAGAGCAATCCAAACCCTGCCAAAAGCTGCAGAGATCATGCACAAAAGCCAGGATTCTAAAGTAAACCTCCTCCCACCAATAAAATAGACAGATAGATACAAAAATTCATATTTTCTAGGACTTGTACCTTTGAAGAGGCCCAAGCCAGGGGCACTGCAAGACTATCCCATACTGTCAATTGACGTCAGTCCAGGAAGTGGCTATTTTTCTATACAAAATAATATTTGAAATAGAAACATCAGTGATTTGGCACTTTAGTTACTGCCACAATACCATTCATTCAGTTAACAAGCATATATTGAGAGATTACTATGAGCAAAATATTGTTTTATGCCTAAGAAATACATTAATTAAAACAAAAGACAAATCTCTTCCCTTCTTGACCTTACATCCCAATGGATAAGCAAAACTAAATAGGTAAGTAAAATAGTATATGTTTAGTGCAAAGAAGGAAAAATAAAAAAGGAAGAGGGATATAAAATGTAGATGTGTACGAAATTTTAGACAGAGCAGGGAGAAAAGGACTCAGAAGAGAGTTCTGAATAAAGACATGAAGAAAGAAAGTAGCCACACGGCTATCTAGACGGATGGAACAGCAAGGGAAAAGTCCATGAGACAGAATGAGGTATCTAAAATCATGCCATTTAAAATAATTAAAGATTCATGCACACAAACCAACTCAAAAGATAGTCATTAACTACATTAGAACAGTTGCCAATGGTGGAGGAGAGATTGATTGATCGATTAAATGGAGAGGTCTTGCACTGGCCAATGATAACAATGTGCAATTAACTCGACCCTTGAAATCTCTTTAAAAGGGTAACTCTACCTAGTTTGATTTTGTCTAAAATTGGAAGTAGATGGAGCGAGCCCTCCAGGCTTTCCCAGATAGAGAAGAGACTTCCAACCAGAAAGATTAACTCTAACAGTGAATAATTAGTACCTCAGCGCCTCAACCAGTATGTTCAGCATCCTTCAAATCATCCCCTGTGGGCGGCCCCCTACACAGTGCAGTGGTTCTTGAGCTTTACGATGCATCAGAATCACCTGGGGAGACTGTGAAAACACAGGCTGTTGGGCTCCCACTCCCAGGACGAAGAATTTGCATTTCTAACAAGTTCCCAGGAGAGGCTGCTGTTGCTACCTTGGGGATCACACTTTGAGAACCACCACACTATGGTAGTGAAGGTTAGTCTGCAGAAAACACCCACCCAGGCACTTCGAAAGTCCTAAACATATCCTAAAGATGACTCACAAAATGCTTCCATTTGATTTGATATGATAACATCCTGCACTTCAGACCTCAGGAGTGTGAAATTACAAGTGTTGAGGGCTTTCTCTTTGTTCTCCTGCGTAGTAGTCAATCATACCTAAGTGTGGGTTTAGGTATAAACCCACTCAGCCTTCTCAGCTTCTCGAAACAACTGCTTGCATGAGGTGTTCTTAACCTATGATCCAGCATAATGAAGGCCTTCATGGAGTTACCCTCTACCTGTCTCTTTGACTTGGACATGTTCCAGGCAAGAGCCAGGTCTAAGAGCGGACTTCGGCTGATAATAATTTGAAAGGGTAGTTTCTTTTTTGTTTGTTTTTTTGTTTTTATTTATTTATTGTTTCCCCCAAAGCCCCAGTAGATAGTTGTATGTCATAGCTGCACATCCTTCTAGTTGCTGTATGTGGGACGCGGCCTCAGCACGACCGGAGAAGCGGTGCCTCGGTGCGGACCCGGATCGGAACCCCGGGCCGCCAGCAGCGGAGCATGCGCACTTAACCACTAAGCCACGGGGCTGGCCCATGAAAGGGTAGTTTCTTGATGACGATGAGACATGGGGCTTCCCGGCTAGTTGCTTAGGTTGGATTGTTCTTTCCTAAACACTGAGAATGGGTGACTCCAATTAGCCCTAGATATTATCTTCTCCTTGGGTCAGCTAATACTGTTGTAATTGATGAGCTCACATCATTATCTTCTCTCTCAAAAAATATAGTTTGAGAGTTCTCAAATTTAACTAATCTCTCTTATCTCCTATTTCCTCCCGTTAAATCATCTTTGTCCCATCTGTTCCTCCTTCCTGCTGATGGTACTTCATCCATTCTTGCACCACTTCACACTAAATTATATTACTACACATTATCAACTCTCCTCCCTTATCAAATTGCCTCTCCTCCAGAACACTATTACCAAGTTTCTTAACCACCCCCTCGTAGACCAATCCTTCCTTTAGAATTCCAGAGCTTCCCTAGAGCCATCTTGGTGAAAGACAGACTCAAACTGGGATTCCACCTCCCATATAAACCTACCCCAGAGCCCACACGTCTGATGGCTGCTCATCTGAAAACTTCAGGAAGGACATTCATGACCTTTTTCTCTGCTCGAGTTTAAGTAATCTGTCTCCAATACCTTATGCAGACCACACAGGTTCTAGAAACAAGGTACCCAACCTCAGAGAAGAGACCAATGTTATTAATATAATCATGCTGCTTGTGATGGTTAATTCTATCATGACTGGGCCATGGGGTGTCAAAATATTTCATCTAACGTTATTCTGGCTATGTATATGAGGGTGTTTCTGCATGAGATTAACATTTGAATCTATGGACTGAGTAAAGCAGATTGCCCTCCCTAATGTGGGTGGGCCTCATCCAGTCAGTTGAAGGCCTGAACAGAACAAAAAGGCTGAGAAAGGAAATGCCTCCCACCTGACTGCCTTTGAGTTCAGACACTGGTTTTTTTCCTGCCTTCAAACTCAAGCTGAAACATCGGCTCTTCCTGGGTCTTGAGCCTGCCAGCCTTTGGACTAGAACTACACTATCAGTTCTCCTGGGTCTCCAGCTTGCCAACTACAGATCTTGGGACTTGTCAGCCTCCAAAATCACACGAGCCAATTCCTTATAATACATGCATACATGCACACATATATACATACTTACATTTATCCTATTGGTTCTGTTTCTCTGGAGAACCTAATACACAGCTATATAAACTTTGTTCAGTGCTATGAAAAAAAGTACTGGGAGCTATGGATATGAATAATAAGAAGAACTGGTGTAGTTTGAGAGGGAGAGGAAAACCTTCTCTGAGGAAATAATCTTAAAGCTTATGGATAATATATTCTTAGGGATGGGAAGAGAGTGACTGTGCCAGGCAGAGAAAATAGCAAGGACAAAAGCCCTGATGTCAGAAGCAGTATCTTACATTGGTATGATATTGAAAGGCAGCTGTGTGGCTGGAATTTGGAAAGGTTAGAAATAGTGATTTGAGATGAGGTTGAAATTTTAGGGGAAGCTGTGAAAAAGGGATGGGGGATGGAGATGGAGGGGCAGGTGTTTATCTCACCACTCCCAGCACAAGTGTATTCTCTTTGATGGAAAAAACAAGAAGCTGTATGAAAGCAAGTATCAGCCCATTTGATAAATAATTGGAAGGTGAGTGGTCAGTGGGGCAGATGGAGAAGGAGGTTGAAGGGGGCATCTTCAGTGTCAGCATTCCCCCAATGACAGGTTTGGTCCTGCCTCCCACTCTGTGTCCCACCCTACTCTCAGGCTCAGTATCCCAAGTATGGGGGCCTGATTTGTTTCTGAGGCAGCAGCCTAATTGTGCAAGACCTTGTTGTGTTAAGGGCAATGCAAAACCTAGTCAGGGACCAGGACAGCAGATGTGGAGTTGGGAGCAGTGTGAGGAGGACCCATCTCAACTGAGTTTATTCGAAGTCTCCATTTTTTTTTTTTTTTTTGATGCTAAGATAGTCTATTATCAAATCTTGTCTGACATCGCCTGCCCACTGTCATTCCATAAGGAAAGTGTGGAAGGCAGGAAATCTAAATGGGAGTAAACCTTGTGAACAAGACTCCTGCTACTGTGGCCTGATTTCTTACAAATTTTATACTTGGGCCCATTACTCACTCCAAGGATCTCTCTCTCTCTCCCCCCCTCTCTTTCTTTCCCTCAAATGGGAAATAGGGAGATTGCTTTCCCTACCCATCAAAGACATTTTAAAACAAAAAATAATAAGTAGAAATTGGACATTTCATGGAAAAAATGGATGCACAAGATCCTCGCAAATATAAACACCCAATTGGAAAAGGATTCTGCAGTGGCAGGAGAAACAATGTGCAAAAAGTTTGACTTGCTCTCAAAGGCTTTGTGGAATGTCCTAGTGCTGAAAATGAGTGAATCAAGGAATTCCCAAATCCTTATATTTACCAAAATTTTGAATCTTGAGGTCTGGGATCTCTCTCCCTCATAAAGCAAATGACTCAGGTCAGCTTTCTTTTAAGTGACATTTTTTTGTTAATATCTCCTGTGGAAGCTTGATAGTTCTAATTACCCTTCAAGGAAAAAAAAAAAACCTCTAAACTCTCTCTCCTTAAGGACTAGATCCTTGGATAAGATGCTCCCTACGCCCTTCCCAAAAGCAAAGTCCGTGTACTCCTAGCACACAGTCAGTTTCATTTGCCTCTTCCCATTCCTTGTCATGATGGAAATGTCAGTTGATCAGCTGGCAGTGATGACAATACAGCAGTGAGCAAATAGCTACCTTCATAGATACCACCTTCTAGTGGCAGAGTCAGAATCATAAAATACACAACCTAAATCTATTTAGCTTAAGTGATTCAGCAAAGACAAAAACAATGATATGGAAAAGATAGCTATTTTGGATAGGGTGCTCAATGCAAGTCATGCTGGGGAGGCGACATAAACCAAGACATGAAAGATGAGACACATCAGTGGAGATGTCCATTTGAAGAACATTCAAGACAGAAGGAAGAGTTTGGCCTGTTCAAGGAACAGAAAGATGGTCAGTGTCCTTTCAGCAATGGTCATCGACAGGGAGGTCCCAACTACCCCAGGACCAAATGTAATATGGCCCCAAAAGAAGAGAATTAAATGAGCAGTCCTGTGTTCCATACTTGGCTTTCTTATCAAGTGACAGGACTCAGAAAATTATCAGCTGGATTGCAAGAGTCGTGTAAGAGATGATGAGGGCCTGAATTATAATGATAGGATTCAAGAGGAGGCAAGTTCAAGAATTATTTTTTAAAGTAGAATCAAATATGTGATTAAAAATGACAGGATTTATAAATGTGAGCTACTAACCTCATCATCCACACCTTCATCTTTAACACAAAGAGGCTAACATCCAAGAGATTTGACCAGGTAGATGTAAGACATAAATCACCAATCGCTTTCGTAACTTAATTTGTTTATAAACGTCAACTTTCCAGATTGGTGAGGAAATGGGAATAAGTGTAGTTATAAATGGTTAAACATGATATGTGCATGTCTGAGCATAGGACCTGTTTTCATGGAGTCTGAGACGGTGCATCATAATACACTTCCTTTTTTAACTTTGTCCTAGGCGATATTATCCATACAAATAAGAGTTTAGTGTCACATTAATGTTTCTTATACATATTAAAATAAAAAATAACAAAACTTTACATTTTCATATGGGTATAATCCATAATCATCTCGCAGACCACAAAATATACCTGCAAAGTGCAGAGAAGTCTTAAACAGAAACAAGTGTGAATTCATGGTTTGCCTTTTTTTTTATTCCTCTTTCTTAAAATTGATCTCTTTTTGTGCACCACAAATGCAAAGGTAAATAGACCAGGCCCCTACCCTTGAGGATGAAATTTGTTAAGGCAATCAGTTGGGCTATAAAAATGGGGAAAAATTTCTGAATATACGGATAGGATTTATGCATCCCTCCATTTTCAGAACAGACTGGAAAATTAATAATTATACCCTTCATATACAAATGATGACAAAATTGATTATTCATCTATATAGAGAGAGACCTATATTTCCCAATTTTAACCAAACACGTAATCATGATTCTCAAAGTATGGACCCAGGGCCAACAGTATCAGCTTTTCCTGGGAACTTATTAGTGTTACAGACTCTTGGGTTCCACTTCAGACTCCTGCATCAGAAACCTTGGTAATAACACATCCTTAAGGTGACTAGGATGCATGCAAAAATTTGAAAATCACTGTACAGTCCTTGATCTCTAGCAAATGATTTGACGTTGAAAAAAAATATGCTACATATGAATCAAATGATGATTTGAGGTTTTTTCTTAGTAAGTCCTGAATTTTTAAGAAAAACTTATTAAGATTTCCAAGTGACAAAATGAGGAATTTCACTTTAGCACTAAGTATTTCCTAATATTGCATTAACTAAGAATTAGCCTTTGACAATGTTGCCTACTGGTGATATTGGGAGCAGGTAAAACTGGTCGTCCAGGTCCCAATTATTCTCAGAGCTTTGCTTTGGGATGTACAGGAAATGTAATGGTCCTTGAAGCTGCTCACTTCGGTACCACCACCACCCACCTAGAAATATATACAGTCAGAAATGGAAATGTTAAGGAAAAAAAACAGAAACCTGCAAGAACTCCTGCATAGGTTCAGAGTCATCAGCAAGGAAGTTGAGCCTCTCTGTGCTTTTCAGATTACCTCCCAATGACCTGCTTTCCGAAATTCAATGAGCACACACTTGAAAGTAATGGATTCACAAATATATCCTGACCACAGGGAAGACAGTTTCCATGGAAACATTCAAATAATACATTTCATTCTACTCACCTTATTAATCTTTAGCACCTGTAATAATAAAATGCTAAATTTTAGGTTTTCTTATAATGAGTAAAAGCTCTCCTCAAGCTACTCAAAGTGATGGATTATTGCGGACACCTGACAGGCTTCAGTTATTATAACACAAGGTAGGTGGTCCTCTCCCAACTTCCTCTTCCCTGAATGGATGTTGCCTTGGGCTCTGACCAGATGAAGGTTTTTCTGGCGCTAGGAGGGCTGCACCTCCTTTTTTCTATGATTTGGACTTGCTCTGGAGAACAGCCAGGTATTTACAGAGTATTAAGAGAGGTGGTGAGTAATTGGTGATCAAATGAGGTTGCTTCTTTGAGTTTCCATATCTGAATATTTCAATCTGCTGCTACATTGCTAATAGCTAAGAGCCTACACTAAATGGTCTGCTTTGGATGGCTGAGGTTGGAATGCCTTGTTTCCCCACCTGGCTTCACTCCTGGTAACTTCCTTTGTCCACAATATCCTTCCCCCATCAACGATAGCTTATCATCCTGTAAGGAAAGTGGGGTCAGTTGATTAGATAGAAGAGGTCTCCATATATCTGAGATGGAAGGGTTATCTTGGTTTCAGCTGTAGATAATGATGCTTAGGAATAAACTTCGAAAAGAGAAACATTCACAGTAAATGTATATGTATCAAATTCTTACCTCTAGATTCTCAGCTATTTCAGAGGGACCTTTATTTTCTTCAGTTAAAGCAAGATGCCAAGTGTTGGAATTATTTGTAACAGAAATTCTGACATTGAGTCCAAGAGAGTTATGTACCAATACATTGTCAAGATAGAGTCTGGTCCACATCCAGAATCCAGTTATTTGAAATACACACATAAGGACCTCTGGATGGATATTCTTAGTGCTGTTTCTAGAGAAAAAGTAAATGATCTCTCACACCTGGACAGACTAACTCAGACTTCTAACAAATGCAAATCCCATATCCCTCAGTGGTTTTTGAAGACTTCTTGTATAGGGAAGACCTGGGATACATATTGAAAATGTAGACATCTGGGTCCCCCTCCACATGTAACGAATTGGAATTCTGAGAATTTGGCCAAGGAGTTTGCATTTTTAACAAGCACTAACGATGACTCCACAATAGAATTTTAGTAAAAAGTTAGAGACTTTATAACTTCCTGATTCCAACCAAAATTGGGATTCAATGCAAAGTCACTTTATGTACATATTGATAGTGGACAAAATGACCTCTCAGAAGATTTGGTAAGATCCTTCAGTTCTCCCCTACCACATATGAGTTCACTTTAATATCTTCTATATGTTAAATTCTCTGAGATCTTATACTCACGTATTATCTCCTTTGAACTCTTCTGTGTAACTACCTATTCAACATATTAATTTTGATGTCCAATATGTATCTTTAAATTTTTATATCTACAATGAAATGCATGTTTTTTTTTTTAATCTCAAACCTGCCTCTCCCCAGTTTTCTTTATCTCCGTTAATAGCAGCCCCATCTATTCAGGTGCCTTTAGAATCATCACTTTTCCTTCCCTGGCCCCACATCCACATGCATCCAAAATGTTTCTAGAATTCCACTAGTTCTCTCCACCTCTTCTACAACAACTCAGGTCTAAGCCTCCAACAGCTAGTCCTGGTCTATTTGAATATCCTTGTAACTGATCTCCCTGATTCCACTCCCACCCCAACAACCCACTCTGCTCCTACCCACCAGAATGAGCTTTGGAAATTGTAAATCAGATTCTATTTACCCCACACTTGCTCGCTGTGGTTCATTACATTCTGACCACACTGGCCTTCTTTCTGTTTTTAGAAGTCACCAACCAGGGTCTTTGCATTTCTTAATCCCACTCCTGGAATGACAAGTGACTTAATGCCTGTCACTTGTAAAGAGAGAGTACCTAGTCTACCCACCATCCACGAGCCCAAAAGGGAAAACGGACAGGCCAATGGTTTTATGTGAAGCCACTTTCATGATTGCAGTATCAAGATTCTCCAGTGGTTGGAAATTGCCAGCAGCTAAAAATGGCTTTAGAACTGCGAACAGTTTACCCCTAAAAGCTAATCAATCCCACCATAGGTTAATCTTCTAGTGGTTCTATGCCTGCCTCCTTAAGAGAGCTTATAATTCCTTCTCAGATTTTCCAGTTTGTCTTCTAAATTACTAGCAGTCCCAAATTACTCCGGGATTTAACTGCCAGATCTTATATTTCACCACCCTATTCTTGACTTCTAGCAACCTTTAACACTTCAATTAAAAATTTGATAGCTCCGATTATCTTTTGGCTAATGTTATATAATATCTCTTGAAGCCACCAGTTCTTTCCAATCCTCTATCAGCAACACCTAGGAGACTTCATCCTTGGGCCCCCCCTTCATCACAAGTCCAAGTTTTACATCTATCTTACTTCCCTTAAAACGTAGCCCAGAGATCAGGGAAGGTCTGCACATGCTTCCCTCTTTCTCAGCAATAGGTAGTATTGTTCATGTATTCATTCAACAAATATTTATTGAGCATTTATTGTGGGTTTGTGTTCTTGGCTTTAAGTAATACAGCCATGAAGAAAACAGACCAAATCTCCATTCTCATGGAGCTTACGTTCTCATGAAAAGAGGACAAAATTTTAAAAAATATAATTACTAGATCACAATTAGTAGTAACAGAAAAAAAGTATTGAAAAACTGTACTGGGTTAAGCTATGATCACTAGAATTCTATCCCAGCTTTGTTAGTTTTATTTTGGTCAAGTAACTGTATGGCTTCAGAAAATCCCAAAATTAAACATAGATACCAAGATTAGAATAAAGGTTTTGCTTTCTGGGAGTTAAAATTGGGAATGAGGGTAGGCAGACTATTGCACATAATTACTAATATATATGCCACAGGGGAGATGGTCTTCCACTGAGAACTGTAAAATGGGGCATCTGCGATCTTGTTTGGGTTAATTCTCATCCATGTATAGGATCACCTGGATTCTTCCTGGAGGTGAGAGGGCATGTGAGTGGTTTAAGGGAAAAGGTAAGACTATAAAGATCACCTCTAAAACGTGTTTTCCTCTACCAAGGGGGTCGCCTTTTATTGCCAATTGGCTCTGAGCTTCCTGGACCTTCCCTGGTGCCACTGGAAGGATTATCTGACACTTTCTCTTTTCTATCTCTCAATAGTGTATGTACGATGCAGCTCCTCTTGGTTCTTGGCCAGGGTTAAGTCAACTGCATTTGCTAATGATCTACCTGTGGCCCCCGATGAAGTGTTTCTGGGAAATCAATGTCCTGTAACCTCAGTGTATCAAGGATTTTATGAGTTTCAATACCATCCCAGTGATTGTGACATCAGGACTGAGGTAATTAGATATCCTCTTAATTAACTAAATCTTCTTAAAGATTTTCAGGCTCACACATTGCATGCCACGGGGATTTTTTTAGGTTTTTTCCTGGTAATAAGCCAAACTGATTTTGCCAAATGTCACATCCAGGCCATGGGCAGTGAAGGAAGATAAGAATGAACATTTTCCATTTGTCAGTCAGTTGTACCTCCCTCTAGAGAATGTAAAACTAAATAAGATATGCAACTTGTCCTAATTTTAGAGAAGAAAAGGCTTTTGTTTTCTTCTTTACCCCTGGGGTCAGCAAATTACAGCCTGCAGGTCTGATCTAGCCCACCGTCTACTTTTATGTGGTCCATGAGCTAAGGAAATTATTTAAGTATTTAAATGATTAAGAAATAACAAAAGAAGAATAACATTGTGTGATAGGTAAAAAGTATATGAAACTCACATTTCAGCGTCCATAAATTCAGTTTGATGGGAACACAACCACGCTCATTCGCTCATTTATTTACTTTTTGTCTATAGCTACTTTCACACTGTAAGGGCAGAGTTCAGTAGCTGGGACAGAGGCCCACAGAGCCCACAAAGTCAAAAGGATTTATTTTCTGGCCCTTTACAGAAATTTGCCCGTCCCTGCTCCACAGTATAAAAGCTAACCAAGTAGCTTCATATCCCCCCAAATTTTTATAGTCTTAAGAAGCAGCCAGTCCTTCCTAGCTGTAGGCAAATGGTGGAATAGTTTGAGTGGTTGACACATCTGACATTTTCAAACGTCATCTTCAAATGACTGCCTGACCCGCCTCCTGACATCTCAGCGCCCATCAGGATTCTGGCGCCCCCACCCTGGTTTGGAGGTCAGGATGTGTAGAATAAGGGCATCAGTCTGAGGAGGGATATGGAGAGTGTGAAAGCCTCACAGGTCACTTTGATGCCTCGCCTTGACACAAAACCAATCTCATTCCACCCAACCTCCTGTGAGAAACCCTAAGGGAAGTGTCATTTCCTTCACCTGTTCTCCATTCAAAAACTAAGAAACAAAGACTTCATGCCCTTTTAAGGCAAATATTATGTTCATGTTCCTATAAAAATCTTAGGATGTTAATGAGAATTAGTGGCAGGGCCAGATAAGCTAACAGGGGGGTTTCAATTATGTTAAATGAATATTGAGAATAAAGAAAGAAAAATGCACAAATATTCACTGTGGCAGTTTCCAGATGATAAGACTACATCTTCATATTGTCCATACTACTTTTTTCACATTTCCTAAAAAAAACTGTTATTTCTGAAGAACACATAAATTATTTAAAGTATTCTTTATAATTATCTGTATCTCTTACTCATCTAGTATTCAAAGGTCTTGCTCAGTATCTTAGGGCCTCCTAGAATCTAAAGAAAAGTTTCTCAAGAGAAGAGATTATAAACCCTTTCTTGACAATAATAGCTTTGAGGTAATATGATGCAAGCTCAAGTGGCAGGTACTCTCGCCTCTATGAACCATATCCTAAACCAGATATTAATTCTTCTGGCCACTTAGAAAATGGCCCTCTTTGCCACTGAGATGGTGACTTTGTGTGTGTCCATTTTTTAGAGATGTTGATTAAACGCCTAATTCCTAACAAAATCTTTAAGTCAATTTACAGATTCCCTTTGTCTCCTCAGGTCCTCCCAGGGGATCGTCTCCTTTTTGTATCTGAAATCATCTTTAAATCAAAGTTCTCAGATCTTGAAGCTTCAATACCTGTGGCCTGTGCTATCCCCCGGTGAGTCTAGAATGCCAAACTGGTTTCATATCTTCTCAATTGCTTTTAACTCGTTAGAGGAGGAGAGGAGAGCTGAAGCTGAGAGGTTAAGTTACTATGAGAGGGTTGGCCAAACCCTCATGAGAATCTTACTCTCTTGATGCCATATCATTCTAGGTTCTTGATCTCCCAGCTCTGCTACTTATTAGCAGCATGCCTTTGGGAAGTTACTTACTAACCCTGTGCTTCAGGCTCTTCGTCTTTAAAGTGGAGCTAATAGTGCCTGTTTCATAGCTTTTTTGTGAGGATTAAATGAGATAATGCACATAAAGAGATTAGAACAATTCTTGGCCCCTAAAACGCATGCAGTGCATAGTGGCTGGTGCCATCATTACATCAGTTAATTCTCTTCCATGTGGTATAAAGCTGTGTGTAAGACTACTAGGTCTAGCTTCATCATTACGTAGAAGATTTTAGACTGAGAAATCAGTTTGTTCTAATTACATTTAGTGTCCATATTACAAATTCTGTTTCTTGTCCCTTAGCCAAGACCAACTGGCTACAGTAGAGGTCCTGACTAAACAACGAGGGGATGAGAGTAGGCTGAGCTCTATGAGCTTACAGGCTAGGGAGAGAAGAGCAGTTTACTAGAATGCTAGTTTTAACTAGTTAAATATTTTAACTTTCTCCATGATCCATGGGATAGGACTCTTATTAGTTCATTTAGACTCTACCTTTTATAGATGGTCTAAGATCATCAAATTTTAAGTTAATGACTTCTCAGCTAAAAGCAAATCTGGTGGTAATTTGGGAGGGCTTTCTTTTACATAAAGCTTACTCAGTTCAATTATTAAACTAATAACTCGTTTTCTAAAATGAGGACAGGAGGACAACACTTCATAATGTTTCTCCCACTAGTGGAAAAGGATACTGGTGCAAAAGCAGGAAAATAAGGATTAAGGGCTTGGCTTCAGGTTCTGAACCTCACTCACGGGGACTTGCATAGATCTTAATCCCATTCCTCTTTGTTTATCTTCTTTTCCCTCGCTGTAGCCATCCAGCTCCTAGAAAAATAATCACAGGAAATGATGCAAATAAACAAGGTGGCCCCCCAAAAAGATCAGGAATAGCAAATTTATACATGGGAGAGACAATCAACCAGAAAGTTAAGGTGAGGTTATGCAAAGTACACAGATTAATGCTATCCAAGGATGTTTTATAACAGCAAACAAAAAAATGTTTACAACGAAATTGTATAAATGCCTGTGCTTCTGATTCAGAAAAGGCTGGTTAATGCATTCCTTGCTGACTAGAGATGTTGATCTTCTTGGCTGCTCCTTGTCTGTCTGGCATTAATTGGCATATTAACCAGCATTAACCGTAGGACTCAGGTTGTCCCTCGGGAGCCATGGAGGATGAGGCAATAGATGAAACACTTTTACCCAAACCAACATCAATAGAATATTAAATAGAAATGTTTTACATTTGATACCAAAACCACAGAATGTAGACTTTGATGAGGTAGATAATCCATGAGAATGTGCACTCAGAAATATCTTAAACTCAGACTCTGTCCTGAAAGGATTAAATACTTGTCTGCCAGGGAGTATATTTCCTAAATTATATGGATTCTCCATCCTAGACAGCTGAGAAGGAAAATTATGAATATATACATATATATATCTTACACTCTTTGGATGTAGCTTTCCATGAAGGGAAAGACGTGTATACTAGACAGATGGTCAGCGCTTTTTAAAAGTTGGGATGTGTTACAGATGCTCTATGAAATCAGATATATATTACATAACTCTGACATATTTCATGGGTAAGAGAAACAAAGATATTTGTATCCCTAGACATATTTAACTCCTATGTTAATTTTTTTAGGACATGAGCCCAAATACTACCTCTTTTCTCCCCACCCTCTCCATCCCTCCCTGTGACTTAGGAACACTAGCCCTTTTGAGGCAAAAAGTAGAGAACTACACGGTAGCAGTTTCTGATTCTTTTTCTCTTTGCAGAGCAACCATCTTAATGTGCAATTTTGCTACATAAAAAAATCACACGGCTCATGGTTCTCCACCTGAGAATTTGGAAGCTGACACAGATCCCCGTAGCTGTGAGCTGTGAGTGTAGGAGGATTACACGTGAGAGGCTGGAATACATTCTGAGGATCCCATTTATTATCTTATATTTTTAAATGTTTTAGATGATTTGATTTTTAATGGAATGGCCCGTGGCTGTTTTATGATCCCTTATTTAGAAGGGTCTACCTCTGTTTTTAACTTCATAAAGAATTATAATAAAGTGTGTTTTCTCTTAACGGGTTATCTATTATTTCTTAATGTACTGTGCTATGGTATCTCATCATATGTAAAACTTGTTACATGCAAGCTGGTGTTCATTAGTTGTTTAGTGCCTGTAGTCAA
Organism: Diceros bicornis minor; assembly: GCF_020826845.1. NCBI lineage: Eukaryota > Metazoa > Chordata > Mammalia > Perissodactyla > Rhinocerotidae > Diceros > Diceros bicornis. The sequence goes on from NC_080770.1 coordinate 13,362,444, forward strand.
AGGTTAATCCTAGTTATGCTGAATAACATGGCCTAGAAATCCAGCTAATATATTTGGGACTGGTTAGAAGAACTACTGGAAACAAACGAAGTTAGTGTTGTGGGTGAAAAGTTTCCTACTTCAGACCAGAATATTCAGTTCCAAAGAGAGAAAGGAAGATACCTGGAAATAAACGTTCTCATTTTACTAACGGGGCTTCTGATGGCCAATGTAGAGAAGAGGTTAGTCCTAAACTATCAAAGCAGGTGGTAATAGCTAGGTAAAAAGGAGGATGCTTTGACTACTGGTCCAACACTACCACCAAATCCACAATTAAGCTGAAATCTCAGAACTGGTCCTGAATTTGGGGTATGTCTCTTCTTAGGGAATATTTGTAACTGTTTCTAGAAATGACCCGTTAGCTGAAATATAAATAGCTCAATCCCATCCTCCAGGTTCCTCCAAATATTTTCACTACTAAATACTATAGACCAGAATAAAAATAGATTTTTTGAACAGTCAACATAATAGAGTCAAATATCCCAAAGCAGAATAAATATTAGTCTCATACTGTATTAGTTTGCTAGGGCTTCCATAACCAAATACCATAGACTGGGTGGCTTAAAACAACAGAAATTTATTTTCTCAAGATGCTAGAGGCTAGAAGTCTGAGATCAAGGAGTTTTTTCCTGAGGCCTCTCTCCTTGGCTTGTAGATGGCCATCTTCTGCCTGTGTCTCCGCATATGTTCTTCTCTCTGTGTGCGTCTGTGTCCTAATCTCCTCTTCTTATAAGGACACCAGTCATAAAGGATTAGGGCCCATCCTAACAACCTCATTTAACCTTAATCATCTCTTTAAAGACTCTATCTCCAAATACTGTCACATTCTGAAGTACTAGGGGTTAGGCCTTCAATATAAGATTGGGGGGGGTTAGATAATTCAGGCCATAACGTTTCACCCTCTGGCCCCCAAAATTTGAATATCCAGCTCAGATGAAAAATACATTCATCCCATCCCAACAGCCCCCAAAATTGTAACCCATTCAAACATCAACTCTAAGTCTAAAATCTCAAGTAAATATCATCTAAATCAGGTATGAGTGAGACTTGAGGTATGATTCATCCTGGGGCAAAATTCCTCTCCAACTGTGACCTGTGAAACCAAACAATAAGTTATCTCCTTCCAAAATACAATAGTGGGACAGGCATAGGATAGATATTCTCATTCCAAAAGGAAGAAATTGGAAAGAAGAAAGGGGTCACAGGTCCCACGCATGTCTGAAACCCAGCAGGGCAAATTCCATTAGATTTTCAGGCTGGAGAATCATCCTTTTTGGCTCCATGCTCTGTCCTCTCCGCCCACTGGGATAGCAGCTCTGACCCACTCACTCCGGGCCCTCTGGGCCTGTGGTGGCAGTGTCAGCCCTGCCAAACTCCAAACCAACTTTCAGGTCAAATATAAAACACTGTTTTATATTTTAAAAAGTGAAAGTCTATTATAGAACAGAATACAAAATTTAGCTTGAAAATTTTAGATAAAAAGACTAAATAAATGTCATGCTTGCCACAAATAAATTCCAACTATCTCCTCTTCTACACATCCCATGAAGGTGCTCATCTACTCCCCTTGCCACTTAGAAGTTAAGGATCTTTACTTAGGATCATCCAAATATAAGACATTGATTTTGTTACTGAATTGGGGAGATGGCTTTGGAGTAGCATGACTTGGAGCTGAATTTTTTAACTGACATTAAAATCAGCAGCAATAGAAAGCCCCTGTTGGACAGTTGGCTTTTGCATGCCTATAAAAAATGAAAAATAATTTCATCTTTAAAAAATTTTTTACAAAAGCAATGTCTACAACTCATACAAAAATATCAAAGAATAAAACTTTTAAATTAGAAATTCTATAATCTCCTCTACCCCCAGAAATAATCACTATTATCAGCTTGATAAGTGGTCTTTTATATACATAGATGTCTTCACAAAAATATGATACTCTTCTGCCATTTTCAGTTAATATATTGTTGACATTAATCTGAACCAATAGCTAAGTACCCAGCACATTCTTTTAACAGTTGCATAGAAATACATTGTATAGATATTATATGATTAACAAGTGACTTTTGGTGAATATTTCAGCTACTTCCAAATTTTCATTGTTGCAAATAATAATTAATATCCTAAAATATATACATTGTTGCACACATATTCAAGCACTTCTATAGTATAAGGTCCAAGATGTGGAGTTTTGGGAGCAAAGGATACGCACACCTATTTTTAAATGAACATTGTCAAAGGTGGTATAATTTAATACTTGCCTTAGGGTGAGTGATGTTGTCTGTTTTCTTGGACCTTGAACAACACCAGGTATTATAAAACTTTTGACTTGACAATACAAAAGGCCCAAATTGATAGCTTTGATCTTGCATTTGTATTATTGATGAAGGTGAACATTCTTTCATAAGCTATTAGCCACTTATACTTCTACTAGAATTGCCCGTTCAAGTCCTTCACTCAATTTTCTGTCTATATTATTTTCTAATCCATTTTCAGGCTAATTAACCATAATCAAGTATGTTGCAAATTATATTTTTTCATTATCATTTTAATTCAATTTATAATGTTTTTACAGTACAGCAGTAATTTTTATTCACTGTAATTTATTAGTCTTTTCCTTTATAGTCTCTAGTGTTTTATAATGCTTCTCCAACCCAAGATTCTAAAAGTACTAACCAATATTTTCTTCTAATATATTTATGACTTAATTCTTGACACTTGAATCTTTATCAATTTGGAGACTTTTAAAAAAATAAGTGAAGTGGGATCTAAATTTTTCTATCTAAATGCAACTCAATTTTATTGACGTCATTTATTAAATAACCCCCTGCGTCCTACTGATAATTGACCAATAATTATATACCATTTAGTTACATACTTGATCTCTTGCTGGCTTCTCTCTTTTTACCTCTTTGAGTGTGTCTTCCTACATCGCTATCAAAGTGTGGAAGTCCTCTAGTTTTATATTTTAATATCTTATAGAAAAATCTCCTCATCTCTTGTTTTTTTCCTAAAAATTTCCTGGAACTTCTACCATGGTTTTTTTTGGGGGGGGGATCAAATTTACAATCATTAGATGTCCCCCCAAAAATTCTATTGGTATTTTATTTGGAATTGCATGAAATTTTCAGATTTACTAAAGGAAAATTTGCATATTTACAGTTACTTATCCAGTAACAATGCATTCTCTCTCTTTTGTCAAGGCTTTTGTTATATTCCACAGATTTTTAAGATTTCCTGTTTAAAGGTGCTGCATATTTTTTGTATTTGTTTTCTAAATATATATTTCCTTGCTATCGTGACCAAAACTTTACTTCCGCTGTATTTGTAACTCATTATAAACATACATATTTATGTCTACGATTATTTATGCATATAGCATACTATATATGGTAAATGTGATGCATATTGTTTATGTTTAGTATGTATCATAGATTGAATGCTTGTGTCCCCTAAAATTCATATGTTGAAACCTCATCCCCAATATGACAGTATTTGGTGGTGAAGTCTTTGGGAGGTGATTAGGTCATGAGGGCTCTGCCCTCATGGGGATTAGTGCCCTTATAAAAGGCTCCAGAAAACTCTCTCCCCCCTTCTGCTATGCAAGGACATAGCAAAAAGATGTCTGGGCCTTCTGTGAACCAAGAATTGGACCCTCACCAAATCTGCCTGTGCCTTGATCTTGGACTTTTAACCTCCAAAACTGTGAGAAATAAATTTCTGTTGTTTAGAAGCCACCCAGTCTACAGTACTTTGTTATAACAGCCTGAATGGACTAAGACAATATGTGTGTATATTAAGTATACTGATTTTAGTGATTTTTATCACTTTTTAATAGGACAATTTATTGATTTCTCTTACTATCTTAAATTTATTTAAAGCCAATTCCTGAGAGTTCCAGATATAAGCCTATCACCATAAGAGATTATTTTGCCCCATCCTTTTAAATCTAATGCAGACATTATCTCAAATATCATAAGCTGATGGCTTCCTGCGACTAAACCCTGTCACCCAGTGACTGGAGGAATTAAATACTTAAATGATTCTGGAGCCTGTCCCATTACATATTTTCCTACTCATTGCAAATGATGCAATGCCCTACACAAGCAAGCTTCAAGTCAGAATGGCATTGGGGGCTCCCCATCTCCTAGAAGTTTCCAAAGGTGGCCCACACCTGGAGTATCTGGAGATACTTATATGTATATGCTGGGCAATGGGTCGGGAAAAGTAAGCAAACTAAATTCCATTTCCACACATGACCAATCTCTTAAAAGAATGAAGTGTCAAAAAATGGGAAGATACAACACGAATGGTCTGCAAAGTATGATGTTGTGCACTATATGTTCTTTTAAGAAAAGTCAGACTCACAGAGCTCCTTAGAGAAATGGAACCCTTCTAGGTAGACAATGAAGCCAACCCTCCCGGAGTGGAGCCGAGTGTGGGGGAAAGTAAATTCAGGGGTTAGCAACCCAAACAGCTGTGCTGCAGTCAGCAAATTTATGGAACTACTGTGCAAAAGACAAGTAACATGTATTGAGCAACCACCATATGTGAGACATTTTTCATTTATTCCATTATCAAAGATCAAATGTTGGTGACTCATTGAGATTAACTTGACTTAGTCTGGATACTACTGCTTTTTAAAACGTTTTAACTAGTAGCCAACATTAAAAAAGCAGGAAACTTCATGTTAAACTTGAGGACTTCTGCATTTTTTGAAAATCAGAAGAGCTACAAGATTTGGGCTTGCACTAAGTATGGACTACACCCTTAAAAAAGAGTTTAGGCTCTCCAAGCTACCTCAGTTTCCGTCATTCCCTATGCACTTATTTATGTTACCTACCTAACCTACTCATTTATAAAAGTTGTGTCCTTTTATAATGCCATCTTCCAAAAAAAATAAAAGCTATGTAAGCAAATGTGTAAGGTAGAGATAACTTCCCAACAGATGGGACCATTTGGGGGAAAAAAATATCCAGAGAAATGCTTTTCTTCTCTTTAGTATTTTGGATCCTTTGAAGAGAGAGAGAAGATTCTTACCTTTGGGACACTGAATCAGGGTCACCACTGTCTGCCTCTGGTTCCCATTCTGGAGTTAGTGGGCTTTTGACCTTTAAGGGATGATGGAATTGGAAGAAGAAATATTTTTTGTATGAGAGGAATGGACTCATCCCAAATGAATGCTAGATATGAAAGAGAGAGCATACACAAATTGTAACCACCTTTAGCCCTAATTAATGCAAAATCCTTGCGTATCTCCATTGTTGAAATGAAAACTACTGATTAGTTCACTGTTTTCTAAATGTACTAGCCCCTGGTTTTCATTCTGGAGTTGGTGGGTGTTTTTGTTTTGTTTTGTTTTGTGGGGGGTTAGGGGGAGTCTGAATATACTGTTGATATTTAAAGGATGATGAAAATGGCAAGAAGAGATATTTTCTATGAAAGTAACAAGGATTCATTCCAAATGAATGCTAGAAAGGAGAGAAGAGGGGGAGCAGAGGGAAGGAGGGAAGATTAAGCAAAGAATAAGACTTTTAGTCCTAATTAATACAGAAATCCTTGCCAGTCCCTATTACTAAAATAGACAGTAGTAGCCCTGTTGGCACAGGAAGCTCAAATGTGTTGCTTACCTGTTTCCTCGGATCCACGCCTGCCTTTCTCTGCCCTGCACTGTTGGAGCTGAGAGTCCACAAATTAGGTTTTGCCAGCCTCCCTTTCAGGTTCTGACAGCAGGAGGCACTGGCAGTTATTTTCAAATGACACACATCCAGACTCGCCCTACTCACTAAGTTTTCCTCATATGAAATAGAGAACAGAATTATATAGACAAGACTTGAGCCCTAAAAAGTTTTATTTAAAAGCTCTGAAGAAGATCTCCATAAGCATGTTGAAGAATTACGCTATTACTAACTAGAGAGTAGTAACTGATACAAAGAAGGGTGGTCCTAAAGGATCTCCAAAGGTTTAGCTCCTAGAATGCAAGAACAAAGATTAACCTCATCCCATTGACCTTGGAGAAAGGTACAGAAATATTCTACTACACCTGTCCCCAAAAGCCATAGGCCTGCAGTATAGTCAAACTTTCTACTCTGTCTCGTTGTTGACCCATTGGTGTTCATTTCCACTATGGCCGCTAAATCTTCCTTCAAGGATAAGCTACGAACAGTAAGGGATTACTGTGTTTCTACTGAATTTAAAATATAACTTGTACACAATTCAGAAAACTGCTGAACAATAGAACAGCACTGCCTGCATCTGTCAATATGAATAACAACATCTGTAGGAGATTAGAGTATAAAATATATCATTCAGTTCTGGCTTTGCTTCCAGCTAGCAAAGTGAACATGGCAATTCTATCTCTTAGGTTTTGTTCTCTTATTTGGAAAACGAACTTGGTAAAGAACACTTCGTACAAGTGTATGCTTATACAAGTCAATGTTATTCAGGCTCTATATCCAAGCTGTAATTTACAAGAACAGAATATTTCAAACGACCGGTAGATTAAAGAATATCACATTCATATGCCCACCACTCAGTTTTGACATATTTTAACATTGTATATCTTTGTTTCAGATATATTTTAGAAATAAAATATCACAGTGGAGACCTCCCCCTCACCAAGTACCCCTACATAATTCTCCTTCCCTCTCCTGAAATAGTAACCATCTTTCTCATGCATGGTTTTATACTTTTACTAAATACATATATATAGCTAGCATTAGTTTTACAAATTTGGAACATTTCATATTTTTAAGACTTTACTAATGATGTCATACTGGATATATCATTCTGCGACTCATCTCTAATATTATTAAATTGACAGAGAGACCTATGGCTTATTCACTGCATTTGCTACATAAGAGTTAACATTTAAACATGTTGTTCTAAAAGTTTTCCATAAATTACCTCATTTAGTCATTAAAACAGTCCTAGGAGGTAGATATTATTTTATTCCCACCTGAGAGATGATCAAGTGATACATGGAGGGTTAAATAACCTGCCCTGAGCCACATAGCTAGTAAGTGGCATGTAATCTAAATGGACCCAGACTCTGAGATAAGAGTTCAAAGTTCAAGATTGGTTTTAAGAGAGTAGATTAATACAATAGCTAATATTGAGCAAGGTTCGTGGTGTGAAGGTGTGCTTAATTAAGTGGCAGGTATGAATCACTCACTGAAAGTCCTTTATCAACTCTATTTTTTCCAACCTCATCTCCACTCACCATAAGAAGTTAAACTAGAAGCATTCTAACGCATTACTAGGCATAACCTAGCAGTACCTCTGTAAGTAGTTCATTGAACAGCTACTAACAGCGGAGTAGGTGACAATGACCCTTCCACACCAATCTCCCAGCTTAGGCCCTATTTTGATGTTATCATTCAGACATCAAGAAGTGTAGCCACAAAGACACAGCATGTTTTATTTGTAAAATCACCTCCACATAAAAATTATATCCAGACGTCTTATCATAAGAGAATATGCAAGGGCTACATTGCCACTTTGCTTAAAAGGAACACTTTAAAAACAGATGAAGCATTAGGCACTATCTCAACCCCAACTTCTAGATGGCCTCTCAGGAGGAGGCCTAGAAAAGTTCCAAAATCTATAGCGATTGGTTTAAAAATTAAATTGAAGAATGCTATAGCAACAGAGTTATCGAGATTACCACAGAATCACCCAGATCACCTAGAACGTAGCCATGTTTGCACTCTCATGGACTAAAGAATGAGGCAGTTTAAGTAGAAGTGACTGGTGGGATGGCTTCGCCTGCAGAAGAAAAAGATAGGTAGTTAGTGAACAGCTGCAATGTACCTACTGAAAACTTGGTACAGAAAACACATTGATTAACACTTTGACCAATGAATATTGAGCATCTATGTGCCAGGGATTGGAGGAAAAGCTTGAGCAGATTGAGACACTTGGCAACTTTTATCCAAGTGACTGATAATTAAAGTGAATGGTTTGATTATCAACCCAGATTATATTTAAACCCAACTGGAGATTTAGTTAATTTGACATGATAGCTGTGGTGAGGGAAGACATCAATAACACCAGAACATAGCTAGATGCATGGAAGTAGCATTTTTTTTTCCAAACATGATTGTAATTAATGTAGGACTCATCACATAGCTAGCTAGACACTATTTAAACCAAAAATAAGAAGAAAACTTGTTAGCAGAACTTAAGCTTTTTCCTTCCTTATATCTACATCATCACGTGTTGCCTGTTCTAAGGATCCTCACCCAGGAGTCTTGGAAGTATGGAATCCAAGGCAATCCAAACAGGCAGGTGTTGCTTAAGTTCCAGAAAGAACAAGAATTGTCAGAGGGAAGATCATTTTGGGACTTAGTGAGATTGTGGTTGGTAGTGCTTGAAGTGTCATCTAAAAACGATGAGCTAAAAGTTTAAAAGAAGAGAAAATGTGCACATCAGGTTAAATTTTAAAATAAGCCATTCAGTCTCATTTTAGCTTGACCCATTGCTGTCCAGCTGACTTTAACAGAAGTAGTGTTACCACAACTTCCACCCTGCCCACTACTTTATTATTTTTTTTTAGGAATAACACTATTAAGAGTTCCCCCCTTCCTGTCTCAACACTCTACCATTGAGGAATCTATTCCCCAATAAAGAGAATATTAGCTCGGATGGCCTTATGAGGAATTTCCCAAAGACAACTCTCACAAGCATAAAGCAAGAGTCCTAGATCGTTTCAATTTTCCATTCATAAAATACTAGGAAGAAGGACCTGGCCACCCACTTTCAAGAAAATTGCGCATGAAAATCCTATGAACAGCAGCAGAGCATTGTCTGATACAGTGCTAGGAGGTGAGAAAATAATGCGAAAGACCAAGCAGGGATCCCCCTGCTGTACACAAGGTCTCTAGGAGTTAGAATCGACTCCACGTCACTAACAACAAATACGTGTTATTTCATTGATCCTTAAGGTATAAAAAAGTTTAGAAAGTTTTCCCAAAAGCCATAGGGTCATGATATCTATATTAAACAAGCACCCTCATATCTTTTTTCTTTTTTAAAACTATTTTTTCAATCCAATTATGCCCATTCAAGTGCACAGGATTTAGTAAGTTACCAAAATTAGAAAACATTAGGTCTTGTATAGAATAAAGAATTATACAACTTAGGTCAGAATTTAATTTTAAAAAAATGTTTGACCTTAAAGAGTAGATACTGAGTGCTTTTGCTACCACTCCTAATTTTCCAAGCATCTCCTGATCTTCAGAGAGGCAGCTACGTGAGAAGCCATGTTCACGTCTTGATTTGCCATTTCTTAACAACATGATCTTAAGTATATCAACCTCTGAACTCTATTAACCCATTTTAGTATGTCTTAGTAGGGTTCCCCAAAAGCAGAACCTGACAAGCAGAGTTATATGCAGGTGATTTATTATATAAGTGTTACCAGTAAGGGAATGGGGGAAGCAGAACAGGAAGTGAAGACAACAAAAGTGTGCTATTTCAAGGAAAGTCCCAGCCTCATTAGAACCTACAAGAGAGCTCCAAAGTCAAATCCTGCCTCACAGTTTATCCTTGGATCAGGCAACAGAGCCAGGCTTTCACACTCCCACATCACTCATTATGGGGATGGGGGAGGTGGAATTTTGTAAACTCCTAGGCCCAGTCGGGGTCATTAAAGGCCAAACCCCACAGAAATGAGGGGAGAGACACACAGAAACGGCAGGGGCGATCCAAGAGGATCTGGGCAGAGCATCTGCAATGACCAAATGACATGGATAAGTATTTCACTGGACTGAGGAACCACACAAAGCAACATCATTCAATGACTCAAACCAAGCTGAGCTTCACTCTCCAAATGTTTTACTTTTAATAAGTAGTTCTTAGAAAGTAAACTGTGAACCAGCTGGTCCATTACACTCACCTGGAAACAACACACATTAAAGGAATTTTTCCAGTGACTCCTTTGTTTATTATGTTATAATGGAGGGCTGAATAAAATATCACTCCATAGGAGAAAACCTAACGGGACAAAAAGACCTTTTTAATTGAAGTATATCATCTCACACAGGAGTTTTAAAGAAATTTGAACAAGAAACAGATCAAGTCAAGGTGTAAGATCTTTATACTAAGGTCTCTCTGCATGGATCCTGAAGAAACTGTTTTCACAGACACCAATAAGAAAATACCAAGTCAGGTTCTCAACCATCAGTGCAACCAGTTGGCATTTGTGGCAACCAAAATCATGAATTTCCAGGCTAGAAACAAAGGCCATGACTTCTACTTAATAAATTTATTCTGGGATTTTGCCTTTAAACGTTACCACAGTGTTGGGTCCCAGGTCTCTGGAAAGATTAGACAGAGAGGTACTTTTAATTTAAAACCATAATTGAAGGTTTGTGTTTTCTGAATGCACACTTATTGTGGAGACATTAAAAAATACTATGTTATGGCAAAATAAAAATCTCCATAATCCTAACTCAGAGTTAACTTCTATAAATACATTTAGGTGTATATTTTTCTATTACTCATCGTTACAAAAATGTCACACTGGATTACCATCTTTCAATCTGTTACTTTACACAATATTCTCATGTAAATAAAATGTTTCCAATGACAGCTAATAGAACTATAACATTCAATAACATGGTTATTTGTCCATTGTGTTGCTATTGAATATGTTATTTTAGTCGAGAATCTATAAGTTGTATCTAATGTGTGGAAAATAGATACTATATGCTCCTTACTTCTGTTATTAATTAAAAATATACGACAGAGTCAGGATCACTAAAAACCCACTTCTAAAAAATAAAAAACAAGAAAACTGGCAGAAACTGTCAATTCAATTTTTTCAAAACTCTGCAAAATAACCTAAGGCTTGCAACAATCTGAGGAGCATGTTTTCAATAAAAATGGTGGAATCTCAGTAAGAACAATTGCAATTAGGCAAGAAAAGAAAAGAAAAATTATCCAGATTGAAAAGGAAGATATAAAACTATCTCTATACTTCAGATGACATGATCCTGTATATAGAAAATCATAAGGAATACACTAAAAAAAAATCTATTAGAACTAATAAACATCTTCATAAATATTGCAGGATATAAGAAATAGACAAAAACTAATTATATTCCTATACACTAACAATGAACAATCTGGAAATAAAATTAAGAAAACAATTCCATTTATAACAGCATCAAAAAAGAAGAATGACATCAGCAAGATGGCAGTGTAGGAGTTCCCAGCACTCATCTACGCATAGAAACATCAATCTGGACTATCCACACACAAAAATACCTTCACAAGAGCTAAGGATTCCAGATAGGGATCACGGCACCGAGGTGGAGCATAGAAATAAGAAGACACATTGAAGAGAGTAGGAAAGACGGTTTCACATTACCCCATTACCCCTCTCCAAAATCCAGGCCACGGAAAACTATAAAATATTGCTGAAAGAAATTGAAGAAGACACAAAGAAATGGAAAGATATTCCATGCTCTTGGATTGGAAGAATTAACATAGTTATGATGTCCATACTTCTTAAAGCCATCTGTAGATTCAATGCAATCCCTATCAAAGTTCCAACAACATTTTTCACAGAAATAGAACAAAGAATCCTAAAATTTATATGGAACAACAAAAGACCCCGAATAGCTAAAGGAATCCTGAGAAAAAAGAACAAAGCTGGAGGTATCACACTCCCTGATTTCAAAATATACTACAAAGCTATAGTAACCAAAACAGCATGGTACTGGCACAAAAACAGACACACAGATCAATGGAATAGAATCGAAAACCCAGAAATAAACCCACACATCTATGGACAGCTAATCTTCGACAAAGGAGCCAAGAACATACAATGGAGAAAAGAAAGTCTCTTCAACAAATGGTGTCGGGAAAACTGGATAGCCACACGCAAAAAAATGAAAGTAGACCCTTACCTTACACTATACACAAAAATTAACTCCAAATGGATTAAAGACTTGAATGTAAGACCTGAAACTATGAAACTTCTAGAAGAAAATATAGGCAGTACGCTCTTCGACATCGGTCTTAGCAACATATTTTCAAGCACCATGTCTGACTGGACAAGAGAAACAATAGAAAAAATAAACAAATGGGACTACATCAAACTAAAAAGCTTCTGCACAGCAAAGGAAACCAGCAACAAAGCGAAAAGACAACCTAACAATTGGGAGAAGATATTTGCAAACCATACATCTGATAAGGGCTTAATGTCCAAAATATATAAAGAACTCATGCATCTCAACAACAAAAAAACTAACAACCCAATTAAAAAATGGGCAAAAGACCTGAACAGACATTTCTCCAAAGAAGATATACACATGGCCAACAGACACATGAAAAGATGTTCAAAATCATTAACTATCAGGGAAATGCAAATCAAAACTACAATGAGATATCACCTCACGCCCGTCAGAATGGCTATAATTAACAAGACAGGAAACAACATGTGTTGGAGAGGATGTGGAGAGAAGGGAACTCTCATACACTGCTGGTGGGAGTGCAAACTGGTGCAGCCACTATGGAAAACAGTATGGAGATTCCTCAAAAAATCAAGGATAGAACTACCATATGATCCAGCTATTCCACTGTTGGGTATTTATCCAAAGAACTTGAAAACACCAATTTGTAAAGGTACATGCACCCCTGTGTTCATTGCAGCGTTATTCACAATAGCCAAGACTTGGAAGCAACCTAAGTGCCCATCAAGGGACGAATGGATAAAGAAGCTGTGGTATATATACACAATGGAATACTAATCAGCCATAAGAAACGATGAAATCTAGCCATTCGTGACAACATGGATGGACATTGAGGGTATTATGCAAAGTGAAATAAGTCAGAGGGAGAAGGTCAAATACCGTATGATTTCCTTCATTAAGTAGTAGATAATAACAACAATAGACAAACACATAGAGACAGAGATTGGATTGGTGGTTACCAGAGGGGAAGGGGGGAGGGAGGAGGGCAAAAGGGATAATTGGGCACATGTGTGTGGTGATGGGTTGTAATTAGTATTTGGGTGGTGAACATGATGTAATCCATGCAGAAATAGAAGTATAATGATGTACACCTGAAATTTATACAATGTTATAAACCAATGTTACTGCAATAAACAAAAAATTAAAAAAAAAAAAAATCCAGGCCACCCAGCATGGAGGAGACACCCTCCCTTTGGGGAAAAGAGAGTGAAGAGAACACAGGACTTCACCATGTACCCCAGTACCAGGCCCGCCGCTGGTGACCCAGCCTCCCAAATGGCTCCCAACCTGCCTCAGTCTCTAGGCCAACCCCCTGGAACCCAGACTCAGGCCTGCCTCCTGCAGGAAATAGCGTATAAATTTGTCTCCCTCAATGGGCCATGAGCTCTGCAAGGCCAATTCCTGGGTCCCATGGGTCTTTCTATCCTAAAAGCACCAAACTCTAGTGTCATAAAAATAAGCAGGTTCTTCATCTTCGGCCTTGGCCCTATTTGTCTCGCACTGACTCTGCATACAGCACCACTGCAAGGAAAGATCTGGGAGTGAGTTTATTATTTGAAATAGTCACCGCTCTTACCTCTCTCTGAATCCCACACTCGGTGACAAGGTAATTAAACTCATATCCCCGAGAAGTTATGTTGGTTACAGGGCAGCCAATTCCCAGAGACACTTCATCAGAATTCAAAAAGTGACCTTGACCAAGTAGAGTCGGTTCAACCACAGCCCAGAACATAGAAGAAGTACATCCTACGGACACGGCTGAAATAACCCAAAAAAGAAAGATTCAGATAGAAATTTGTCCTAGAGGACACTCAGAGAAAATCTGAGCATAGATTCTTATAAAAAAAAAAAAAAAAACTACCCACGGAACACCCTTGAGAGATGCAATGTGATTATTCAGATGAAGTTGTAACAGCTGTGAGTAAAAATTACCATCAGGTCAGGCTCATGCAGGCCCGGCTCATGCAGGCCCACCTGGGGACAACCTCCATCTCCTCCTCCCAGTACCATTTCCTGAAAAACTACAGAGTTAAGCTAAATGTGGATGTTGTCTCTGCTTCTCTTGTTGTGTGGGACTGCCCACACAACAAGAGGTTGGGGGAGCCTCAAGCTGGTGTGTGGGCCTTGGGTCTGTATGACCATGCCAGTGTAAATGATCAGTGGGACATTGAAGCTTCTCTGTAGCTTCTAGCCCTCATCCACAGCAGCCAAACACATCTTGTGTGGGTGAAGGAACAAAGGAAACCATATACTTGGGCAGCTGCTGAATCTGCCAATGAAATGAAGACCTGTACCTGCTATGTCTCCTACCCTGTATCCTTCTATAATGCAAAATGAATATAGTCTTAGATTAAAGCCTATTCATGTGTGATGAGTCTGTCGACTCAAATCATTATCCACAGTTCTTGTGCCTCATTAATTCTACTACCAGGAATGGATCCGAAGGAAGTTTCTAGACAGATATGCAAAGACATGTCCTACAGATAAAGCTATCCATTACTACAGTTTCATGATAAGGAAATACTAGAAATAATAAATGTTAAGTTTACTTTCTATGCAATACTTTTATGTAGTGACTTTTTTAATAAAGAAAAAGATATAGAGTTTAGGTGAGAAAAGATTACTTTAAAATAAGCCACAGGTAGGACACATGGACAAAATAAGTGGGTTGCAAATAAAACAATAGATATTAAAAGATAGCTGTATGACTCAGAAAAAATAAGAAATGAGAAGAGAAAGAATGAAAAGCTTTGTTTCCATAGGCTGATTCAGAACTAACACACAATCACCTAGGATGCGACAGGGGGTGACTGGAGGCAGATGGCTGGATTATGAGTAGATCAGGGTGGGACATGGAAGTGTAAGTTGAAGGTCTAAGTAGAGAAACCTTTTTCCCCAGGTAGGGTGAATGGGGTGGAGAGCTACACAATGGGAAATATCTACATCTAGAAAGAAGCATAAAAGATACCTCTCTCCCAAGCATAATGATAAATTAGATAAATCACTTGCTTTGGTGGGAGGCAGATGGCAAAAGAGAGAAAGCAACACTTCTACTCAAAATAGCACACAACAGGCCCAGCAACCTCTCAGAAACTACACCTTCAAACAATAAAACATGTACCTGACTCTTGCTCAGAAAAAGCCAAAATCATGCACGAAAGTAAAAACAATTGTAACGCCACAAAATCCTGCATGGTGTCAGCTCCCAACCAATGACCCCTGAAAAACGCAAGAAATCGGAAGTGCCTGGCCTGCTCCGGGTAATTTTATAGCCAATGCCACACCCAGCTGACTGCACTTACAAATCACTTTCTGCTGATTGCTTTTATTTTCCAGGCATATGTATTGTGCTTTTTGCTGATCCAAATTGCTTAATATTTGGAAAATATGGAAAGTGCAGTGAACAAAATAAAAACTCTTTATACAAGCCACCATTTTTTATTTTCAGAGAAAGACTTCTGTTTACCTCCTGAACCTTGAAATTCTCCTGCTCACTCCAGTACGGAAATCAGGGGTGCAAATAAAATGCCACAAGCAAATCGTTGAGAACTGTGACTTCTCCAGGCCCTCCAAAGTTCCTGGAAGAACAAAACGTTCAGGGAGCATCAATGCGCGTTTATTGAATTGCTGGGGAATGACATTTAGGGAGGTATTTTAAGTGGTTTTCAAACTTCAGCAGCATCGGAATCACCTGCAGGGCTTGTTAAAACACAGCTTGCTGGGCTGTGCCCCAGAGTCTGATTCAGGGCTGGCAAGAGGCCCAAGAGTTTGCATGTCTGAAAATTCCAGGTGATACTGATGCTGCTGGTCCCATGACCACACTTTGAGAACGACTGACTCACCTAATATCACTTTAGAGACCACCTAGTTCAATGGCTCCCTAACTTTAGATTAGTTATCAAAATTATCTGGAGCACTATTTAAAAATACTGATGTATTAACCCCACTCCAGTCCAATGGGATTCTTGCAGCTGGAAGATTTAGAGTACAAATGAATCACTACAGGGTCTTGTCAAAAATGTACATTCCCAGAGTCTAACCCAGAGGGACAGGGCCTAGGAATCTGCATTTTAACAACTGTCCCAGGTGATTCATGGAGGCTCACACTGAGAAACCTTGGGCAGAGGTCCTCGGGACTGCTGATGAGGGAGGGAGGGAGGCAGGCCTCCAATTCTCCTTCAATTATTTTTATTTCACTTACATCTGTTTTACATTAGAGCCTTTTTTTTAAACCACCAACATTATAAAGCCTGTGTGTCCTTTGATTTGAAGTATAAGATCATAATTTCAAATGAGAAATCATATGTGACCAGGGGCTACTTGATAAACATCATCTTTGATAGATCAATGAGGAATAAAAAACGAATCCAAATCCCACTTCTCTTCATATAGTCTCCTAGTATTTCCAACATCTATATAATATAAACACTGTAAAATATTTATGTTATTTGTGCTAGTAGTCATGGTCTTTTGAGGATCTGGAATGACCGACAAGAAAACAGAGCAGTCCAAGTAGCATGACATTGGGCCAAGTTCCAGAATCAACAGTCTGAACAAAGTCTTTCCATAGGAGGGAAAAAATCTTCACCCAATGTAACATTTCACTCCTCTCTCCCAGTTTTAGCTTCTTCTAGACATTCACATATCATAACAGGAAAAAGGAGATGGGATAAACCAGACTGCTACCATGCCATGTTGCATCACCCTCAGATCTAGAAAGGAAGGACCTGTGCTCAGTGACCCATGCTTTAGGGTCTCACTCTGGCCTTCTCCACTGTGCCCTTCACTTAGGGAAAAAGATGTGTTGGAACAAGAAGACAAGCCACCAAAAGCCCAAATCCCCAGAATTGCCTGCCCACATGGCCCTGAGCTCACATCCAAGGCCTACATGAGCCCCTTCCCTGAGTCTGTCCTCCCAGGTGCGTGTACTCTTAGGCCCAGTGGGTGGCCAAAGGGCAGTTGTCCACTATAGATATAAATAGAGTTTGGACATGTCATCTGTAGCATCCAAACACATGCACTCCATGTGTAGGAGGCCCCTTACAATGCAGGTCAGAGGAGGATGGGAAAGAGGAGAAATTGGGCTGTGGGTAAGGGAGTGAAGTGGCGTGGAGATAGATGGTGGCTCTTAGCACATTGCAATGTTCCAGTATGGAACTCTGAGGACTCCAATAATTCTAAATTAAAATCTGTTTTTCTATCTCATTATAAATGTTGGTTTCTCAAAATAGAAGGGCAGAACATATCTTGTTTAACAGTTTTTTCAACTGATTTATAACTTTTACAAGATGTATGGTATATGTGCCTCCACTTGTACCATTGCCCCAGTCCCCATACATGCTGGGTAGGAGCAAACGTGGGGCCATTTGCATTCAGCTCAGAGCAGCTTGTCCTGGGTCATATCTCCTGATCTCCCTGGGAGCTCTTAGGACTTTGTCTTGCTCTGCAAATAAGCCTTGAAGAACCTGGGTTTTACTAAACATCTTGGTTCTTGGCTCACTATTCAATATTCACCTTCAGTAAGTCAAGCAAACAACCAGAATTATACAAATCATGCCTATCAGCATGGAGAAAGATGAAACAAAAGGAGTATAAATTATCTCAATGTGGATATGCTTGATTAGATACAGAAATGCTGAGTAGATGACTCTAACATACTTAATACTTGAGTGACCTTGACTCCAAACCCTGGATGCTTAAATCCCAAATTCTCTCTCAATGCTGATGGAAGCCACCTCAATCGTTTACTTTTATTTTCTATTTGCTCCTGTATAAACTTCTAATATTTATTCCAATGAGATTATATACCAATATGTGTTATTAATTTATCATATGGCTTAAGGATCTGAGACACTTTCAGCAAATACTTGAAATCTCTTACATAGTAGGCACTCTGCATGGTGCAGTAGGAGATATAACAGTGAAGAAGGAAGACTTACACTTGCCTTTGACGAATTCACAGTCTGGCAGGGAGACCCACATTAAACAAACACCATTAAGAAATAATTCTGCAAGTAACTAATTGCAATTCTCATAAGTGCTACAAAGGAAAGTACAGAGTGCCAAGAGAGTCGATAACTGGGGGACACAACCAGGTCTGGGGGTGCAGAGACAGCGCCCCTGAGGAAGTAGTGTTTAAGCTGAAGGATGAGCAGGCCACTTGAGGGGACAGGGAGCAGCACCATCTGAAAGAAAGCATTCAAGAGAGGAAATCCACACAGGCAAATAAGCTTGAGGCAGAAAGGAAGTTGGCACAACAGAAGAACTGGAAAGAGTGAGGCTACAGCATAATGTGCAAGATAGTGAGAGAATGTTGGAAAGCCGGGGAAGGATCAGAAGGTACAGGTTCTTAGAGATCCATTTAAAATATGGAGTTTTATTCAAAGTGTAATGGAAAGCTTCAAGGCTTTAACCAGGAAGCAAATAATCAGAATTATGGTTTTGAAGATCAATGTAGGTGTGAAACTGAATACTCAGAGCCCCAAGAGTCACAGACATATTCTCAATTCTACGAGGATTGTAATAATTTTTTAAAAACATTACCAGCACAATGATAAAATATCTCTTCTGCAAGCAAAATTCAAAAATGACATTTTTATAGATTAAAAGTCTTAGAGTAGTGTATGTCAAACTGTGTTCCTTGAGAATTCCTTTTCTTTAAATGAGGTCTATGGATTAATCAAGTTTTAGAAATGCTGCTCTAGGAGGTGGATGCAGAATGACTTGGAGGGGAGTACAAGTGACTAAGACAAAAATTTGGAAGTTATTGTGGGGGTGCAGAAATTGTGGTAATTTAGACCAGAGTAGTGGCAGTAAAGGCAGAGAGAAGCAGACTGGTTCCAGAAGGTAGAACATTTGACACTGATGGTTGATTAGATCAGTGATTAAGGGAGACAGAGGTATCAGGCTTGACAACTAGACTTCAGGTAGATACAACTGAGTTGTTGGTTGTTAGTGAGATATAAGAGTTAACAATTATGCACTGCTTATGATGTACTAGGTACTATTCTAAGCACCCTCATGGTAACTCATCAAATTCTCACAAAAACTGAGGAGATAAGAAGTATTATTATCTACATTCTACTGATAAGAAAACTGAGACTCAGAGAGGTTAAGGGACTTACCTAAGGTCACACAGTTATTGAATAGCAAAGATGGCACCACTAATGAAGAAGCAAGTTAGCAACAGAAGAAAAAGATTTCAATTTTGGATATGCTAATTTTGAGATTCCCATGAGACACCCAAGTAGAAATGTAGAGAAAGCATTTGGCTATAAGTTGGGACTCAGAAAGGGATCTAAGATAGAAATAAACATGGGAAATATTAGTATATTTGAAGGTTTCAACCTGAATTTGAGAATACCTAGAGTATGTAGCAAGAGAAACAACAATAGTTTAATACAAAGCCACGAGGACATACAACATTTAAAGTTTAAAAAAATATTGGTAGTGAGTACAAAGAAAGAGCGGTCAAAAAAACTGAGAGGACAATCAGAGGGTAGAGGTTGATGCTATTGTCACAGAAGTCAAGGGAAAAATGTGACTCAAATTAGAGGGGAAAATCAACTATATTCAAAGCTTTTAAGAATTCAGGTAGAAAAGACAACACACAGAATAGAAGAAGATATTTACAAATCATATATCTGATAAGGTACTTGTATCTAGAATATATAAAGAACTCTTACAACTCAATAATGAAAAAGACAAATAACTCAATTTTAAAATGGACAAAGGATCTTTTTGGAGTGGTGAAAATGTTCTCTGATTTTGGTGGTGGTTGCACTTATCTGTGAATGCTCATATCTGTGAATACACGAAAGATCATTGAACCAAAAAAACCATTGAAACCACTTTATATGGCTGAATTGTATATGTGAATTATATCTCACAAAAGATGTTTTTTAAAAAGTGGTCAGGTTAGGTGAAAACTAAAAGCTGTCCCTTGCATTTGGAACCAACTTGTTGGTAATGTCAGCTGAGGAGTTTGATACAACGGTGGAGGCAGAAGACAACTGGAAACATTTAAGAGGGTCTTCCAGCCATTTGACCACTGTAGAAGCTATTCCCTGCTCTTCTCCTAAGCTCTGAATCAGAGGGCTGGGGCCGCCCGGTGGCGTAGCGGTTAAGTGTGCAGGCTCCGCTGCTGGCGGCCCAGGTTTGGGTCTAAAGCGCGCACCGACACACCGAGTGTCAGGCTGTGCTGTGGCGGCGTCCCACATACAGTGGAGGAAGATCTGCCCGATGTTAGCCTAGGGCCAGTCTTCCTCAGCAAAAGAGAAGGATTGGCAGATGTTAGCTCAGGGCTGATCTTCCTCACAAAAAAAAAAAAAAAATGAATCAGAGGGCTGATCCCTGCAAACTTTTTTCCTGGAAACCGGGCCGGCCTGGTGGTGTAGCAGTTAAGTTCGCACACTCTGCTTTGGTGGCCCAGGGTTCGCAGGTTTGGGTCCCGGGCGTGGACCGACGCACTACTTGTCAAGCCATGCTGTGGCGGCATCCCATTTAAAGTAGAGGAAGATGGGCACAGATGTTAGCCCAGGGCCAATCTTCCTCAGCAAAAAGAGGAGGATTGCCATCGGATGTTAGCTCAGGGCTAATCTTCCTCACAAAAAAAAAAAAATTCTATTCAAGTCCTTTACCTATTTTCCAATGAGATTATTTGATTTTTTGCTATTGAGTTGTAGGAGTTTCTTATATAATTTAGATAGTAATCCCTTATCAGATACATGGTATCTAATAAGTATATTTTTTCTCCCATTCTATAGGTCACCTCTTCTTCTGTTGATTGTTTCCTTTGCTATGCAGAAGCTTTTCAGTTTGATGTAGTCCTACTTATTTATTTTTGCTTTTGTTGTTTGTGCTTTTGATGTCATATAGAAAAATTCATGGCCAAGACCAATGTCAAAGAGCTCCTTCCCTACGTTTTCTTCTATATATCTGCTAGGTCTATTTATTAGTTTCCTTATGTGGTGTCATGTTTGCCTGCTTCTTTGTGATCTGCGTGGCCTTATGTTGGTGTCTGTGCATTTCAAAGCGCAAACATGTATCCACCTTTTACAGACTGTTGTTGATAGGCAGACTTCCTGTCAGGCCCCTGGGCTGATGGGATTGCCTCCGGAATCACAGTCAAGCGAAGTTGAGGTTGAATTACCTGGCTGCAGCTGGACCTCAGTTGGGTCTGCAGACAGCAGGCCTGTTTTCAGGTACCCGGATGGTTGTGGGCCTGCTAGGTCACTGGGCAAGTCTCTGAATGGGCAGAACTGAACCACAGCTGAAAGGGGCTGGAGCCGTGTTACAGGGTCACTTCAGGATCCATAGTTGGACCAAAGTCAGCAGCCCTGTCTCCAGGGCGCTGACGGGTGTATCTCCTGCTGGGTCTCTGGGTGGGCAGGACTGCTCCCAGACCATGGCTGAGGCTGGAGCCAGGGCACAGGCTGTTTCAGGGTCCATAGCCCTGATGAAGGTCGGCAGACCTATTACCCAAGGCTCGGGTGGGCGTGACTCCTCCTGGGTCCCTTAGCTGATGGTGCTGTTCTCAGGACCAAGGCCAACAGGGCTATAGCCAAGTCCATAAGGGGATGACGCTGTTTCTGGGTCTGTAGCCTGGACCCTGATCAGTAAGCCTGTCTTCTCAGGATACAACAAGCGAAATGACAGGCCAGGAAGAAAAATTAGAGTTGGCGGTGCTTTAGCTTGTATGAATACAAGTCTGTCTTCTTTGGCATGCCTTCTCAATACAGCCCTTCTCGCTGGCTCCACTGGGATTACACAAATCCAATTACATGGAACCCAAATCTCCCACGTAGGAACTTTTGTCCATGGATGGCTGCTAAAATTATCATTGCTGTGGGGAGATAATGAGCGGGTAACCACCTATTCCGCCATCTTGCTGACTCGTAGCAAACATTTGAAAGCCAGATAGTATTCTCTAATAGTTCTTGGAAAAACTATGATAGACAACACTTCTCACATGCAGCATGTAGCATCTTTCCCGGAACAGCAAAAATCCACATTTGATATATATCTCTGTGGTTTTCCTCGTGGGCTAGGAAACTCTCAGAGCTCTATCTTAGGAGAAAATCATAGGTCAAAAGCACTATGCCAAAGATCCTCCCATGTGCCAGTCTCCCCCATCCTTCCTGCTCCAATTTCAGATTTAAAAATTCTACTTCCATTTTTATATGTTGTAAGCCCTTGCCCCCTCAAATCTAATCTCTCAGGAGACATAAATAAAATGTAACCAAAGTGGAATGGAAAAGAGAGAAACATTACTGAAAATAGTCATTAACCTAATTTATTCTCATTGGGCTGAAGGCAAGTAAGGAATCTGAACTCTGAAGGTTTGGGATAGGAAATGAAGAAAAATTATTTCTTCATTCTCCCTGACCATACCTTTCAAGTCTTCTTCCTGGTTTATTACACTACTTGGACAAATACATTTGACCACACCTCCTAACATTGCTCAATATTTGCTTGAGTCAAAGAGGCTGAGGCAAGCTAAAGGAGGAGCTCCCATTACCCTCTGCTCATCACATAATAAATAGCCAGCAAAGCCCTCACCAGTCTAGTACACTGTTGGAGAGATGAGACAATCACACCAGCTGCCCCTAGTGGGGCTCCTATTGTATTCTCTTATCCCAAGCCAACTATGCAAGATCTGTGGTGAGTATGCTTTGAGCTAAAATTACTCTAGTGTGATGATAGTCTCTTGAAGGCTACTGACAGAGGATTTTGTGTAGAGTTAACTAAGGGAAGACCCTATTCCAGTTCTATATGTGGTTGGACTCTAGCAATGTAAAGCGTGGCTGGAGATGCTGAGAAAAGTTCCACAATGCATACTGTTTTAAGAGGGATCGTAGATTCCATGTTAACTTGACTAACTGTTCCTCCTATGCTCAGATCCTCACTATCACAGAAACCCTACCAAGTAACTGTCTATTCTTGTTCATTTTCAGTGATAGAAAATTCACAACCCCAGGAATTTTTCAAGATCATGGAAAGTTATCTTTTGATTTTGAGATGCACTCTATTATCCTGAAGTTCAACCCATGGGTTTTGGGTTTACCCCTTGTAACTATGCAGAAAAAAATAATGTTGATAATCTCTTTCAAATAATGAAGACTGCTGTCTTGTGATTATTGAGTTTAGATGTTCCAAGCTACACATCTCCATCCCTTCAACTTTCCCCCCAGGACATGGGTACAAGCCCCATAATCTCTCCTCTGGATGTAGGCTCCAGGGATTGAGTGATTCTATTAAAAAATCCTAAGTAGGAGAAAGAAAAACTGGGTTCAGGTCTAGTCTGATCCCTTAATAGCTGAATGATCCAATGTTACTGAATTTTTTTAGCTTCATCCATAAATGGAAGATAATTGAGGAAGGATATTGAAGAGGTGATTTCTTGAAGTCTGGTATAGCTCTCAGGTGCTTTCTCTTTTGTTAAGTCTTTACTCTAGAACGGAGCTTCAAACCAGTCCAAAGATGACTGTGTGGTGCCATCTGTGGCTACATCTTCCTGGGACTCTGTAGCCTACAAGAAGAGATCAACACCACAGCAGAAAGACTTGTATTCATAAAGCGAAAGCACAGAATTTGCCAACTCTAATTTTTCTTCCTGGCTTGTCATTTCCCCTGTTGTATCCTAAGAAGAGGAGGGTCTCTACAGAGGCTTTGAAGTTCAATTCATTGTACAAAATAATTAACTTTGTCTTTAGTGGTCAAAGAAGCTGATTTAAGTTGTTGCCCAGGAAATAAAAAGTCTGTTTCAGTGCCAAAAAAATCTGCTGAACGGGATGCTCCCAAGAAATCTCAGAGACGACTCACAATTGTCCAATTGTGCCTGTAAAAAACCATGATATTTCTATAATCACTCAATTCAGGTCTTCCTGACTTTCTCTTTTAAAGTGAAGAAAGGTGGTCAAGGGAAATCACATTTCCTGTGTTCTCTAAGTATAGTGATAGAAACTCCAGTTGAGCTAGAAGTAATAATATGTACAGTATTTTACAGTTTAGTAAGTGAATTCTTGTGCAATATCCATGAAATTGGTATTAATATCCACAATTTTAAAATGAGGAAACTGAAGATCAGGAAACTTACACAACTTACCCACAGTCATAAGTTAAGGAGCACAGAATCTAGCCAAGGTCAAGCTGAACCTGGGGCTCATGCTCTTCTCACTATCCCAATAACCCACGAGATAATCTGGAGATGGGTAGGATTTTCTTGGGATTATGGACAAAGTATATTTAGAAATGTTTCAAGTGGAAACTAACTATTCTTATTCTCCTCCAGTTCTTGGGGGGGCTCTGGATTCTCTTTTTACTTCCACAGTATAATGTGAATCCTTCCATCCTTTCCCCTGGGACTTGGACAAGCTATAGGCTAAAACTGGAGGGTTGTCCAAAGGGTGTGTACTGCAGAATAATGATCTTGATGTCTGGACAGTTGGGCAATCAGAAAACTCAGCTTTGAGGTCAATCACCAATGTAACATAGAATTTTTGCCTTCTCTCCTTCAGTATTAACCCAATTGAGTTAGAATAAGATGAAGAAGGAAAGAACTGAATCCAGGAAGTAGAAAGGGCTATGGACTGGGAGTCAGAAGACATGTATTCTGGTCTCAATTAGGCCTCTGATTACCGAGGTTTCTTTAAGGACACCCTCTCTAGGCGTTATATTCAAAATTAGGGAATGATACTAGATCTCTCAGGCAGGACCGATATTCTGCCAGTACACAACAGTAAGGCTGAACCAGTTGTTAAATATTGAAACACTTCATGCTGGTTGGTAAAGGAGTAATACCTGGCATATCAGGGGCTCCAGACCCACTTTATATTGTTCTACCAACACAGCCAGTGACCACTGGATTGGTCTATGTCTGGGCTGTATCTGTTACTAAATATTTTAACATCACCCCTGTTCCTCGCCTTAATATTTTCTGAGTGTATGTTTCTTATTTCTTCCCTCCTCTGCCACAGAGGTACACAAAGAAAACTACTCCTGTCTAAACCCTCTGATAAGAACAATGATTAATTCAAAACATACCAGAGGAATCCAAGATGCCAATGTCCTTTTGTCCTTCAGACTTGTTGGGATCCAGAAACAAGACGTAGAACAACAGCTGATCCAACACATCAAAGACAAAGTGGCAAGGAAAGGTGAGTGCCTATGTCCTCTGAAAAATTTAGGAAAAGACTTACCTATCTATAAAGATTATCTCCAGTGAGTCCTAAAAATTGTGTGTCAAAAGTATCCTGGTTACATCTATTCCAGCTGCATAAAACTTGAGATGTCAGAAAGGCACCTCAAAACGTCAATCCACTGCCATTTACTCTAGAGCTAGTCCTTACTTCTTTGGGTCCTAAAAACTATTTTCCTTCAAAAGGTCCCAAGGAAAAGCAAAATAAATTATGGACTCATATTTATTAATTTATTAATATTATATAAGCTAGCTGAGTCCACAACCAGACAGGGATGGGGACCACAACTAAGAAAGCTAACAATAAAGAAGCAACCACAGAGCAATAGAGATGTGGGTTTGAGTCCAGGCTCTACTTTGAGTCCTTCATGTCAATATTGAACCTCAACTTTCTAATTAATATAAGGGGGAAACGAAGCCACCCCTATCCACCTAACAATATTATTGGAAGAATTATGAAAAGCCTAAGAGTTTTGATACTCTGTGAGGCAGAACATGACAAGTCAATTGTTACTAACCTAACAAGATGGCATGCACAAAGAGAAAAAAGCCCAAGGCTTTATTATTTATCTATTTTTCTTCTTTTTTCATTTTTATAAGGATTGCATGATTCCAAAAAGATCCCATGATTTCATGGGAAAGACTAAGATCTAGCTTGCATTTATACAGTACTGCTAGAAAAGGCTCTGTTTTGGAGATAAAGAAGAGAACAATAAAATATTAGTATAGAGCAGAAGAGAAAAAAGAAGTCACAGGCAAATAAGTCACAAGGAAGACGGGAGATGAAAAGAGTCACAAGCATGTACCTTGTTAAACTTGGATATTTTTCTTTTCAGGGTCAGATTTAACTTCAGGACAGCTTGCCTTGATTACATTGGCTCTGGGAGAATGTCAAAACCCTGATAAAAAGTTTATAGATGATTATCACCTAGTCAGCCAACTAGAAAAGAAATTCCAAGAAGAAATTGAAAATATGGGTGAGAATCAAATGTTCAGAGACCCTGGACAATCTTTTCTTCTCCTCAGATCTGAATCCTCCACTGATTCAGAACTGTATGAAGTTTCTCTCCACTCTTTCCTTTTCCTCTTCATTCCATTCATCCCACTATACCTTTGCAGATCACTTCCCCTTCTTCCATCTTTCAACATGCATCTTAAATTTTCTTTTCAAATATGTTCAACTGAGCAGTGACCCTATGTCAAGCACTGCTTTACATATGATGATGGACGCACAAAAACACACATACATAAACACACAAAAACACATAGGACACAGTTCTCTAGTCTTCCAGGAGCTTGGCTATAAGACAAATAATGAATTACACCAGAAATAGCTGAACAATACAAGACACTGTGTCATAAGTATTAAAGCATCCGATAATAGTACAGTTATGCACCGCATTATGATGTTTCGGTCAACGACAGACCACGTATACCATGGTGGTTCCATAAGATTAGTACCATCAAGCCTAGGTATGTAGTAGGCTACACCCTTTAGGTTTGTGTAAGTACACTCTCTGATGTTCACACAATGACAAAATCACCTAACAATGCATTTCTCAGAACATATCCCCGTCATTAAGCAATGCATGACTGTACAAGAACTAAGTACTTTATCACTGAGAAAAATAGGTTGACCATGATGGCTTCTAGTGAGGTACATTGTTTTTATTTCAACTCCCATCCAGTATTTATCCTATTATTCATTAAGCCTCTCCAATCCCATTTTCCTTTGAGATGGCCTCCAACCCATGCCTCTACTTATAGTTTCAACTCATACTATCGAAAGTGCAAGAGGCTTGGAGGTGGGAAATCTTTGTTCTAGTCCTAACTCTACAACCACCTGAATATTGGGCTAGTATTTTAATCTCTTTGGTGTTGGGTCTCCTCAGTTATAAAATGAAAGGAGTTGTGTTGAATTTGGTGGCCGTTAAGAGTCTTTAAATTTCTCAGGCTTCCTGATTCTATGAGTCATCTCCCTCTATTACTCACCTCTCTTTGAAATGTAAAGAAATTGGAACAAAGTAAGTAGGAATGGATTGAAAATGTATTACCCCAGTACCACTTCCATAAGTAAGGTATTTCTTTTCTCTCTGCCAGGAGCACACAATGGCAAGCCACTGACTAACTACTATCAGCTGAGCCTGGATGTTTTGGCCTTGTGTCTGTTCAATGGAAGCTACTCAATCCCCAAAGTTGCTGAACTCTTTGATCCTGAAAATAAAAACTATTATTTTGGTGGTCAGTTCTCAGTAGGTGAGTCATTAAACCCAATTCCCTTAGTATAGAGAACATGGTCACCAGTAGGTCTTGCCCCTTGAGTTTTTCTACCAGCGAATATTTAGATTTCTTTTTTTCTATCCTCTTTGCCATAGTCTTCCCAGAAGAGAATTTTCTTCTTGAAAAGAATGGATATTGGGTGGTATTTAAGCCTTTTTCTAGATGTGTAGTATAGTAGAAAGACCTGGTTCCTATCTCACCTCTTCTTTGTGTTATATAACCAATGGATGTTAACACTTGACTTTAATTTTTCCATCTGTAAAATGAGGATGGATCATGAGAATCTTCACATAAGACATTTTAGGAAGTATAGATGTTAGAGAAAGGGAATGCAGTGGAATTCATTTATCTTAACCCTGCCTCTTTCTGTAATTTATTGAGACCATTTGGATGTGTGGGTTTACTTGAACAACACAACCTCTCCAGTGACAAGGCCCAATGTTTTGATCAATAAAGTGTGTATTCACAATGGAGAAGGAGTAGAAATTTTCCAGTGGATCAACTTACACATCCAAAAAGAAGTCCCCTCTAGATAGCTAGTATTGATCCAGATACGCAAGCTCATCTTTCTCCAAGAAGCTCAAAGAAAATCACCATTCAGTATCTCTGGACAGTAAGGAAAACGTGAGATTTCTCATACTCCTTTTTCTATGAGAGAGGGAAGACACCATGCCTAAGAACACAAGGGGAACCAAGTAGTGAGCCAGAAAAAAAAAAAAAAGATCTTACCCTCCCTTCTTCAAAGGGAAGTTCTTAAGTTCTTAAGGGAAATTCTCTTAAGTGCTATTTTCTAATCAGTCTAATGGGAACCTTGAAACCTTACAAAGACATATTTTGTTTGGTGTGTCATCCTGGGTTTTCTCAATTCCTTTGCCAATATGGCTGAAAGATGAAAAAAATGAGAACAACCAAGATGTAAAGGTAGAAGATTGTCCATGTGTATGCACCTACAAATCCATATGTATTGCTATGACCAAGATGTGAGTTACTGAGTGCAAGGTACATGGCTACTCAACCTAAGGAAGGAATCCTGAAATGTTTGAGCAGTTAGTACCAGAGAGATGACTGCTATATCCTGAAATCCTTCTCTCCCATCATCAACTAGCATGACCGACCACCCTAGTTTACCCAGATCTGTCCCTCTTTGAGCTTGGAAAGTCCCACATACCAGGCAACCACTCAGCCTAGGACAAACTGGAATGATTGGTCACCCTATGACCAATGTTTTGTTTGCTGACAGATACTGGTGCAATGGCTGTACTGGCTCTGACCTGTCTGGAGAAGAATGTAACGAATGGGCAGATCAAAATAGATAGCAAGGACTTAGAGTGTATCGATAATCATATAAAATCACTGGTAAAAAAGATTCTGTCTGAGAAAAAAGAAAATGGTCTCATTGGAAACATATTTAGTACAGGAGAAGCTATGCAGGTAAGTTAGAGGGTAAACGGGAGACAGAGAAGGGAGTCATGGAGGAAAGCAGTATCTTTATGCTTTCTTATTGGCCTCCTAAGATCTTATTGTCCATTCTGTTTCCTAAACTAACTTTGATTTTACTCATGTAATTCCCCTCCCCTGCCTGAAATGTATTCTCCTCACCTTCAGTCTTTACCTTTCCATATCCAATGCTTCTATGAAGCTTTTCCTGACTACAATTTCTTTAGAAAATTCTAAAGTCTACTACCACCTATCTTGTGGTTCTATCACACGCAATTTCACACTTGACCATATAGCATTGTTCTGGGCTTTCATCTTACCTCCCAAATTAGATTACTGTTGTGGAAGTAATAAGTGGTAGTGGCAGTAAGAGCAGCTAGTATGTATTGACATTAACTTATTAATGCACACAACAACTCAATGAGGAAAGAATCATTACCTCCATTTCCTAGAATAAGAACATGAGTCATGGAGTACTGGTAACTTGCCTAATATTACAAAGCCAGAAAGTGATGCAGATGGGGATGGGTCCTAAACAGGTGGTTTCAAAACTCACACTCAGCACCTGCACTGTCCTGCATATGTTCCTTGAAGTCTGGGACTTTATTCCTGCTTTCACTCACTGATTTACTCAACTCTAAGGGGTAGATACAAGAAGACATCAAGGTCTACAGGAAAAAATTTTCACTGAGTCTTTAGCAGGCCAACTCAGGGTGAGAGGATCTTCAAAGGGAGAGAGGACAGCAAGGACAAAGACCACAGGCACCAAAGAACATTACGCATTTTAGGAAGATCAAGGTGTTCAACATCATCAGCACAGGGTCCTTGGGAAACATTACAAGATGAGGCTGGTGATGCAAGCAGGGGTCCAATCGTAAGGTTGTTTGTCTTGTTGTTACTGTTCATGTTGTCTGCCTTGCTAAGTTTGAACTTAATATAAAACAGCAGCGGCTGCACATTTGAATCACCTGGAGGAGCTTTTAGAAAACACTAACGTTTAGGCCACACACAAGCCAGTTAATACAGAAATTTAGGGGTGGAGCATAGGCCTTGGTCTTGTTTAAAAGCTCTACAGGTGATATTAATTCACAGCAGGCTAGAGAAACTGCAAGACAGTTTCTGAGATGTAATATGATCAGTTTTGTTTTTTTAAATATCCCACAAATGCTTGTTGACTACTTGGTTAACTTGAAGAGTCTTCAAGAAAAGATGAAAAGTGGGGATTGTTCTTCCCTGGGACACTACAGAGCAACTTGTTCAAGTCCAGCCCATGTTAGTCCTTGCCTGGCTCGCTCCAATATCTTCCTAACTTTTCCTACCCCATAATTCTGCCCTTTCAATCCAGTTTATATCTGCTGCCTGGTTAGTTTCCATTCAAGAACCAATCAGTCTCCCCATTCTCAAGCAAATAATGTCAGGCACCTCTCTCTGAAATTCAAGGGTCACCCAATCTCCTTCCCCAGCCTGCTCTTCCATAATTGTCCTGAGTGTTCCCTAGACAACAGTCCTCCAAGGCCAGGAGGAACGGGCATTTTGCTAAACTGTAGATACTCTTATTACAGCCAGGCCATGCCCTGGCCATTCCTACTTTAGTACCTTAGGTCATGCTGTTCCCTCTGGGTACAGTGCTCCCCTCCTTATGTCACCTACTGAAATGCCATCATATCATCAAGTATACCTTCTCCACCAAGCCTTTCCTCAGCCTCGCTAAATGTTTAGAGCCCTTCTTCTTTTGAAAGTCCATGCCACTAGATGCTTCTCCTAGACCGTTCATCTTGGGGGCTCCTTAGTTTGTCTGTTAACAATATTTCTTGAATGCCTTCTGTATGACAGTGTTGGGGATACAAGAGTGAATACAGTAGAGAAAGTCTGTTCTCATTAGAGCTGTTATAGTTTGTCTTATTAAGCAGTTCCCCACTTCCCCACCCAAACTAGTTTATAAGTTTCTTGATGAAAGGAAAGGTATCTTAGTTGTCTAAGGTGCCTTATATGTAGTCAATGTTCAACAAATATTTACTAAATTACTTAGATGTAAGCTTTCCCCTTATTTGAAGTTTCTCTCATTCATTTTCTCTCTCTTTTTCTCTCTCTCTCGCTCTTATTAGGCTCTCTTTGTCTCATCAAACTATTACAACGAAAGTGAATGGGATTGCCAACAAACTCTGGACACAGTGCTCAAGGAAATTTCTCATGGAACATTCAGTATTCCAACTGCTGCAGCCCAGATCTTTCCTGCCCTGATCGGAAAGACCTACTTGGATGTTAACAAAGACTCTCCATGTTCAAGTATAGCACTAAAGAGCAAATTGTTCTGCCTGTCAGCATAAGGCCCAAAACGTGTGAGATTTAGGTGTTCTTAGGGACCAAAAGTGACCAGATAAACCTCTAAAGCATATCAGTTCCCAGGTAGAACTCAGTCCTCCATATGTTATCAGAGATTATAACAACCTGAGGATTTGTTCTTAACAGGGTGGTAGCTGTTGTTCTTGGTTGAAACGTTGATAAACAAGGTAGACTTCAGTAAATCATGTCTGTCTCCAAAGGGATGTTTTCTGATTGCTGGACACAGAGATATGTTCTGAATATCATTCCCATCCTAAACAAAGTATAGTGTCTTTGACTTTCCATTATGCTCATATGCTAGGGAAATAAGACATCCATGTGGAAGGAATATGGCAGTATTATAAGAAAATTGCAGCACGATTTATTTATTCCAACAACTGATTTTGCAAGAAAGTATAAAGAAAAGAGATTTTTTCTTCTATCTTGTTCATTCCTGGTTCAGCCACTTACAGCCACTTACTTGAACAAAATGTTTAACCTCTAAGCTTTGTTTTCCTAATGTAAGAAATGCGAACAATAATAGTATCTAACATAAGTTTTTGTAAGGACCGGGTGAAACAATCCACGTACAATGATTACTACAGTGTCTGGCACTTAATGTTTTCAATAAATATTAAGAAATTAAAAGGAAACATTATTGTATGCTGTACCAAAGCTTAAAAAAAAATGGGAGATGGGGCAACTGACTTGCTTAAGCAGCTGAAGTTGAGTCGAACATGAGCATTCACAAGCCAGTGAGTATCTGGTTTTAATTTCTGCTTTAGTCGTATGAGAGATCTGCCCCTTGATTGATGATACTTGTTCCTTATAGCAAATCCTCCTCTGCATAAAGGAAAGGAGTCCGGATAGGGGTTGGATAGGTATGCAAACTCTAACATCATTTGTATTATTCTGAATAATAATTCTTCTCTGCTTTTCTGTTTCTACCAGATAACTTCAACATCTCCACTTGTGAGTCTGTGACACCTACTGACTCACCTTCAAATATCTCAGTCCATTACTCCGTGAAAATCAATGAAACATATTCCACCAATGTCACCGTGCTAAATGGTTCATTCTTCCTAGATGTGATGACAGAAGCTCAGAAAATAAATGAGACTATATTTAGGTATGTCTGTACATAACCTAAGGTTAAGGTATTTAGTGTGATTTTGAAAGACTCAGTAAGAATACATCTGCATCTGAATACAAAGTACATTTAAAACACTTCTTAATCGGTACCTTTGCTGTCCATCTACATCGCATGGCAGGGGTTAAAAAAAGGAGGTGAGACTTTTCATCTTCTAGCACATAGTAGGTACTAAATTAATATGCACTTAATGGGTGAATAAGTCCTGGGATCCCTTTTCTGTCAGTAAAACTACTTCAATAAATAGAACCTCTTAAGTCAGACATTTTGTGTCTAGAACAGTGGTTCTTAACTATTTTTGAATCACTGACTCCTTTGAAAATCAGATGAGTGGGATGCTCATCCCAGAAAAAATGAACAAGTACACAAACTTGTCATTTAAATCAGAGGTTTCACAAATGTCTGGAAGCCTCTCCATGCACCATCCCCTCTTTCAGGAGATTCGTGGACCCCTAGACTAAGGTTCCTTGTCCTGGAGAGGTCAAATATTAAAATAAATATATTGACTTTGCCTCTGAAAAATATGGCTTATTTGGCTCCTTAAATCTAATTGACAATTGTTTATTGTGTCTAATAACATGATGTAAGATATAACAGAGAAAATCATATATATGAAAATATATGTATATGTATATAATATATACACACATAATATATATGTATTATACATATAATATGTATACAATATGTGTATTATATGTACACAATATATAATACATATAATATGTATTATACATATAATATATATAATACATATATATTATATATATAATATATATATTATGAAGACTGCTCTCAAGTGCTCCCAGGAAGGTAGAGAAATGTGACTAAAGAATGTGAAACAGACATTGACCATGTCACCTTTTAATAGATACATTTAATAGAATATTAAATTATTCTTTCCTATTCCTTTTTCCTAAGAGAAAGCTACTAACTTATGTGCCTCAAGGACATAAAGTTAACACTTTCTTCTATTGCTTACTACATTCAACAGTTACTATCTTGGGTAGAAGATTAAAAGTTGTTGACTGCAAAGTGTCTACCATGGAGGGAGGCGGGGGCAGAAACCATGGGCACCATTTCTCTAATTTAGCATGGATTGTGGACTGCCTGCATCAGAATCACTCAGAGTGTTTATAAAACAAGAAGATTCCTGGTCCCAGGCCAGACCTACAGAATCAAAGTATCTGGGACAGGACCAGGAAATCTGCATTTTTTTTGGTAATATGTTCAAGTGATTCTTAGGTACATTGAAGTTTGAGAAATGCCCATAGAGGGTTGCCTTTGAAAATTCTAAGTTCCTGTAACCCGTTCACTGTCCCCACAGTTTCACAATGGTGGAGACCTCATGGGGGCCCTACATCACTTCTGTTCAGGGCCTAAGTGCCAACAGTAGTAAAAGAACCTACTGGCAACTTCTAAGTGAAGGCAAACCGCTGAGCCAAGGTAAGGGAGAGCATGCCAAAAAGCCCCACAGAGTGATAATGCCCAAAGCTTTCGGATGTGAGGGTGTGAGCTTTTGTGGGGAACATGCCAAGGAGTTGGGAGAGTGATATCCATGATTTGATGATTTGGTGATCAAATCCTTTGACCCACTTCTCGTTCTTCCTTTTTAGGAGCTGGTAGTTATCTTGTCCATGATGGAGAAAATCTGGAGGTTCGCTGGAGCAAATACTAATAAAATCAAACCTTCCTCAGCAGGATCTAATCCTTTTGCAGTGGAAATTCCACGTGGAGATTGGCCTCATGCCTTCCTTTTCCTTTATCACAATCCCAACAGGAAAGTCAATAACCTCCCCTTCTTTCCTTGCATGTTCAATAAAATATCAACAACTATACAAAAAGAGCATGTTCTAGTCATTTCATTATAAAAAGGAATTATTATTAGAGAGAAGACCACCTTGGGAAGAAGTGAAGTGAAAGAGATTAGACCACATGTCTACTAAGCTGAGTTCTACTCAAGGTTCCCCCGATAACTATGTAGGTGACCTTGGGCAACTGGAGGAAAGGGAGATAAGGTTCCAGGTCTAATGTTGCAGCAGCAACCAATGAGATCAAGCAGAAAATTTGTAGGGAGACTGAGCTCTCTGAGACCCAGATGCAAGGGAGGAACCAAGTGGACATGTTGGCCTCATGCAAACAGTGGGCAGAAAGAAAAATATTGCTCTGGATAGAGAGGGAAATTATTTTCCTTTTACTTCTCCGTAAAAATAACCTTGATATTCATTTCATCAAAATACACACACAAAAAATTCACATCTGATCTTTATTTTGGCAGAATTCATATATTCTTTGAAAAAGTTGAATCATGTCTAAGCAGCATGAGCCAGACACATTTTATACTGAGTGCCTGAGCTACATGCACATACAGTCAGGAATCGGAAGCGCCTTAAAGATGCCAAAGGGCAAAGGGAGCTTCAGATAAAGCATAAAGTAACCCTTTCAAAGCAATACCCACACGGAAGACACCTTCGGGCAGAATTAGTTAAATTATTTTAGCAGCGTCTCCCTCATTACTCCTGTGTTTTCTCCATGATCCTCCCAGCTTCCTCCCCTCCACCAGCAACCCTGCTTCCTATTCAGTATTTGAACCATCTTCAGCATGCTGCATTCTGGTACTGGTCCTCAACTCTCGGGTTCAACTCTGCCCTGGCCCTCATTAACCGGGTGTGACTCATGCCCTCATAACTAGACAGCAATGGATTCTATCCTCTTGGGTCTGTATCTTGGCTTGAAAGCTAAGTTAGAGACAGGGGACCTCCATGGTGCTATTAGCATGGGGTTGCAGCTGTCACATCTGTTTCTAGACTACACAATCGATGTGAAATTGAAGGATAATGGTTTAAGGTCACCAATACGCAAAATGTTAGACTTGGCACTACTGTCCATCATAAATAGTGTGACCACACAGTTTATCGTCCAACCACAACACTGTGAAGAGTGAAAGTGAGCATTATTAATAATGTAATAATAATGTAATAATGATTAATAATGTAATAATAATTACACTTGAAAAAACAGCTTAAGAACTGGGACTGTTCTGGGAAAACCAGTGCACATGGTCAATTTTGTCCATAAGGAAGCTCAAGCAAAAGACATAAACATGTATGTGTCAAAATAACAGAAAATATTGACCCTGAAATTCACCAATGAAATAGAATTTCAGTATAACAAGGTTGGAATAGGTCCCTTTGAGATCCCTGACTCTCTCTCTCGATGATTCTAGCTCACTTTCAATAATATTCAGTCAACACCAGTAAAGCACCCAATGTGTATTAGATCTATTTTCCAAAATGTGGTATAGGAGATTATTCTAATTGGCATACTGACATGGCATCAAATGAAAATCAATGACAGTATTAAAAAGTCTTTTTCTTTGCGATTATAGTTGAATTCTTCTGATTGGATCAAACATCAACACTCACTTTATGCAGCTATGTTTTCTAACACTTCCCTCTAACATTACTAGCCTGCATTTTTAACAGAGAGAGCTGAGTTTTTCTCAGCCAGAGGCCTCTAAGTAGAATGTAGTAACATTGCTATCTGATAGAAATGCCTTTAATCTCAGATATAGACATGAAGGTTAATGGAATAACATTCCCTTAGCATTCCACTAACACTGGCCAGTGAAACCCAGCTCTGGACACACTTGCCTTATGAGAAGCTCCTAAGGCTTGAGACTATTCCAGAACCAAGACTGAATTTGAGGGGAGAAACTTCCATCGGCTGCCATAGCAAAGAATAATCAACACAAATGTCCAGAGAGAGTCTGGGTGCTTTGATACCAGAAAATTAGGCACAGAAAAAAAAACAAGCAAATAAACAAGTAAATAAGCCCAGTCAATAGTCAGCTAAGAATTGTCAAAACATATTAATAAAGTAATGTATGGCATATGTGGCTCCTGTTCTGGGAGTTATTTGCTAATTGAAACAACTATGTCATAATCAGTCGTGCAGCAACCGTGGCTGTAAATGGTAATTTATAAGGAAGTGCATGTTTAAAAAGCAGGCATACCAAAGGTGTGGGTCATCTCAGGATGGTCATGAGCAGGCTCTGGACCAAGGTCAGTGCCATGCTGAGTTCCTAATCCTATATTAGATTCTTATCGCTGCTGTAACAAATTACCACAAATTTACTGGCTTAAGGAAAATTTATTATCATACAGTTCTGGAGGTTAGAAGTCCAAAATGGGTCTTACTGGCTAAAATCAAGGTGTTGAAAGGACTGTGATCCTTGTAGAGGTTCTGGGGGAGAATCCATTTCCTTGCCTTTTCCAGCTTCTAGAGGATGCCTGCATTCATACACTCATGGCCTCCTCCATCTTCAAAGCCAGCAACTGTATCATTCTGACCTCTGCTTCCATCATCACATCTCCTTCTCTGACTCTCAATCTATTGCCTCCCTCTTCCACTTATAAGGACCTCTGCGATTACACTGGTCCCACCTAGATAATCCAAGACAATCTTCCTATCTTAAAATTAAGGTTTATTAGCAACCTTAATTCCATGTGCAACTTTGTTCCCTTTACCATGTAACCTAACATATTCACAAGTTTCAGGGATTAGGATGTGGACATCTTAGGGGGCCATTATTCTGCCTACTACTCCTTTACATGGCATACAGGGCCCTCCACCACGCAGACCCAAACTATCTTTCTAGTCTAATCTCCCACCATATGCCATGTATTAGTTATATATTGTTGTATAACAAGTTACCCTAAAACTTAATGGCTTAACACAACATTTATTACCTCACAGTTTCTGTGGGTCAGGAATCCAGGGATGGTTTAACTGGGTCCTCTAGATCAGGGTCTCTCACAAGGCATCAATCAAGATGTTTACTGGGGCTGCCTTCATCTCAAAGCTCAACTGGGGAAGGACCTGCTTTCATGCCCATTCACGTGGTTGTTGGCAGGATTCCCCCTCCCTGGCTATTGGCTGGAGACTGCTCTCAGTTCATCCCCACATGGGCTTCTCCATAAGGCAGCTCACAACACAGCAGCTGGCTTTATCAGAGCAAGAAGCGAGAAGAGCCAGAGAGAGACTGCAAGCAAGAGGAAAGTTGGTCTTTTGTTACCTTATCCCATCACTTTTGCTGTACTGTAGTCATTAGAAGCGAGGCCAACCCACATTCTGGAGAAGGAGATTACTCAAGGACATGAATACCCAGAGGCGGGAACATGGGATGATGTTAGAAGCTGGCTAGCACACCCCAATATGTGCTCTCACCTCATAAAACCACCAACATTCCCCAAGAAAGGAAAAAATGCTTTATAACCCATGTCTTATATTTGTTTATTAATTCACTTATCCAAAAAGTATTTATTTGATTTCTACTGTGAGCTAGGTAGTGTTTCAAGTGCTAGGAATAGAACAGTAAATAAAATAGACAAAGCCCCTCTCCCCTTGGAGCAGACATTCTAGTGGAGAGGGAGACAGACAATAAACGAACTACACACATAGCGTGACAGAGAGGGAGGAGTTACAGTAGGTAAGGGGCACAGTGGGTGTCAATGAGGGTGAGGCTGTCTTATGTATGATGGCCTGGGAAGGCCTCTCTAAAAGCGGACTTCTGAGCAGAGACATGAAGGAAGTGAGGGAGCCACCTTGACAATATTTGGGAGAAGAGTGTCCTGGGCAGAGGGGACAGCAAGTGCAAAGGTGGCTATTGGGTTTAAGGAACAAGAAGTTCTACACAGCTGGAGCAGAGCGAGCAAGGGAGACACTGGTTGGAGGTGATGCCAGAAAGGAAACCAGAAGCCAGATCTTATAGGGCCTTGTAGATCATTAAAAGGACTTTGAGTTTATTCTAAGATGGGAGCCACTGAAGAATGTCCCCCTAAAAGGAGCTGCTTAAAATCCAGTAGTTAGAAAAACATTAGCCCCCTCCTTCATAAAATCAAGGTATCATTTCCAGTTCTCTGTTAGAGGGAGGTATATTTTGCTTTACAATATAGCTACATTTCTGAAAAATATATATATACCCAACACTTAACAAGAGTCATTGATCCCTCATTTTATAATTACTTACTTTAAAAGATAATATCTGAAAGCCTAGGTGTTTGAGACTAATTTCAGCCCCAGATCAGGAAAGAAGAATCAAACAAAACAGTTTCTGGGAAACTGTGGTCCATTCCTTGCCTAAAGCCAAACACCTTCAAAGAGCCTAGGCTGGAACCCAGTCATGTCAACTCAATTAATCGCAGAAAGCCAGACTTCACCTAGCAGAGCCTCACCTGAGAGCCTAAAAGGGCATATTGTAAAGCAAGTGCCTTGGACAGTAAAGGGAGGTGGTGCCTTAGGAATCGCCCAAACCTTGATGAAGTCGTCGCTGATAAAACGCCAGGAGGTTGTCTCACCGGATGTAAAAAGGCCCAGGAGGAAGTCTTGTTTATACTCGTATATTAGCTAACCTCCAAATGTAACAACCCAGGATATTGGTAAAGGGCACGTTGTTATCTTTGTCTCCATTGCATACCCAGCCCGTGCTGGGTGTCTCATAGGACCGTGCTGCCTAGAAGTCACCTTCAGACACCTTGGAGGGTCTATAGTAGGTAAACTTGATAAGCAAATGGAAATCAGTTCTATCAGGGAGAGCAAGGTCAGCACATGTTTTTAAGAGTGGCTGGTGGAGCGGGGAGGAGCGCAGACAGTTTTACAACGAGAAGCATATATAAAGAGAAAGTAGAGAAATATTCCACTTGCAAACACTGTGATTTGTGGACAGGAGACGTGGACAGGACAGGAAGGAGTAGGATGGCCTGGTTTGCCCTCCACCTCCTGAACCTTCTCTGGGCTATGGCTGGGACCAGCACTCAGACCCAGAGCTCATGCTGTGAGTATGGTGTTTTTTCCAAGGAGGTCAGGGAAGCAGTTACCCCAGGAATAGGCAAAAACCTCAGACACTGAGATCCGCTGGTGAGAAAGTGGTTGAAAATAGCCATCACTGTAGACTCCAAAATGGGTGAGTCAGGATGTGAGTGTGTGTGGTTCATCGTTCCTGACTTAACAGCATAAGTTCTTTGAGAGGCAAGTCTATAAACTTTATATTGAGAGATTGAAACACTCTTGCAGGAATGATGGTTGATGGAACAAAGAGAGACACTCAATGGCTGTTCTGAAGGTACCACTACTAATGAGAATGTTGGGTACTCTCTGAGGATAGGTCATATCCCAAATCTTTCATATTTTTCACATAAGAGTGAGAAAAAAAATGGATGCAAGGAAATCAGTGATTTCTAGGAATGTTCTAGAAACAATATGAAATGTCTGTGAGCCATATTACTTGGAGTTACTAAGTGAGAAATTACTTTCTTAAATACAAGGGTTATTTGAGGAGATGTAGGGACTAATTGCCCCAAAAGAAAATCTCAAAGTTTTCTCCATTTCTCTTTATGCTAATCTTGTCTTCTTCTACAAGATGTAGGAAACATGTTTCTGCGAAGAGGGAATGAGGGTTGGGGTTTAGTGAATGGCTTTTCTCTTCTCAGCTGTTCCCTCCGCAGAGCAGCCCTTGGTTAACGGTATACAAGTGCTTATGGAGAACTCTGTGACCAACTCATCCCTCCCAAACCCCAGCATCTTGATTGCCATGAACCTGGCCGGAGCCTACAACTTGGAGACCCAGAAGCTGCTAACGTACGAGCTCATGGACAGTGACACAGAAGGTGAGAAGTCAGAGCCCTTCCACATGCTCCCTGAGTCTCCACCCCAGATCCCAATTCCATGTCCCCCTACCCCAATGCTACCTGTGATTGTACCTGAATCATGCAAGCACCTTTCCCTACCCACCTGGAAAGAACTAGGTGTTTATCCAGGGCATTCACAGAGGAGAGCAGTAAAGCAGAAAGAGCACTAGACGAGATGTAAAAAGAGCAGGCTTCCAGTCCTGGCTCTGCCACTTATTAACTCGGTGACCTTGAACAGGTCACTTGATCCCGCTCAACCTCACTTCCCCTTCTGCAAGATGCAGGTGATTCTAATAGCAATGACACTAATAGTAATAACGACAATGATAATAATAATAAAATCTCTGTTCTGCCTACCTCACAGGAGTTGCCTTGAAGCTCAAGATAGATAATAAAGTTGAAATTTCTCTGCGACTCTAAATTTTCATATATGAATTTGTATGGGTGTTCTTGATTCTTGACAGAGTCATCAAGTCACACAGAGGCCACTAGATTAAACATTCCTTGGTATTTTTCCATACTTCTTTTCTTAAGACAGACAGATCAAAAAACTGTCTAATCACATTATTTAAAAAAATCAAAGTGATCTTTAAAGAAGCAGAGAGCTCAGCCCTGGCCCCTGGCTCTTTCTTCCCTGAGAATGCGTTTGTTTAACTATTTTGTTGTCTCCTCTACAGACATGACCATTGGTCAGCTCGCTCTCACCATCATGGCCCTCACCTCCTCCTGCCGAGACTCTGGGGATAGAGTATCAATTCTACAGAAACAAATGGAAAGCTGGGCACCTTCAAGTAAGACCTTATCCAAAGGGAAGGGAGAGAGAGGCAAATGGTCCTTCCTGAGAATTTTAAACCCAGAAAGAAAAGGATGGGAGAGTGGAAAGTTAGGAAAAACACACAATGTATCTCCACTCAGGTTCCCTCTGATAATCCCACAAGTAAAGATATTCACTTCCCGTACAAATGAACTAGAAAAGACCACTATCTTGGGGACACAGACTTATGCCATCACCTGAAGACAGCATTGTCCCTTTTATTCCATTCTCATGCCGGATGACATTCTTATTCTGAGAAGTGTTGATGTTACCTTTTACCAATATGGTATCTTTCTTTTTAGGACAGGTTTTCTAGGAATTTCTATTTTAAAAGTTTGGCTTTTCTTTCTTCACAAATGTCCTCATTATGGTGAATGTTAGTCTTATGAAGTTCCTCTATCCCCTTCCAAGGCTCCAATGCCCAGGCTTTGACCTTCTATGAGCCCAGTCTGGCAATCTTGGCACTGTGCCAGAAGAACCCTGAGGCGACCTTACCAATAGCGGCCCGCTTTGCCAAGAGCTTGCTGGCCAATACCTCTCCGTTCAACATGGGTAAGTAGGTCACCACTTTCAAACACTGCCCTGAGTGGGGAACATCAGGGGCACTGAAAGGTAGAGCTGGAGGACAAAGTAGGAAGGGGAAGCTTTAGATGAAGGAGGATCTGGGGACCAGGAAAATGTCTATAGATGGGAGACCCTTAACAAATATTTGTTGGACATGTGAATTAAGGAATAAATGAAAGAAAGGTAGTAAAACATAGAAACCAGGACAATACTTGAAATGTCTGGCAGTTCCAGAATCTCCACGGGGAGCAATAAACATGTCACCCAAGTCAGGAGTTGTTACCAGGCCAATTGTTAAATTATTAAATCAATGTCCAGACTCAGCCTTACTCTGAACCTTCTCTTGAATCACTACTGGTGCTTCCACACTCTATTCTTCTCAATGCTTCTCCTTATAACATCCAAATGTTCTGTTTCTATTAAACATCTACTCTCTGAACCCTAAACCCATGATGCTCCCCTTTAAGGATACACGGGAACTATCTTATTCCTTCATTCTGCAAGCAAATGGCTGCTTGTGAATGGCAGCTTGTTCCTCTATAATACCACAACCTTCTTCTGTCCACCCTTCTGTGCATAATGATCCCTTCTCTGTTTAATGCCCTCTGTGAGGACCATTATTATGTCCCTCATTCATGGTCATCTTTTCTCTTCTGCCACTCTCTAAGCAATAATAGCATTATCTCAGGTTTTCACCCCCTTATACGTGCCTTATCAGCAATCTCTCTCATTTCAGGCTCTATCAGACCAAAAAGCAGGTAGATATGTACTCAAGTACCCTCGTTGTGGGTAAAGAACAGACTGAGCTCCATTTCCCACCTGGGACCCCATGCATTGCTGGGGTATCTCTGCCAGTTTAGGAAATTTGGACTTCTTTGCCAACATTGGTTTCAACAACACTGTCACCCTTAATAAGGTTATGCAACTTTCAGGTGGAGATTAAGGTGGGGAGGGAAAGATCAATGAAAGAGAAGATGCCATCTGGCAAGTCTTTCATTTGTTCTGGTCTTGTCGTGCCAGAGCTTGCACATTCAGTCCACACATTTTTTCCCACGCAAATAATGAAAAAGCCCCTGTGCTAGGTGCTGTGAGGGATGCAAAGTTCCCACCATCCAAGAGCTCACAGAGCACAGTAACAACAAAACACAGCAGCGAGTGTCGAGAATGCAAAACAGGTACAAACAAGAAATGTTAAGGAATTCAGAAAAGAGGCTACACCTGTTGTGCTGGGATGACCAGACAAGGCTTCACTGAGAGGTGGTGATGGCTGGGCCTTCAAGAACTGGTGACATTTTGAGATAAACATGGGGACAAGAGAAGTGGGATTGAATATACTGCCAGTCTACATTAATTAAAAGCGTGAGTTGTGGAGTCATACAGATCTGAATTCAGTCCTGGCACTGCTACTTTCTAGCTGTGTGGCCTTGGGCAGTTGCTTAACCTCTCAGAGTCTCCATTTTCTCATCCCTTAAACGGAGATAATTATAGGTTCTATTTCACAGATTGTTCTGAAGAGTAAAGGAGATAATGTACCTGGAACACAGGAAGCACATAATAAATGTTAGTTGTTCGTATGGTTGTGGTGGTGGTTGTCTTATCCCCTCTCCCCCACTGTGATTCACAGACACGGGAGCAGTGGCAACCTTGGCTCTGACCTGTATGTACAACAAGATCCCTGTAGGTTCAGAGGAAGGTTACAAAGCCCTGTTTGTTCAGGTACTGAAGAATATTGTGGAGAATATCAGCACAAGAATCAAAGACGATGGCATCATTGGAAGCATCTACAGTACTGGCCTTGCTATGCAGGTAACATATCATTGATGATCTTCATTAGGTCCATGCCAATAAGCCTGAATTGTAGGATCAAGAGCCCAGGCTTCTGCTAATATCTCTGGGAAAGACCAGCTAGTGGGATTTGATGTAGATTCCTTGTGATGCCTATGCCTCAGTTTCTCTACTGGTAAAATGCAAGTAAGTGTTAATTCCTCCCTATGTCATTGGTAAAGTGTAAAAACAAATATACATGAAGTCTTTTCCCTTCCTTGGGAAAAAAAGAACAAATAAATTCAAGAAATTGATTGGTTTATTATTAATACTGATCAGTTTGCTCATAATAACTATAGACTATTGGAAGTTTGACTATAAAAAATAAGGATATTAAAGTAGGTTCTCAAGAAAATATTGAATTTTCTGATTCTCTCTTGCCAATCAAGTTTTCTTTTTTCAGCTCTCTATATTGATCCACAAAAGGTGGGCTTGTATCAAAATGATTCATGAAAATAGTCTAAAGCTGACTGGACATCTAATCTTTGTCAAGCTCTTTTACAATCTCAACCTCATTTCAACCTCACAAAGTGCCCTAATAAATGGCAGAGCTAAGTGTGCTCTGGTCGCCAAGAATATACTCAGTCCTGTGTTTCACTAGTATAGATTCTCAGCCTTGGATTCCATAAGATGCTGCTTCATATCATTCCAAATATAACCTCCCCTCATTAATTAGGGTTGATTAGGGCAGCATATTCCCATGGAAGATGCACCAGTGAAAGTGGGGAGAGAGAACCAACTAGAATCAGAAATTAGTCATCTGTGACCAAATCCTTTAGTCCAAACTAAGAAATGTGTGCTCCAAAGTCTCAAAATGCCCTATAAGATTAATAGAAAAACTATATCGGGGCCGGCCAGGTGGAGCAAGTGGTTAAGTGCGCGCGCTCTGCTGCGGCGGGCTCGGGGTTCACAGGTTTGGATCCTGGGCGCGCACCGACGCACCTCTTGTTAAGCCATGCTGTGGTGGCATCCCATATAAAGTAGAGGAAGATGGGCACGGATGTTAGCTCAGGGCCAATCTTCCTCAAGAAAAAAAAAGGGAGGATTGGCATCAGACGTTAGCTCAGGGCTAGTCCTCCTCACAAAAAAAAAAAAAAAAAAACAACTATATCATGACCTATGCAACTCAGCAAGCCCAGGAAACAGAGAATCATGGAGTTACAAGGCCAGCCCTATGCAATGCCAACTGTAAATCTAATATAGCTATGGACTAGCATTAGAAAGAAATCCTTTCTTGAGGGGAAAGGATATGGAGCCTGTCACTGATATTCCACACATCAAAAATTAGAAATGTGGGGCCAGCACAGTGGTCTAGTGGTTAAGTTTGCACCCTTGGCTTCAGCGGCCTGGGGTTAGCGGGGTCAGATCCCCATTGCGGAGCTACACATGGCTCATCAAGCCATGCTGTGGCAGCGTCCCAGATACAAAATAGAGGAAGAGTGGCACAGATTTAGCTCAGATGATGAGCTCAGATGTCATCTAGCTCATCATCAGTTAGATGTCAGCTAACATCCGCTGCCAATCTTCCTCTTTTTGCTTGAGGAAAGATTGGCAGTGGATGTTAGCTCAGGGCCAATCTTCTTCACCAAAGAAAGAACCAATGGCAATGTAACGTACAGCATGGTGACTAGAGTTAATAAT
Source organism: Diceros bicornis minor (assembly GCF_020826845.1). Taxonomy (NCBI): domain Eukaryota; kingdom Metazoa; phylum Chordata; class Mammalia; order Perissodactyla; family Rhinocerotidae; genus Diceros; species Diceros bicornis. Next base: position 13,407,382 of record NC_080770.1, read on the forward strand.
ACTGTATTGTATATTTGTAAGTTGCTAAGAGAGTAAATCTTGAAAGTTCTCATCACAAGAAAAAAAATGTGTAACTATGTGTGGTGATGGATATTAACTAGACTTACTATGGTGATCATTTCACAATATATACAAATATTGAATCATTACATTATACATCTGAAACTAATATAATGTTATATGTCAATTATATCTCAATAAAAATAATTTAAAAATTAAAATTAAAAAAATTGCAAAGGGCATAAACAGACTAGAAATTAGTTCATTTTAATTTAAGAATAAATACAAAATCCCCACTCCAATGTGCCATTGGAGCAATGAATGAGGACAACTTCAGTTTGTATGTCATATCGTGGTCAATGAAATATTGCCATAGAACAAAATGCTGTTTTTTTCTATGGCTGAATCATACAAGAGCATTCCCAGGCTCAGGTCTAGAAAGCTTTGTGGAGGCACAAAGGCAGTCTGGAAGGAATATAGGATGGAGTTTATTTACAACTTACTTAAAATAACCTTGTTCACCTTAGCACCAGACAGAGAAGTGTTTCATTTTGCTAATTTGGTTTGTGATTTCCGTTTGGGATTTTATCACCTGCAGGGTACACTCTGATGGGCTGTTCCTGGGAATTCAAGCTTTTCTTATGAAAAGGCAGGACCTCATCCGTATCCAGATATCATAGGCCACATGGATTTCTTATCAGTTAGGATACATAACCTCTCCCTGCCCTTCTTAGGGTTCATATCCAGAGTTTACCCAGGCAGCCTGAAGTCTGAAATCACCAGATGTCTAATATATAACCTTTATCTAATCTAAAATGTTCTGGTGTGGAAAAGCAAACCCTCTGGAGCTGTAACGACTTGGGTTTGAATCCTGGACCTTCCACCACCTTAGGCAAATACTGAATTTCCCTGAATTTATTTTTCCCTGTCATAAAAAGATTGCAAAGGTATACAAAAATCACAGGCACAATGTGGCGTTCAGTAATTGTTCGTGGTCTCTCCCAGCAGAGGAGTGTTGACATTCAGCTTCCTTTTCAGCCTTCACTTACCTTCTTCTAGGAGGTCAGTGCCCTTCAGGGGCGAAAGCCAAGCACACGACTTCTCAAAGGCACTCATGAGGCATTTCCTCTGTCCTGGAATTTCTCCTCTTTCTTCCATTGCTATTCCAATGCTTGCAAGTTTCCTCTGATAGGAACTTAACTTGGAGAGGGATCTGATAAACTTCTTTATGCAAAGTTGTTAATGACTTCTCACAGCTGAATGTGTTATTCCTCTCTAGAGTGTTGGCACTGGTAATGTTTTATCCCAAGGGGATATATTTCGCTTAGTGGGATTTGGGAGGTGACTATGGCAAGTGGACAAGATATGGTCGCAGAGGAGTACCTACCTGATGCCCCTTAAACCAGACTGCCCTGTAAAGTGGCCTCTGGCAAGAGCCACGCTTCATGGTTGCCGAGCTTAACAGTGATGGTTGGTCATGTCTAGCAAAACTGTCCAGTTGATCAAACTACTGCCTCTAGCTCACAGAGCCATTTCTGACTCCCCTCTCCCTTCTCCCATTTCCTATCCCAAGCTTCAGGTGAATCAGTCATCAGCAATCCCAGCCCATTAACATGCTCTGGTGGCCGTGACCAGCACAACCCTAAAGAGAGGGAGGTGGTAATGACAGCTTACCCATCACACATTACTAAATGCTTTTGCATATCATCCCATCTGAACCTCAAATTATCCCCCCAAAGGTAGGCAGGAATCATGATTTCTATTTTACCTTACCCACGAGATATAAAACTAAGCAAATTAGAGAGAATTGCTTGTAGTAATCAAGACTCATTTTTCAAATAATAGAAACCCAAATAATTTTTGCTTAAGGAAAAAATGGAGATTTACTATTTCACATAAACTTGGGGATCCAGGGCTGGATTAGGTGATTTCAGGATTACTCATAATAAAGAGCTCAAATCAGAATATCAAGGGCTACTCTTTTTTCATCTCTCAGCTCTGGTTTTTCTCATGGCTTCTTCAAAGTGGCTGAGGAAGATGGTCACTAGCAGCTCAATGCTTACTTACATGGTCCCAGTTGAATAACCCTAGGAAGAAAAAAAAAATGCTTCTCTTTCCCAATGTCTGTATCAGAGAAGGACTCTGTTTAGTGCATATGCACACCAATCACTGTCAAAAGATGGCACTCAACGATTACCCAGCCCTGGCCATGAGTGCGTCCCAGTGGCCAGGGTGTGGAACCTCTGACTGACCGTCTTGACACAATCACAAAGTGTGGGAGGAGTCCACCAAAGGGTGTGCAGGACAACCAAAAACAAGAGGTCGACTATGGTTAGATGGCCAGGTTGTCCTAGACTAAAGCTCTTCCTAGAGTTTGTTTTGCCCCGCTCTCACCCTCGTTCTACAGCCAAGAATTGTTGAAATACAGCAGCCCTAATAGTGTTCCCTGAATCTGAGTTGTACACATATTTGTTGGGTGACTACCATGTGACAGACACTGAGCTAAGTGCTGGGGATGCAGGAGTGAACAAGACAAATGTCATCCCAAACCTCGTGCAGCTTCAGTTTTGGACTTGGGGTCATCACAAAGATTAATGATCAAGTCTATCCCTTACAAGGCTTATAAAGGCCAACTCTCAGCTATGCCTAATCATTCTCTCTGTGTGTGTGTATGTGTGTGTGTGTGTGTCTGTCTGTCTGTCTGTTTCTTTCTCTCTCTTTTTCTCTCTTCCTGTCCCAGGCTCTCTCTGTAACACCTGAGCAACCTACCACAGAGTGGAACTGCCAAGAAACTGTGGATACAATACTTAACGAGATTGAGCAGGGGAAATTCCAAAACCCTATGTCCATTGCCCAAATCCTCCCTTCCCTGAAAGACAAGACATACCTGGATGTGCCCTATCTGTCTTGCAGCTCTGGTAAGAATTCTTAACATCTGCCTCTCCTTATATCATAAAGTAGCAACTTATGCCAGGAATGATACATGGATCAATTTTAAGTGGTGTACAGGGCTTGTTATGTCCATTACTCCTGTGTAGGCAGAGCCACATCTGACTTCCAATCCCCACACAGCCATGCCATCCTGCTCTCAGAATTCAGCTCCCATGTCCAGTTCACTCAGGACACACTTACTGAGCACCTACTATAGGGCAAGCATTTTGTGGGATGCTGATGGAAAGGGCAGGTCCATGGTCCTAACCATCAAATAACACATAACTTCATTCACTCATGTGATAAATGTACCAAACATTACACAGTGTCTTATCATATCTGCTCTTTACAAAGTCAGGAGACAGATATGTAGACAAAAACTATAATATTTGGAAGAACAAAATAAGTATTAAATAGAAATAGAAGCCACATACAGTAAAAAAGCAAAGAAAGTGTGACCAATCGTTGACTTTGTCTGGAAGCTTAGGAAAAGAACAGAGTTGACCTTTCAGCCAAGCCCTGGAGATCTAAATACCAAAGGGATGGCATGGAATCCTGGCATGCTACCTTTTTATTTGCAATATCTTTATTTTATCCAATTACAGATATAATACACAGATACCGAAAATTCAAACATTGCATAAATATGCATTTAGAAAGTGGGAGTCCTACATAAAAATTTTATCACTCCAGAGATAACTAGTCTTTGGTATAGATTCTTCCAATCTTCTTTCTAATCAAATGCTAACATAAAGTATTATTCATCTTATGTTGCATGGACTTCCTAAGATAAGCAGAGATTAATAAGCTCCCTGTCACAGTGCAGAATCTATAGAGACCGCAGTCAAGCAACCTGATCCCAATCATACCAAACAGCCACATTCACCCAACTGCTTGGGCTGCTTCCCAGTGATTTCCCAATTAACAAGGTGGCTTGGAGTCCTTCTCAGGTATTTTGTTAAATGGTCTGAAACTTACCACTTTTGCTTCCAGATCTTTAGAGTTAACACAAAACCACAACTGAACAGTGAGTACCATGTAAAATAGATGACTTAGGGCTCGCAATCCTCCCGTTAGGTTACAAATTCTTCTCACAAAATAAATGTTCGTTGTAAAACTAACTTTGAGTTCTTCAGCTACGATCAATTCTCTAGAATGGAAATGAGAGCTTCATAGATCACACCACCTCCTCAGAACAATCCACAAAAGTCACAGACTCATTGCCCTTTCTTGAAATGTTTTCTGGGATGAGTTGACAATAACAGAGATTTTTGTACCTATAATACAAACCCCACAATTTTTAACAAATTTGGCCTCTTTGCTCTTCACAGATTATGAGGAGCAACCAACTCTACCCAATGAGCCAAGCCCTGCTCCCACCTCAGCATCCAACATCACTGTCACATACACCATAAATAACCAGCTGAGGGGGGTGGACCTGCTCTTCAATGTGACCATCGACGTTAGTGTGAAAAGCGGATCAGTGCTCCTTGTTGTCCTAGAGGAAGCACAGCGCAAAAATTCCATGTTCAAGTGAGTGTTACGGGTAACATTCGCCATTCTCCCGAGGCCTAACCAGAATTCCCATTCTCTCTCTCTCCTTCCTTCATTTTCTTACTGTTTTTTCCTTCTGATAATTTAACAGATCTTTATTTAATAGCCCCTTGAGGGGACTGCAACCTAGTAACTAGGCAAGGCTCTCATGAAAAATTAACTCATACAAGTCAATATATGATGGAGTTTTAAAAACAGGAATTCAAAGGAGAGAGAGTCCATTGTGCATTAGAATAGCCAAGGAAGGCTCGTGGCTTTGGACCACATTCAAAGAATAAGTACTAAATAGAAATATATGGGAGGATGGTATTCCAGGAAGAGAGAATGGCTAGAAGAAAACATTCAAGACAGGAATGAGCAAGGAATTCACGCTCAATGAGTAGGCCAGCTTGATTAGAGAAGAAAATACAGGACTGAATTAAGTGAGTGATGTCTGGAAGAATAGGTTGGGTGATATTGTAAAAAGTGTGAAATACCAGGCTAAGGAGATCAGACTTCATATTGCAGAGAAGCATTGCAAGTTTTTGAGTAAGAAAAGTCATGTTGTAAAAATGTTAACTGGGTTTGAGGATGGGAGATAAGGAGAAAAGCTAAGGCATAACTAGCAGCAATGAAGCTGTGAAATGATGAGGACTTCATCTGGGATAAACAGACTCACACCAAGGAGAACTCCACAGGCTCTGTGAGTGCTGGATGTGGGGGTCAAGAGGAAGAAGTTTCAAAACTAATGATAGAAGTGTCAGGAAGAAAGAATGTCTTTCAGAGAAAAAGACTTAATTCCTTTAGACATGTTTAATTACAGGTGCTCAAAATAGAAACATTAGGAAGCTTTTGGAGGTCGAGAGGTAGTCCTAGAAAGAAAGGTCACAACAGGCAAAAGAGATTGGATAGTCATGTGATAGAGGTGATGATCCAAATTAAGGAACTGCGCAGAATGTGGCAGAGAGAATGCTCCCAACAACACCATGAGACAGATCTAATTATTCCCATTTTATAGATAGAACCGCTTAGGCCCAAAGAGGTTAAGTAATATTCCTCATATCTCAACATGAAACTAACAGAGTTGAGATCTGAACCCAGATTTGACTGACTCTGAAGCTCATGTTCTTCCCACTGCCCTTTCCTGACAGGGCGGAATCCAGAAATAAATCACAGAGGGGAAAATTAAACTTTGGGGAATGTTTCTAGTTTGCAAAAAGAGGAAGCAGTAGAGAAATATGTAGAAGACTAAGCTACCCGGAGGCGTAGAGGGAAAATGCCAGGTCATGGAAAAGAAAAAGAGGAGATACTTTCAAAAGAAAGATGACATGATCCAATTTCTACAGAGAGATGTCAAGGAGAAAGATTGACAATGGCCAAGGAATTGACAATTGAGTGATACGTGGGATCTATTCCCCAGGATTCAGATAAATACATTGTGCCTGCTGCCCACAGCCCAGCCCCATAACTTCCCTAACTTCCATAGATGGATCAGGATAAAAGTCATTTCAAGAATACTTAATTTTCAAACAACCCTCTGAATATACCTTACTTCTTCTTTGAGCTTAGCTTTAGTTTTGCCTGATTTTTCTTTTGCTGACCGTAAATATAATAAATACGCATAGTTGACATTTTGAGGGAAAAAAGCATAAAGAAGAAAACAAAGCATCTACAGTCCATCCACAATATAATCACTATTGATATTTTTTATATTTTTTAGGTGTTTTTTTCTGTGTATTACATATAGTTGTGATCCATCATAAACATGGCATAGACAGATATTTCATGTAAAATTGTAACTCACATTTTCACTTAACATTATTGCACAAGCATTTTCCCATGTCACTTAAAACCGTTGAAAAATACAATTTTCATAACTGCAAATATTCAATCTTGGATATTCATTCCATCACTCACATAATTATTCACCCATTGTTGGGCATTTACGTTTTTTAAAATTTGCTTATTGAAAGATTTTTTTAAAAACTCCATTCATTTTAATTTCATTTAATTCCAAGTGAAATATTTTCACATTCATTCATTATTTGCATTTTCTCTCTCTTTTTTTTTTTTTTTCTTGTGAGGAGGACTAGCCCTGAGCTAACATCCAATGCCAATCCTCCCTTTTGTTCTTGAGGAAGACTGGCCCTGGGCTAACATCCGTGCCCATCTTCCTCCACTCTATATGGGACGTTAATATATATATTAACAAGCAATTCGTCAGTGCACGCCCGGGATCCGAACCTGCGAAACCCGGGCCGCCGCAGCAGAGTGCGTGCACTTAATCGCTGCGCCACCAGGTGGCCCCTGCATTTTCTCTTTTGAGCATGAATTTATCTGATCTCTGAAGTAGACAGAACATCTCTGTCTCCTCATCTTTACCCCTTATTGCCTGACCTAAAGGGAGATGTTAATCATATATGATTTTATTCCTACAGATTTGAAACCACAATGACATCTTGGGGCCCTATGGTCTCATCTATCAACAATATCGCTGAAAATGTTAATCACAAGACATACTGGCAATTCCTTAGTGGCAATACTCCTTTGAATGAAGGTGAGAGAAGAAAAGGAATCTGGGCATTTCTTCCACAGTTTGAAGGAGACATTCTTTCATTTCCTTATTTAATTCATTCATTCATTTAATCAATAAATAATTGTGAGATTGTATGTGTATATACAGTGAGTACATGTATATATATATGCATATATATTATAATACATGTACAGTGATTAGATAGAAAGATGATAGATGATGGGTAGATAGATGATATAGATACATACATACATACATACATACATAGATGATAGATAGATAGACAATAGATGATGGATAGATAGATGATGGAAGGAAGGAAAGAAGGAAGGAAGGGTGGAAGGGAGGGAGAGAGGGAGGAAGGAAGGAAGATAGATAGATAGATAGATAGATAGATAGATAGATAGATAGATAGATAGACAGACAGATAGATAGATGATGGAACGGATGAGTGGCTACCTAAAATAGCTTTTTAAAAAATCAAGAATCCTAACCCCATTCTTGATCCAGTGGGAAAATATCTAGTACACAAGAAAAATGGATTGACCTACTTAAAGCAATAAGAGCTGAAAAAGCAGATAATGTGAGAGAGACAAAAAGACAGGAAAAGTAGTGTGATCTGATAGCTACTTTGAGATTTAAAATTAAACACATGTGTGTAAAACAAAAGCACAGTGAATTCCTAGCCAGTGAGGAACAAATACGAGGGGGAGGAGGAACAGTTCTTTGTGTGGTGATGTTATCTTATTTCACGCTCACATCAACTCTGTAGGTATTAGTGACTCTCTTCTTTTTTTTTTTTTTTTTTTGTAAGGGACATCAGCGCTGAGCTAACATCCGTGCTAATCCTCCTGTTTTTGCTGAGGAAGACCAGCTCTGAGCTAACATCTATTGCCAATCCTCCTTTTTTTCTTCCCCAAAGCCCCAGTAGATAGTTGCATGTCATAGTTGCGCATCCTTCTAGTTGCTGTATGTGGGATGCGGCCTCAGCAAGGCCGGAGATGTGGCGCGTCGGTGTGCGCCCGGGATCCGCACCCGGGCCACCAGTAGCCGAGCATGCGCACTTAACCGCTAAGCCACAGGCCGGCCCTTAGTGACTCTCTTCTTGCAGAGAAAGAAAACCAAGTCTTAGAGACATTAAAGGGACTTGTACAAGTCATGCATCTAGCGTATGACGGAGCGAATAATCAAGCCTAGGTATCCAAACTCCAGCACGAGTGTGCCTTCCTCCATTCACTCAAAATTCATTCGCCTTCTTTTTGCTCTAGTGGTTTTTAAAAAACTTCCAAAGAGAGGAACGTTTGTGCATGCATGTTTATGTGGGGAAAGTGGGAGAATAAAACTCAGACTTCGGCAAAACCTTAACATTCTTTAAAATTTTTGCACAAATACTAAAATACCCTCCAACTTAAAGAGCACTGGTGTGTGGTTTTGTCTAAGGATGATGTTACCTAGTTAACCTGATGTTAACTGTCACCGTGCAGAGAGATGTGAAGCCAAATGAAGTCACAGCAGAGCTAAGATTGTGGCTTTGTAAAGATGCTTCATTATCCCAGATTATAATAGGAGAGATGTTTTTCTTAGAATCTATGATACATATAACAAAATCTGGCCAGTCAGAATTTGTGGAATTGCAGCCAAGTATATAATAAAGATCTCGGAGTCACATAGACCTTGGTTAGAAGCCCATTCTCTTATTTCCTAGCTGCCTTAGGTAGGTAATGAATGTTCTCTGAGCCACAGTTTCCACAGCTATAAAAAGAAAATAGTAATAACCACTTCTTGAGTTACTGTGAGGATTAAAAATAACGTGTTTAAAATGAGTAAGTACAATGCCTTTGCACAGCATGTGCTCAAAAATGCTAATCATTATTATTATTAGCTCTCCTACCGCCTTCATTTCAAGAATTGCCTTGGGAACTTAAATCAGGCTTATTCTCGTGTCTGATATTACTTTTCTTCTCTGGAGAAAGGAAAAGCCTCTGAGATCCAAAAAGATTGGGGTCTGGAATTGTCATTCTTTCTGATGCCTGGCTACTAGAAAGCTAATCATCAATATTGTCATCATCTATCTTTCCTGCCCTGAAAGACAAGAATTCTCAACCCACTGACCTTCCTTATTTCTTACAAAATCTTCAAAACTGAACATGAATCCCTGCCTTGAATGCTCTAAATTTGGCTTTAAAAAATCCATTTTAATAAGAACCACCATTTATGGCACACTTATGATATGCCACGTACTGTATTAGGCACCTGGCAGTCATCGTTTCTAATCCTGAAAAGAATTCTTCAGGGTAAATATTATTAGTGCGATTTTATGGATGAGGGAAAAGAGGCTCACACAATTTAAGAGGCTTGCCCAAAGACATGCTCCACGTGGCCACCTAGAGCCTGGAAACAGGACTCCCTACATCTCAATTCCATGCTCCTTCCATGCTACTCAAGCTGCCCGTTTCATTCCTCTAACAGTGGGCTGATCCTTCGGGAGTTGGGGGTGGTTATACGCACCATGGTCACCTCATCTTATTCTCTGCTTGTTTCCAGGAGTTGCTGACTACATACCCTTTGACCACGAGCACATCACAGCCAATTTCACACAGTACTAACCACGAGATGGGTTCAGGTTCTAGCAAACATCTCCAAAGGATGGCTGGAATGTTTTTCACTTCATTTCAAATCTATGCAAAAAAGTGGATATCTACGATGCTACCATATTCCTGGTAAAAACATGGAAACCGCTATGTGGAATAAATGATGCAAATTTCCCTGGAGTCTCAACATCTGTGACCCATTTTAAAAAAGCCCAGAGACCGGCCCGGTGGCATAGTGGTTAAGTTCAGGTGCTCCGCTTCAGCGGCCCAGGGTTCGCAGGTTCAGATGCCAGGCATGGACCTAACACCACTCATCAAGCCATGCTGTGGAGGCGTCCCATATACAAAATAGAGGAAGATGGGCACAGATGTTAGCTCAGGGACAATCTTCCTTAAGCAAAAAGAGGAAGATTGGCAACAGATGTTAGCTCAGGGCCAATCTTCCTCACCAAAAAAAAAAAAAGTTCAGCTTCTCAAGGCAATGACTAACAGTCATCGTTTAAACCTAGGGTGAGGGGAGAAGGGAGAGCCCAGTGATATTTTTGGAGATTATTCTGATCTACTTGATTAATTAACCAACACACTCTTTTAGTTCTACAAATGAAATGATATATTTTAAAAACTCCTATTTATGTTTCTTATACCAAGTACTCCTTTTCAAATCACTTAGTGTAAACATACATACATATATACATACACACACGAAATGGCCAAAATTATTTCATGGGAGACTCCCAGATAGGGCAGAACTAGGTAAATGATTTTATGTCATAAGTCTCCCCTTCCATTTCCAATACAGTCATGCGCCGCATAATGCCATTTTGGTCAACTACAGACCACACACAGGACGATGGTCCCTTAAGATTAGTACCATACAACCTAGGTGTGTAGTAGGCTACACCATCTAGGTCTGTGTAAGTACACTCTGTGATGTTTGCACAACGACAGAATTGCCTAATGACACATTTCTCAGAAAGTATCCCCGTCGTTATGTGATGCATAACTGTGTTTGTGCTGCTCAAAATCAAGTTTAAAGTGTATATTTTTATATAATTTATATATATAAATACATATTTAACATATAACTTATATTTAATATATAATGTAAAATTTAATATATAGTATATTTTATATATTAATGTAGATATACATCTATAACCCCACTCTATATATATTTTATGTATTAAATATGATCTTTGAAAGAAAAATTTAAGCTTTCAAAGACAATCATAATTCTAATCTTTCCTGAAAAGAGTCGACACCGGTACAAACTTTTTAGAGAAGGATATGAAAATTTGTATCAAAAGACTTAAAATATACTCAACTTTTCACCCCACAAAAAAAATCCCAATTCTGAAAGTTATACAAAGAGGAGAATCATAAGAGGACACAGATATACAAGAATCAAAGTGGCCGCTGGGACAATTAGAGGATGAACCTTAGATATGCAGCCTTGATACACTTCCCAATACTGGGTGAACCCCAGAAGTAGACAGACTTAGCTGCCCCGTCACAGGTCTCCCCTCCTGGTATCTCAGGGCAAGAACCTGCTCTCTAGCACCAGTCTGGCTCCCAGGAGAAAGAGGTGTGAACCACACAGGCCCAGGTCCTCATCCCAAACATACCTATCAGGTAAGTCACTGTACCCCAGAAAAAGGCCAGGACTGTTACTGTAATGGAAGGAAGCCTCAGGGAGTGGTGAATACATGCTCTCTCATAACATCATAATGTTTATAACATGGAAAAAATGCAAACAATCTAGATATCCAACAATAGAGCAATGGACAGGTAAACTCTGGCGAATCCACATCGTGGGATACTTAAAAGTCACTAAAAGTCATGTTGAAGATAAATACTTGCTGACACAAAAAGATGTTCATGATGCATAGCCAAGTGCAGGAAGCAGACCACACATTATAATACCATCCATATTAGAGCGTTATAGTGGTTATCTCTGGGTGATAGAATTATTGGTGACTGATTTTGTTTGTTTGCTTCTCTGTTTTCTAAGTTTTCTCCATTCAATACATAATACTTGAGCAACTGGAAAAGGGGAAAATAGTTATTTTAAACAAAGATGACTTTTTCTTGTTTAACAATAAATTGGGCAATGAAAGGCAGGTGTGTGTGTGTGTGTGTGTGAGTGTGTGTCTGTGTAAGAATCCCGCCTCCAACTTTTGCTCTACTGATAGAAATTGGAGGAACAAGAGGGGCATGGGAGACAGTAAACAAGGGAGAATCGCAGGTTGGTCTCAGGTACGAAAAACTCGTTTTAGCTACCTGCCTAGTAATTAACTGTGTGTGTTCATCTGTATTGGCAGGGGTAGGGAACAGAGGAGTGAGGTTGACATTGGATCTGCCATGACAAGTTGCAATTCCGCTTTGAGGAAGTGGCTTAATAAAATGTAGTCTGTGTGGGCTCATTTTTGCATAATACCCAAAGCATGCTTTTGGTGGAGGTTTCAGTGACTATAATAAGCACTCTTGTGACCTCTACTGGCCATGGCTGGTAAAGCCTAAACTTTCTTTAGGGGCGTGGTCAATTATACATAACTATTTTTGTGAAGACGCAGAAGAGAGAGGAGGGAAGGTTGCTACCAAATACGTTTCCCCCATTTAAAAATTGTACGCAACTGTACTTGCCTTTACCCATATATGAATGACCTATGGCAAGTACGTGATTGCAGATAACACATTGATAAGGAAGGGGAACTAAATAGATGACTCCTCCAGCCCCTTCCAACCGAGATCCTGTAATCCTTTGAAACACCAAAAGCCTCGAATCTCACTAGGAAATGCAAATAGATCTGAGATTAAAAAAAAAAAAAAAAACAAGAATTCTGGCCAAGAAAATAAAAATGGAAAGGGAGAAGGAATGGAATTAACAAAATGGTTCTAAATTTTATCTTGAAGACCAAATATCCTAAACATAGCCACGGTGTTTTTTGTAAAGTGCAAAAATGAAGAACTTGATCAGACATATATGCAAATGTGTAATAAAGTGACAATAATTAAAGCAGCATAGCACTGGTTTCAGAGAGAACATGGGAATGGAATAAAATGTCAAAAGGAACCAAAAAATATTATGTGGGGTGCTCGCTTTGGCAGCACGATACAAAGATTAGAATAGCCCCTGTGGGAGGATGACACGCAAATTCATGAAGTGTTCCATATTACAAAAAAAAATTATGTGTGAATTTAGTACATCATAAAGTCACATATTACGTGAGGATTTTCACCTTGGAAAAAGAATTATGTTAGATTCCCTACTTCTGGCCCTTATAAGCATATTATCAGAGTCAAAAACTTTTAAGAATATTACTGCCAGATTTTACTGCATACAAATTATAAATGGTCATACTTCAAAAAAAATTAAAGGACATATTGAAAACTGGAAAAAAATAATTGAAATATATACAACCAAACAGGACTTAACATACTTAATATATAACAAGCTATTTTTAATTGATAAGAAAAAATGGGGGCCGGCCTGTGGCACAAGCAGTTAAGTGTGCGCGCTTTGCTGCAGCGGCCCGGGGTTCACCAGTTTGGATCCCAGGCGTGCACCGATGCACCACTTGTCAAGCCATGCTGTGGCGGCGTCCCATATAAAGTAGAGGAAGATGGGCATGGATGTTAGGCCAGGGCCAGTATTCCTCAGCAAAAAGAGGAGGATTGGCAGATGTTAGCTCGGGGCCGATCTTCCTCACGATAAAAGAAAAAAGAAAAAGAAAAATGAACAGTACAATTGAAAAATAGACCAAGTACACAAGCAAGCAAATTACACATGCAGAAAAACAAGTAGATCTATGCAGAAATAGAAGTATAATGATGTACACCTGAAATTTATACAATGTTATAAACCAATGTTACTACAATAAAAAATTGAAAGAAAAACAAGTAGACAAAAATATACGAAACCAAAGATATGAGAAAAAGTTCAACACACTAGTCATTTCAAAAAACGCAAATGGCGGCATAGTGGTTAAGTTCATGCACTCTGCTTTGGCGGCCTGGGGTTTGCAGGTTCGAATCCTGGGTGCAGACCTACACACTGCTCATCAAGCCATGCTGTGGCAGTGTCCCACATACAAAATAGAGGAAGACTGGCACAGATGTTAGCTCAGTGACAATCTTCCACGAGCAAAAAGAGGAAGATTGGCAAGAGATTGCCATGGCCAATCTTCCTCACCAAAAAAAAAAAAAAATGCAAACTAACCTATAAGTATGTAAGTGATATTAAGGAGGACTCATAGAATGCTAGCAGAAATCAACTTTAATTTACCCTGCAACTGCTTATCCAAACCAACTCGGTAAGACTGGTTTTTTGCATTTTCTCTTTACTCTCTGATTAAAAAAAAAAAGTTGCGTTGTCACTTCTAGTCACACAAAACATTCTCCATTTCAGTAACTAAAATGTCCAATCCCGTGTAATAGTCAAAACTCTGAATTTCATTTAGAGATAGAGCTGCTCCCCACCCCTAGCTCAGTCCTGCTCCAGACACAGAGACAGTAGCGAAAATAAAGTGGAGAGGGAGGGGTCTCTATTTCCTCACTTTGCACTTTTACCAGGCAAGTAAGATCTTTTCTGGCCCTGATGTCTCACCTCTGTTTCTGACCCCTCTGGGATGGCTGACTGGCATTGCACCTGTTATGGGTTGAATTGTGTCCCCTTCCCTCCCAAAAAAAAGATGTGTTGGAGCCCTAACCCCTAGAACCTCAGAACGTGACCTTATTTGAAGAAGCAGTCTTTACAGAGGTAATCAAGTTAAAATGAGGTAATGAGGGTGGGCCCTAATCCAATAATGTCATCTTTATAAAAAGGGGAGATTTGGACACACAGACAGACATGCACAGAGGGAAGACAATGTGAAGAGACACCGGGAGAAGACAGCCATCTACAAGCCAAGAAGAGAGGCTTGGAATAGATCCTTTCTCACAGCCCTCAGAAGGAACCAACCCCACTGACAGCTTGATTTCAGACTTCTAGGCTCCAGAACTGTGGGGCAATAAACTTCTGTTATTTAAGTCACCCAGTTTGGGGTACTTTGTTACAGCAGCCATAGCACACTAATACAGCACCCAACAGTAACTGACTCGGATCTGGGTATAATTTAAAGTATACTCTTTCTCTCATGGGTGCTTTATGGGTTCTACGGAGAACCATCACACACACACACACACACACACACACACACACACACACCCCACACGCACACACACACAGACATCCTACCCTAAGCTGAGGATGTCTCATCTGCAATTCCCTTGATACAGGCAAATTCATCTCTGCTGAATGGTTGGACAGTTGCATATGATTCTTCCCTCGGGCCCTGCACATCCATCATTACACCTCTTCCAGCTGCTTTCCCTCTGTCCCTCAATGGGGTCCTGTTGGGCAAAATATAAGAAAACCCTAAACCGGCACACTGCACTGGGGTCCACATCTGGTCAACAGGATATGCACACCTTTGACCCGCCATCAATGGGAATGTGGCTACTTCCCAACTGCAGCCCCCTGATGCCACAGGCAGCTTGGATCAGCCTCCCAACATAGGCTTTTGTCAAGCCTGTATCAAACGCCAATCCCCTTCAAATTGCAGAGGATCCATATCGAGCTCTCTGCGTGGTCTTGAAAAGTCCCTCGCTAAGCCTGACAGAGCACCCCCATCCCAGCCACTGGGGAGGGGAGGCGAAACTCACAGTACGGCTGTGTACAACTCAGAGTACAACACAGTCCAACCAACAACTCTGTCCAAAGACATCTTTGTTGTAATCTCCAGTCTCCACTTCCTTTCTTGGTTTTTCCAGTGCTTTTTACAGGCTAGAGGAAAGTGGAGAGCTAAAAATAGCAAAGCCAGTTCCTACCACCTCCTTTATAAGTCCTGCCTAGGATTCCTCACTTTGGAATATGGAGATTACCATATACCTTGGGGCCTCAGGCAAAAGTGAGTCATAAGCAATCTTGTTGTAAACATAACATTGGATGTGCTTTTTCACCTTTCATACTGGTGAAGCTTTAAAAGAATTATAATATCCTTCCTCAGCAAGGGTGTGGATAAATAGGCATTCTGAAACATTGTTGGTGAAGGCCAATTTTGCGCAATTGTATGAAGCAAAATGATTTTAAATGAAACTTCTCTTTGATCCAGTAATTTCTCTTTTTGGAATTTGCCCAAAAGAAATACCAAAACAGTACCAAAAGGATATGTCTAAGGATGTTCATTACAGTGTGGTCTATAATAACAGATTTATAAATAACCCAACAATAGGGAATCATTTATTATGATGAAACCATTCATGGGATACTATGGATATAGTCTGTGAAGGCCGACAGAAACCAGAACAACAGTTCTGGTTTTGTTCCCTCTTCTTGGTCAAACAGTTAAAGAGTTGATCCATTCTTTGTGCCTGTTGACTTACTCAATGAGAAATGCTGAAAATAGCTCTCCTGTAAAATTTTAGTTATTCCTCAAGGTGGGATTGAATCTAATTTGACTTTAAAGCTTTCCAATATGCATGTAGACACATTCAATTTTCTCATGGGTAAGGTAGAAGCCCAATAGATATTTGTTAAATGAGTGAAGCCTTTTCTATGCCTCGTTTCCACCACTATCATCTACAAAATAGGATTCTAATAAGATAACCTATGTGTATATGAAAGCTCTTTGCAAACAGCAAGTCACTCTGGTATGCTGATTATTAATATTGTATTAGAGTATGTTGTCTTTTGTAGGGGAAAAATCTATGGCACCATTGTCCTTTTAGAAATGCTCTACACCACGTGGAAGCTAAACTGATAAAGAAGGTAATATTAACAAGCCCCTTAAGAAGGTTCTGTGGGCTTCCTGGAGCAAGGAAGTTCCATGGTGATTTATTATATTATGATATTATGATTAGAATTTGATAAGCAAAAACCCAATCTATTTATTAAAATGAGATAGCGTGCACACACACGGGTGTGTGCCTCATGTATGTCAACAACCAGACCCAGGACTCGGCTACAGGTTTTTGTTCTCTCTTGATTTTAAAATAAGAAAAGGTTAAAAACTGAGGTGCTAGATGATTTTTACACAGATGGAAAAAATACATATAAATCCCAGTGGATGTAGGCCTGGATAATCCAGAAACAATGCCTTGTACCTATACTCAACTTTTTAAATTTTCAGAGTGCTCACAGAGCACTGATTCTCAAACTTGATTAGGCATTAGAATCACCTGTGGAGCTAGTCCACACTAGGAATTCCTGAACACCACCTTCAGAGTTTCTGACTTAGTAAGTAGGGACCCGATACCTAAATTTTTAACAAAGGTCTCAGGAAAGTCTGATGCAAGTTTTGGGAGATTTTAGCAAACCCTTCCAGTAAAAGTAAGAATTACACCAAAGTTCTTACCCCTACTTTGCATCACACTAGCTGTGTAGCAAATCATTTAATCTCTGGACCTCAGTTTCCTACAAACAACTACCATTGAAATATCACAAGAGACGTGTAAATGAAGAGCTGTGAGAAACTGAAGGTGGAAAAACCATTTTCAGGGATCAGGGAAGATCTCAGGTCCCTCTTTCGATTTTTCCCAGTCCTTTATTTGCACTTCTCTTCTGATATCTCAACATCAGCTATTTGTATGTTCGGCACATTGTCCCCACATAAATATAAATTCCTAAAGAACAGAATCACTGTTTTTTCATCTTTGTATTTCCGTTGTACCCAACACAACTCTTGCAAAGAATAATAGACATTATTATAATTACTATTTATTTGTGTGTGTGTGTGTGTGTGTGTGTGTGTGTGTGAGAGGAAGATCAGCCCTGAGCTAACATCCATGCCCATCCTCCTCTTTTTGCTGAGGAAGACCGGCCCTGAGCTAACATCTATTGCCAATCCTCCTTCTTTTTTTCCCTTTTTCTCCCCAAAGCCCCAGTAGATAGTTGTATGTGGTAGTTGCACATCCTGCTAGCTGCTGGATGTGGGACGCGGCCTCAGCATGGCCAAACAAGCAGTGCATCTGTGCACGCCGGGGGTCTGAACCTGGGCTGCCAGTAGCAGAGTGCACGCACTTAGCCGCTAAGCCACGGGCCAGCCCCTATGGTTAGTATTTAAATGCAGAACTTCGAGTATACTGTCTAGTTCTTTTAAAATACACAATGAGGTGGAAGTTTTAGGCCACCAAAAGACTTGGAGACCAGTCAAAGAGTGATTGTGTTGCCCCTTTATTTTCCACTCAGAACAGTATTACACAATATTGTTACACAAGCTTGAGATTTTTAAATGCCTGAGCACCTTTAGATCTCTCACTTTTGGTGGAGGGGAGTGGTGAGCACAGAAGAGCTGCCCAGAACCTGACATCATCTTGGGGGGTGAGGGGTGGGGGGCAAAAGTTGACCGTTTACATTTGCTCTTGGGACAGAAATGATTGTCTGTAATAAAGTCCACTAACTCTTTTGAAGCAGATTCAGTGTGCAGATAATCCAGAAGTGCATAAAGTTGTGGACAAAGAGAGTTCTCCCAGTAGCTCTGCAAGCATTACAGGTTTTATTTGTTGCCATTTATGAAATTAATCCTTGGGGAAAGACCACACACAGATTTAGCATGATTTAAGTACAACAGATATCAGTCTCAATTTGCTAATCCCATTTGCGTCCCAGAAGCTTGGAAAAAGATCCTCATTCTAAATATTAAAAAGCTTCAGGACCATAAAAATGATTTGCCCAACAGTCTCCCAGAATAATTATACATTGTTTCATTTTAACTTGACATCAAGTTATGATATGGTGCATTTACTGGGGTCTGTGGAGCCACACAGACTGTGCTTGAATTCTGGCTGTGCTGTTTTCCTGCCTTGTCTTTGGAATGGCATCTGCAAAGTGGATGTAATGATTTACTTATCTCGTGGATTTGTTGGGAGGTAAATGCAGTGATAAGGTACTCAATGCCTGACACATCGCTAGTGCCCACTAAATGTTAAGACGATGATAATCAGTGGGATTTTCCTGAAGTCTTTGAGGGACCCCCTGGAGAAGTAGCATCATGTCATGAATTGTAAGGAACCAACTTGCTATGTGTACTCAGGCTTCCTCAGCATGCGACTCTGCGGAAAAACTCCCCGCCCAGCCACCATGCCATCCTCTAGCGAAAAACACCAGACTGGATGGACAACCCCAGAAAGCCAAAGCGGCTCCCCGGCGTGACCAGCATACCCTGCACCGGAACCCAAGCCCCGAGGATCTGGTTTCTTCTGCTTCCGTCGGGACTCTGTGCGGGGTGCACCGGCGCGAACGCAACTTCCGGCCGCCAGCGCCGATGATTCCAGTGTGGGTTTAGAGCTCCGCAGTGTCCACCCGGGTCGAGGTAATCGCCGGTGTCGCTGCGGGGAGCCCGGCGGAGCTGGACGCGCGTGACCATGTGGCGGCTGCTGGCTCGGGCCAGTGCGCCCCTCCTGCGAGTCCCTTTATCAGGTCGGAAGTCCCCTTGGTCCCTCCAACCCTTCCTTTTTTCCTCCCCACCCCAGATCCTATATCTTGCAAACTCAAAGGCGGCCCCGCATGGGGTTGCTGAAGCCCTGGTAGGGCCTGCGCTTTGCTGCCGCCCCTTCCGCCGTAAGATTCGTGCAAAAGGGTCACAGCCGCGTAGGGAGGTCGGCGCCCGGAGACCCCGGCTGGTGTCTTTGGGGGCGTGAGCCTGGGAGCCCATTTGGTGGAACCCGCGCCCCACCCCTCAGGACGCCTCCGTCAGGAGTGTCCTGGGCCCAAGTTGCACCAGGGTCTAGTCCTGTCCGCGTCGTCCTTGACCTTGATTTGTCTTTCTAGATTCTTGGGCATCCCCGCCCGCCAGTGCTGGCCTGAAGACGCTGCTCCCGGTGCCAACTTTTGAGGGTGAGAGCTTATCTGTCATATTCCTGTTTGTAAGTCTTTTCTCCGATGGGACCCAGCGGAGAGCAGATGAAAACGTCGGGGTATTGTTGTGCTTAGCCTATCGGCATTCACTCCTTCAGTCAATAGGTACTGAGGGCATACTGTATGCCAAGCAGTGTTCTGAGCACTAGAGATAAATGAAAGAGCAAAAGAGACCAAAAAAAGGCTTCGGATTTTAGGGAGCAAATGTGTCATGGGATATCTCCCCTATGGCCTACCACCGGAGTGTGGCCCATGGTCCACCCTTTGCTAGGGCTCATTGGCCTCAAATTTGGACTTTTTGATGTTCTCTCCAAGTGAGGTTACATATATGCAGTCATTTAACTATTATGTGAAAAGCATTAATTTGTTAAATATGAACATTTAAGGCAAGCCACAATTTTGTAAAGCTAATTTACCATTTCTTTTTTGTAACATTGGAAATCTCAAAAAAAAGGAAAGGGGCCTTGACCTCGGAAGGCCTTATCTTCTACACATAACTGTTAAACTGCTACATGCTCTGGAAGTATATATGGACTTGTAGGCGAGAGAAAGCTTTACTGAGTTTCTTTGGAGCTGCATGGAAAAACTGGGGGGCAGTTTCTGTAACCCTGAATAGACCATTGATAATTTGATAGTCCTTGAAATATCCTGTTGTATATTTGACTGCATACAGCCATGATTGTTTTACTATAGAAATGTTTTAAATGACTTACAAGCTAGTAATTTTTTTTTCCCAATTGTCACAATGTCAGACATGATAAAGATATGTCTGGCCTGCATTTCAGCCCACCCACACTCGCCCAGCAAGCTGTTGCACAGTTGTAGGAAATGTACAGGTTAGCATGAAAAGCCTCTGCATAAACAAAGGAAAGAGCACTCAAAAAATTCCTAGGTTGTTAAGTTTCCCAACAAGAATGTGGTAGAGCAGGAGAACTTAAATATTTTCATGTACAATATAGTATTCTTTCGTCTACCATTAACATCCAGAGTGACAGTGTAGTGGTTTAAAAAACAACTGTCCTACTGTGTGGCTTTGCTGTTTTAATTAGATGGCCTAGACCAAATTATAAAATGTCTCTAGGCCTCCAATTCCTCTTCTATAAAATGGAGATTAAAAGTACTACCTGCCAAATGTTCTGTTTTTTGATCTGGGTGATAGTTTTGTGGGTGTGTTTATGCGTTCACTTTGTGATAATTCATTGAGCTGTACATTTTTTATTGGCCCTTTGATGTATGTGTGTTAAACTTTAAAATGTTAAAAATTTTTAAAAAGGGAACCCTGAAACATTACCAAGGCTATAAAGTTGTTTTAAAGATTAAATGAGATAATGCCTATAAAGCATTCAGCTCAATGTCCAGCACTTAGTAAACATTCAAAAGAAAAAAATGTTAGCTAGTGTTATTCTGCAACAGTCTTATATCTCTATACCTTCCCAAATGGTCTCTTTTATAGTGTTAGGCACAGAGTAGGCATTTAATAAATGCATTTTGGTTTGAAGGTTAAAACTTTGCTATCTTCAAAGGTTCAGAAATATTTGCATTAACTCTTGTCATAGCCAGAAGATTCCACTGTCAATGAAAGTATCCACAAGAAAACCCTAATATACTTTTGGAATTATTTTTCAGTGGTAACTTTCTTTTTAAGACTTTCACCTGATTGTTGTAAATCTTTCTAGGAAGAAAATGAGTCCTTTGAGATAGGTAGTTTTACTTATTCTTGGTTGTCTGTGCTCCTTTTAGATGTTTCCATTCCTGAAAAGCCCAAGCTTAGATTTGTTGAAAGGGTACCACTTGTGCCAAAAGTGAGAAGAGAATCTAAAAACTTGAGAGACATACGAGGACCTTCCACTGAAGCAACTGAGTTCACAGAAGGCAATTTTGCAATCTTGGTGAGTTCAGCATCAAGCAGCCACAGGATGGAAGCCAGGGATTAACAAAATCTCATTCTCTTTGAGTTAATTCTAGTCTCTTCCTCCACAAGTTTTGTTAGAACTGCCACCAGTTGCTCTTTAAACTGATTGCACTACCCAGTAAACATTTGAGTTATATACTTTTTTTTTAATGTAGAGTGAAAATAATGTAAAAGCAGAAGGAAGAGGTGACCTAATTGACCCCATAATCAGACCATGAGATCTTCTCAAGCCTCTGGTAAAAATAAAGCTATCCACAACTTAGGATGTGGGACAGCTGTTTCCTTACTCATCAAGTATCTTCCATGAAGACTTGACGTCAGTAGCTACACAAATGTGTGTGGACTAGAGTTTATTTCCCATCAGGCTGCCAGAGTGATGTGATTTAAAGTCCTCTTCCCACAGCCTGCCTCTCAGAACCATATGTCCACTCCCCATTCCTCACTCTACTCCAGCCAAACTGGCTTCTGCTCAAACTCACCAAGCCCTCTGCTGTGCCAAGGACTTCACATATGCAGGGGACACATTCCTCTGCCTGGAACATTCGTCTGTTTTTCTTAGGCTAGTTCTTACTGTTCTGGCCTCAGTTTCAAATGTCATCTCCTCAGAGAGGGCTTCCCTGGCTATCCACTGAAGTGGGTCCACCCTCGTTCTCATTTATTACTGTACTCTAGACTTCCTCCATGATACTTATTAGAACTTATATTTTTATTTTCATGTGTATCATTAAAGCTACCATTACTATAAAAGAAGAGACATAAGAATAAAGCCCATAAAAGATATCTAAATCCCCACCTTTCTAATTCTTCCATTCCCTTTTAGGCACTGGGTGGTGGTTACCTCCACTGGGGCCATTTTGAAATGATGCGCCTGACAATCAACCGCTCTATGGACCCCAAGAACATGTTTGCCTTATGGCGAGTACCAGCCCCCTTCAAGCCCATCACCCGCAAGGGCATGGGACAGCGCATGGGGGGAGGCAAAGGTGCCATTGACCACTACGTGACGCCCGTGAAGGCTGGCCGCCTCATAGTAGAGATGGGCGGGCGTTGTGAATTCAAAGAGGTACAAGGTTTCCTCGACCAGGTTGCCCACAAGTTGCCCTTCCCAGCCAAGGCTGTGAGCCGTGAGACTCTAGAGAAGATGCAGAAAGATCAAGAGGAACGAGAACGTAATAACCAAAACCCCTGGACCTTTGAGCGCATAGCCACTGCCAACATGCTGGGGATACGGAAAGTACTGAGCCCATATGACTTGACCCAAAAGGGGCGATACTGGGGCAAGTTCTACATGCCTGAACGTGTGTAGTGAGAAATAAATGTACATAGGCTATTGAGAGAGAAGGAATCCACATTTTTATTCCCCTCAGCCTACCCTTAAAGTCTTTGGGTAGCTCTGATGTCATAACCAAGGAACAGCATATGAGTAGATGATTTCTGAAAAATTGTACGATATCTGTTGATTTTTTTAAAAAGTGTATTATATTTATATTAAAGTTTGAGTATCACCTCAGGATATAACTTCTCATTGGTCACTCTAAATCATTAAATAATTAAGAAACAGGCCTGATTGACTATTTATTAGGAGCTCTGGGTCTCTGTGGCTATAAGATAAACATCTTCAGGGCTGAGGCAGATGTTTGCATCTCCCACCTGTGATGTAAGTTGAACTTAATATCTGTACTACCTTTTATAGATATATACTTCAGGAGCTAGTTTCTATGATATTTTATTTAGTTACAAAAACAGACTCAAACGGTTTTAGAAAAGCAAAGCAAAGAACAATAGGACATAGGTTAATTGATTCAACAGATATTTATTTTTGCCCAGCTACCCATCTTCTCTCAGTCTTGCAAGGGGGGATACTGGACAATATGGCAAAGAACATACCTTTGCCTTTGAGTAAAAGGAACTGACAAAAACAGGTTGCAATTGTGTGGCCCTTCCTAGGTCTGAAATTCTCTGAGGAGGGAGAGTGGGGGGCTCTATCTTTATGTCCCTGCAGGTTCTGGTGCCGTGCAGTGTGCCACACGGCACTCAAACAGTTACTGCTGGATGAGGGATGGCCCCACGTGGTTCAGATCCCCAGTGTACCAGCTCCCTGTTTGCCCTTAACAGGATTAATCTGTTTTTCAGAGCTAGCCAGCAATAGTTCTCTATCCTCTATTCAAACTAAAGGACGTAAAAATTGATAGAAATATTAAAACCTTTGCTTTTGAAAGTGGGTAGAAAACAGCACACTGACTAAAATGTCAATTTTTATATGCCACTTTCTTAAAAAGTTAAGATCTCCAGCAAAGAAAATAATTTACTTTCAAAGGACAAACTTATCTAAACAATTGTGTGGTCCTCAAGAGTTGTATACTATTTTTAATGTATTTTTAGTGAACCTCTTGTAATATAACTTATCACTAAATTGCATTCGAACACATTGGAACCTTGAATTGGGACAGTGTTTGGAACAGTTTCTTACACACGTTGCTGGCCAACAGGGTCAGCTGGCAATGTGAATCAGGTGAGGAGTGATGGGAGTGACAGCCTCGATTCACCTTTCTGACCTACCATCTTCATCTCCGCTTTGTTACGGTTCATAGAGCATGATATTGATGACTGTTGGGAGTTCAGTCATGGTATAAACCTGTTACTTTTGTTTTGGCTCCATGTTTTGTTACTGAACCACAGTCCTGGAGCCAGCCATCTTTGCAGAGTGAGAAGCTCTTGATAGAACTCCACCATCACCATCCATAGAAAAAGGATTTTAAAGTATACATTGTGGTAATGGGGGGCCTGTTGTATCTTTGCGTAAGTGGATCAACCCATTCCCAGGGTTGGGGAATTTTTACACAGCCTCTGATACTAACAAACCACTTCCCATTGATGTCTTAAAGGGCTTAAGAGTCAAATCCAAGGACTTATCCATGAGCGGAAATCAAAACTTAACTATAGGGAATTAAGTCAATAGATGCTTGAGCACCTGTAAGTGGCAGGCACTGTGCTGAGCACTGGGGACACAGCAGTGAGCAAGACATGCACGGTGCCTATTGTTAGACAGTCTTCACTTTAGACTACTGGACCCTGAAGAAGGAAGGGTTGGTCAAGGGTGAGACCTAGAAGAACTTGAGGAGCAGAAGTAACAAGTGCCCTGATCCTGATCTACTTAACAGCAGTTAAATAAGATTCTGATGAACTGGGTATGCTACAATATCTGCCTCTTCGCAGCCGTAACCTCACTGCAGGCCATAAGTTTTATTTCTATTACCTATTACAGTTACCTATTATGCTTTCTCTCTACCCTGCAGGCCATTCCTTTAAACCATCTTCCTGCCCAGCCATATATTGCTGTACTCCCTGTTCCTTCACCACTGCCCGCCACCCAATTTCTTATTGCCATAAGTCTCCCTTTGCATAACTTTCAATAGGTAGTTGATTGACGCCCTGTGTCACAAGAAATTTCATAAAGGAAAGAGGAGTAGCTGTTGAGGAATCTGCAGTGGAGAAGTGATGGCACCACAGAGGTGGACGAAGGATTAAAAATGCCAGTCGAGGATCCATCTGTGAGGGCTGAAGGCAATAATAAAAAAAATGGAGGGAAAGAAAATCACAGATTATACAGCAGGATGTTTGAGGTCAGGATTGCCAAGTCCCTCTTCTGCAGGGGTAAGAGATCACTCAACTCACAAGGGTGTTTTAACTTGTCCTCACCTTGTAAGGGAAGAAATTTATTTATTTTGGGTTTACTGTGTGGCCCTCTTCCAAAGACTTCAGGGTGCTTCTAATGTAAGAACTAATCTTTCTCCTTTTGCTATTCCCAGATGATTTGGCCCAAATTTTGCTGCAAGAAATCAACATCCTTTCTCTTTTTTTAATCCACATCCTTATATAAAGCATTCTGAACAAAGCTACCAGACCTAGTTATGTAACAGACTGCCACCTTCTGTCTCCCCATCTACCTACTACCAACTCATTCTTCACTCATTTTTCTATGAAACATCTCTTTCCTTAGTTTTCTCCAATCTTTATCTATTCCAGCATCTAACCCCCACTCAGATTAGGGCACCTGGTGACAAACAACACCTTCAGGATGCACAGGTTTCCAGTAAGTGCATGACCCTCCCCACAGATGGCTCACCTTTTTCAGGCAAATATGCCCCCAATGGTAGAAGCTAAGATGATGGCAAGGATAATACAGCAAATCATGATCATGATCTTCTTCTGCTCATTCAGACAACAAAAGAAAAAGCACGTGAGAAACAACATCACTGTGCAGAGAGAGTTCCAAAGGAAGGGAGACAAAATTGGATCGGGACATGGAAGAGGATATGGAGGAAAAGGGAGATGGATCTGGCTTCTAGAACCCACAATGTGAATAGAAATGTTACTTCTAGGTAAGATCTAAAATTAGATCAACAGCAATCTTGGAGGATGGTTAGTATGTTGTTCTGCCTTCTAGATACCATCACGTCAGATTTACCCCATTTCCTCCTAGAGGCAGATAATGAGTGAACTGAATTCTTTTGGGGGGAGCACCTCAAATGCAGTTACATTGCAGTCTTTGAGAGTTAAACCATTTTCAAAAATTGGAACTTTTGATCCATTGATCCAGAGATGGTTAAAAAAGATTTTAACCCCTTTCCAAAACGTAAACAAAAACGACCACATGGTGGCACCCAATCCCTAAGTGTTATGCAGGGAAACAGAGCCAGAAGCATTTCACAATCAATATAAAGTCATTTATTTTTAAATTAACAATAAAATAATCGAGTTTACATTTAAAAAAAAATACAAACAACAAAAAACATTCACTTGTTGTATTCCAAAATATAAGCCCCAGGCCTCAATCTAAGGAAAGAAGAGGCCTGTGATTAGAGTTTGTCTGCCCTTGTTGCTGGAGCCAGTCCAGTACCTGACATCATAGCCTTGGGCAACAGGGCATCCCCTTGGCTCTGTCTGAGTGCTGGGCGATGACTGGGAGTTAGTAGCCTTTGCGAAGGAAGCCAGTGGGCAGTGCCTGGATCAGGGTGCTCACCCTGTGCTAGAAAGGATTCAAGTCAAAGCTGAAATATAAGTCAGGCCGACTGGCAGAGACCAGGAGGGAATCTAAGGGGCTCACCACTGGGTCAGCCCAATCACTACACCTGAAAATCTCCCGGCTGTTCCCTCCTCTGTGACAAGAATTGGGGGAGACAAAGAACTTGTCACGCTCATTAACCTGGTAGCAGGAAGAGCTACTCAGTAGCCCCTGGTCTCCCCCAACTGACTCAGCCCTGGAGACAGGACATCCCAAAGGTGACATGAATGATATCAAATTGCTGTGGGATGCTCTCAGGACAAGCCTGGCCTAGGCAGCAGGTGGGGAGAGATGTCACAACTTGTCACACCTGTCCTCTAAGCAGAAAAACTTAATGGGGATCAACTTAGTCCTCACCCCAAAGATCTCTTTCTCCCAGTACTCATCTAGAAATCAGGTTTCTCGATGACGTGGGAAGATCATATTTCTACCATGATTCATTTGCAAGTAAGCAAATGTCTCTTACCTAATTTTTAGCCTAGCTAAAGGTTATTTTTTTTTTGAGGTTATAATATCCTCCACTTGTAGTTTCTACTTCCTGAGAGACACGTGCATATATGCACGTACATCTCACACACAATATTATAAAAATACATCTAGAACACATGAAATGAGTGCCTGAAGACTCACACCAGTCCACACTGCCAGAGCCTGAGACTCAAGCACCTTGTCCCTGGCCCAATTTTAAGTGCCTGGTTATTTTTGGCCTCAAAGCAATGGCTTCACAAAGCATCACTCTAACGGTGAACAGCCAGTTTCCAAGACTTAGACATGGAAACAAATTCCCATACCCTCTGCCTTTACAAACGGTAACCTCAGATAACTGCATCATCCTGGTGCCTCCTTGAGTAAACATGAGAGAATACAACGTAAAGATCGAAGTTGGCCATCAAGCTGAACAGGCTAAGAGCTTAATTTAAGATTTAATTTCAAACAAGTCAGCTTCTAAGACCAAAATGACATATTCCAGTCTCTCGTATTTTCAGGACATAGGGACAACAAACTGAGGATTGGGATCGTGCCACGTAGAAGACTCAGGTCAAGCCTTATTGTTGCCAAACTTGGAAGAACCCCTTTGCTTTGTTAAAGACACCCCCCCTTAAAAAAAATACATTGCAATTTCTGGGAGAAGAATACTCCGTGAGGTAGAAAATATAGCACCTTGGGAAGGTCTCAAATAGGCTTTCCAAGGTGCGAGGCATAATTTGACACATCAGAGGAAAGAAAGAGAAGCTGGATTGGTTTGTACAGTCCAGGAGAGACGGTACTTCAGAGTTGGTGGGGCAGGGGAAGGTTTTGGGGAGAACTCAGGGTTGCATCAGGCAGATTAGATTCCTCCAGGGCTAGACTGTTTGCCAGGTCAGGTCCAAGGATGGTTACAAGGAAACAAAGGATTGGGTCCCACTCTCTCTCAGGAAGGCCATTCAACTCCATTCCCATCTGAAGACAAGGGTGGCCACACCAGGTTGCAGTAAAATCAGGTTCTAAGAGAGGCAGGGAGAGGAGCTGATCAGTGCACAGGATGATGGTGAAGAACAACATTAAGCCACAAACCTAGAAAGTGGCGAGGAAAGATCAGAAATAACTACAAACAGGAGAACAATAGAAAAGTCAACACTAAACCTCAGAAATCCAATAGGCATACTCAAGACAGGACCTGGAGTTAAATATCCCCCTGTACAAGAAACAAAAAGCCCCATTATATGAAACGAAAAAACAGAAATATCTCTGGGCCTTCTAGAATCCTTCACACAGGCTACCACAAACCCCATAGAAGGACTTGTCAGTAGGGAGGCATACTCAGTGGTTGAAAATACCTGTTCTCGCTGAGGGACCCACATCAGCACCTTTCAAATACACATTTTAGAAGCTTTCTGGTACTAGAATTTTCTCCCTTACTCCTCCCTGCCCCCCACTTCTCTTAGAAGGCAGAAAGGCACAGTGAAAAGAATATGGGAAAGTTCAGGGGTCATATTAGGGCTGCTCCACCTTATGAGCTGTGAAGGCTTGGGCAAGTTTCTTTACTTCATTGAGCAAGAATGAGCTTCCCCATCTGAAAATGGGGATGATGTTATTATGCTAGAGCAGCAGCTGGCACATAACTGGAGCATATAAATGTGAGCTGTCTTCCTTCCCTCCTGTTCAGAAACCTCTCCCTCAGGTCACATGGAAGGAGAGGGGAGTCCAGACCGAAGTAACAACCAGTCCTGACCTTGTCAGGGAGTAAAGAATACACTATGGTAAGCAACTCAACAGCTGCCCAGCAACTTAGCATCTTAGAGATCGAATAAGTCAACTAAAAACATTAATTAGTCTCCTCATTTTAAAAAATGATTAATTTACATTCTGAATTCCTGAAATTAGGAATGGTAAGGGCACTATGAATTTGCAAGACATCTTTCATCCAAAGATATGCAAAGATATCAACTATTATACCTTTTCTTAATTCTTCTTCCCAATGAGACAGTTACGAGTCAACAAAACTCAAAACTTGACAAGCAAAAAAACATCAAGGACTAGACTCCAAATGTCAGGGGAAAAAAAGAAACACTCACTCAATTGCCTATGAGAGGTTGATCACCCCATTGCTGCTTATCTCTCAAGAAGAAGGTGAATGTTTAGTGCTATAACAATCTGACTTTCAGACCCTGTAGTCACACGGAAGGAGGATGAAGGGGCAAGCAGCACACTGAATCAAAAGTAAAGTGAAGGATCAGCTCTGGGTATCAACTTGGTAGTATGGATCAAGCCATAAAAATATTTATATCTATTACGTTAGTAAGTCCACTTGTATGCATTTATAATAAAGAGAAAATAGAAATGAGAAAATATCATATGTTAGTCATACTATTAGTTACAGCAAAAAAATAATAAAAACCTCCAACATTGGGGAAATGTTAAATAATTGAGAGTATATTCACAATCTTGTGTTGAAAATTAGATTCACAAAGAGATTTCAGTGATGTGTAATCATGCTTATGGTTTTGTAACTGGGTACAAAACTAGAGATAATATAGTCTGAACTGTGTAAAACCATGTCTGAGTGTGTGAACATGCCACAAGTTTATCAGCAATAATATTAAAAGTTAATTCTGTTCACCTTTCTGTACTTTTTAGGCCTTTTTTAAACAATACATACTATGTTTTACTCAGAAAAATAATATTTCAGAAGTCTTAACCGTCCCAATAACTAGATCATTCTTGTGATGCTACTGCTGTGCACATGAAACCCTGATATAGTGGTCAGCTCTATTCTTTTTACCAGATTTTAAAGAAATAAATAGCCAAATTTTAAAGTCACTATCCTCTAAGGTTCTCTAGACTTTGTAGACAATGACGAATGGCTACCTTGTTTTACAAAGAGAAGCTAAGATGTCGTCAAGAACTCTCCTAGGTCCACTATTAGCTGTGTGTTCCAACTTGGCCCCGTTACTTCTCTTTAAGCCTGAGTGTCTTCATCTGTAAAATGTGGATAATCACAGCACCTACCTCAGGAGGGTGTTGTGAGGATTGAATGGTGTGTGTAAGGTGATTAGTACATCGTCTGGCACAACTCAGCACTCAAAAAGGTTAGCCACTATATCATTTGAGATCCACCCAGTCAGCCACAAACAAAACCCATCAGACCCAAATCCCAATCAAAGCTTCATTTCCATTGAAAAGGAGACAGAAAGCAAAGCCCAACATCCATGAAAGCCGGTAAGAATTCAGAAGACAAACTCCAGATCCAACAGATAGATTGTACCCAACTGAGGAGCATGCTTGCTGGGTAAGGAGAATGAAAATGATGTGCTCAGCTATACGAGGATAGGTGGAGAAACACATTGCAAGACAGAAAGCAGGGACAGAATCCACAGGATACGAACAAGCAGGAGACCCGACCCGTGTCCTGAAGCCAGAACCCCAGAAGAGAATTCTAAGGAGATGAAAGAATGTGCAGGCTACTAAACGTTTAGAGCTCGTGTGTCCAAGGACAATCACAAAGGGGAAGAAGTGGAATTTGAAATCCCAGACTAATTTCTCAAGAGGGAGCCACTCCAGAGTCCCCGAGAACCTTCCCTTTACTTACATTTCAGTGCAGCAGCCTCTCAGGCTGCCCTTATTTCAGCCCAACGGAAAGTCCAATAATCAATGCTAAAATGCCCAGCAACACAACTACTACCACAATGAGAATTATCAATTTCTGGAGAGAGGGATAAGAGAAACAAAAACAAGTCATTATTACAAACAACCAAAAAGCAGTAATTCAACCAAAACCCAACCCCTCTCACCTCTACATAGCATCTTATCAATTCAAGTAAAAAGCTTATATCTCTACATAAAGACATTCCATGAGGATATTTTGTATTTCTTAAATTAATTCTTGGCTAGCAATGACAGCAGATGGAAATATGAAGCTGCTATCAGCTCACACTGTAGTCTCACATATGTGAAGAGAGATAAGAACAACTATCCTAGGTCTCCAAGCAGCAACAGGCCAAGATATAATGGGACTAATTTTTCCTTTTCAAGAAGGACCATAAAGACGTTGCTGACATAGTCCTAATTTCAAACTTCTGTCCATCTCTCCCCTAAAGTAGACTCCCACCTGTCAGACCCAGTACAGTGACCGGGGATCAGAAAGCACGATTATGGTCCTGTCGTGAACCAGCCTGGATTCATCATGTAAAATAACTTCCCAGCTCCCTAAATCCCTGCACAAGCAATAGGTGAAGTTGGAAGAAAAACAAGGAAAGGAGGAACAAAAATATCAGAGCCCGGGAGAAACACTCCATAGTCCTCAAGCAACAGGGCACCAGAAGGTGGGAAATACATGGGTGGGAAGAGCATGATTGGAATCTGAACGAATCACACTCCTATACTTACTAGGTGGCCTGAAGCCAACTAACCTCTAACCCTCAATTGTTTCATCTATAAAGTAGAATAGGTGCTCCACAAGATATGAGATAATGTTTACATAGCAATCAGCACAGCACTGGGTTCAGGGTAGAGAAGCAGCAGGGCAGGGCTTAGGCTACTGGAGTGGAAGACGAAGAGAAAGTTTCTGAAGAACAGAGGAGTCAAGTGTCACTTCTGAAAAGTTCATGAGCCGTGTGCAGGAGAAGAGAGGCAGCCACACCTGGGCAATGCATCATCCTACAGAACTGCCTTCAAGTATGGGTTCTCGGGCAGAGAGCGTGTGAGCCAGATCCATGCAAGGCACACCTGGGAAGGAAGGGCAGCTAGTCTCTAGGAAAGGCTAACATAGGTGTTTGGATGAGGCCAGGCTAGAGAGGAAAGGCATGGGCTCAAGGACACAGGTGGGAATGACCACAGAGAAGGGAAGCAAGTAAGGCCGGCTGAGACTAAGGCGCTCACCCTCCGAGCTTCACTCTGATACTTGACGGCCTTTTTGGTATCTGCCACGGCCCGCTCCACGAAGCCCACTGACTGGTCCATGTTGTTCTCAATACGGTCAATCATGGCTCCCTTTCCCCCGATGCAAGAGGTGGTGGCAGCAGAAACAGAGACAGGGAGAGGGAAGGGAGAAAGAGCGAGAGACAGCAAGCAAAATGGACTCTCTTCTCTGAGGGCAGCAGGAGAGTCTCACCTTCCGGGCCTGACCCTGGTATTTCACAGCTCTTTTAGTTTCCTCCCGTGCCTTCTCCACATGGTCCACCGTGTGCATGACATTCAACTCTATGTTATCTAACATCTCACCCTGCAAAGAACAGACACTAGTCACACCCAGTAAACCTACCCCAGGGCAGCCCTAGCTAATGTGGGGAAGGCTTCTCTCTCTCCTAATCTTCAGTGCCAAGAGGAGCATCCAGAAACCTTGACGGGCAGCCTTCCCTTGGGCACGCTTTCACATTTCCACATGACTACCTATGGGTCCCAGTCCTTGGTGGCGGTCACTCATTCAAGAAACAGTCATTGAATTAACTTCCCTGTGACAGGCACTGCACTGGGCACCTGGAGCACATTGTCTAGAAGCCTGGTAACTACATACGTATATTCTGAGGCATCCCACCACCACCTCTTTTTGTTTAATTAAGTATGTGAGGAGAGA
Source organism: Diceros bicornis minor (assembly GCF_020826845.1). Lineage (NCBI taxonomy): Eukaryota > Metazoa > Chordata > Mammalia > Perissodactyla > Rhinocerotidae > Diceros > Diceros bicornis. The sequence goes on from NC_080770.1 coordinate 13,439,897, forward strand.
AACCAAAATAAGAATATCGCATGTTCTTAAGGCATTACCAGGATGCTGGCCTCTACCTGGTCATTCAGACCTGAACCCAGTTCATTCTGCCTGAACTGAGTTTGTCCACTACTTATAGAAGTGCTTGACACACAGTAGGTGCTCAATAAATATCTGAGGTTGGGAACATTTGCTTTCTCTAAGAGATATTTCCAGGCCTCTTAAGTGACAGACATTGGGTTTACCTAAGCTATCTTTTATTTATTATTTATCTTTTATTTATCTATTATTTATCTATTACCACTGTCTCTTAATAAGATTCCCAGCCACTTCCCAGCTTTTACTTCCTGACAGGAAGTTTGGTGACTCCAACTAATTTCCAGGCATCTTAGGATGAGAATTCCCCTCACCCACCTAGACCTTCCTCAACCCAACCCATGGCTTTACAGCAGTCTATAAACAGAGAAAGGCACTCACCACCACTTGAATCTCAAACCAGTTCCTCGGCAAGGCAGTGTGGGGAAAAGAACGGAGAGTGGGGATGGAGGGACTTGAGAAATGGTCTCAAAGGCCACGAGGGGGTGGAGGAAAGGCACCTGAGCCCTGAGCAGGGAACTGATGTCAAAATCCAGTCAAGCCGTGCTCAGGCTTCAGCTGGGTTTTGCAGTCCTCCACAAAGGAAGCAGTTTTCAATCCTTTCCAGGTGGCAGAGCAGCTCATGGCAACAGTGGCACAGCACCACGACACTGCGGCATGTTTCTATCATAAGAACTAGGAGCCATCTGACTATGTGAAACCAATACCATATGCAGGGGACAGAGACTTACATCCCTGAGCACGTGCGCCAGGGACAAAACAACCTGTCAGACTAAGCGCCATGAGTGTTTCAAGTTTTTCTGTACATGTTATTTTTCTATTCCTTCATATATTTTGTTGTCAGCTCTTATTCCTTAGCAACAAGTGCCAACATTTTTGGAAAAACACATACAGAAGAAAACACAAAAATGGAAAAAAATGGTCTCTGTTAAACCTAACTTTGTACTGGGGGAAAAGGTCACATGTTTTCAGTGTCACCAGTGAAATAGTTCCTATCAGGAGATTTTTAAGGCATCATCATTATCTCTAATTAAAAAAAAAGATCTTGAGGGATCCAGAGGGAACTAGGTACTTGGCAGAGCACATCAAACCCCATATTAACTAGAAATGACTTCCAGGCCCAAGTAGCAGGCAAGACAAGGCAAGAATGACAAGGCTGAGGTTGCCCAAAGTGGTCGCATTCAAGAGAGCATTCCTTTCCCTGGGATCCTAGAATTCCATTACTCCATTATGTAAATTCGTGGTGATTCTCCTGCCCCACCTCACCTGGCTCTCCAGTACTCCCTTCCGGCCATTCTCAGGAGAACCTGAGCTTCCCTCTCCTCCCTCCCCACGTTGGTACCCACTCCCAGTTACCTGATTCTCCACTAGCATGGCAATGTCCATAAACATGTCATGAAGCTCCTTGATGCTGCTCTCCAGCCTCACAATGTCCTTGTGCCGTCCCTCAATCTCACTGAGGGCTTGCTTAGAAATCTGCGAGTCAATGATCTACAACAGGCCACAGGAAGACAGACCATCAGCCACCATCCCTGCCGCAGCCCTGACACACACACACCTGCCAAGCTCCTCACCCCCCTGCCTCCTGCAACTGCAGCCTACCCTTCACTCACTAACAGATAACCATGTGGAGCTCCACAGTGGCCTCCCTTCCCAGTGAGAGGGGCGTGCATCCCAGCTCCCAAGTCACTCACCCCAGAAGTGAAGATGGCAGGGTTTCCACTCTCCAACATCTCCTCCAGCTCCTCATCTGTTGTCTTCTTGCCAGCTTTATAAGAAAAGAAAGAGAGTATCAAATATAAGATCAAAGGACACCATTTCAAAAGTCCCCTGAAAATGAGGAATACGGTAACTTTGCTAAAAAGACCATGGACTTTACAACAGTCCCTCAATAGCCTCTGGACTCAACTTTCTTCTGATTTTTCCCCTAATCCATCCTTAACATTATCAGCAGTTACCTCCCGGGAGCACATATCTGATCACATTCCTTCCCAGCTCAGAATGTTTATTGGCCCCATTCACTAAGCCATGGAGTCCAAGGCCCTCAGGACAAGGAGCCAGTTCCTGGGGGAGCCCTCCCTCGATCCTTCTTAACCTCACACTGCTACTCCCAAATGCACCCTTTCCCCAGACCCTGGGCAACCTGCCGCTCCTGAACACACTTGCTTTTTTCTGGCTACATCTTTGTTCACGCAGTTCCTCCACTTAAAGCTCATTCCACCCTGCAGGGCCCTGCATTCCACATGACTAAATTCCTAAAGGTCATGGCTTTATTAATTTCTTGATTCCTCACGGCAATTAGCACTGCACCTTTTATTTCATAAATGTTCTTTGCTGTCAAAAAGGCAGCAAAAAGATGTCATGAGTCCCCAGGAGAGCAACTGTTTAGCAAACGTCTCCCCTCTATGTATGAGTAAAAGCTAGCTCCCACAGGAACAAAATTCCTTGAGCCTGAGAAACACTGCGCCACCCTTCACCCTACAGCAGGGGCTGTAATGCCCGTCCTGGGCTTGGGCACCAAATATGAAACAGAAGCCACAAGCAGAGGTGCTGTTCCTTCTCTTCGGGTCTCACAACAACACGGCAGGAAAAGGTGAAGGGGCACACGCCAAACTTCTAACACATACTGATTTCGAGCTGCCGCTGGATTCGCCCTTTGCTGCGTTCACGGAAGTCCACCTGAGCCTTGTTGTATTTGGTCATCACCTCCACAAACTTCCGGGAGAGGACGGAGTGCTGTGGGAACAGAGTCAGACGCGATACGCCCCCGGGAAGTGAGGGAGGTAGAAGGTGCATCACTGTTGAAGGACCCTGCCCCCGCCCCCACATAGCCTAGTCCACCACAGCACTGGACTTGGAACCAAAAGACCAGGCGTAAGACTCAGTGTTTTGCTTTCCTAACTTTACACCATTGGGAGAGTCGACGGGTCTTTCCAAAGCACGTTTTCAGCACCTGTTTACCTGTCCTGCTCACCTCATATAGTAATTGTGAGGCCAAAGGAGATAATCTCTGTGAATCTCAGATCCCTGCTTTCTCAAGCTGCCAGACTCCCTTCCTACGTCCAATACCTGCCAAAGATCCTTGAATTCTTCCTCAAACTGATCTCCCCAACTTTTCTTGTTTCTAACATTCACTCAACAGCCCTGGGTACCTAAGCTCAAATCTTCATAATAAGTTTTATTCCTTGCCCACCTCTCCTACTGGTTTTTCCTTTGCAAAATCACCAATATTTATAGTTTTTTCATAGTTTTTGTTTTTTTTTGTTTTTTTTGTTTTTTGTGAGGAGGACCAGCCCTGAGCTAACATCCAATGCTAATCCTCCTCTTTTCTGCTGAGGAAGGCTGGCCCTGGGCTAACATCCGTGCCCGTCTTCCTCTACTTTATATGGGATGCCGCCACAGCACGGCTTTAACAAGTGGTGCGGGCCCAGGATCCGAACCGGCGAACCCCAGGCCACCGCAGCGGAGCGCGCGCACTTAACCGCTTGCGCCACTGGCCGGCCCCTTATAGTTTTTTCAAACCCCCACCACCATGCAAATTCAGACCAAAATCATTGCAAAAACCCAAGCAGAGACCCACCTGCCTCTTGCCTCTTCCCCACTCTGATCCAGCTTTTGCATGGCTACCATATTATCTTCCTAACAGACTGTAACCTGAAGTAAATGCATACAGGCTACTCGATCAGATCCAAATTCCCCAGGCAGCAGTCAAAGACCTCTGGAATATGATACTACATTTTCTACCAAATCACAGCACAAACTTTTTTCCCTAGACAGGCTGTTCTCTTCATGTCTGCCGCTCACTCCCACCCCCACCCCATCACTGCTACTACCAATAAACACACACACACACACACACACACACACACACACACACACACACACTCCTGCCCCCATGCCTCTTAGGGGAACCTCTACCCCTGAGCCTGTCCATCCAAGGCCCAGCTTCCTCTGCCTACCCCCAATTCTCCCCCAGATCTTCGAATGCTGAGAGCACCCTATGCATTTGATTATGTCTTCTTACATGGCTCTCATGTTGCATCTTATGCAATAGTTTCTTTATGCCACTTGAATAAACATCATGCCAGTTCTTTAAGGACCAGGATCATATCTTTGATGACTACCGAAGAGCCTAACTCCAAATTGGACAACTAATGGCCAACAATCTTTAGAGAGAAGACTTCAATTTCCTCACCTATAAAACAAGGAGGCATACTAAATCTTAAGCTGTGCTCTGGGGAGCCTTAGGAAGTTCTTCAGGGGCCTCCTTGGAGAAGGAAAGTATGAGAGAGGGGCCAAAAGGACTGGACTCCAGCCCTGTCCCCTGCTTCAACCTGGGCAGCTCCCCTTTACCAGTTCTTCAAATTGAGTTCCAAATAATAATTGTATTCAAAATAAAATAAAAGTTTGGACTAGATGGTTGTTGGACCAGGGAAGATCCTACCTGGGATTTCCGAATCCGAAGGTCTGCTGATGACCGGACCTCATCTTCTTCAATATGCCTCTCCATACCTGGAGAGGAGAGAAAGGTTATTCTAGCAACACGTCTGCTGCTCTCTTCCAAGAAACACACTGTTCAATGCAAACCTCCTCGCGCACTCTCACACACCCAGCCCACGGAGATGTAACAATAGGCAGGTTCAATCTCAAAAGGTCAGCTCACGTGTGAGTCACAGGACTTGCATTCCACACCACTTACTATTACCAGGTCTTCTCTGAATATATCTTAGCACAGTGGTTAACAGCATGAGTCTCTGTCACCAAGAGACTTAGGCTCAAATCCTTGCCCTGCCACTTACTAGCTGTGTGACTTTGGGAAAGCCATTTAACCTTTCTTCATGTTCCTGTTCTCTCATCTGTAAAATGGAATAAATAACAGTATCTTCCTCACAATACTGGTGTCAAGATTAAACGACAATGTACATAGCATTTGACACAACGGCAGGCACATAGCATCGCTATTAGTAGAAGCTACTAGTGATGACCACCTCCACCCTCATGAAAACAGGTATTGTGATTTGCTTTGGGGGAAGAAATGACAAATTGGGCTGAGCAATGCTGCTTTCACTCTGACCAGTAGCATGCATTCACCAAATACAACTGGGCAAGAATGCAGACTACAGCCATGGAACTAAGAAACCTTTTGGGCCCCCAGGGGAATTGAATCACTGACAGTGGCTTCACTGCACAATGCTCTAAACTGAGAGGATGGGGTTGGGGGTAAGGGGAGGGTGACATACCAAGAAATGTCTGTAGACTGAATAAATGTATCTTGCACCTATAGATTGCTAACATTACTACTCATATGTATGTTGGTGCTAGGGAAAAGGGACCAGTAAGAGAAAAAGTCGAGGGACTAAGTTAAAGGACCAAGTCACATAAAGACTCAGTAGCTGAAAGTGTACTTTATTCTTAACTTCAATTCTAGAGTTTTTTTTTTTTTTTTGTGAGGAAGATCAGCCCTGAGCTAACATCCATGCTAATCCTCCTCTTTTTGCTGAGGAAGACCAGCTCTGAGCTAACATCTATTGCCAATCCTCCTCCTCTTTTTTTCCCCAAAGCCCCAGTAGATAGTTGTACGTCATAGCTGCACATCCTTCTAGTTGCTGTATGTGGGACACGGCCTCAGCATGGCCAGAAAAGCGGTGCGTCGGTGCGCCCGGGATCCGAACCCGGGCCGCCAGTAGCAGAGCACGCGCACTTAACCGCTAAGCCACGGGGCCGGCCCAATTCTAGACTTTTTCAACTACAGTAATGATTAAGAACAAGTAAAATTTCTGGGGCTATAATAGGTCATTCCAAGGACAGTGCCCTAACCAAAAGGAAAGGTGGAAGAAGTGGGGTCCCTTCCATCAGGATGAGTTTTGGTCCATAAGAGCTAGACCCTGTGGGTGGGAGGTAGAGGGTGGGGGGCTGTTCCCTCTGTTCCCTTCTTACTCTTCAGTTTGTTTCGGACGTTGTTGGCCCCTTTCTTGATCTCAGTCGTGAGCTGCTCTAGGTCATCCTTGGTTTCTGGGTAAACAAAGGCAGGTAGAATCAGTTAGAAGAGACTAGTCGCTTTGTGAGATCCAATAATCAACAGAGGAGGAAGGTAGCTTCCTCAGGCACCCATCGCCCAGAGCATTATCTATCCCAGTCTGCTCCCCATACACCCGTCATCAGAATCACAGAGAGCTTGTTTTTAAAAGGCATTTTCCAGGCACCCCATCTCAGACCTACAGAATAAAAACACCCAGGGTTGGAGCCCTACAATCTGCTTTTTTTTAACAAGGCTTCCCACACAAAATTTTGAGAACATTGCTTTTAGAGGAAATAGTGTGATTTACCATGAGGGCTGCAGCTCAGAAGGCAGAACAGGGTTTTACGGGACTTCTGAGGAAAAAAGATTTCAACCAAGGCTCATCAACTTAGAATCAAGCAAATATTTATGACATACCTACTGTGTGCACACATCCTAGGTTATGTGGAACAAAATAAGTATTAGCTATGAGCATTATTCAGATAACATCCTTAGGCACCTACTATAAGTTTGGAACTGAGCTAGAAACTAAGACATCAGAGAGAAGATATAGATCCTGCCTTCAAGCTGTTCAGGGTCTAGTGGGGGACAGAGTCCTAATATGAGCGTGGAGTAAGGTGTGAGTTCTGGTCAAGGCGCAAATGGAGTGCCTATGAAGAGCCCCCTAGCACAGCCTAGAGGGATCTGCAAAGGCTTCTAAAGACAGATGATAGTAGGACTGCGTCTAGAAGAAGAACTAAGAGTCAACAAGGTAGAAAGGAGACTAAGAGTGGAGTCTTAGAAGGAACAGTAAGTAAAAGACATGAGATAAGAAGCACTGGGAAACAGCCAAAGTTGAGTCTGGCTGCAGTGCAGGTGACTTGGATGAGGATGGCAGGAGAAAAGGGTGGAGAGGAAGCCAGGATGTGACCAAGACAATTCCCATATGCTCTGGTAAAACGTTCCAGCTTTAATCTTAAGGTAATACAAAGGCACTGAAAAATTTAAAGAGTGAAATGACAATACCAAACTTATTCCTTGTCCTTAAGGAACCTAAAATATAGCCCTAGACCCTACTCTAAAAATATGAAACAATTAGGGAAAAAAAGTTGGCTTTGGTGGTGGTAACAAACAGAAGTTTAAGGATGGGAGCGATAGACGTGGTGAACTTGAACCACTTTGGAACACCTGATGGAAAAAAAATGGACTTGATGTGGTAGGATTTATAAAGGGGGCTGAGAAAGCATTTCAGGTAGAGGAAATAGCACAAGCAAAGGTACAGAGGTGGGACAGAGATGAGGTATGTGGGACACAGGAGGAGTCGTTGCTAGTCATGAGAGGGATGAGCTAGGAAGTAGAGGAAAGCTTGGCCAGATGGATTAAGGGGGACCATCAAGAGAAGAGGTGACTGGGGCTGGGCAGTGTGAGTCAGGTAGGGGATAGTAGGACGTGTACATTGGTGTAATGTAAGGCGTACACTCCTCTGCTGTTCACAGAGGGAGGAAAACAAGGCTGGCTCAGCCCCAACGCCAGGGATCACTGTTGGGTGACTCAGCTCTGAGTAAACACTCACTTGGCTCAGGAATTGGTGCAGATAGAATGATACTGTAGAGCTTCTTCGCCTCCTCCACATGCTCAGAGATCTTGTCAATGTTGAGCCGAGTTTCCTCAATCTATAATTAGAAAGACAATATCCTTTGTCATCAAAGAGGAAGAATATACCCACGACTGAGATAAAAGCTTAGCAGAGCTTCCTGGGGAAAGCTGCCCACCTTCTGCGTTTGTGGAAGAAGATGATGACTAAAAAGTCTTCTGCTGCCCAGTGAGTATCCTTTCCATAGTCAGATAAACTCATCTCAACAGAGCAGTCATTGAAAATCCATACTGATTGCTCCCTCAGAGGAATACATTTGTTCACCTTGGATGGGAGGATTCAGGCCAGAGTCAAGAAGAGCCAGGAAAACCCATGAAGAATAATCAGAGGAAAGAGTCAACAAACCTTATCAGGCAGATCCTCAGCACCCACCCCCCAAAAAGAGGGAAGAGCAAGAATGAGGATGGGAGAGAGGGAGAAAGGAAAGAAGGAAAGAAAGAAGTGAAAAGGAGGGAACCAACCGAGACAATGAGAAAAAGAAAGAGAAGAATGAGAGGAAGAGAAAGTCAGAAACAGAGAGAGAAAGAAGACAGAAAGAGAGAGACTAAGCAATGACCATCTCAGGAGACAGCCGGCTCCTCCTGGACATATGTTCTGGTGAAAGGCCTCTTACTAGCCGATTCCCTCCGATGATCAGGACCAGAAGTTCGAGTCATGGACTGTTTCTGTGCATTTCTAAGGTTCCTGATTGTACAAAGTGTGCATCATAAAATGTTTCCAACAGCACTTCCTTCCCAGATAGAACACCAGCCCAAGACACCGCTGCGCGAGCAGTAAATGCAGCCTCAGCTCCCTCTTCAAGGGCACCGGCCACCCCAGCACCATGGCTCATGCAATGGTGGAAGCACATGTACAGGGAGAAGCACGTGCCAAAAAGACCTCAACACCCACTGTGTGTATCTGCCTCACTTCCAGAATGAGGGGCATGTCAACACTGCAACGATTAACAAACAGAAGTCTTGTAAAATGCCATACAGTAGGATCTTAACATCTGAGAGGCAATGAAAATACAACTCAATATGCAGCTTCCAGCATCCCTTTCTTCCAGTAAATAATTCACTTGTTTTTAAAAACTTGATCGTAGCTCTCCAAATTGCATAGAAAGTAGGAGAAATAAAACTGGAGTTCTCTCACCCTCAAATCAGTATTTTTGCCACTGGAACAGGGGATTTTTCCCTTCTACAAACATATTGGCTTTGATGTACCATAGTTTGAGAGTAGAATCACTTGCTTAAAGATATAGAATAAAATTTCAATGTAATAGTATCATCAGAGTATAAATACAAATACAAGTAGCTACCCAAACATTTGTGAAGCATTTTAACAGCTGGCAAAACAATCCACAGTACTGTATTGCATTAGTACTGTTATTCAAATGAGGAAACGAAAGGTTAAAGAGGTCATAGGTCACATTATTGGTGGTAGGGACAGCACTCAGAGCTCTCTAGACTCCAACTGGGATGCTTTTTCCATTGGATCTAAGACTTAAATTTTTGGGCTTCTCCATACTGTTTCACTTCTGGCAGAATCTCAAGTCTACCCAGCTATAAAAAGGGCCTATGTTATCACCTATGACTGCTGGTGGCCTCTAGAGGTATAACCACCTCAGAGAAATTGCCACCTTTCCCTTCCTTTCCCCTTTATCTCTCACATCAAACACTGGCTCCTCTTACAACTCATAAAACGTCACTGCATCACACCATGTTTCCATTTCCATCACATGACTATCTTGCCAAAGCAATCACACTATATAAAACAGGACTGAGAAAACCAGCTTTCTAGAATAAAATGCACTAACCATCTCAAAATGAGTTTAACATACTTTAACACGCCACAAGGCCTTAGATTTTGCATGCTCGATGGATTGAATGTCTTAGAAAATATATTCTGGAATATTATTTGATCAACTGAAGAGTATCCTGACCCAAAGTTTGGTCAATGGTAGAAAAAAATGAGATAGGAAGCTGCTAGGATGAGACTGCTGGGCCTCAAGCTCAGAGTCGCTCCAGGCATTTGGACGGAGACCAGAAGGTGGATGGCTCATCCGGCCCTATGGACAGGAGAACTGGGCCCTGGGTGCTCCATCACAGGTCCGGGGAGGGTGCGCCTCCACTCCCACCTCCATTCATCCTCCAACCATTGTAGCTGCTCTCTTTCCTCTGTCCTCATCAACCTCTCCATTTAGAGGCATTTCAGGGACTTTGATCTAGTTATCTAGTAGTTTGTCAGTTTGCCAAATAATCACAGGACTCCTTTAGGACTTCAGGGTGGGCAACTGGCCCATCACAGAGCTCTGTTTTTTTGAACGTTGTGTCTTTGTTTTTTCTTGGAAGTGTTGGATTTCCTCAAAGGTGACTTTCTGGGTATTTCATGGTGGCAGCTAGATGCAATTAATTTCCTTTTGTGCATTTGCCAGATAACCAAAGACTCATGGGTGGGGTGGGGGACCTCGGAGGAAATCTACAAATGCTGAATCTAAAAGCTCCAGGGCTATTTGTGTGTTTGTTTGGGGTTGTTTTAAGTAGACTGACATCACCCTGCACAGTAATATATTTAAGAACTAAAATTGATTTAACATATACCCGTGTCAGCAACAAGGCCCTTCACGGTACTTCTGTGAAGTCGCCATCACTACCCCCTTTTTATGCAGGAGAACACTACAGCTCAAAGAGGTAGAGGAACACACTGGAGGCCATACTGCACAAAGAGGCAAAACCGAGGTTTGAACTCAGGCATCTGTTAGATACCAAACCCTGTCTCCTGAACCAAGTAAAGCCGCAGGAACCACCTATAGGAGGCTCCTCTACCCTCCCAAGTCTGCATTTTCAGCCTGTGTCAGGTTAATGTGCATGTTTGACTCATTGTTTTGTGAGATTGGCTCAGCTGCCTTCACTGAGATCTGTGCCTTATTTCTCTGTCCTCTAACCAAGGCTCCCCATAGGGAGCTTTTCACACAAGGAGAGCTCAAGAAACGGTGCTGATGGAGGAAACCGATCCAAACTTTTTTTTTTCATCACCATGCTAAATTTGCAGCTAATACATCCTCAATGCCTGCTTATTGTATGATACTTTTCAAAATGTATTTTTCAATGAGTTGTCATTAATGGGGCAATCCAGATAGTATAGCATAAGAAAATACGTTACAATCAGACCGTTCAAGTTTCAAGTTTCAGCTTCATCTCTTAGCAGTTTTATGACCTTGAACAAGCCACTCTCCTCCCCGCCAGGGCCCCAGTTCCCTCATCTGTGAAATGAGGATTATCATATTTCCTACTTCCTGGAGTTTTTGTGGGGATTAAATGAGATAGGGGCCGGCCAGGTGGCGCAAGCAGTTAAGTGCGCGCCCTCCACTGCGGCGGCCCGGGGTTCGCAGGTTCGGATCCCGGGCGCGCACCGATGCACCGCTTGGCAAGCCATGCTGTGGCGGCATCCCATATAAAGTGGAGGAAGATGGGCACGGATGTTAGCCCAGGGCCAGTCTTCCTCAGCAAAAAGAGGAGGATTGGCAGATGTTAGCACAGGGATGATCTCCTCACAAAAAAAATTAAATAAATAAATAAATAAAAATAAATGAGATAATACATGTCAAATGCTTAACGCAAAATACGTGCTCAACAAATGAGATGATGGTATTGATAAATACAAAAATAGCCAGCAATTACTGCACATTTATTCTATGCTACGTGCCTTTACAAGCACATCTCATTTAATCCTCACAGCAATCCTAACATTAACAAATGCTCTGTGATGTTGTCAGTAGCTACCCAAGAAAATCAAGTAAGGACGGCAAGTCAGCCACTCTTCACAGTGGGTGTCTGCCTCAGGGAACCAATTATAATTACCACGGCACACTAATCACCATCATCTAAAAGGAGGGAGTTATTTTCAAGGCATGGATGGCCTCTTCTCTCTGGACCTAATTAGCCAGTGGAATCTAATCAGACAATGGAAAGCAGAGAAAGTACTACTTTGGAGAACTGGCAGATGGTGTGGGGTAGGGTAGAAGGCTTTGTCCATTTTACCTAAGAATTAGTCTCTGCCTCCCCTAAGCTCCCATGTATCTTGTACCTCTAGTTAGGCATTAATTTCTGCATATTTATTTATTGAAAATATATTATGTGCCCCCCTTTGGCGACAAAAGTCATGGGGTTCTAAGAGTCAAATAAATGACTCTTCCTTTTCACAATTCACATACCTTTACTTTCCCCCCAAAAAAATAGCAAAATCTAAAATAGTACTTGTATTAGAAGTTCTCAGTCAAGTCCTCTTCGATTTGTTTGCTTCTTTGCTTTGGAAGACAAACAAACATTGACAAGAAGAGACAGAGAGAGGTCTCAGTCAGCCAAGCAACAGAAGTCAAGTCCCTCAGGGGTCTTATCAAGACTGGGACTAGTGTTTCAACTCTCCTTTTATGAATGAAAAGAAATGAATGATCTCAGTTATACTGACCAGTGAAAACTAGTATTCCCGGACAATAATCTCATCAAATCAATTAAGCGTATTTGGGCTTTGCATCACTCAAAATTTAGCCAGGAAAACAAAAAACTGTCTAGTTATTTTAACCAAAGTAATATAACATAGGGAATTCTTTCCACAGAGATGGAAGGGCCGAAAAGCCAAACAGAGGATGGTGAGGCAGTCTGGAAATTACAACAGCAGGTTGGAGGGACAAAGAGGGAAGACAGGGTCACCAGAGCCTAAGGCCAGGGCCCCTCTGATGGGAGCTGGACCATGGTGGAGTTGACCAGCAGAACGGGGACCATGGAGGCAGGGTCAATCGAGTGAAAGTCAAAGAGGAGACATGTCTGGGGAGGAAAAACATGGCCTCATCACTCCTCCTTGAGTCTTCTCCAGTGCCCCCCACTAGGTCAAACATACCAAAAGCCAGTTTGCAAAAGAACGTGGGAAATGAGTTCCTTGCAATACAGAGCCGAGCACAGGAAGGGCGGGGAAGGGACCTGAGAGCAAATAGGCAAATGACTATCACACGCTTCCCGCCTGCCTACTGCAAGAGCCCAGAATGCAGAACCTACAGCTCACCTAGTCATCCAGGTCTTCTACTTAAAGAGAGAATGAAAGAGAATTTAACCTGCTAGATTTGACTTAATGCCTAGATTTCCAAGTTACATTCAGGTCGAGGTTTAGTTTAAAAAGCACGCCTGCCTAGCGAATCCCGAGGCTTTCAAGATTGCTCACCGCCCAGTTCCTCTCAGCAGGCATTGCTCCACCCGCCAAAGTTCCACAGCACTCTGCCCACACTCTATCCTCTCTCACTTCTCCCAGTCCGGACTCAGACATCCCCAAGGGCTGGGCCCCTGTCTTGTTCCTCTTAGACAACTTGATATCCATCATGGTGCCAAGCACGTGGTGTCACTCAGTAGAAGTTTGTTCAATAAATAAATAAATGAATACAAGTGACCTCAGGAGACAAGCAAGCTTCGTACACCACTGCAAGATTGTCACGTAGGTTTTTTTAAGCACATCCAAAAAAGAAAACCTTGTAACAGCATTTTCCAAAATATAGTCATTCCTCCTTGTTAACAGAAGTTACATGTCAGAAAGGGTTCTGTGAAAAAAATAAACACTGAGATAGGCAAATTAAGCAGGCTTCTTTTATTACAGGACGTCTTGGAGTCTTTAATCAGTTAATGTGCATTTTAAATCTCCATGGGAGGAAAAGAATAGGAAACATTTCGCAAACATACGTGATCCCAGAAGTCTTTTCGCATCTCATACTGCCATGCACGACACACGCTTTGACTAATCCACCAACAAGCCATCTCCCCTGCCGTTCCTTGCTAACAGAACTCTGATTGTGTTTGGGCAGTGATGTTGCCAGCCCCAGAGGATGAATCATGATCGGTGCCATGGCAATCCTGACAATCCTGTCCCTTTGCTACGTATTCACTTTCCTGGTCTCCCTTCCAGCTAAGAGTGGCCACGACATGTGATCCATTGCCAGCCAATGGGCCACAAGAGGAAGTCAGCCTGGAGGATCTGGGTAGTTTTCCTCCCTGATAAAAGGATTTTTGAACTATTCTAGCTGCCTCCTTTCTTGCTGCTTGTGATGCTGGTGCAGGGTGATGCCACAGTGGAACTGTGACTCTCTGGTGGTTTTAAAACATGGCACATGGGGGCCGGCCTGGTGGCGCAAACGTTTAAGTGCGCGCGCTCTGCTTCAGTGGCCTGGGGTTTGCGGGTTCGGATCCCGGGCGCACACCGACACACCGCTTGTCACGCCATGCTGTGGCGGTGTCCCATATAAAGTAGAGGAAGATAGGCACAGATGTTAGCTCAGGGCCAATCTTCCTCGGCAAAAAAAAAAGAGGAGGATCAGCATCAGATGTTAGCTCAGGGCTAATCTCCCTCACAAAAAAAAAAAAAAAAACATGGCACAAATTCTTTAATGCTCCTCTCATGAGACGTGATCTTTGTATTGCTCTCTTGAATCTGGCAGGCTTGTAATGGCTTTGACAGGAAAGGACAGTAGAAGCGACGTGCTAAATGACCTCCATAGCTGGAACACTTGCCCTGGAGCCCTGAGCCTCCGTGTAGCAAACCAATGACGCTGAGTCAGTCATGCTGAGAAGCCCAAGCCACAGGAAGAGGTCAAGTACAGGTTCTCCAATGGACAGTCTCTGGTGAGCTTTCCTGAGTCAGCCTAGTCCAGGCACCAGATGTTGAAATGAAGAAGTCTCTAAGAGTCCAACCTCTGGCTGCTCAAGTCTTCCCAATTAAGGCCCGAGAAATTGTGGAGCAAAAATAATCCACCTCCACTGTGCCCCGTCTGAATTCCTAGTCCACAGAATCCATCAGCAGTACAAAATGGTTTTTGTACACTAACTGTTGGGGTAATTTGTTATATAGCAATAGATAATCAGAACAGACTCCCTCTCTCAATCCTAAGAGACTCTGACCTAGAACCCCAACTCCTCTAGCCCACCACACCACCCCTAACTCCAGACTTCTTCATATGTGAAATAATTACATATCTTTATTGCTTAAGCCACAGTTACTCAAAAGCATCCCTCAATGACATGCCATGCTGCTGCTGAGGGTCCCAGATTCAGGTCAGAGCTCTCATCCTCTTTCCCGTGGGCTGATGCATGAGCCAACTTGCTGGTCTTTCCATCTCTGGCCCGTCCCGTTCTCCACACACTGCCACCAGAATGATTTTTCTAGAACACACTCTGATCCCATCACTTCCTCGCTTAAAACCTTCAAAGGCTCCCCATCACTTTGCAGTAGTTCATAACTGCAGCAGGCAACAGAATCATCTGGAATACCTTTCTAAAAGTCCCAAAGTCTGAGCCATTCCAGGCCCTCTGAATCAGGCATGTGTATGTGCAAAAAGCTCCCCGATGGGCAAGTCTAGGTAAGACCCACGAAGCTTTTCCTCACCTTCTCCTCTCCCTTCCTCCAGGCAGAACGTAATGCTTCCCCTTCTGTGCTTCCACAGTACCTTGTTCACATTTCTATTATTACTATCACCCTCACCACATAAGGAGACGCCAGAGGGCAAGGACCCATCACATAGAACATTGTATCCCCAGCACTTAACACACTGTCTGGAAGACAGAAAGTGCGCGTGTGTTTTGATGAATGGATGAATGTATATAGAACAATAAACCCTTAACATCTCTGTCTTCTGAGGCAGGTCTGTTTCCTCTGAAACTTTGCTGTCTCTGCTAACTGAGCAAAACAGAGCAAGGAGAATACAGACAACCACAAATTAGACAAAAATCTGAGGTTTATCATTTAGTGGACTCTGGCTTCATCAGCCAAGGAGGCCTGAAAACCTAGGGGCCATTTCTTTCCTGTAACAACCAAGAAGCTGGAGAAACCATTTGAGTTTTACAGTGCAAAGCACATTCTGAAAACATCCTGGTCCCGTGACTTCATCTGCACCTTGCAAACGCTTCTCTGACAAGGCTGTGATTCGCACTATCAGTCCTCAGCAAATAATTGAGGGTGGCCTGCTTGCTGGAATGAGTCCAAAAAACAAGTTTTATCACAGGACTGCCTTCCCAAAAAACCTACTTAGCTATATCCTGCAGGATGTACCGGGTGTGTTCCCCAGTCACTTACAGAGGGAAACTCCCTTTTTTCCCCCAATGCCCATTACCTCAAATGTACTTTATCCCACTCTCAAGGATATTTCCAGACCACATTCTATAAAATAAACTTTGTGGTCTACGTATTCACAAATACATTGGGGAACAGAATGGCGATGAGAACTACAATTTCCTGAAGACATACTTACTATATGTCAGGCGCTGTGCTAGGTACATCCATATACTCTCTCATTTTATTTATAATAACCAGCAGGTAATATGGTTATTCCTGTTTTAGAGGAAACTGGGGTTTAGAGCAGTTAAACAACTTTTCCAAAGTTATACCATTGGTAACAGGAACGAGCAGAGCTGAGACTCACCCCAGGCTCTGTGGGGGGCCAGAGCCTGCATGGTCTCTTCCTATGACCCACTCCCTCCACTCTGCGCTCTATCAGATGAGAAAGAAGGAAAGTAACATTTACCTAAGCCCACACTAAGCACTTTCTGAGTGTTAACGCCTTTAATCCCCAACCAGTCTGTGAGGTGAATATTCTTCTCCCACTTCACAGATAAACCCACTGAGACTTAGAGAAGTTAAGGAATGCGCCCAAGATCACAGAGTTAGTGGCAGAGAAGGAATTAATTTCAAAGATCATGCTTTTTCCACCCCACCATGCTGTCCCCTTCTCCATCCTAAATATGAAAGGTTTTTGGGTTTTTTCCTAAACTATAGAAAGGCATTTAACAAAGAGAAAGTAATAAGAAAAGAAGCAGCCCTTGAGATCTTGTTAAGTCTACAAAAATAACTCTCACCCAACCAGCACTTTCCTGTTTAGATAATGCTTTCCAGATGTGTGATCCTCACGTGATCTCATGTGATCCTCACAACAGCCCTGAAAGGTAAGTACTAACATTCCCGATTTCCAGAGCAGAATTAAAGCCCAGATGGGTTAAGTGACTTCACCAAGGTCAACTGCTATTAAGTGCTTGAGGATGGACGCAGACCATGTCTTGGAGGCCAAAACCTGCCATCTTCCCACCTTCCACAAGGAATATTGCCTCTCAGGGACTCTGTTACTGGTTTAAGAGAAAAGGTAGAAAACCATTACTGGCAAAGATTCCTTATGTTAGGGAAGAAGTTCTTTAATGTGTCTTGTTCTCCAAGGCAAGATCAAAGGTTCAAGCTACAATGACGTCAAACGTCTCCTTAAGTCCACCCCCACCACTGAAGAGAAAGACATTTTCCCTCCACGATCCACTGGAATAACACTGAAGTCACAAAACTCAAGTGTTTGATCTCACTATGATTCCTCGACCAAAAGGACAGACCCACCCACAGGGAGGGTGGGATCTGTGGAGCGTTCACATCCAACTTCCCAGTCAGGCCAGCACGTGCTCAAGTTCACTCTTAAACCCGTTTACACTCTAACAGATGAATGGGCATGAACCATCAAGCCCCGCTCTACTCCATTTCAACAAGAACTAGAGGATGACTCTTCCACATTCGAAATTTAAAGGATGGGAAGTGCCCATGTTCTCCCTGCAGAAAGAATATGATGCCTCTTGTCTTCTTTCCAAGGAAATAAAAGCCTAAATAAAGAAACCATAGTATGGTGGCAGAAACTTCAGTGACTGAACTTTTTGTGGTTTTGTTTGTTTTTCTTAAGTATCACTCATGAGCACATATATGTCAGATGCCACACCGAATGTTTCACAAACATTATCCCATTTAATCCTCATACTAACTCTCTGGAGAATTATATTACCAATCCCAATTTACAGATAAGGAAACCAAGCATGTTAAGGAACGTTCACAAGATCAACAGCTGGTCCGAAGCAGGGCTGAGATTTGAACCCAAGTTTACCTGGCTCCAAAGCCTATGTTTCTGTCCAGGATACACCACCCGCTACAAGCTTTCCACCACTCACTCTCTATCCTAGCACCTTCCTAACAAGGACCTTCAAGATCAAAGAGTATGTGAACCTGTAGATATGGGCAAACCCATCTCTGCCCCTGTTGAACTTCAAAAAAATAAACTGATGATTTCTTGGCTTCTCAGTTATCACTAGAATTAAGTTAAAGGGACTAAATTTTTGGAAACAAATCTGATCTATCTGAATCACAGGCCTAAAGATGCCACGTTTTTTATGCTCATGGCTGGGACCCCATGGTTGATTCTGTATTTAAATTATGTAATTTAGGCAAGAAAAGATATCATTAAAATGTGGTCATGGAGCATAAGACTTTAAAAGCATCTCTTCAGTTACATATAATTTACCTTCTGCTGACTTTCTCAATAAGATTAAAAATGCAAATCCTCCCAAGTAAGTTTTGAACGAATCTCCTTGTAACTTCTTGGTCTGGTCACTCCACCCCAGCAAAAGACTGACTTCCCTCTGCTACGCTTGAAAGATCTGAGGTTTCTTATTCTTTACTAAGGAAGCTGTGTTTCCTTATGCACATTCAGAAAAAAAACACAGGAAGGTCACCTACCTCGGAAAAGAACTCATCCATGAAAGCTGTGTTGTCAATGGCAATCTCGACCTCGTCGGCATCATCATCCTGTGTCAGCTGTTTCTGTGAGAGACAAAAAGGAGCAGGGTGAGACTAAAAACACAAGAAATGGCTAACAGTATTGACTGCTCCCTAGGGACCAGGAGCTCTATCTATATTAAGCATGTTACAAACATAATCTCCTTTAAAACTCAAAACAGCTCTGTGATGCACCAAACTCTGATGTCACACATCTGAATTTAAATTCTAGATCTACCACTTACTGAATTTTTGCAGGGAGGTGGGGGGAGGAAGGGGGAGATGGGAAAGTTACTAACCTCGCTGTGCTTAGGTTTCCTTATCTGTAAATGCCGACAATAAGACCACCTGCCTCATGGGGTTGTTTAAGAAATAAATGAGATCATGAATATAAAACACTTTTGCACAGTGCCTGGCATACAGTAAGTACTCAATAAATGCTAGGTTTTGGTGGTGGTGGTGGTGGTAGTGGTATTGGTGACATTACTATAACTCATTCCAGTCAGAGAATCTAAAACAGAGAGGTTAAGTAACTTAGCCAAAGTCACACACTAACATGTGGAGACAGGCCAATGGTAGCCTGTCTTTTGGATTTGGATCCCATTTTCCTAACTCCTTCTCCACAATGTTCAAATGCATGATCATCCCTACCAGGGATCTATTTCAGAACAGTTTCTAGCCACAATTCCTCCAAAGCACTGGCTTCAAATCCTCACAGTAGGAGCGAAGATTTTCCTGTTTTCAGAAACCACCTGTTACAACGGAAACAGCACTGTGTGTTGTTCCCTGTCAGAGCTCATGTTTACAAGGAAAAGGAAGCTGCCCCCCAGCTTTCTTAATCTCGTTCGACTTCCTCTGCAAAATCATGAAATGGCTATCTAAAGGAAGTGCTTCCATTCCCACCCAGCTTCAAGGGCCTGAGTTGTTCCTACGTTCTTCCCAAACGCTCCTCCCAGACAACTGCTGCATTGCACACTGCCCATTTCTAAGCACAGACGGAGAACTGGTTGTTGGGAGTGGAGGTGGGGATGGGGTAAACCCCCCTACACTTGCTTCTTCACAACCTTCGGTGGCCTATGAGCTTCTAAGCCAAGACTTGTCACTCTCCAACACTCTGAACTCCACGGGCAATGAAAGCCACCAGGGGCCTCTTTTCTTCACCTGGTACCATCCCCCTGACCTGCAACAGAAGAGGGAGTTACTGGGAATTCCCGCCAAAATCTGGGACTCTTTAGCCATCTGGGGAGTCTCTTTTGACTGGCTCCCCCACCATCTCATTCTCTGGCTTGTCTGGAACCATCAGCAACCTAAACTTAATAGCCACATTCAAAGGAGTTGAATTTGAGGGCACTGCTACAGCCCCCACAAACATCTTCCTAAAACTTAGAGCTGATCATGTCCTTCTGCCACCTAAAGTCATTCAATGACAGCTCATCTTCTAGGATTAAAAGTCCCAATGCCTAACGGAGCACACGGGCCCTTTAAGATCCAGCCACACCCACATTTTTCCCTCTGTGATGCACTCTCTATACCAGGTACTTAGAACTCCTTGCATTTCCTGGACGTACTGTTCTTTCATATCACTGAACTTTCCCATAAGGACTTGTTCCTGAAACGCATTTGTCCAGCTGGCAAAATTTTACTTAGCCTTTAAAACTCAATCTCAAACAACCTTCTGAGTCCACCTTACCTGACACTTCCCCACCCCCCGCCCCCGCAAAATTTAAAACCTCCCTAAGTTCCCAATGCATTTTGTGCAAACTTTCCACAGCATCCATCACAGCCCTCTATTAATTATCCCTTAACTTATCTATCTTTCCCTATTGACTATAAACTCCTGGAGGGTCAGAGTGGCCTTATGTATCTATTATAGTAGATACTCCGAGTGTGTGTGCCTGCCCAGGACGCCTTCCTTTGTGGAAACACCCCTTACCTTCCCCATATGATGCTGGGAAGGTTATCAATCATGACCCAAGCTCCCTGAGGAATCTGCATGTCAAGTGAACAGAGCCAAGCCAACCAATGGCAGCACCTAACAGAGACATCTGCTGGATTCCCAGAGCTACCCTTGTTTCTATCCATCCTAAGCCACCCCTTGGCTTAGAGCAGTTTCAACAGATCTTCCCCAGAATTCTTTCAATGAGCTGAACAGTATTCTTCTAATAGTTTTTTATTCATTTAGCCAGAATCAGCTTTTGTCACTTGCAATTAAAATTACTCGCACTTGTCATTAATCAATGCCACCTGTATACTGAGTACTTGCCAAGGACTAGACATGTAACAGAAATTTAATCAATTTTAGCTGAATAAATAACTAGCTTCCACAGAGACCAGCAGCCCAGATTTACCCAGCAGTTTCTAAAGTTTGAGACAAAATGCTCTCTTTATCAACTATCATCAATACCTGGGCCCCTCAGCAGCCTCCATCTCCCGAGAAGGATGTGTGTGATCCTCGCTAGAAACTAGGAACCTAGTCTTCCTCCAGGAAGGCGAGTTAACACGCATTTGTTGTGAGTTTCCTCTCTTCAGAGAACTTCTATAGACCCACACTGAGGGGAGATACCCCTGTGTGTGTGCACACACACAGACCCACACACATAGACACACACACGTGTGTCAACCTGGTCTTTAAACAGGCACACGTGGCTAAGGAAGTGGGATAAGGCTACCATCATGGGATGGATTAAGGGAAGTTTCCAGAGGCTAGGAACAACTGTGTCCTGGAGCATGGGAGGCAGGCACCTAGCTCTCCATCATGACACAAATTTTTGAGA
Source organism: Diceros bicornis minor (assembly GCF_020826845.1). Lineage (NCBI taxonomy): Eukaryota > Metazoa > Chordata > Mammalia > Perissodactyla > Rhinocerotidae > Diceros > Diceros bicornis. Next base: position 13,460,985 of record NC_080770.1, read on the forward strand.
CCCCTGGAATTCGTACACGGATTCCTCACATCCAAGATGGCCACCTCTTGGCTTTGAGCAGGCTCTAGCAAGACAGCCTGGTCCACCTCCAGCGAAAGAATGTGTGGACCGAGAAAAGAGAAGTCTTTGGTGGCTTACAACCTAGGTCCAAGACCTGCTGTTACCAATTACTGGCTGTGAGAGCTCAATCAAGTCCCTTACTGCTCTGAATTTTTTACCTGCAAATGGTAATAACACCACATACTTTATGACTTTTACCAAGACTGGAAGAGATCACATATGAAAAGCTTCTAGCCCAATACTGGGCATACACTAGTGCCTAATAAATGTCAGTTTCCCCATCTCCTAGCCATAAAGACGGGACGTCTAAAAGAGTGAGTTCTCTACAGGAAGTTCTCCACACTAAAGGCTAAGTCAATAAGATCGGTCCAAACCATCATGATGACCAGGGTTCTACAACTCGCTCCATCACATATTAGTCCCTGAGCCTTAGACAAATGGTTAACACCTCTGAGCCTCAATTTCCTTATCTACAAGACAGGAACAACAGTGTCTACAAGGGCTTTTGCGAAGATTAAATAAGGTAATATTTTAAAGCTCCTTATGCAATGTATTGCACATAGTAAGAACTCAATAAAGCAACCGTATGTAATATTGAACCAAATCAATGTGTCTATAGCTTCAACCTGGATCCAAGTACCTATAAAGGGGAAAGAAAAAAATAAGATATGTGACTTGTAGAGCTGAATGCACTCTTACAGAGTCTATCATCAAATTCTCTCCCTCAGAGATGGGGAAACCAGGGCCCAACACTAAATAATGAGTTACTGACACAGCCAGGAATAGAACCCAGGTTTCCTGATTGCCATCTTCCCACAGAGTTTTTCCCACTGTGATGTGCTGCTTCCAAAAATATAAAATAACAACATCAACAACAGCAGTAACCAAGTTTAGTCCAGAAAATGCAAGGAAGAGGCCATCATCACAGGTTATCTGGAGTTACGTGACACTGGAAATACCACCAGGCTTCTCCAGAAGGGGATCCACCAGATCCCAGGGCAAGGGCTCCTCCCCTTCTGACATAGCTGGGTTCTTCCAGACCAAGAGGCCTCAGGGACCTCAAGAGCAAGGAAGGCACATGATGCCCTTTATCTTCAGCCCACATGACTGCACACGGCCAAGAAGAGAACTTCAGCATCTTTATCAAAGAATCAAGATGTGTGGTAATAGGAACGTTACAATAGCTGCAACATCAGCCACAGTAAAAAGTGTATGTAAGAATCATGTACCTAGCCACCACTTCCTCTCCCCACCCCTACCCGGGCCTCTTGCTGCCCCTCCCGCCAGTTGTTGGGAGATACCGCCAAAGACTCAGGCAGCACTGAGCTAGAACCCAGGATCTATCATCCACCCCAGCTCTGAAATGTGCCCCAAAATTCAGTGAGGGCAGCCAGGGCTACGACCTCCTCTCTGGACAGAGAATGAAGAGTTCAGGGGCCCAGAACTCAACATGAAGCGACTTAATCTGCAATTCCTCTCACTCAACACTCCCTGCCTTTCTCTCAACTGCCTTCTCTATCATCCTCAGTCTATGTGACCATGGGTCCCTCTTCATTAGCTCCTTTAATAAAAATATTTGCCACCTATAAAGCCCCTACTAGGTGCTAGGTGGCCACAACACTCCAGCTGCTTCACGTACACCATGAACCCCATCTGTAGTTGAGAACTTGCAGGTCAGAGAAGCTCTAAGTTATTCAAGGTCTCCCAGCTACTGAATTTGCACAGTCAAGGCTCAAGCATAGGTGGTCCGTCCTAAGTCCTTGCTTATGCCACTGCCTCCGCCAAAGCAGCCTATCACTGAGAGCAGCCGGGAGCGAAGGAGAGCAGCAGCCAGCCCTGCAGAAAGCCGCGCTGTGAGAGAGGAGCTATGGGTCTTGGGGCCAGCACTTGTCTCCGTTAAGCCTTGGGTTTTCTCACCAAGTAAGGAGCTTAGCTTTCCAGTGCAGCTTTGTGGATCCCCAGGAGACCTCAGATGTGCCTCAGAAACCATCCAGGGAAGTCACAGAGTGGGGAGTCAAGTAGGCGGGCCCTCACCCCCTCTTCAATCTGCATAGCTTCACTTTTATCTGCTTCATACGCTGGGGTTGAACATAACACTTCATTTTAAGAAAGAATCTTGTCGTCAAGAGAGAAAAGGAAGGAAGAGAAAAAGAAAGAAGAAGGAAGCTTAGCTGGCTGGAAAGCCACTGAAGTGGATGAATGGATGCCAAAACGAACAGGGAGTCCCCTCACTCCTTTCCACGTTAAAACAGGGCTGCAAACTAAGTTTAAATCACCAGCAGTTCCTTCAGGGTCATTACTAATCAGAGCAGTGAGACAGAAGGAAAGGACAGAGACAGAAAGAGGAAGCCGTCCCAAAGGAAGAGGTCCCCATTCACCAGCTCTCTCACAGGTGCCAGACCCCAGGATAAGATAGAAGGCTCAGGAACTCTCAGGAACATTTCTGGGTGAGGAAAATAATGACAGAGGGCAAGGGACATCTGGCCCCTAACTTCCCACAGCAGGGTATTAAAGGATTGGGGCTGCCAGGGGCGGGAGCCCCCCGGCACCAGCAGGTGAGCACCAATTCTGGCGCCACCTCCTCTCCACATTTAAAGAGCTCATCTGGCAAAGAGCTCTTTACAAACCCAGATTTTCTCCCAATAAATTTGATTCAAAGAGACAATGACATGTGATATTTCTTGTCCTGGCTGCCCACTTCCCCCACTGGCCTCTCTCTAGGACGAGGGTCTGTGGATTCCCAAAGACAACCACCACCACTTGCAAGGATTCCAAACACACAAACACACACACACACACACCCAGGCACACACTGCCCAACACCTGGTTTTTCCAGTCCCTCGTCTTTAATTAAAAGAAGCCAGAAATTCTGAGTGAGCGTGTCAGCTCCCAACAGGCAGTGGGTGCTCTCTGTTCCCCACTTAGAGTCAGAATCAAGTGGCCGTTCTCCAACCCCCATGCTCCCTCCAACACTGTTCTCTCTTCCCGTGAAACCTTCCCAGAGGGAACACTTCCCCTTTCTACTGAACTGCATCTTCCCCAACAACGCTTGTCAGATGAATCAGGAGGAAACGGACAGGTAACGATACCCTAGGTGAGCCTCACGCTTCTACTTTCAAGATGTTGTTCTCGCTGAAAAATGTGAGGCAGACTTGGCCCTATCCAGAAGAGGAAGACACTGAGGAATAAACTCATTACCAGATTAGCCCAAGGCGAGCGAGTCAGTGGACAACTGGACAAGAGCCAACGTCCCCCATGACCCCAGACTTCACGCATTCTGCCATGACAACGCTGCTACTAGATGATATGTGTGCACTTGGTCACAGCCATTCTTGGTTTGAAATATTTTATCTAATTCTTACATCAACCTGAGGGACAAATATTACTTTCCCCATTTACAGATGAGGCCACTACTTAATTAGGTTAAATAACTCATCCCAAGTGACTCAACTAATAAGTGGTAGCATTAGGACTCACAAGCAGGTCTGTGGGAACCCAGGACCCTGTTCTTACCCTCTATACTCTGCTTGAGGACACCCTTCCTACTCTGGCTCGGTAACACACCCTCGCTTATTTCAGGAGACACTTCAATGTCAATCAAATTAAATTGGACTAATCCATATGCATGAATGAAAAAGATACAAGTGCATATCATCCTATGACTGTGCATGTATGTAGAGATACATCTGACTGCCTGAGTTGAAACACCGGCTCTGCCACTTAGTAGCTGTGTGATCTTAAACAAGTTACTTAACCTCTCTGTGCCTCGGTTTCCTCATTTCTAATATGAATAATCTGCTCACAGAATTACTGTGAGGATTAAATTAGTTTTTACATGTGAAATGTTTAGAGCAATGCAGGGTACATATTAAATGCCCAAGACCATGCCATCTAAAGTAGAGAATCAGGCCTTGTTTTCTCTAGAGTTTCTGCTAAAGATGCAATTCTAATGTCAATTCTCAGAAGATGACAGCAGGTCCCTTAGAATGAACTGAAATTTAGTTTATTTATTTGAATGAAGTCATTTTTCTACCACATGCATTTAAAGAAACAAAGCTCCCTGTGAATTCTGCTTCTGCTCCATTCTCACAAAGTTTGATATTTACTTCCCTCATTATCATTCATTTCTAAATAGTCTGTCATCTCCATTTTGATATCTTTTTAACCCAAGAGTTATTCAGAAAGGTGTTTTTAAATTTCCAAAGCAGGTCAACCTGAGGAGGACTATTATTGTACTGTTAATTTCTAATTTTATTATATCATTATCAGGGAACACGGCCTATACAGCTTAATATGCTGTGGAATTTGACATTTTCTTTGTCTTAATAAATGGTCGATATTTTTTAGTCTTCTACGTGTGTTTGAAAAGATCTTGCATCGAAGTTTCATCCCCACATGCCATGTTAATTCCTATCTGCTTCTGCTTCTCAGGACCTGAGCTAGGTCTAGAGAAGGGACACTGAAAGGGATAGAAGTCCACCTAAAGAAAGGAAGGAGAAAAATAACAAAACAAAAATGCCCTCCGGGTAGATGTTATCTACAGTGATGAGTCATCTGTGGTAAAGGAGGTTAAGTCATCCAGAATCACACAACTAATAAGGAAGAAAGCCAGGCCTGGAACCCTGCTTGGTCCAATCCACTGTTCACAGTGCATTAACTTAAGAGAGAAATCTTGGGGTCCCACAACCACCGCCAACACCCACAACATCCTCCTTGTCACTAAAGGTCCCATCCAGAGTAACAGACTCATTTGTTCATTCATTCATCCAACAGTATTTATTGAACATCTATCATTTGCCAAGCAATAGCACAGACGCTGGAGATACACAAACCAAACTCAGCACCCCTGTTCTCCAGGACCTCACTGTCTCAAATGGGAGGCAGACAGACACGTGGGTCATTACAACTCCACGTGGTGAGGGATGACGACAGTTAGGACAAGGAACTGTACCCCCAGGAGAAGATGGGGTGCCCAACTTCGCCTGAATTCAACGCAGAGCCAGGGGAATATGGAGGCCTATTAGAGAATGTCCAGAGAGGTAACTCCTGGGGGAAATTTTGAAGGTCAAGTGGATTTACCTAAAGGATACCTACAGGAAGGCCATTCGGGGTAAGAGGAGCCTGGGATGGCTCTCTCATCCCAGGATCCATTGAAGGAGATTCAAGGAATACCTTCTGCTTCCTCCTGGAGAGCTCAGGTCCCCCTTCAGAACTTCCTCCCCCACCCTAGCCTTCTTCACTCTTTTCTAACTTCCTTCCCTCCCTGCCCCATCAACACCCCCACAGCATCCAGTTGTCAAGGATACAGAAAGGAGGAAGGAAATAATAATGTCTTCTTCCCCATTCCATCCTCAGCCCTCTCCTCAACCCTTCCTTTCAGCCTCTGTCCCCGTCATGATCTTTCTAGAACACTTCACCAATAGTTATTTAATATGTAACATTTTTTGAGCACTCCATACATGCTGAGGATTCTTCTAAGACTTGTGCTTGATATTTACCAAGGCATTGAATCTCTCCAACAATCTTCCGGGGACCCTCCCCATCTGACAGCTGAGAAGACTAAAGCATTAAGATGCCAATTAACCTGCCCAAGATCATGCAGACAGTGAGTGTCTGAGAGGGGAGGAGAGCCTAGGCAGCTGGCTGCAGAGCCTCGTTCTTAACCATCACAGAGCGATGCCTCAGCACAGCAGTCCCCACACCCCCAGCTGTAGCGTGCAGCACTGGCCACCGGAAATGAACACACTTCCAAAGCACTGAAAAACAGACGCCGTATGGACAAGGTCATGAAAAACAAGAAAGACCGAGAAGCTGACACAGGCCAGAGGAGGCTAAGGAAACATGACAACTAAATGCAATGTGGTGTCCTGGATTGCATCCTAGAACAGAAAAAGGGACATTCGTGGAAAAAAGAGGAAAATCCAAATAGAGTCTGGAGGTTAGTGAACAGTAATGTACCAATATCAGTTTCTCAGTTTTGACAAATGTACCATCGTAATGCAAGAAGTTAACAATGGAGGAAATCGGGTGAGGAGTGGACAGGAACTCTCTGTACTATCTTCGTAACTTTTCTGTAAATCTAAAATTAGTCTAGAATAAAAACCTTATTTTTTAAAAAAAAGCAAATCTGAGGCCAGACCAAGTCGCCCTCACCCAGACAGCTAAATATACCCAGACAGTATACGCTCCACTAATCTCTCTAAATGGGGGTTGAACTTCACTCACAGTCTCCAGACGGAGACTGGGGAACGTTGCCATGGAGACTGGCCAATGCCAGAAAACAGGCTGACCTCACAGCACAGATGGTGGTAAGGGAGGAAGTTGCAGGGGGCCCTGATAGAAAGGTGGCTGGAGATAAGGCCCCTCAGGGACTACAGAATCTTCAGGTAAGTTCATTTGCAGAATATCCCCATTCATCCACTGGATGGTAGGGTTTACAGCTTTCCCAGCTGTGGGCTGTGAAGTAAAAATACAGGGGGAATGAGGTATGAGGGGGTCTGTGCTCTCTCAGAGACCAGGACCTAACAGGGCAGGCAGCTTCTGAAATTACAACACCATGTGGCTGCTTTCATATATCAAAAAACAAGAAAGAGTCTGAGGAAATCTCAGGGAAGACATGGTAAATGCCGTCAGCTCGGGATCTGGAAGGTTCCCCGCAGTGATGACACTGGAACCGAGCCTTAAGGGATGTATAAGATTCTGCCAAGGAAAGAATGGGGTAGCTAGATTTTCACTGTAGTATCCACATCTCCTCCTTCATTGTCTTTCTGAACAGGGGCAACCCTCCCAGATGTATTGGGCTGGGTTTTTAGGTATAGTTAGAAGCCCTGGAACTCATCTGTGCTTGTTCTTGAAGATGGAAATAGCGTCCTCTGGCTTTGTTAGCAAATTTATGCATTCCCTGAGTAAATGTGGCACTTCAGGCAAGTTTCACCAACCCACACGGAACAGAGCAGGAAGAGTAAGTTATGATGTATAAGAAGTGTGCAAGGGCCAGGCTGTTGTTTATCTGTCAACAGACAAGTGTTTAATAGATGACCGCCATGCAGAGTGCTAGGCTCTGGGGCCCCAGAGGAACATTCTCTCTGCCACTGCATCAAGGAACATCCAGTGTAGTTGGGGAGATGATCAAATGCAGTGTAGGGTGATGTAAAAAAGCAGGACAGACATGATCAATTCGTGATCCCACCACTTCCCAGTGGGGATCTTAATCAAATCTGTATCTCAATTCCCTTACCTGTAAAATGGGAATATTATACACCACCACCTGGACTTGCAGGGTTGAGAGGATTAGAGACAAGGTATGTCAGGCACCTAACACATGTGCTGTCCAATAGGAAGTAGCTGCTCAACAAATGGTCATTGTTACTGTAGTTGATATGGTGACAACAAGTAATAGAACCATCGATCTTAAAGACAACAGGACCTGGGAGGAAAAGAGTCCAATTCATAAAAAACAAACAGAAGGGGGCCGGCCCAGTGGCGTAGTGGTTAAGTTCGCATGCTCCACTTCTGTGGCCTGGGGTTCGCAGGTTCGGATCCCAGGCGCGGACCTACACACCGCTCATCAAGCCATGCTGTGGCAGCATCCCACATATAAAATAGAGGAAGATTAGCACAGATGTTAGCTCAAGGTCAATATTCCTCCAGCAAAAAGAGGAAGATTGGCAACAGATGTTAGCTCAGGGCCACTCTTCTTCAACAACAACAACAACAAAAAACCGAAGGTGGTTTTAAGCACACTCCATGGTAACCAAAAACCCAACTGACAACAGAAGAAAGGTATTTTGCTACAAAGCGATAGACAGCCCATGCAGGCTGCCGGAATGGAGGGAGAATATTCTAGGCTGCCGTTAGGGAGCATTACCTGTAAAGAATGAGTTTGGAAGATGGGCAGGAATTTTGACAGAAGGGGAAGGGAGCACTGAAAGGGAGAGGTCAACATGGACAACCATCTCTCCCTTAGCTCCGTGCAGTCCACCAGCCTCCCCCACGCTCACAGGAATAAAAATAAAACTAATCCCCTTCTCTCATCTAAGCATGTTCTCTTCTGGCCTCTGAGGGCTGATGGGTCTGTAATCCCTACTCAATCCCTGTCACTCTCATCTCAGCCCTGCTTCCCGTCTGCTCACAGCAAAACAGCCAACCCAGCAAATGAACCCTCCCAGGGAGAGAGAGAGGGCGAGGAAGACATCACGGACTAGTAGAAACCTTATCACTAAAGGATGGAATCTGGGTGAAAAGACTCTCAGGTTGAAGCTCAATGACGAGATTCTCAAGTTGGGATGTTACGATCTGGTTAAGATCCAAAGCACCCGGCACACAGTAGGAGCTCAATATATATTTATTGACTGAATCGAGCTCTATAGGGGAAGTACAGCTCCCTGTTTCTGATGGGCTTACACTATAACCGTTATCCTGAGGCACTCTGATCCCACAGAGATCCCAGACCTTCAGATGGGGAAGGAGGCCAAAGGACAAGCCCCTTGGGATGCAAGACACAAGACAGAACAGAAAGAGTAAAAAGTAAGTCCGGCCTTTAAAGCCTCAGGTGGTTGATTTCATTAGTGTGGCCGGATGGGTGCTGGCCTTGGAGGGGCCAGTACCTCCCGAGTTATTTCCAGTTCTCCCTAGGTCAGTTTCCAAGGGGGTCCAAAGACCTTGACCTAGTCCATACATCACCAGCTTCTCTAGTATCTACCTTTGATTTTGGGGGTTCTCTTTTCATGAAATACATCCCTTTGTTTTCCTATATGACCTTTTACTCTTAAGACCAGGACTCTGTGTAATAATTCTGCCTATGATGCCCAGCAGAATGAGGTCAAAAAGGATGAGGATGAGCAAGCCCAGCACATGGAGGTCAAAAAGCACTGACGGTGTCTATACATGAAGCACCAATGGGAGAGGGGTTGAGAAAACCCAGGATCCTTGTCTTTCTTCTTAGGAGACTCTACATGCATCTCAAGAAATTAGACTTGAATCTTAACAAGGATTTCAAGAGGAACCTGAACTCAAGCATCCCTTCTCCCAGGAAGCACCCCCCTACTCCCTAACGTCCTGTCCCCATGTCCCAGAGGCCAGCCGACAGGGTCTTCCTATGGTTGCTTCTACCACAAGGATGCTATCATCATGTCTGTTTTTTGTCTACCTATCTGACCGAGAACTTCCTAAGGTCCTGGAACATGTGTTAATCACCATTAAAACCCAGCACCCAGCAGGGCCTGGGACACAGTAGGTGCTCAGTAAATGTTTGCTGAGCGAAAAGAGGGCCCAGCAAGTGGTTCTCAGACAGGAATTGTCTGGACTCAGCGGATCCAAAGTTCAACTAGTGAGAAATCAGCATGAACTGCCTTGTGAGACAGGCTGGGTGTAGGCACTGCACATTCCAGGCAAGCCTGTCCTACGTCACTGAAGAGGCAGGCTCCTGAGGAAGCCTACAAGGAGGAGCAGTGCAGGAGATAAGATGAGTCAGGTCTTGTGACCATGGCCTCAGGAGGCCATGCCCTTCAGTGTGGACGCTGCTCCCAGCAGCGTCAATTTTGGGGAACTCCCATTTACTGTGGTGGGTGATCATCACCCTCACAATGACCCTACGGGGGGGGGTATGATGATCCACTTTACAGGTGCAACTCTAAGACCTCAGTCCTATGGACGCCACAGTCTCACAGTGCTTAGGATAAGGTCACAAACAATGAAGAATTTTAGAGAACCACACATCCTCAGGGATGATGGAGGCCTTAAATCTCCTTGGTCACCTCCCCTCCCTCAAAGAGATGCTCAAATTCCTACAACATTCAACATCCCAGCAAGCTTCTTGCCTCCCTCCCAGACTTGAGGGACTACGACCCTTCCAGCCAGCCCATCCCATCCTCGGGCAGCTCTGACCAGTAAAAATGCTTTCCACAGAGTCCTAATTTCTACCCATCAACTTCACATCTTCTCCTTGTATCCACACAGAGCAAAGCTAATCTCCTGCGCATGACAGCCCTCCAGCTATCTGGAGGTAGTTATCACCTCCCCTCCCCCAGGGTTTAGAAAGATCCCACAGAAAGAGATTGCACAGGCTGCTCAATGTAAAATCAGTTTGATGCGAGTTAACAAAAGCCTTGTTAACAAACGCCTTGCCTTTCGTTGATAAAAGGAATCAAAGAGAGAAGATAGTAATCTTGTTGTAGTGAGGGCGATCTCTCTCCTGGGGGCCAGAGGAAAGGGGCAGAAGGTGAACTAGAAACCAAAATGTATATAAACCTTAACAACAGTCTTCTTGGAAAACATTAATATTTTAATATTGCCAGGAGGGGCTTCTGAGATCAACCCAACTCTTGGTTTTGCAAAGGGGGAATAGAGAAGCAGAGAAGTAAAGTGACACAAAACAACACAGCTATTAAGTGGCAGAGCCACAATTAGAACCCTTTCAACCTGCAGCCCAGTCCTCTTTGCACAGTGTCAACACCCATCTCCCTGCTCCAAAACGCTAGAGCAGCACCCATGACTTGAGAACAGCACCCCCATAATAACAGCACCGTCTATAGTCTCACTTTCACCACATCGCCAAGAGGTGCAGGGAGGAAACAGAGCATTAGCTCAGTTTTACAGCGGGTGAATGAGGCTCGGAGAAGCAAAGGGACTGCCTGGGTTCCCTGGCAACCTGAATTTATACTTGGAACCCAAAGCTCAGAGAAGACTCTTTGCTGTTTGTTGACAATGGGCTTTTGAAAGGGGCCGTGGAGTATCCTCCTCTATGGATTTCCTAACTAAAGGAAGGGAGCCGCCTCTGCCTGCTGTTCAGTTTTGCATTGTTTTATGACTGCTGCGTGTGCTGATAAGGGAAGATCTTCAAAAGCCATGGTCCTCTTTCCTTTCTGCCTCCCCAACCAGCATGCTACAGGGAAAGAGCACCATGAAGAGTGTTAGGAGTCTGGGTTCCTCCCCTGCTTGTGACCTGACCAGCTCTGTGACCCGCAGCATCCTGCCTACCCAGGCTTAGCTCTGGTTTCCTCATCTAGAAAAATAGGGGCCATAAATTCTGCCCCGTAACCGGGATGTTGTGAGGCTCAGATGACATGTAGGAGGCAGGGAGGCTCACCCCACAATCAGCAACTGTCCCTTTGCTTCTCTCACTTCCCCATCGCCCTACTACCCAGAGCAGGTGAAAGGGTCATGAAGGTCTCGCCCAAGACGAGGGAGGAGAAAGAAAAACAATTGCGACATCATCCCAGGAGTCCCTCACACTCATATGAGGCCTGTATTTTTCCAAGGAGCTTTTACAGTTCTCAGCATAATATTTACCATCTATTCGCCCTATATGTGTCATGCACCATCCAAAGGGCTCTGCACGCTCTCTTGCTTTTAGTCCTCACAACCACGCATTGTAAAGATGAGAAAACTTAGACTCAGAGGTTAAAGGAGAGCTAGTTAGCAGTGGAGCCAGGAGGCAACCCCAGTTCTATCCAGCCCCCTGCTTCCCAAAATGCTCACGAATCACTGGGGAGATTTGTGAATAATCAGATTCTAATTCTGTAGGTCCAGACTGGGGTCTAAGCTTCTACATTTCTACCAAGCTCCCAAGTAGATGGAAGACTTTGTATCAAGAGCTAGATTTTACATTCCATTAAGACAGAGCCTGTGTCACCCAATCCCCAGGGCTTAGCACAGGGCCTGCCCCCTAGACAGCACTCAATAATTATTTGTTGAATGAGTCAATGAATATCTAACTCAAAAACTCACGTTTGACACTTTTCTATATCGAGGGTTATTATGTCATTTGATCTCATAACAAATCTCTAAGGTATGATCATCCCCATTTGACAGATAAGGAAACAGAGGCTCAAAAGAATAAGCAGCCTAAGGATTTACAGCTTTTGTGCGGCAGGGCTGGAGGCGGTCTACCTTCAGATCCTTTGCCCTATCCAGCTGTCCTGAGGATTCAGGAGAAATTAATAATTATAGACTGCCGGATGGCGAGGAGCTGCACCATCCTGGCACGTGACCAGCTCACAGCTCCGGAGGTCACCCAGGAGCTTTCCGGGGGAGAGGGCAGCCGGCTCGGGAGACAAGGAAGGAGATAGAAGGCTGGTCCTGGGCACAGTGCCAGGCTGCAGTGGGTAAGGGCTGAGGTGACCCCTGACCCCACAGAAAGCTCCGCTAGGCCCAAGCACCCCGCGCGGACCCCAGCTCTGGACAGACGCTGTCATCCAGGGAAATCGCAGCCTAGCCAGGAATCACCCGGCACACGACCCCAGAGGGGAGGGGAGGCTGCGGAACGCGCGCGGGATGCCGCTGGGGCTTGGGGAGGGCAGGCCTCGCGCTCGGCCCCGCTCCAGCGCCGATCTGGCGAAGGTAGGGAAGCCCCTCTCCCGCGCAGCTGCACCCCCGGCGGGACCCGGCCCCGGGGGCGGCGGACTCACGGCTTTCAGCTGCTCCAGCCGGTCCTTCATCCTGCTGCCCCGGCGCCCAGGTGAGCGCGTCCCAGGTGAGCGGCCGGAAGACGCAGCCGGGCCCGGCCAGGGCGAGCGAGCTGGAGGCGCAGGCAGAGGAGGGCGGCGGCCGCCGGCGAGGAGGAGCGTCCCAGGCCGCGAGAAGCTCCGCCGCGCCGCCCCCTCCGGCCCCGCCGGCGCCGCGCGCTCCGAATCCGCCTCCCGGGCCGGCGCCGGCGCGCAGCGCTGATCCGCCCGCAGACCCGCCCCTCACCTGGGCCGCGCCCCGCGCTCCTCCTTAAAGGGCCCGCGCCCCGCCGCCCTCGGCGGCCCTCCCTCCACCTCCCCTAGCCCGGGTCCCTCGAGGGACCAGAGAAATCCGCGGAGAGGGTCCGGCACTGGTAGATGCCGCCGCAGGGCCGAGGAAGAGCGAGGGGGTCTGTTTGACCTCAATTCCATCCTTTCTATTCGACAGCAATTCACTACCTGTGCCAGGCTCCGTGCTCGGATCCAGCCTCAACAGACTCATTCGTTGCTAAACAAAGAACTCTAAGACGGTGTGTTTTGTGCTATAATAGGTGGGAGAAAAAGCAACTAATTCCGCCTGGAGGAAGGGCATTCCAAGTCACGGAGTTTGAACAGTGTGGGGGACTGCATATTGGATCTGAAAGAGGACGTTCCTAGAGGAAATAACCAGAGATGAGGTGGGACGGGACGGGCTGGGACGAAGCATTTGGATTTCATCATGTTGGCAATCGGGACTCCGCAGAGAAATGCGAGCAGTTCAGTGTTGAAGTCAGAACACCTGCCAATAGCAATTTGTATAACTTTGGGAAAGGCGCTGTTTCTCTAGAGGACTCCGTTTCCATATCAATAAATCAGAGATAACACCCAATTCACAGTTTGCTGTGAGGCCTGGGTGACAGAGGAGGGGTGACTGATTCGTCACCTATAGAGCAGCGTTGTGAGATAGATGTTTGTATTGGAAAGCGTAAGCCATTCTCATTTCCTACGTGGTGTCAAGATCCCAGGTGGGTGTACCCTCTGAAAAGGTGGGCGGGTTCTTCGCACTGCCCCTCCCTGTTTATCCCCTCTCCTCTCCCCACCCCTACCCTCTCTTCCCTCTTCCTTGTTTGCCTTCCTTCTTGGGAACAAATGACATATCCAGCAGACATATGCGGCCGTCAATTCTCAAGTCAGGAAGAGAAGGTGCTCTATGCATTCAGGTCACAGGACTGTAAATATTTTCATAATTCTAACAGAACTTTGCCCTCTTCTGCGATCTGAGTGCCTGCTCCATGCTGACTTCATTGCCTCCCATAAAGACACCGTCTGTACGCGATCGGGAAGGTGGAACCCTGCCCTTCTCAGCCCTGATCCTCTCTCTTTAGTCCTGGAGGCTTCCTTCTACCCCAGGCGCGCACTAGGTGGAGTCTCCCGTCCTTAGTAAAGGGAAGGAAGGCTACTCCGCCCCCTGGTGGTCCTAAATGGAAAAGGTGAGTAAATCAGAAATCGCACATCCCACCTCCTTCCCTTAACAAATTTTAGTTAGTGGGGATAGCTAGGTCCTCGCGCTTCAGGAAAAGAGATTCTCCTTAGGGAGACAGATATGTGAACAATTCTTTACATTACAGGTCTGAAAAGAACCATAGGAGTCTGTACTAAGGATCAAGGATGACCATTCAGCCTCTGTCTGAACACATCCAGGGCAGAAACACCCTAGGCCTCCCGGCAAAAGATAATTGTTTTTAAAAGGATAAAATCATGACTCTCATACAACTATAAAATGAGCACACATCAAAGATTTTATTTAACTCATTAAGTAACTAGGGAATCCTCTTTTGGGTTCAGAGGAGACCCCAAAGAGCAGATACATTTATATAAGCAACCAGGAATTCTGAAATGAATGTGTTAATAAATGTAAAACTAGCTTCTGGGTGTCAGGGAAGATGAATTGCAGCTCCACCAGGAAAATTTCATTTGCATCTCTATGAACAAGAATCATTTGCATTACTATCAGTTTTCTACAATTTACAGAATTGTAAAAATAGCTACAAGACCATCAAAGGCACAGACCGTTATAAAATCAGATAACCCAGAAAGGTGCGTTAGACAAAGCCTAGCATGCCATAGACACCCACTCATCTTCCTTTTTTTTTTTTTGCCATTTTAATTTTTTCACAGTTTTTCCAAACACTCTTAAGGAAGCTCCTTCCCTGGTTGAACAGTTCCAACTGTTGTTAAAAAGTTTTTTGTTAAACAGAACAAAAATTTTCCTCTTTGTAACTTCCACCGCTATTTCTTGCTTCTTGCCCCTGTCTAAACATGTAAGAAATTTAATCTGTCCTTCACAAGATGGGCTTTCCATGAAGGGAGAGTTGTTATGGGGCAGCAGAACAATTGCTGGACACATAGCCAGGAGACCTGAGTTCTAGAAGCAGAGTTTCTGCCACAAACCGGCTGTCACTTAACCTCACACAATCTATTTTCTCATCTTTCAGATAAGGAAGCTGATTAAAACTAATGATTCACAGACTTTTCGAGATCAAGAATATCACGTATCCTTTATTTTCATTCGTGGATCTCTTGTTTTGAAAGATTCCATATCCCTAACAGAATATATTTACTGGGTAATAAGAAATTTGGTTTCCTCAAACTCATAGATACAGAGAACAGACTGGTGATTGCCAGAGGTGGGAAAGGGGGGTGAGGGCAAAACCAGTGAAGGTGGTCAACAGGTACAAATATCTGGGGATGTATTCTACAGCATGATGACTATAGTTAACAGTACCGTATTGTATATTTGAAAGTTGCTAAGAAAGTAGGTCTTAAAAGTTCTCATCACAAGAAAAAAAATTTGTAACTATGTGAGGCGATGAAGGTTAAGATGAAGGTTAACTAAACTTATTGTGGCAATCATTTCACTATATATATATATCAAATCATTACATTGTATACCTTAAACTAATACAATGTTTTATGTCAATTGCATCTCAATAAAACTGAGAAACAAAAAAGAAATTTGGTTTCCTATGAGAAGATGTTTCTATGAAGAAAAAAAATGGCCTTTTGATTAGCCTATGTGGCAATAACAGAAATGACTACATGATTCCCTTAAACTTTTTAAACGTTGAAAACAGGATAAAGAACTCTTTCAACTGCAGCTGGATCCAGGACCCCAGGAAGGGAAGATCAGCAGAGTTCTTTTATTCTGGCATTCTTTTGATGGTGGTTATTATAGACTTCAAGCCTTCTTTAAAACTCCTATTAGGTATGAATCCTATGTCGTTGATACTAATATATTAATATTTGCTCATTCCTGACAGGCAGAAGTCTGGATCCAGTACTGGATCCAGTACAATATACTGAAGAAAGTCAAGTTACTGTGGGACAAGGGACGTGGGCAAAGGGAGTCCATGGCTGGTGAGGAAGACTCTGATATTGAACCCAGGTGGACTATGGGGTCTCCATGTAGGTGGACAGTGACTTAAGGTTCCAGGATCAGTAGGAGCCCCTTCTCTCTGATGTATTTTCATTTTTCTGCCCCACAGTAGTACTTGCTTTTCCACACACTAGATCTTAGTTCAGCCTGTTTTCCCATTAAACATAGTCAGGATTAGTTCAAGTGTTTGCATTTTGGTTATAAATAAATCAGCCAACACTTAATTTCACCTTTACAAACAAACCAAAGAGAGAATCTTGGGATTTGGGGGCTCCACTTCCCTCTCTCTCCTTCCTCTAAGCCTATTTCTTCCCCACTGGAGAAAAGGACTGAGCCTCACCTCATCTGGACCTCCAGGGCCTGCTGTGGAACAGGCGAGACCACTTTCTGTCTGGTGTACGTTTGAAGCACTGTCCTTAGGATGTGGTGTTCAGTAGAAAGAGATAAGCGGAGCTAGAGAATTGGAGGGAAGATCCTTTCTGTCCCCCCACAGCAATTCTTCCCCACTGCAGGGAGGATGGAGAATAACCAGGATGAAGAATAAACTTCCTGACTTGTAGTTTTCCCCCTCTTAAAGTTTGTAATAATTATTTATTGCTGCGTAACAAATTGCCCTAAAACCTAGCAGCATGAAACAACAAACATTTATTATCCTATAGTTTCTGTGATCCAGGAATCCAGGTGCAGCTTAGCTGGGTGCCTCTAGTTCAAGATCTCTCACAAGACTGCAATTAAGGTGTTGGCTGGGACAGTCTCATTTCATGGCTTGACTAGGGAAGGATCTGCTTCCAAGGTCACTCACGTGGTTGTTGGCAGGATTCAGTCCTCAAGTGCTGTTGGACTGAGGGCCTCAGTTCCTCACTGGCTGTTGGCTGGAGGCTGTCCTTGGTTCCTTGCCATGTGGGCCTCTCCATAGGGCAGCTCACAACATGGCAGCTGGCTTCCAACAGAGCAAGCAGGTGAGAGAGAGAGAGAGAGAGAGAAAATGAGAAAGTCAGAGAAAGAGATGGATGGAAGCCAAAGTGTTTTCGTAACCTAACCTCAGATTAGGTGACACGCCATCACTTTTGCCATATTCTTTTCATTAGAAGCAAGTCACTAGGTTCAGCTCACACTCAAGGCAAGGGGACTAGACAAGGGAATGAAAATCAGGAGCCATCCAGGTGGCTGCCTAGTACACAGTTCAAATTCCAGTTAATGCCAGAGTTATCCTATTTCAGCCAGCCCTGGTGGTCTAGGGGTTAAGATCCAACGATCTCACCACCATGATGCTGGGTTCATTTCCCGTCACGGAGCCACACCACCCGTCTGTCGGTTGTCATACTGTGGCAGCTGCTTGTTGCTCTGATGCTGAAAGCTGTGCCACCAGGATTTCAAATACCAGCAGAGTCACCCATGGTGGACAGGTTTCGGTGGAGCTTCCAGATTTAAGGCAGACAAGGAAGAAGGATCTTGCCACCCACTTCCAAAAAAATTGGCCATAAAAACCCTATGAATAGCAATGGAACATTGTCTGATATAGCACCAGCAGGTGGGAGGATGGCACAAAAAGACTAGGCAGGATTCCGCCCTACTATACACAGGGCTACTAGGAGTTGGAACGATTCTGTGGCACTAACAACAACAATATGCTATTTCACCTTGTAGTGCTCTGCTGTCCCCCCTATCTGACCTGGACAACTCTGACCCATTCCCCAGGCCTCAGAGTGGATGCTTGACCCTCCAGGATTGAGTTAAGTGTCCCTCGAGTGCGCCTCTATGACACCCTAAACTTCTCCATCATAGCCCCCACCACACTACATAATTCCCTGGCCACTGGCCTGCCTCCCGCCCCTTCTGTAAGCCATGTGAAGGCAGCAGCCTTGTCTCTTTACTGATGTGGACCCAGGCCTAACCATAGGGACAAAATGTACTAGGCACCCAGTGTATGTTTACTAAGTTTATTAAATAAACATTCTTGTACTACGGCTCCATTATGTCTTTCTTCTGATTAAAAGTCATCAGTGGCTCTCACTACAAAGAGTAGAGAGTCCAGACTCTTCTTAGAATGGCATTCAAGCCCTTGTTCAGTCAGGCCCCAGTCCCACATACTGTCATCCCTGACACACACAGCCCCACCATCAGCCTCACCAAACACCCACCTCCTCTCTGAACCTAATGCACCCAGGATTTCCCACCTATCCCTGCCCAATATGTCCTTTTTCCATTTCATGTCTGGCAAATCCCTACTACTCCTTCAAGATGGAAGCCTTCTGCAGTTCACTCAGGTGGTCTCCTTGGCCTCTCTGCCCACCCGCCACCAACTGCACTTGTTCAGATCTCTTTTTAAAGCATACCCTGTGTTGTCTTATACTAGTTACTTACACATCTGTATCCCTGGCTAGACCATGAACTGCTTGAGAGCAATAACTGTATATTATATTATTTATCTTATGGGGCTACCATGAGTAGGTGCACTGCAAATATTTGGAGAATAGATCAAAGAATAGTTGGCTACTTACACACACACAAACACACACACACACACACACACACTCCCTAGAGATCCTCCTCTCCTTTCCCTAAGGAAGAAAGAAAATCCTTCCCGGATACTGGCTCTTAAAACTAAATGCTGTTGCAACTCCATGTGTCTTGAAGGATAAACTCTGTGTCGCCAAATTTTGTTTAAAGTAATGGGTTTTGTTTATAAAGATGTTTCATATCATGTTTGCATGTTTTCCTAAGATAAATCTCCATGTACCACATACCTATGCCCATCATTTAACAATATAAATAATTTGCACAGTGTAAAAGTGTTTTTATTCTTGTACAAAATTCTCCATCCCTGGAGCCCTAAAGCACATAGTGCAGGTAAGAGCCTGGTAAGAAAGTGGGAAGACGCAGTAGGGAGCCTCATGCACAGAAGCCTGCTGTTACTTCTGAGCTGCCAAGGACATGTCTGTTCCTTACATCACCTTTGCAACACCTACCAAGAGTACCAGGATAAACACAGTGGAGCACAGGTGAAAGGCAATTAAATAATTAAGGCTTTAAACTTTTTGTAATTAAAAAAATAAGCCATTAGGCCAGCCCCGTGGCTTAGCGGTTAAGTGCACGCGCTCCGCTGCTGGCGGCTCGGGTTCGGATCTCGGGCGCGCACTGATGCACCGCTTCTCCGGCCATGCTGAGGCCGCATCCCACATACAGCAACTAGAAGGATGTGCAGCTATGACATACAACTATCTACTGGGGCTTTGGGGGAAATAAAAATTTAAAAAATAATAATAATAATAAGCCATCGAGTGTATTTCTCCATTTGGATGTTTGAATAACCAGGCCAAATCTTTTATTGTACTTTTACAGTTTTTCTTGCTCTTTTCCTCAGATCTCACAATAACTCAAGGAGACAGAGTAGATATTATTGTCCCCATTTTATTGTGAATTAAATTAAGCACAGAAAAATGAAGTAATTGTCCCAAGCTCCCATGGGATAATGATAGCATGCTGGGAGAGGTGTGGTTTCATGCCGAGGCTTTGAAACCAAACTGCCCAGGTCAAATCTTGGTTCTACCTTTACTGACTGTGTGACCTGGAACAAGTTAGTTAACTTCTCTGTGTCTCAGTTTCCTGTTCTGTAAGCAGAAATAATAATAATACCCATCTTGTGGGTTTTTGTGACGATTAATGCATTACTGTATGGCCATAATTAATTCCCTTATTCAATGACTTGAAAAGAAGCCTACTAACCCATAATAACTACACTATTTTCTCAAAGAGTGTGGAGAATTGAAAAGTGCCTGGAATATTTCAATCACCAGTGAAATACCCATCTTGGTACTCAGCCTCAGCGAATGCAGTATTTTCAAAGTCGCTTCAACAAGATAAAACATTTCACAAGATACTCCAAGGAGTAAGAGAGTTTGGTGGCGACAGAGTTTAGAAAACATGGCAAAACACATCCTTCCTCTTAGAGAGTCATGACTGCACATTCGCATGTTACAGGCATTGAGTAAACCTTCAGTAAACCACAAGTTTTAGTTGATCAGCAGAGTATTCTTCACACTTGTTTGACCATATAACATTTAATTCCCCCAAACACCTATTATTCGACAGGACCAGTGTCCTACAGATCACACTGACCTATAGAATGCTGTGGTAGAACATGGGAGGGGCAGCCAGTTCTGCAAGTGAACCAAAGAAGATACTTTCAGACTCCTGTCTTTCAAAGGAAGAAGGTAACATTTCAGTTCTGTATAATACGAACTCTTGTCATGGTTTCTGCCTTTTAGGCCGGTGATACATTTTCAGAAAAAAAAAAAAAAAAGAAAAATATGTTGTAGCACATTTTTTACGCTTTTCCAGATAAGGAAACAGAGGCACCAAAAGCTGACTCCCTGTTCCTGTGCCCTTCCAGTGCCCTCCTTCAGAAATGCCCTTCCTGCTCCTCTTTGCACACCTAGAGACCAGGAGACCCGTCATGGTGCAGCTCAAATACCACCTCTCCCGTCTAACTTGCCTTGATTCCCTTCACTGTCCCTCCTTTGGAAGTTTCTAGCATTGTATCACTTGGCCCTTGGTGTAATGGTAGTTTACGTTCTTAAATCTCACCAGACTTTTCACTTCCTTCAAGGCAGGAACTGCCTCTTACCTCCCTTTCCATTTCCTGCTCCACCTAACACAGGTGGGTGCATAGTACCCAGCAGAGTTCAATAAATAATTGTTTACTGTCTTGTTGAATGAATACGTCACTCAATAATCAACGTGCAGAAGAATGACTGAGCTTCCTCTACTCTACAAAGAGGTAGTAAACGATGCATGTTCTGCTGCCATTGCCTAGAGACAAATGATCATCATGAAAATGATTACCCTGCTACTCAGAGTCACGTTAATGAGTCCTTTCCCCTCCTCACCATACCCAGCCAGTGTTTGTCTCCACAGAAGTAGCTTTGCTTTATCTGAATCCAGATTTGAACCAACATTACCTCTCTCCCACCTAGAGATGCTAAATTAACAAATTTTTTCGTACTATGCATATATATCTAGTCCATTCGGGCTGGTATAACAATACGACAGACTGGCTGGCCCATTAACAACAGAAATTTATTTCTCACAGATCTGGAGGCTCGAAGTCCGCAATCGGGATGTCTGCAGGATTGAGCGAAGGGCCTCTTCCAGGTCGCAGGCTTCTCATTGTAGCCTCACATGGCAGAAGGGGCTAGGGAGCTCTGCGGGTCTCTTTCGTAAGAGCATGAATCTCATTCATGAGAACTCCCCCTTCACGACCTAAGTAGCTCCCAAAGGCCCCACCTCCTAATACCAACAAATTGGGCATTATGATGTCAACATATGAATTTGAGGGAGACACAAACATTCAGACCATATCAGCTAGGGATAGACAGAAAGGGAGAATATGACATATGTGTGTGTGTGTGTGTGAGAGAGAGAGAGAGAGAGAGAGTATAAGACAGAGAATGAGAGAAAAGGGACAGAGAATGGGGAGGAGAATGGGCATGGGGAGAGCTATGTAGAGGCAGACTAATACAGAGTCAGAGATTGAGTTGGAGACAGATTAGCTCTGGGTATAAAGGTAAGAAAAGAGAACTACCCAAACTTTTCATCTCCAGTGCTTTCCTCATAACCTTTCCCTGGAAGAGAATTTAGGATTAAAGATAAGTAATTCAAAATGACATCAACTCAACATTTATACCATGGGAATCACGAAAGAGTGGTTGGGATGGTCCCAGTTTGATGTGCATCCTCTTCTTGGCTCCACCACTTCCCAGATGTGTAATGTTTGGGCCTGTTGAGAACCTGAGAACTACATCTGGAGAGAAGTCCAAAGGAGGACACAGACTTTACATGAGATGGTGAGGATAGTAATAACGACCTTCACTGCTGTATCTCCCTTTAAAAGTCACAAAGTGTTTTCACAATGTATCTTTTGATCCTCATAACTACCCCAGAATATAGGTCTTTTGGGCATTTTAACCCCATTTTAGAGATGAGGAATCTGAGAGTGAGAAAAGGAAAATGACTTTTCAAAAATAACCAGGGAGAAGTAATAGTATA
Source organism: Diceros bicornis minor (assembly GCF_020826845.1). Taxonomy (NCBI): domain Eukaryota; kingdom Metazoa; phylum Chordata; class Mammalia; order Perissodactyla; family Rhinocerotidae; genus Diceros; species Diceros bicornis. The sequence goes on from NC_080770.1 coordinate 13,482,951, forward strand.
AAACCCACGACCTCTTACTCCCCAGCTCCTCATCTTGCAGAGTGTATCCATTTGTCTCTACCCAGCAATGCTGTAGAGGAACATCCATAGTGTTCCTTGTATTTAGGGCACCAGGGACCTCATCATTGCTCTCTTCAGTGCATCCTTCAGCTCTCTGTTCCTCATGCTGTAGATCAAGGGGTTCAGCACAGGGGTGATGAATGTGTAAACTACAGACACCACCTGGCCCCTCTCTGGAGAGTAGCTGGAGCTGGGGCACAGGTAGATGAGGCTTGTACATCCATACTGGAGCAAGACCACAGTCAGGTGAGAGGAGCAGGTGGAGAAGGCCTTTTGCCTCCCCTTTGCAGAGCGGATCTTCAGGATGGCAGGCACGATGAAGACATAGGAAAGAGTGATAAGCAGGAAGGGGATGGTGAGGACAATGAGACTGACCACAAACAGAGTGGCCTCGTGGACCCGAGTATCTGCACAGGCCAGTCTCATGACAGGGAGGACATCACAATAGAACAGGCTGATTTCTTCGCTGTTGCAGAAGGGGAGTCGGAAGATGAGCACAGTCAGCTGCATGGCCAAGGTGAACCCCAGCAACAGAGACCCCAGGGCCAGTTGGACACACAACCGCCAGCTCATCATGAGAGTGTAACGCAAAGGGTGACAGATGGCCACAAACCGGTCATAGGCCATGATGGCCAGCAGAATGCAGTCAGCGCTACCCAGGAAGATGAAGAAGAACATCTGGGCACCACAGCCAGCCAGGGAGATGAGGGTTCTCTCCGGGGACACGACGCTGGCCAGAGTCAGAGGGGCAATGGTGGAAGAGTAGCAGACCTCCAGAGCCGCCAAGTTGGCCAGGAAGAAATACATGGGGGTGTGGAGAGAACGGGTGATCCAGATGATGAGAGAAATGGAGACATTGCCACTGATGCTGACCAGGTACATAATCAGGAAGGTCACAAAAATCAGCATCTGCACGTCAGGGAGTTTGGAGAAGGGGCGAAAATGGAAGTGAATCATCCCAGTTTGGTTTGCATCCTCCATGTGTTCAATGCATTGGGCCTGCTAATGGCCCTGGTGCTGCCCCCTGAGGACAGATAAATGTCAGGACACGGCTCCTGCAGGAAGATCCATTCAACTCCTGGCCTCACCCTTCCTTCATCTCCTTAACTCCAACCATCTTTATCTCCAGTCTAACTTCATCAACTCACTTCTACAACAGTATTTTTGCTGTTCTAATCACCCAGAAGTAGTTCACTACTGAAATCTTTTTCTTAATTGTGATAAAATATACATTACATAATATTTATAATTTTAGCCACGTGTAAGTGTACATGCCAATTCAGTGGCGTTAAATACATTACCAATATTGTGTAACCATCACCTCTATCTATACCCAAAACTTATTTGTCATCCCCAACAAAAATTCTGCGCCCATTAAACAATAACTCCCCATTATGTCCTCCTCCCAGCCCCTAGAAGCCTCTATCCTGCTTTGTGTCTCTATGAATGTGCCTATTCTAGGTAACTCATGTAAGTAGAATCACAATATTTGTCCTTCTGTGTCTGACTTATTTCACTAAGTGTAATGTTTTCAAGGTCCATCCATGTGGTAGTAAATATCAAAATTGCATTCCTTTTCATGGCTGAATAATATTCCATTGTGAGTATATATCACCTTTTGTTTATCCATTCTTCTGTTCAATGACATTTGGATTGTTTCCACCTTTTGGCTATTGTGAATAATGCTGCTGAGAACATTAGTGTAGAAATGTCTTTTCAAGTCAGCACTGAAATCTTAACCCACAGTATACCATTCCCAGACCTCAAATCTTTCTATTCCCTTAAGCCCTTGCCTGGTCAAGAGAACAGCGTCTGGCATTGGACCACATAGGTTCTAATACCTGATGTGCCATTGACCAATGGTATGAGCTTGAGCAACTTGTTGAAGCTCTCTGCTTCAATTTCTTCATCTATAAAGACAACAATAGGACACAACACTTGAGACTGTTGTGAGAAGTAAATGTGTCCAGCCCCTAGTAAGCTCTCCATAAATGTTAGCAGTAATCATGAATACTACTCTGCTTCCACCTTTTCAAGACCACCTTGATGCCTCTAGTTTCCCCCAGAGAAGTCTCTCTGGGCTTTACTCTTTGCCCTGTCCAACCAAGACCTACGGTCCATCTGTCCCCCTAGTCTTTTGCCAATATTGTCACCATCCTTGGACCTTTGGCATTCTGCCAACCCTGTTACCTTCTGTAATATCCAACATCTCTATTCCAGGTTGAACATGACGGAAGAAGATCACAAAACTCGGCTGACTGGTACCACAGTAGAGATACAGTGGCATTATCAACCCCAGCACTGTCCCCAGTCCTTGGAGTCAGCTCCTCCTTCTGGTCCCAACCAAGACTAGTGCAAACTTCCCTGGTCTCCTCAAGCCCTCTCTTCTGCTACCTCCTACTTCACTGACAGTAGATGACCCAGCCTCCAACTTCACAGAAAAAATGACAGAAGCTACCCGGAGGCAACTCATCATCATTCTCACTAGCTCTGGACCCATAATATTCTCTGTCTATCCATATATCCATAACGCATTCTCATCTGCCTCTCCAGACGTGTCCCTTCTCCTCTGCAAAGCTGATGGTCTCAACCCCTCCTGCTTCCTCTGGGATCTTGCTCCACATGTTATTCTCTCCCACCATCTCCAATATCGCCATCTGCTCCCCACTCTACAGCAATTTTATCTGCCATGTTAAAAAGTAACTTCCCTCAATCTTACATCATCCTCTAATGCCTCCCTGTCTCCTTCCCGTTACAACCATTTCCTATTCTTCTGGTTTCCATCTAATTCCCTCAAACCACTCTAATGAAGGTCACCAATGACTCCCCAGTTGCTGAATCCAAGAGCTACTTTTGACTTCATCTCTGTTGCATTTGAGGCTGTTGGCTACACCCTTATTCTTAAAATTCCTCACCCGTGGCATCTGAGATACTATTCTATCCAGGTTATCTTCCTCCCTCTCTGGACACTCTGTTTCCATCACTTTCAGAGACTGTTCTTCCTCTCAGTGATTCACAAAGGGAAGGTTTTGTTGGTTGTTCTAGGTCTGCCACCCAGATCCACTCCCTACCCAGCTCTGCCCCACGGGAGGCTGGTCACTAAGGGCTGTGTCAGCCAGGCTCCCTCACCCTGTGGCTTTTGGTTGGGTTTGGCCAATGAGAGGTACTTTCAGGAGAATGAAGAGTAGCATAAAGAGAGGTAGGGTGTTTATCAGACACACACACACATGCACACACACACATGCAACCACTACCGCCTTCTCCCTCTACCACCATGGTTCTATGATCACAGCTCTGGTTGGGTGGCTCATCTTCCAAGGCCCCGGGATTTGCTGGTCTCCAGTCACGCTATTCCCACATCTTGCCACTTCAGGCCCAAACGTGGAAACAGCTTCCACCACTGCTAGTTCCTGAATGCCTCACCATCCCTCATAGATGCCCTTAATTCTGCCCTCACCTCTGTAAATGGTTCCAGCATTACACACCAAGTCCTGTCCACAATGACTAGCATAGACAAGGTTTTAATGGATGATTATTGAATGCATAAAGAAAAGGAATCTTATATTTTAATTTATTATAGAATCTCTTTATCCAGTATTGTTTCTACTGCCTCGGATCAGTATGAAAGAATTTTATGGTAATTTATATAGTATTCAAAACAACATATCCCAACCACACACACACACACACACACACACACCACATCTACTGTAGAAACAGAAACTGACACTTGGTCTTCAAATGATGAAGCACTTCACCTGCCACAGTAAGGGGGAAAAAACACTTTGCACCCTGAGGTAAACCAAAACTAACAGGATCCCCCTGGCTGGTTTTGGACCCCCAAAACAATGTATTTTTGCTGTGCTGATGTCTGAAGACATGTCATGACCTTTGCAAATATGATAATCATATAATAAGGTCGTCGTTGTTTTCCACCATAAACAGAATAATTTTACCTTACTATCCTTGCTGATTTGCAGTTTTTTCCTTTGAGTATTTGTTGTGTTTCTGTCTGGCAAGCCAATCCTTTAAAGTCTGACTCCCTGCATGCTTTGCAAGTAACATTTGTCTTTCCTTTCCTAAATCCTTCTTCCTCCTCGTTCTCATCTGTTTGTCACAGCCTTATGTGGGGTAGAAGGGCTGGAAAATGGATGGCATCATGGTAGGAAGATTCTCATCTGGAAGTTTCTAAAAGTATTGTTCCTTGAGAATTTTAATTCCTTTTCTGGGAGCAGCATTAGGAGCACACACCTTCCAGCCTCTCTCTTTATGCAGGGTAAGTGAAGATGCCCAGCACATCTCTACCCCAAGTATTTGTTCTCCGTGAATTAAACACTAAGGGGACAAGTCACTCACAAGGAAGGGAACTACTATCTATAACCAGGGATCTCACGGCCCCTTTAATGAAGTGTTTGCCTCTATTTTCACGTTCTTATTTCTGTCCCCTCCATGTACTCCAAGTTCCATGAGGGCAGGGACCGATGGGGTTCTGTTCTTAACTAACGCCCAAGACCAAGCACACTGCCAGGCGCTATGTAACTCTGTACTGACATGAACATTGGAGATTCACTGAGGCTCCATCAATGCCAGTGACTGATATTCAGTACTTTTTAAGTAGAAGTAATCATCTCCATTTTAGTACTCTGATACTAAAGAGGCGTATCCTTTCCAGAGAGAAAATCAGTAATTTAAGAAGAGTTTTTAAATGTTATATGCATTGAATCAGTACTCTCACATGGAAGGATCTATCCTGAGGAAGTATTCTGGAATATGGAGCCAAATGCGTAAAGACGTGCAATATCCTTTAATAATTATTTTTTAAAGGGAAACAAATCGATTGCTTAACAAAAGGTAACATTCTGGTCACTTGAGGTATATTCATATGATCAACTATTATATTGCCATTAAAATTGTTATGATTATGGGGTTCAATGAAGTGAGAAAGTGTTTATAATAGAATGTTAAATGAACAAAAATAAAGAGGCAAAATTGCATACATAGTGTGACACCAATTATGTCACCAGCCTAAAAGGAAACAACAAACTCTTAATGCTGTTTTTGAGAGAAATGGGAGATTACTATTTTCTTCATACTCTTCTCCACTTTTCAAGTTTTCTGTAAAGAGCATGTGTTCGTATGTTAGATTATAAAACTGTTTTTGATTTTCAAAATTCCCATTTGAAAGACAAGGAAACTGAGGTTTCAAAACACATCCCTGATTATACAACCAGTAATTGTCAGAACTGGGATTAACACCTAGATATGGACACAAAATCTGCACACTTGCCAATGATGCAGTCCAAGATTGTGCTAAATCTAGTATTTATGTATTTATGTGTTTGTTCATACCCAGATATATCACAGTCTTGACTTGGGCTGAGTGTGTTATATATTTACTTTTCCTTCCTTCCTTGCTTCCTTCCTTCTTTTTTTCCTTCCTTCCTTTTTTCCTTCCTTTTTTCCTTCCTTTCTTCCTTCCTTCCTTCCTGCCTTCCTTCTTCTCTCTTTATTTCTTTATCCTCATTTCTTCCTGAAGTCAACTGTTTAGACTTGGGTCATCATTCTAGCCCATTGAGATCTTATGGAGAATTCCAATTCTTTGCTCCAATGAATGATCAATCTCTTCCCACTGTCATCTATAAATTTAATGAACATATTTCCCAAAGCTATAACCATACATTAGACCATGGCTACTGGAAGCCACGTGCCTCATGCACGCTACCCTCAATAACCCTCAAAGTTTTCTTTAGAACATCAATCAGTTTTCAAGTAAGTTTAAAAATAAAAGGCTCTCAGTATGGAATGTCTCCGTAACTGTTAAAAGTTAGGAATTCCATTACAACAAACAATTGCATTGTTTATATAAGGGATGTTCAACATTCCTCAGATAAAGATTCATCTGAGTGCTCAAAGCATTCCCCACACTCTCACCCAGACACACACATTTCTCTTAATGAACACACGTATATGTCACCCTACTTGACCATATGAGCTACATAATTCATGTTTCTCTTTCTGCCTTAGCTGTCACAAAGTCCAAAACTAAGTTCTATATTCAAGTGCTTAGCATTCCTCAGACCCAATTTCTCCATTGTTATTTAATTTTGCCTTTCATATTGTGCAAGTTGATTTTAATCTTATTGTAGCTAGGGTTTATTGTAAAGCACCTTATTTTTAGGAGCATTCAAAGCATAATAAATATATTATACAAATAAAAAATTATTCTTGCCTTTTGTGTCTTCATCCAAGGCACTGATGAGTGAGAACTCTCTCCACTCTCCACTCTCAAGTTTGCGTCTCATCTGGACTCTTCTCAATGGGATAAAAATGACAGTACTGTGAGCTTGATTGTGGTTAAATGCTCTCTTCCATTTCTGCTTTATTCTGCCTTTGCTGCTACACAATTCCTTGCTACTTGAAGGTTGGATGGGGAAACTCCAGGTCTCTTCTTACACAGGAAATATAAACCCTGAGTCACGTTGCATCCTCTTTGATGAGTCTCTTTTGTGGTATCAGTACTGCCTCCAAAGACTTGGAGAACATTCACATAGAGAGCCTTTTCCATAAAGACCTTTGCATATTTTTCTACCTTTTTTGCTCACAAGGTATAATTAAGAGGCTGTTCATGCATTCACTTGACAAGTGTTTATTGAGCATCTACTATCAACTAGGCATTGAGTGTGTAACTTGGAAACTGAGTAGATTACACTATATTTTCTGGGTGTCCCAGCAAAGCATGTACTCTTCCTAAAGGAAGGTGGATAACTCTTTCACCACTCTCAGGCAACCTAGGAAATTGGTCACATTTCTAGGGAAAGACAGACTTATCCTTCTCTCATCCTCAGCAGTGGAGTGGCTGTTTTGAAGACTTTTTTGTTGTTAGTGTATTTGGCATAAATAATGTCACTCTATTGGCCCTGGGAGGTGAAAATATTGTTCCAATTCATTAGTAACTCCACCCCAGGAAGCCCCTCACAGGATCAGGAAATCCCAAAGTCAGTAGGGTTCATTGGTCCATTCTCCAGGGCCTAGACCACACAACACTCAATCAGCATGGTCTTCCCTTTACCCTCCCTACCTTCTGCCTAGAGAGGTGGGCAACCACATCCTTCCCTGAGGCTGAGTGAAGCCCAAGGCGGCATCCTCTTCTTAATATCTTGGGAATCGTGGAGATTGAATCTCTGAGAAACCACCCAGCACTGAGGGAAGCACACATCTAGATACCATTAATCCTTCCCTGCTGCCTCTTCTCAGGGAAGAACATGGGACTTTGGGACTTGCAGAGACAGAATTCTGGGTTCTCTCTCAGCTTTCACTCCTTCTCATCTCATTTCCAGAGAATTCCATGGCTATTTTGGTTCGATAAAGCCCCAAGAGGCTAACTAGACCATCCCCTGTAGGTCAATGTTTGAACACAAACATGAGTTGTTTGGGGACATAATATTCTAAACTGGTTTAATTGCTACAGGACTTAGCTACATTTTAATTACCGCTTAAATTTTTGCTTTCCAAGTTTGAGAGACCTTAGCAAGATATACAGTTTTAACTTATCCAAGTAGAAGTTAATTGCGTGCACCTAAAGAAATTCTAAGAATGCTTCAAACATCAGCCAAGCGTCCCCTGTTAAATGAAGCCACATTCTGATACACACATCTTCCCCAACCCTCTTCCAAAAAGGATAAATCACTCCCTGCTCCATGCTCTGTGGTGGCTTTGTCTTCACCCCAATTATAGCACTTATTGCTCTGTACTGTGTTTATTGTATTACTTGTTATTCCACCTCTGCTAGGATAGGTCCTCAATGGGAGCAATAATTCAACCAGATATTGCATTGCATTGCCTAGTGTGATGCTAAGCACCTAAGAGTTGCCTGGTATTCACTGATTGCAGAATGTTATAGCACTAGGCATTATTTATGTAGTCACCAAATATTGTCCAAGACCTTGCCACTCTCCCTATAAATGAAATGTTTTATACTAGTGGTTGATAGTGATCCTGGTCAAGGCTATTATAAAATGTAGAAAAAAACTTTCAAACTTCAGTCATTAATGAGCCACCTTCACGATTTATGTTTTATCTGAATTATTGGTATTACTTACTTAATGTTTTTCTTGACTTAAATTCAACTCACTTTTTGTTACATAACAATGTGTATTGTATCAGTTACATTTTCTATCTCTCACTTTTAAGTAAATGCAAAAAACTGTTTAAATGCTCATTTATGTGTCACCTAAAATTTTCACTTTGAGAGCCAGTAACTCTAGAATCATTGTTGAAATGAATGTCCACAGGTGTGTGTGCATGTGTGTGCATGTGAGGGGGGGAGGGAGGGAGGGAGAAAATTTGCCAGGAGTTTGTCAAAGCAATTTGTAAGAAAAATGCAAAACAACCCTGAAGAAACACTACCAGCCATTTGAAAGTCTAATTGTGTGTATACTGAGCTGGAACGTATTTCAGAAAGGATAAGCGGTCAAGTGTCCACTCAGAGAAGACCAAACAAGACCCTTCTACTGCTCTAGAGCAGAAGTCGCAGGCTGCTGGCTCACTTGCTACAAATAGGCCGTGGATGGATTTTCAGATGGGTTGTGTTCAGCAGTTTTGTCATACCGCCTTCAAAGCTTCAGATCGCAACGCAGCAGAGCGGCTGCCGTGCTGGAGCTGGAACTCAATTTGCTTGGAGTCTAGACCCTTTCCACTGCAGCCAGAGCCACAGTCATCTCTGAGTGACACTGTGGGCAATTTGGCCGTACTTTATTAATTCTAGCCACACACAATTGTTTTTAACCTTTCTCTTTCTTCTTTCTTTAAGTTCTCCATTTTTTTCTCCCAGTTCCATTTCTCTCTCTCTTTCTACTTCTTTTGCCTTTATTTCTCTCTTTTTTTCCTACACCCCTAACTATGGTTTTCTGCTTGCTGAATTTATTGTGCCTGTATGTTATAAGTACCAAGTAAATATTCATTTTTTAAAAGCTGCAGGGAGAAAAAGCTACTGACATTAGCAAGTAGCACCAGACTTTAGTCATCTTCTGATCCTTCTTCTAGGATCAGACTCCAGGTTGTTTGGAAGAGAAAGTACGTGACTGTATCCAAGGAGGCTTTGAGGCTATTTCCACGACCAATGCATCATTTTCTCCCAGGATGCTCTCTCCACATTCCCCACTGGTTCACTGAGTGCTTCCAGCTGACCCCAGCATTCAACCTGGTCTCCCAAATGCTACCATAAACCACAGCGGACATAGTTGGCAGATATGTGCTATCTCTGTATGGGCTGAGGGGGGTCAGCATTCTTGCTGTTAATAGATGAGGCCTTGACCTTTTCTTGACCTGTCTCTGACTTCTCCAGGAAGAGTAAGCAGAGACACACTCCAGCAAATGCTCTGTGGCCACAAAGATCATTTTCCTTGCCAAGAGCAAAGACCAGGAGTGGTGAGCTCTGAGTTACACTACAAAAAAGAAATCATTCAATCATTTGGTTTTTACTATTCTTTCTCAAAGTTTCTTAGCTTTTAGGTCAAACTCATCTGGGTAACAATTAAATCTTAAAATATATCGATCAGCATTTGTGCTCAGTCATGTGCAGAAGGGCGTGAGTCTAATGGGTTGCATTTTCAATTTGCTCACGAGTTTTTCTTTCTCACAGCCTGGACAGACTCATTTCATCCAGGGCTGAGGGATCACTCTGTCTGGTACCACTTCCCTAAACACTTGCTGTTGGTCATTTATACAACCATTTCCCTAAGAGTGTTCCCAGAAGATGTCTACATCAGGTTAATTAGATATTAAAGAAAGAAGGAAAGAATTCTCATGATGAAATGTTTTTGGAAGCCCCAGCGCTACAAAGATTGCTCTGCTATAGAACTTCCCAGGTAACGTGCCTGTGAATCTTTAAGAGGAAGGTAAAGAATGCACTTTTCCTATCCTTAATTACCCATGGAATTTTTTTTTCCAGGCCATCTGAGGGAAGTAGGGCAGCATTTTAAGAAATGCTGATTTATTCTAGAAGAGAAGTTGATACAACTTCTTATGGTAGCTCCCTCTCAGTAGCATTTCAGAATTCTAAGATCTTTGTGATATTGAGACTTGGTTCATTTGACCTGCTAGCTTCCAGTCACCTAAAAAAGGTGAATAAATTTTAGGAAAAGCAAGAAATGGATTTTATTTTTAGGGAGCAATAGAATCAAATGAGACTCAGGTCATCTAAGATCAGACACTGCAATTCACAAAGTACTTTTATATCCACAGTCTCACTTGATGATCTTGTCTACAGGTCTCCCAAGAAGGCTGATTTTATAGATGGAGACATTGTGGCTTCACAGCCAGAAAATCGACACACAGCAACAAAGGAAGAACAATAGAATTTAAAACAATTCCTGAACCTTAGGTCTTTTTCCCTTTAGCTTGTAATCTTTCATACAGTTCATCCAATTTTCTTTTGCATGTAAGAAAAGTTGTTTGATTGGTAGTATCCAGAAAGAATCAATGTGCTCTGAGCAGCAAGAACCTTGTAATTTCTTCTTTTTTTAGAGCATCCTTAAGCAACTTGTTTCTCATGCTGTAGATCAAAGGATTCAGCACAAGGGTGATGAATGTGTAAACCACAGACACCACCTGGCCCCTCTCTGGAGAGTAGCTGGAACTGGGGCACAGGTAGATGAGGCTTCCACATCCACCCTGGAGCAGGACCACAGTCAGGCAGGAGGAGCAGGTGGAGAAGGCCTTGTGCCTCTCCTCTGCTGAGTGGATCTTCAGGATGGCAGCCATGAGGAAGACATAGGAGAGAGTGATAAGCAGGGAGGGGATGCTGAGGATGGTGATACTGACCATATAATTTGTGTGATAATTTAACATTTACAGTTTCACTTATATTTCATTTTAATCTTATAACACCTTACTGGATATGTTGGGCAGTATTTAACTCTTCAACTCTGCAGATGAGGAAACCACAATTCACAGAGTTCTGAATTGACACGTCCAAGTTTGCACAGCTGATCAGTGCTGATCTGGGATTTTAATCCAAGACTCCTGACTTCCTATTTCATCTCCTTCCATCAATGTGGGTGAAGATCAAGAAGAGGACTTGAGTGTCAACAGGGGCCCATCTAAAGCTAGTTAGAGGGGCGCGGCCCCATGGCTTGGCAGTTAAGTGCGCGCGCTCCGCTGCTGGTGGCCTGGGTTCGGATCCCGGGAGCGCACCGACGCACCGCTTCTCCGGCCATGCTGAGGCTGCGTCCCACATGCAGCAACTGAAAGGATGTGCAACCATGACATACAACTATCTACTGGGGCTTTGGGGAAAAAAAGGAGGAGGATTGGCAATAGATGTTAGCTCAGAGCCGGTCTTCCTCAGCAAAAAGAGGAGGATTAGCACAGATGTTAGCTCAGGGCTGATCATCCTCACAAAAAAAATAAAATAAAATAAAAATAAAGCTAGTTAGAGCCTGCCTGATTTTTTTTGGTTAAAAAAGGGAAGAATTTCTTAAATAACTACCTCCTATAAACTAGTTAAGCAGTTAGTTCAGGCTGTTATAACAAAGTACCATAGACTGGCTTGCTGATAAGCAACAGAAATTTCTCACAGTTCAGGCTGGAAGTCTGAGATCAAGGTGTCAGCATGGTTGGGTGAGGGGCCTCTTCCAGGTCACAGGCTTCTCATTGTATCCTCACATAACAGAAGGGGCTAGGGAGCTCTGTGCTTTTATAAAAGCACTAGTCCTATTTATGAGGCTCCACTCTCACAATCTAAGCACCTCCCAAAAGCCCTACCTCCTAATACTATCACATTGGGGATGAGATTTCAACATATGAATTTCGAGGGCACACAAACATTCAGTACATAACGGGCCACTTCCTTCACCTAGCTAATGCTGCTAGGAGTCCCTCCAGTATGCTCAGACAAATGAGTAAATAAAATTAAATTAGAATATAATGGCATTATTTTGTACTTTTCAAATCTAATTCCATTGGAATCCCCTTATGAAATTGGGATAGGCTAATGGATGTGTAATGAAAGAAAAGAAAATCTATCATGTCCAAATCTTGTAAAGTAAATGTGAAACTTCTTGCCTCATTATTATTGCAGAATATATGTATTCCAACTCTTTGATAGAACTATAACCAGGAACCCTCTCTTCTCCAATTTCTATCAAAAATTTGGTTGAATAAAACAGTGTTTGTGAAGCACTTCCTGAAAGACATGTTGGCCAACCAGGATCTAACAGTTTAGGTCCCTAAAATCAAGTTAGAAAATCAGAGAGCTATATCCTTCTATTGACTGTGATCTTCCCTTACAGAACTGCTTTAAGTGACTTGACCATCAATATCACACCATCAGCTTTACATTGAGAATTAGGCCTAGAAAATTCATTTCATAGTTACTGGATGTTATAGTGGTTAAGGTCACAGGCTCTGGAGTGAGACTCTGCCAGTACTTACTAGCTGTGTGATCTTGGGAAAATTACTTAACTTCTCTGATGCTCAGTTATTTATGTGTAAAATAGGGATAATGATAGTACCTTCCTCATAAGATTTTGTAGTAATCAAGTGAGTTAATGTGTACTAAGCACTTGAAACAATGTCTGGCACATACTTCAGTGGTCAATAAATGATAGCTGGTGTTATTATTATAATTTTTGGTGTGTTGTTAAATATGCCATATTCTCCTTTGAAAAGCTGTGAGAAAAGATTCCATTATATCTGAGATTTAACCCAAAAAAAGTGCTAGATTTCTCCATATAGTTGTATATTATTATTATCTGAACACTAAAATTCTCAAATTTAATTGTATTTTATTCTTTCCCTTGACTACTAGGAAGCTCAGACACCTGTAGGTGACCACTATATAAACTGCAGAGGAGCACATGGTCTTCATTTCTGCATAGCAATCTTACCATTAAATTCCTCATAATCATGCCTGAATTTGTCCTTTACCCCAGTCTTCTTGACTACATGTTTTTAACTTTTGTATTAGACATATTTTTAAGCTGGTTCACCTCTCTAGTGGAAAGATATTGGCAATAGAATAAATTAAAAATAGTTGAAGTAATTTATTAATTTCAACAAATACCATTGCTACCAACAAAATATTTATTGAACTTCCACACTAGCACTATTAAAAAAACTTGTATGCTCCTGCAATTCTTAATGTTGCTGCTTGGTCAAGGGCCCCAAGAATTCTTGTCATCAGGTTTCCACATTGTTTTTCTCCATTTTTCCCCTTTTTTCTGTGTAGAACAATCAGATCTGGAATGGAATGGCCTTTATCATCTATTGCATTTGCAACACCTAGAAGAGTAAAGGATTCTTTTCTTTTTCTCTTTTAAGGAAGATATCTTGAAATATCTTTCCCTACTCTCAGTTCTCCTGGTCCCCTCCACCAATCTCCATAACAGCCTTGCTCATTGCCTATTGTGGTTTTGGGATTCTCCTGTGAGGATCACAGGAGCCAACCTCTTGTGATGAGAAGCAGCTGACTCTCTGATTTTGGGAAGGGCCGATATGACCATCAGGAAGGTGGGACTTGAACAACTTAGTGAAAGCTGTTCAATTGCAAGTGACTGAGGACTTCAAAGAAATATATATATATATCATGGCTTACTCTGTATTTTCCTATTATATTTTTACAGATCCATTATCTCATCTGACTGTCATTCCAAACCCTTGAGGTAGGAGGACTGGGGTTATTATTATCCTCTTTTTACATAAAGGAAAGATCAGGGCTCAAGTTCCTGTCTCAACACTAAGGCTAAGTATTTACTTTGTTAACAGCACTGTGACAGAAAATACAAAGAAAGAATAAGATATTTCTTCTGCTCAAAGGGGCCTTATAGACTTATTATAGAGGCAATACCCAAACGTACGAAACTCAGTTGTATGAAAAGAAGCATGATTTCGTGAAAAGAGAAAAATCAGATAGAGTGGTCAGATGGATTTTATTAAGTCAGTGGGACTTGAACAGGCCTTAAAAGAGAAAGGTCAAAGGACATTTGGGTATGTGAATCCATTGCATCTGCACACCTTCAGGGATATAGGCCCTTAAGAAAGGTAACAGATGGCATCCATTATATCAACTGTTGTCATCACCCTATCCATCCATTCGTTCATTGTTTTCTTCACTGACCTTCCTATGCTGCCTTATTCTAAGCACTATGATGAGGGAGTAGGCAGGGGCCAATCAAGGGCTTCATCATTGGAACCTAATAAAAAGTGGAGGAATTAGTACTCATGAGCATTTCACAGGCTGAGACAGCCATGGAGACAGTCATCTCTCCATTCCTTCCTTTTTTCTTTTGAGTTTCCTGTCCTTCAGCTCATGCCCCTACTCCTGGTTTGGGGAGTACTTTTTCTAGTAAGGAATATTTCTGGCTTCTTGAACCAGCCCATTCTTACCATAAGTCTCCTTACTGCATCCATCACCTCTTGATTCCTTATGCTGTAGATCAAGGGGTTCAGGACTGGTGAGAAAAAGGTATAGATAACAGCAATGACTGGCCCTCTTCTGAGGAGTAGCTGGAGCTGGGGCGAAGGTAGATAAGGGTGCAACACCCATACTGCAGGAGAACCATGACAAGGTGGGAGGAACAGGTGGAGAAGGCCCGGCGCTTTCCCTCCACTGAATTCATCCTCAGGATGGTGAACACAATGCAGCCATAGGAGAGGCAGATAAGGAGAAAGGGGATGGCCACAGCAGCCACACTGATGGCATAGAGAGCTGCCTCGTGCATGTGGGTGTCTGCATAGGCCAGGCGTATAACTGCAGGCATGTCACAGAAGAAGTGGTAGACTTCGTCGTGGCCACAGAATGGAAGGGGGCAGATGAGAATGGTCAGAGGCAGTGACAACAGGAATCCCAGCCCCAAAGAACCTAAAGTCATCTGTCCACAGACTTGCCAACTCATGATGAGGTTGTAACGCAGTGGATGATGGAGTGCCATATACCTGTCATAAGCCACGACAGCAAGCAAGATCCAGTCAGACCCTCCAAGAAGGATGAAGAAGAACATCTGGGCCCCATAACCAGGGAGAGAGATAAGCATCTTCCCCGTGGAAAGGATGCTAGCCAAAGTCAGGGGAGCAATGTTGGTGGAGAAGCCAATCTCCAGCATGGCTAGTGCAAAAAGGAGGAAGTACATTGGAGTATGGAGGGAGTGATCGCGCCAGACTATGAGCCCAATGGTGACATTTCCAATGAGGCTTCCTAGGTACAACAGCAAGAAGGCGAGGAAAGGAGGGAAGCCACTGCTGGGTCTGTGGAGAAGGGGTGGAAGTGTAAATGCACCGCTCCTGTCTGGTTTTCCTCGTCTATTAGACCTGGTACAAGGAAGGAAGTCATGGGCAAAGTGACTCTCCTGTGGCCTTGAGCCTGGGACAGATCCAGCTGTAGTAAAAACACAATCTGCAGCCACTGAGTCCTCATCCTCATCGCGTCCTTTGAGGAGTTCGGTTATTGTTATCTTGCCTCCTCCACTGCTTAATCCACTGGCTGTGTGACCTTGGAGAAGTTAGAGACTTCAGCATTGTCATTTTAAGATTTTATTTATTTATTTTTCCCCCCAAAGCCCCAGTAGATTGTTGTATGTCATAGCTGCACATCCTTCTAGTTGCTGCACGTGGGACGCAGCCTCAGCATGGCTGGAGAAGCGGTGCGTCGGTGCGCGCCCGGGATCCGAACCCCGGGCCGCCAGCAGCGGAGC
The DNA here is from genome assembly GCF_020826845.1 of Diceros bicornis minor. Taxonomy (NCBI): domain Eukaryota; kingdom Metazoa; phylum Chordata; class Mammalia; order Perissodactyla; family Rhinocerotidae; genus Diceros; species Diceros bicornis. Next base: position 13,498,700 of record NC_080770.1, read on the forward strand.
ACGCACACTTAACCGCTAAGCCACGGGGCCGGCCCAGCATTGTCATTTTAAATGTAAGAAGAGTAGAACACCTGCCTCAGAGTTCTGGTGAAAATAAATGAGATCCCCTGTCTGAAAGCGCCAAGCCCGATGCCAGGCATGCAATAGGTTTTCCATGGGGTTTCCTCTCTTCCTATTTTCATTCTTTCCTTGATCTTCATTCCTTCTTTTTAAAAGCAAACCCTCTTGATCATTCTCATATCTCTTCATTACTATGATTATCCAATCATCACAAGAATGGTTTAAAAGTACATATTTATATGAAGAGTATATGATTCTCATATCGAGCCTAGAAGGCAGGCAATACAGGTGTTCCCTTTACCTGTTACAGACGTGGAAACCAGAAACCCAAATAAGTTAAATAGCTCACACTGCTATCCTCCCCATTCCCCAAACTCAGAATTTTGGTATTGTATTTTTTTTCTTAAACCTTCCACAATCTAATTTTTTTTTCACCAAATATTAACCCTACTCTTGTTTTAACTTCTTTCATATATCTACCTTCACTTGTGTTTTTTATGGTGTCCATCCTAGATGGGGTTTTTATCCCCTCAAGTGTGGTTCACCGTCCCACCAACCTAACTTACCATACTTTTAGATTAATCTCTCTTAAACACTTTTTACATCATACTACTTCACTCTGACCCTAAGCTTAAAAAGTAAAGGAAACTCAATTTTATTTGTCAATTATACCTCAATAAAGCTGAAGGAAAAAAAGTAAAGGAATATCTTATTCTTGTGGTCTCACATATGATTATTACAGTCTGATTCCCAAAATATATTTATAAGTGAAACTAGCACAAGTTACTGGGGGGTATAACTTCAGGAAATCATTCGAGGAACATGCTCCACTGCCTCATCTCACCAACCACACCTTTGTTCTAAGTCGCTCAGTCCTTATACACAAAACTCCTAAATTTTATTGAGTTTTAATTTGCTGCAAGGTAGATTTGCATGTGTATATAAGTACTTCCCTATGTTTATGGATCACCTTGTCAATTATATTCAAATGGCCAAAAGATAGCAGCCTACAGAGGGGTCTTTGTATTGATCTTCTCAAGGAATACTCAGAGAGGTCAGACCATGCCAAAAACACTTTTCCACTAAAATAGAGGGGTGAGGCAAAAAAAGGCAAATTAAAACATTCAGCCACCATTGATTTTTTGTTTAACAAGTGAGCCAAGTTTTAAAATTGTGTTTTCTTTTGGTTTGGTTTTTAATAGTGGTCCTCAATGCTGGTGAAGTTGTGGAGAAACAAGTATTACCAAGCTTGCTGGTGAAGAGATGAAAGGCTCAACAGTTTAGGAAAATAATAATATTTCTTAATGCTCATATTTTGTCAAAATACTAACAGTTTTCCAAGCTGAATAATGCATACATAAGCACTCATTATACTATCCTCTTAATTTGCATAGGTTTGAAATTTTCCAAATAAAAAATTAGCATTCTGACTTTAAATATGGTTATTACACTTCAGGAGTCTAAGATTAGAAACCAGTCTGACATATAATGACAATAACAACATCAACAAAACCCTTTTCACACAAGGTAAAAAATCACAGAATAATTTTTATTTTTTTGGTGAGAAAGATTGTCCCTAAGCTAACATCTGTGCCAATCTTCCTCTATTTTGTATGTGGGACGCCGCCACAGCATGGCTTGATGAGTGTTGTGTAGGTCCGCGCCCAGGATCCAAACCCACAAACCCCCACTGAAGCAGAGCGCGTGAATTTAACCACTATGCAACCAGATTGGCCCCTGAAATCACAGAATAATTTTAACAGGGAATAATGAAAACAACCTAATACAGAATGCCAGATTCAGTTGATGAAATACCATGCAATTCTTTAAAATTATATTTATAAAGACAATGCAATAACATGAAAATATTTGTGATAATACTAAACAGAAAATGAGATTAAAAAATTATGATCTCCACACTGTAAAAAGAATCTGGTCTCTGAGTGATGAGCCTGAAAGATTTTCTTCCTATTCTATATTTTCCAATATTCTTCAATAAGCATCAATACTCTTATGATTTCAATTAATTACAAATTTATAATATGATAAAAGGAGAGACAAGCAATGTCATCCTCATACTGTGGAGTATAATATTTTGGAAATTTTTAGAGCAAAGTAAATAATTTATACAAAATCTTTTCTTAAGAAAAGTGTTTGTCCAATCGCAATTGATGACTATATTTTCAGTAAGAAAAGGGTCATTGCATGCATGCAGAGTTAGTCCTTCATTCAGGTAACATCATTAATCCCTGGAACGGAATTCAAGGAAGTTTATTTTTCTAGCCAGCCAGCCTTCCCTGAATGCTTACTGCAGAACAACCCCTGTAAGTCAACCATTCTACAGAAACAGTCCCAACCAAAGCCACCATGGCCAGATGCACCACGCACCTCATATGAAGGTCTTGATATGCAGGCTTGAAGCTGGCTCTTTCACACTAGGTACACGGTCAACACATCCCCTTCACACTACATTGTTCACTGTTGAGTTATTTGTGTATATGTCTGTCTCCCTGACTACACAATACACTTTTCGCTTCTTTGAGGACACCTTCTATATTTTGTTTGTCTTTACACACACACTCCCACACAGTTTGTGTATAGTAAAGGCAACTCAATTTTTTTAAATAGTTAAGCCTGCTCGACAAAAGCCAAGTATCCTGAGTCACAGCAGGGAAAACTAAAAAAAAAAGAATAAGACCAAAATATTAGCTAACATGTATTGAGTGCTGCTGATGTCTTGTGCACTACAAATAATAACAACTAACATTTATTAGGTGTCCAGGACTATTCTAAGCACTTTATGCCAATTAACTCATTTACTCATAACAAATTTTAAGGTAGGTGCTGTTATTGTCCTCATTTTACAGATGATAAACCAAAGCACCAATTCAACCCTGGTTGAAGATTTCAACCCAGGCCAAAGACTGCAGATTGCGAACACTTAACTGTTACTCCATGTTGACTTGCCATCTGTCACCTTTACATGTGTAAGCTTTACATATATGGACTTGTGGGAATGGCATTTCTATATGCCATTTACAGGAGACAGTGCATCATCTACTAGTTGGGAATCTTTTTTTTTTTTTATAATTTTATTTATTTATTTATTTATTTTTCCCCCAAAGCCCCAGTAGACAGTTGTATGTCATAGTTGCACATTCTTTCAGTTGCTGTATGTGGGACACAGCCTCAGCATGGCTGGAGAAGCAGTGCGTCTGTGCACGCCCGGGATCCGAACCCGGGCCGCCTGCATCGGAGCGCACGCACTTAACCGCTATGCCACGGGGCCGGCCCTACTAGTTGGGAATCTTAAAAAAAAAAAAAATTCAGGCACTTAATATCACCATTGCTGGGAATTAATTCTAAAGAAGCAAGCCAAAAGGGTGAAAAAAGTACTCATGTAGAGCTATTTCTAGCAGTATTGTTTCTGTATCTAAAAGAAGGAAGCAAATCACACAACCCACAAGGAAATAAAATGTCAATTGTTTAAAAAAAAACATTAAATAATACGGTGTGTGAATGCAATGGATTAAAAGGCCTTTGCTAAGAAAAGAATCCGGAAGACAGTGATGAACTAAGGGATGTGTAAATAGAGGAATGTCAGTTTGAAAATAAGCAAAGAAAGCTGAATACTCTACCCATCACAATCACAGCAGTTTGAAACATCTTTATAACCGGAACAACACCATAAGAGACCATAGACAGTTATAGATATGTGCTGTTAAGAGAAAAGAGTACCTTTGCATGTTTTTTGCAAATTTTTTGTACATTTGTTTAATTGTCTAAATAAAAAAATAATAATAAAAAGGAGGAGACCCACCATCAAGAGGCTTTTTCTAAACAAAAGCCAAAATTTACCTCAGGCTACTTGAAAATCACAAGGAGGCTAAGTTAGCAGAGAGTTCTTGAAGCATTTATTTCCCTCAGAGCTTGGAAATATTATGTATCACTTGGGGACCAGAGTGGCAAAGCCGCTGGAGGCTCCCCATATTTCCCTTCTCTGAGGGATGCCAGAGCCCAATGTTCACCACATCACGTGTTTCCTTCACAGGAATCCCCATCGAGTTCATTTATTTAACATTTATTTATTGAGCACTTACCCTGTGCTCCTGACACTGATGTAGGGAGTGGAGTTACAGCAGTCAACAAGAAAGAAAAAGTCCTTGGCCTGGTGCACCTTCCATCCTAGCAAGAAGGACCAGACAGTGAATAAGAAAAAATAAATAATATAATTTTAGGTAATTATAAGTGCTATGTGGAAAATAAAGCAGAGTAATAGGGGAGAGAGGTGGGCAACTTTAGCTAGAGGAGTCAAGGAAGACCTCTCTGAGAGAATGACCCTTAAACAGAGCCCTGAAACACATAAATAAAAAGAACAAGAGCAGGGCTGGCCTGGTGGCATAGTGGTTACGTTTGTGTGCTCCACTTTGGCGGCCCGAAGGTCACAGGTTTGAATCCCAGGCACAGACTGATGCACCACTCATCATGGTGGCATCCCACATAAAACAGAGGAAGGTTGGCAACAGATGTTAGCTCAGGGCCAAACTTCCTCACCAAAAAAAAAAAAAAAGAGAGAGAAAGAGAAGATACAAGATTATTATGTTCTAGAGATCTGCTGTACAATATTGTGCCTATAGTTAACAATACTGTACACTTAAAAACTTGTTAAGAGGGTAGATCTCATGTAAAGTGTTCTTACCACAATAAAAAGTAAAAGCAAAATAATTTTACACGGCAATCAGCATGTGTAAAAAAAAAAAAAAAGAGTAGGGAAAGAGCATTCTGGGGAAACGAATCAGCACGTGCCCGGGTCCTGAGGCAGGGTTTATTTGGCAGGTTTAGTGAACCACAGGAGGAACAATGTGGTTGGAGGGATGGAGGGGAGTAGGCGATGGGGAGAGAGGAAAGAAAGGAAGTGAGAGAGAAAGGTAGCCACAAATCATGCAGAACCTTGAGCGCCATAGTTAGAAGTTTGAATTCCATTATAAGTGTTATGAAAAACCACTAGAGGTTTTAAGGAGAGCAATGCGATGGCCCTTGTGTTATAATGAGGTCATTCAACTATGATGCAGAGAACAGACTGGAAGGGAAGAGAGGAGGCCAGGAGACAGTCAGGAGGCTGGATCTGCCATGGGAAGTCTGGCGGCCCCAGAATCACATTCACCCAGCTCCTTACTTCTACCGAAGCTCAATTACATGGTGGTCTGGGTAGATGTGAGAAGAAACTATGTGATTCTCCTCTCTGACAGATTACTTTATCTGACTGGCTTTGTTAAAAAAACAAGTAGTTTGGGATGTTTTCTACTGCCCTCGGCATTTCCCTGGGTGTCAAAGCAGAAATCCAAAGAACACTTAACCCGTGAGAGATATTAATGGAGTTGACAGTTACTGGATCCTTGCTATGGGCAGATTTTTCTACTAAGCATGTCACTTGCATTATCACCCACGACAACCTCCATTTACAGATGATGAAACTTTCAGAATTAAATAATTTTTACCAAAATTAGGTCCTTCAGAAGAGGCAAAGCTGGGAATAGAACTCAGTTTGAAGGACTTCAAAGCTACACTCTACACCACCATTTGCAATGGATACACCTGCTATTCAAAGTACGCTATGGGGACCAGCAGAATCATCATCAGTTGGGAGCTTGGGACAAGTGCAGAATCTCGGGCCCCACCCAGACCTTCCTAAATCTCTTAATAAATACAGTAGTTTTAAATTAAAATTCCTTACATTTTCTAGGTGTAAAATCATATCATCTGAGACCAATTATTTCCTTTTCTTGTCCTACTGCATTATTTAGAACCTCCAAAAAGTGTTGACTAATCATGTTGATCGTGGGTGTCCTGTCTAGCACTTGATATTTTATGAACATAGTTTGGTTATCCCACCACTTAAAATGATACCTGCTGTGAGATTTTAATCTTTTTCATATGAAGAGTCAGCACACCATAGAGAGTTAAACTCTACAGCAGGGGTCAGCACATTTTTTCTGCCAAGTCCCAGAGAGTCTACATTTTACGCTTTGTGGGCCATACGGTCTCTGTCACAACCGCTCAACTTTGCTGTTGTAAGACAAAGCAGCCACAGACAACAGGGAAATGAATAAGCATGGCTGTGTTCCAATAAAACATTATTTACCAAAACAAGCAGCCTGCAGAGGTGGCCTGTAGGCTGCAGTTTGCTGATTCTTGCTTTAGTGTGGGACAGCATAGGTCTGAATGCTGGTGCCATTACTTGCTAGTTGTATGACCTTGGGTAAGTTACTCAACATCTTGGTCCTCAGTTTCCTTATCTGAAAAATGAGGGTAATAGTGGTACCTCCTTCATAAAGTAATTGTGAATATTAGTTATATGTGCAAAGTACTTAGAAGAGTGTGTGTGTCAGAAGCAGCATTCAATAATATAAGCACAAGAGCAGAAATCTTCTCTGACTTACTCACCATAGTACTCCCAGTTCTTGGCACACGATAAGCACTCAATAAATATTTACAGAATTACTAAAAGTTAACTAGCATATATTTAAATAGTCTATTTCTATTCCTATTTTATTCAGAGCTTTCATAAAGAATCTCTGCTGAAATATATCAAGTAACTTTTCAGCATCTCTGAACATAAATGTATTATTTGCCACCTCTATTCAACGTAATACTGGAAGTCCTAGCCAGAGAAATTAGGCGAGAAAGAGAAGTAAAAGTCATCTGAGTCAGAAAAGAAAAAGTAAAATTATCTCTTTTTGTGGATGACATGATCTCATACATAGAAAACTCTAAAGACCCCACAAAAATACTGTCAGGGCCTATAAACAAATTCAGCAAAGATGCAGAATACAAAAGCAACGTACAAAAATCAGTTGCATTTCTATAAACTAACAACAAACTATCTGAAAGGGAAATTAAGAAAATAATCCCATTTATAACAGCAGCAAAAAGAATAAAATACTTAGGAGTAAATTTAAATAAGGAGGTGAAAGACTTGTAGACAGAAAACTATAAAACATTGATGAAAGAAGTTGAAGATGACGTAAATAAATGGAAAGATAACGCGTGTTCATGGATTGGAAGAATTAATATTGTCAAAAGGCCCATACTACGCAAAATTATCTACGGATTAATGCAATTCCTATCAAGATTCCAATGGCATTTTTCACAGAAATAGAAAAAACAATCTTAGAATTCATGTAAAGGAACCACCAAAGATGCCAAAGAGTCAAAGCAATCTTAAACGAGAAGAACAAAGCTCAAGGCATCACACTTCCTGATTCCAAATTATATTGCAAAGCTGTAGTCATTAAAACAGTATGGTATTGGCATAAAAACAGACACATAGACCAATGGAACAGAATAGAAATCCTAGAAATAAACCCATGCATATATGGTCAACTAATTTTCAACAAATTCGCCAAGAATACACAATGGAGAAAGGACAGTTTCTTCATTAAATGGTGTTGGGGAAACTGGATATCCACATGCAAAAAAATGAAATTGGATCCTTATCTTATACCATACACAAAAACCAACAAAAGTAGATTAAAGACATAAACATAAGACCTGAAACTGTAAAACTCCTGAAAGAAAACACAGGAGGAAACCGCTATGATATCGGTCTTGGCAATGATTTTTTGGAGATGACACCAAAAGCATAGGCAACACAGGTAAAAATAAATAATTGAGATTATATCAAACTCAAAAATTTCTGCACAGCAAAGGAAACAATAAAGAAAATAAAAAGGCAACCTACAGGATGGGAGAAAATGTTTGCAAATCATATGATCATATGCAAATCAATGAGGGGATAATATCCAAAATATGTAAGGAATTCATACAACTCAAAAGGGAAAAAACACAAATAATGTGATTTTAAAATGGGCAAAAAACCTGAACAGACATTTCTCCAAGGAAGACAAACAATGGCCAAAAAGTATATGAAAAGATGTTCAATATCACTATTCATCAAGAAAATGCCAATCAAAACCACAGTGAGCTATCACCTCACACCTGTTAGCATGGCTATTACCAAAAAATCAGAAGATAACAAGTATTGGCGAGGATGTAGAGAAAAAGAGAACCCTTATATACTGTTGGTGGGAATTTAAATTGGTGCAGCCATTATGGAAAATAGCATGGAGGTTCCTCAAAAAATTAAAAATAGAACTACCATATCATCCAGCAATCCCACATCTGGGTATATATCCAAAGGAAATGAAATCAGTATCTAAAAGAGCTATCTACACTCCCATGTTCACTGCAGCATTATTCACAATAGTCAAGATATGGAATCAACCTAAGTGTCTATCAACAGATGAGAGGATTTAAAAAATGTAGTATATATAAATACGACGGAATATTAGTCAGCCAATGAAGAAGGAAATCCTGCCATTTGTGACAACATGGATGAACCTGGAGAAGACTATGCTAGGTGACATAACTAGACACAGAAAAACAAAAACTGAGTGATATCATTTATATGTGAAATCTAAAGAAGTTGAATTCATAGAAACAGAGAGTAGAAGGGTGGTTACCAAGGGTTAGAGAGTAGGGGAAATTGAGAGACGTTGGCCAAAGAGTACAAGCTCTCAGTTATAAGTTGAATAAGTTCTGGAGACCTAATATACAACATGGTGAATATAGTTAATGATAATGTATTATATCCTTAAAATTTTCTAAATGAGTAGATCTTAAGTATTCTCACCACACACACACACAAAAGTAACTATATGAGGTGATGGATATATTAATTAGCTTGATTGTGGTAATCATTTCACAATGTATATGTATATCAAACATCATGGTGTACACTTTAAATACATACAATTTTTATTTGTCAATTATACTTCAATAAAGCTGTAAAATAAAATATCTGGAATGAATATCTGTATTGGAAGTAAGGTTGAATAAAATCAGTAGCTCTCAACATTCTGTGCACCATACGAATTTTACAGTATTTTCTCCATGAACGCCACAATAATAATTTTAAAACTAATACAGGGTAAGACAACATGATAAACTGCACATGCATTATCTCATTCAATCTCCACAACTACTCTATGAGAGAGGACTATCATTCTCGTTTTACAGATAGGGCAACCAAGGCTTAGAAAGTTTAATTAACTTGCCCAAGGGCATAAATCCAGTCAGTGGCTGGGCCAAGGTTGACTCCAAGTCTGCCTAATTCAGATCTACTCTTTTAACCATTCTTATACATATTGCCTCCAATCCCCACGTTTTGAAAACTACTATCTGCCTAATTCTATCTTTTAAACAAACACAAAAAATAAACAGATAATAATAATAATGCATGTATAAAATTATCCCAGGAAAATGTATGACATATGTTAGGACTTTCGAAATATTACAATTACCTTGAAAACTCCATTAATAATCTTGAAGACCCTTTGAGATATGGGGATCCAAGATGATATCTGTTAGAATCAACTCTAAAAATCCCTTCGAATTCTATGATTTCAAGAATGACCTTAAAAAAAAAAAAAAAACAAAGAAGCTCTAGATGGTCCCTCATTTCTCCCAGGGACACTGAAAGAAAAACATCTCTTCAGATGTTTTACATGAAATTGGATGAAATCAAACAAAGCATTAGTATTCATTAATTTCAACAAATATTATTGAGACACTACTGTCAGGATTTGAATTGTTCAATACATAACACCCAAGTAGATGACGGGTGAAGAGTTCTGTTTTAGATATGTTAGACGTGAGATCCTTATTAGTGATCCAAATAAAGATGTCAGGTATACAGTGGATACGCAAGTCTGGAATTGAGGGACGAGGTGAGATTGGAAATAACACATTTGAGAGTTATCAGACTATTGTTTGTATTTAAAGCCAAACAACTAAATTGGATCACCTACCAAAAAAAATGTAAATAGAAAAGAGGACCTAGGACCGAGACCCAACTAGGGAAAGAGGAGAAGCAAGCAAAGTAGACTAAGAAGGAACGTCAGAGATATGGGAGTAAAATTAGGAGGAACTAACTTCCCAGAAGCAAAGAGAGCAGGGGATATCACAGAATGTGGCAAAATAATAATGATAATAATAATACTGCTACATATGGAAATTTTCTCTTTTAAAATATGATTTCAAGGTACATCAAGTGAAAATAATAATTTTTCTTTCCCTCAACTGACCTCATCATTGAACTCATCAACAAGTTACTAAAAGATAATCCCTAGAGAAGATGTACCAGTGGAATAATCCTGATGCAATTTTAACTTTTTGGAACACAGTATTTAACCTTGTTGCTTTATACTTCCCAAGCAGACCTCAGTCATCTCAGGGGACTGAGAATGTCACTTTAGCCAAATTAGTTATGAATGTTATTATTTGATGATAATTTAGAGTCTGAATGCCAAGGGAACTTCAAAGGTAAGTTCCAGGCTACAGAGATGTGATAAGTAAAGCCCGGATGTTACCTTGTACAAAGAAGAAAGAGACAGGATGGAACATACCCTCTGTCCAAGAGTTGATCAGATATGAATCAGGTCTAATTTCAGAAGTGTTTTAATATAGTGTCCTGAATCAGCAAGATATGTGAATTTAGAAGTGGTCAGCATGCCAGCCCAGGGATTCTCTGAGGACAAAAGGACTTTGAGGAAGACCCCTGGGGTCTTTGATGCTTAGCAAAGGATCTAAGTAAATCTGCTATAGCTTGTAGTCAACATGAGTCCAATAAAAGGTAAGAATCTCCACCCAGACTCCAGATTGTAGAAAATTAGGAATATCCTTAGCTTGTAAGTAGGCCAAACCTTGTGGTGGACATTGGCCAGGGAACAGAAGCTAAGTATGGAGCTTTTCATAGAAAGAGTCAAAGTCCAGTTTCTACTCAGAACCAGTGTTTTATTCTAGACAGTTTAAGGGAAAATCAAGAATACATACCGTGAAATCCGTGCTCTTCAAATTGATGGATGTCAAAGAGGAGATTCTGTCCAAAATCGCCAGGGGCTCATGTTCTAGATCAGATTAAATGAATTCAACACTAACTAGCCCTGAAATATAGAGATGTCAGTACTTGCAAGGGTTTCTCCAGTTTAAAAAATATCCATCACTCCAAGTTTCAAACTTACAGAAGCTGGAAAATTAGAAAATATCTACTTCTATTATAAAAAGAATGGCTACAAGGTTTCTTCATATTAGGAATCCCCCTCAAGCATTAAAAAATAATTCTAATTACATGCAATTTTTCAAAAGGCATTATTGCAAAAAAAGAGATGTGCCTCTGCTCCCCTAGTACGCTGCCCTTTTATGACAGCATTAACCGAATTTGACTTGTATTATCTTTATTACCATATCTCTCATTCAACTTGGAGCTCTTTGAGCATTATCACTCTCTCTCATTCTCTACACTTTGCCCTCTTCTCCCAGAAACCAGAGCTATGCCTTACATAGAGTAGGGGCTTAATAAATGTTTTTAAAAAGGATTTATTAAAATAAATATTGTTGATTAAATGAGCACATGGTGAGAGAGGAAGAAAAGGAAGACCAAAAAAAGAAAGAGAGAGATTACAAATTAGGGCACTGAGCAACAACTTTGTGATGATCTGAGAAAGGCTTGCAGCATGTCAATTTACAGTGAAATAGTTTGTTGATAAAGTACAATTAAAATTAAAGAATTTTGTCTCTCTAGGACACCTATCGTTCAGAATTACACAGAGTGCATTGCACAGTGAGGTAGAGTTTATTTTAATGATAGAACCTTAGACGCTTCCAGACTGACCTAAGAATTAAGTGCTACTCTGCCATTTACTAGCTGCACAAGTTGGTTAAACCCTTAAGACTGAATTTCATCTGGAAAAAAATGGACAATAAACGTACCTGTTGCATTGGACTGAAGGACCACTTAAGTGAAATGACGCCTGCAAAATGATTAGCACAGTGTTAAATGTTACCCATTATTATGCAGTAGAAGAAGAAATTTTGTTGAATGTCTGAATATTTCATTTGATATACTCAAAGTATGCTTGTAAAAGTATTATGTTGAATCTTGTGAAAACGCCTATATGCTACCACTGTTGACTTTCAGAAACAAATTCCATGTGATTCAACCTATTAGCAGTAAAAGGATACAATGTTGGTTTTCTTTCTTTCTACATGCTGCACCAGAAAATACTCATAGGAGTCTCTTCCAGAAAGTAAATAGTCTCTTCAGACATATAATCTCTTTAGATATATAGACATATATGAAATTTGAATTTCATTTTATGAATTAATTTTATGAATGATATTTATGAATTCATAAATTCATATACGAAATTCATATATATTCAGACATTAGAAAATGTTATTCAAGAATGTCTTGTAAGGACAAATATATCTTTTGCTTGGGTACCTCTGATGCTGGAACATTTTCTTTGAATAGGTATGAATAGATCTCCCAGCTGGTATGAGTTTCTCCAGAAGCCTCAAATACCTATGCTCCAAGCAGACATTTTGCCCTGTGAATGATGGTTATAACATTGTTCTTCCTCCTCTGTTCATCCCACAATCAAAACTCCCAAGTTAAAATTTTATTTTCCTCTTCAGGTGAGTCCAAATTTGTGCTAATAGATATACCATCTAGGTCAATTAGGCCATGTAGATAAACTTAAAGTCAAGACATTTTATATAAACTATCTTTTAACTGTTACAACTAGTTCATAAGAAGATGAAACAGTAATCATGCTTCATCCTACCTAAAGAGGGATTCTGCAATATAAGGTGATACAGGAAACTAGTAGTGGAACCATATGTGACATAAAATCTCTCCCAGAAAGTATTAGATAGGCCTGCTAGGCATTTCATCCACTCAGCAATTTAAGTCTTCTTCAGTCTCAAGATAATGAAGGAATCAATGAATCAATATAGTTTATTGAGCAATTTAATATGTGCCAGGCATTCCAGTAGGTTCTTTTATGGACATTGTTTCATTTGCACCTCACAACAATCTTGTAAAACAGTGAGGTATTATTCTGAGCAAATGAGGTCTTAGAGAGGGCAGGTGACTTAGGAAGATCACAAAACTAATAAGTAACAAAGCTGGAATTTGAATACACATCATTTAATTCCAACGTAGCCCACTTTCTACCATCTTTCTTGGAAGCATCATCTCCCTCAAATTTATATGTTTTTTTATATATGCATTCTCCTAAAATCTGGTTATATAACCAAAGAGGCAGTCTATTGACTTAGTTAAAAGACCATTTCTTAACTACATTTTTTCCCCTTGTTATTAAATGTTGTCTACAATTTAAATTGAGAGAAACTGGCAAGGGAGGGTGCAAAGGTATTGCAAACAGAACAAGAATAAGGGACAATCTGGCTGACAGTATTGTCCCTATGACTCCAAAAAGTAGATCGCATCTCAATCATCTTTGCATCCCCTATAGTACCTTGTATATTTAAACAGTGAATTAAAAAATGACCTACTTGTGCAACTTAGACAAGTCAGGCAATCTCTTGGGAAGAGATGGATCAGATAACCTGGCAGAGCTCTGATTCTGTGGGCATCTGTGACCTTCTGTAGCCACCAGTCAACTTGTACAGGGATTACATGAAGGACAAAGAACTCATGGAGCTGCATTCTTGGTTGCAGGATGGGAAACAGTCTCAAGAGATAATAAACCATCTTTTCAAAGACTAGCTATCCCCTGGGAACTTTCTCTGGGCCATACCTATCTTAGAAAAAGTTGACTACTACTGTAGTTATTCTCTTTGGCATAATAAGGGAGGAGGAGCTGTTCCAAGTCAAGATTTTATATTTGGGAAGTTCAGGGAATTATATTTTCCATTGGGTAATAACCAATCTATGGTCTAAATCAGTACACCTAAAACTTTTTTCCTTAAGTACTCTAATTAGTAGGAGAGACAATTTATATTCCTAAGGACTTGATGATCAGCCACAAGTAAAAAATCTCTTGGAAATCCTATGGTTTTATTACCCCAAATTCATGCAAATCTTCCTTCTATGTATACTATCTCCACTTTTTTTTATAAGAAATCATTTTCCAAAAATTTTCAAATTAAAATTGACCTGTTAAAAAAGTTGCACCACGTTGATCCTGGGACTTCACATTGTCATAGACACAGCTTTGTATCCTCTAGATTCAAGAATATACACATTCTAGTTTAGGAAGCACTCATGGCTCCAAATAACCATTACCCTCCCTCCAGATTTATATAAAGAATGAAGTAAGCAAAGAATTCAGTTATTTGTGTGCATGATGCCCAACATTTGTTGCAATATTTTGGCATCATATAGAAGAAATATCTGAGAGTTCCAGACCATCTTTTGAAACATGGGTGTAGTTGGTTTCTTCTCTGCAATAACAAAAGCACTTCATATAATCTAAAGTTGCTATCGCTTCCAGACAGAACCTAACTTGCATCTTTATCTTGTCACAATAAAGAGACTACAATGAGTAGGAAATTTTGCATAAAGAAATTAACAGAATATTAGACAGTATAATGGATAAAGTAGCACTTAGATTTCTTATGCAGTACCCTGGATTTCTCAGTATTTCTCCACATTTGATTCCCTCTTCCCTTTTCTAGACCCTGAATGAAAGGAAGCCGAGGCAGGCTATACATTGCATTGAGACACAAGTGCTTTGAGGAGATTAGGTGGATTTATGCCCAAGAGGTAGAGTGGACTTCCTGAGCCCAAGAAGGTGGTAACCAAGAAGAACATGAACAGAAGGCACCATTGGGACTTTTTCTCTCTAGTGTCCTTATGAATTGAGTAATTCATTTGTATCACCTGTATAGACTTGATTCAACCCAGAACTACTGTCTTAGTTTGAGGAGTAGAGTTTTAGCCACCAGAAGGCAGGAGATTAAAACTGCAGGCACCTATGAAAACTCTCTGGGCATCACTCAGGACTTCAGGTCCTGGGTCACAGAGGATTTTGCCTTCTCTTTGTTCCCATTTTCTCTCTCATGAAGGATGAATTAAACCACTCTCCCTCCATCTTCACCCAAGACATCACAGTTTTTAACCACTTCCTCCCTGCTCTTTATAAGAGAAAGAAAGGAGATTCTTTTTGTTGCATTGGCAGGTGCAGCATTTACCAGATAAACCACAATCTAGATTATTATGCCTGTCAAATCTGGAAATACTGTAATCCAACATTTTTGGTCTCAGATCTCAGGTATTCTTTTTCCAATAGACCATCTAGAATTCTACCTATGGTTGAAATATACTCAATCAAATAACAAAGCCACTTAGGAGATATAAAGTATAGAGGGAGGCAACAAGGTGTAAACTAAGATTAAGCACAAGAGCTCTGTAGTCAAATAGACTGTGTTCAAATCCTGGCTCCCCTAATTTCTACCTATGTGACTTCAAAACATTTCTTAACCTCTTTAAGCCTAAGTTTTCATCTGTAAAATGGTATAATAATAGTACAGGCCTCCTAAGGTGGTTTTATTGATTAAGTGAGCCAATGTTTATAAAGTACTTTTCACCATGTCTAACACTTAACATGGAATAAACGATAATTTGTCATAAGATAGAGCCCCTGTCCTCAGGGAAGCAAGAATATAATTTGGGACAGGACATAAAGATACAGTAAAAGATAGTGTGTTAGCACTAAAATCATCACACTATGAGCAACATAGAGAAAGGAGGTGGAGATTTAAATGGGAGTAGCTTAGGAAGACTCCATGAAAGAAGAACGTAACCTAGAATTTGAAAATTGGGCTGAATTTGGATTAGGCAAAAGAGAGAAGGCAAGATTTCTAACTGGAAGGAGAACAGAAGTGTATGGAGCAGGGAGGAGAATGACGGATAAGAGGCCAATGAGTAGACCATATGGTACACAACAGGGATAATTGAGGGCCACAGTGGGATTAGCCTAAAAATGTCAGATCCAAGAGAGATTGGAATAATCAGCAGAGGAGCATGAAGGTTGTCACTGAAGCAGTAGGAAGGCATTGAAATTTTTTAAGGAGATGAAAAATATGATAACGGAGAGCAAGATGGATTAGAGAGGGAATAGAAGGGAAATAGGAGATTAGATAGGAGGCTATCACAAGAATCCAAATGTAAAATAACAATGGATAGAACTGATTGGGGCAGTGGGAAGGGACCAAAGCAATAGATATGAGAAATTTCTGAAGGACAAATTATCGATATTTAGGAATAAATTGGATAAAGGAGAGGAAGCAGAATGAATCAATAAAATCTCTAGGTTTTTAGCTACAGAGTCCATGATGCACTATAACAATGTACCAGTAGCATAATTCTCTTTCAATTATGGCATAGATCTACTTATACTTTCCTAAATTTTTTTACTTCAAGTTTCATATAATGAATTCATACTCCATTTATCCATTTTGTAACTTTGAACTTTAACTTTAAATTGACTTTATTCATTAATTCATTCAGCACATCCTTCTCGGAAACCGTTCTATATTAGGCACTGGAATTAAAACAAAGATCATCAGAATCCCCACCATTGAGGATTTCTCAGTCTTTGGTACTTGAGGGTAGAGGAGGAAAGGTGAGGGGGTGGCAAATGTATAAATTATAATATTACACGATCTGCTCTAAAATGAAAATGTGCACATAATTGCTAAGGTACCTCAGAAAGTTCTTCAACACTGAGTGGAGGAGTTGGAAATGTGTCATATTAAAGGAGAGATGCCTAGAGATTAATGTCATCTTTCCTTTTCATAGGTCCAATATGCTGTCCATGGAAGAAATAAACAAAACTGCAAAGGTACAATTCTTCTTTCGTCCATTCTCAGCTGACCCTACAGTACAGATGGTGACTTTTGTGGCCTTCCTGGTGATGTACCTGACCAGCCTCAGTGGAAATGCCACGATTGCAGTCATTGTCCAGATCAACCACTCCCTCCACACCCCCATGTACTTTTTCCTGGCTAACTTGGCAGTTCTGGAAATGTTCTATACATCTTCCATCGCCCCACTGGCCTTGGGAAACCTGCTTTCAATGGGCAAGACTCCTGTGTCCATCAGTGGATGTGGCACCCAGATGTTTTTCTTTGTCTTCTTGGGTGGGACTGACTGTGTCCTGCTTGCAGTCATGGCTTATGACCGGTTTATAGCAATCTGTTACCCTCTGAGATACACCCTCACCATGAGCTGGCCCTTGTGTGTGGAGCTGATGGTAGGGTCCCTGGGGCTGGGGTTCCTGCTGTCCCTGCCACTGACTATTTTAATCTTCCATCTCCCATTCTGCAACAACAATGAAATCTACCACTTTTACTGTGACATTCCTGCAGTCATGCGCCTGGCTTGTGCAGACACACATGTTCACAAGACTACCCTCTATATCATTAGCTTCATCGTCCTAACCATCCCCCTCTTACTGATCTCCATCTCCTATGTCTTCATTGTGGCAGCCATTTTGAGGATCCGGTCAGCAGAAGGGCGTCACCGGGCCTTCTCCACCTGTTGCTCCCACATCTTAGTGGTCCTCCTGCAGTATGGTTGCACCAGCTTCATATACTTGTCCCCCAGTTCCAGCTACTCTCCTGAGATGGGCCAGGTGGTGTCCGTGGTCTACACTTTTATCACTCCCATTTTAAACCCCTTGATCTATAGTATGAGGAACAAGGAACTAAAAGACGCCCTAAGAAAAGCACTGAGAAAGTTCTAGGTAGGACGATCCTATGACTTATTTAAATTGAGACATTTTTGAGAATGAAATGGGATACTATTAATAGTTATGCTGGAACAACATGCGTGAGCCAGGAATGTCCTCAGCAAACTGAGACATGGACCTTTCTAGGAGCACCAGAGGAAATGAACACTATTGTCTAATTGAAATACAGCTATATCAGGAAGGGCAACATGATGTCCTGGGCATGGATGGAGGAACATCAACATTTATTGGACACCCACTATATATCGGAAACTTTATATGAGTTATCTTGCTTAGCCTGTAGTAAGTACCATTGTCTTCATTTTTTAGAAAGGGAAACTAAGGTGGCTAACAAAAAACATATCCAGGATGAGAACACGAGTATTTAGAAATCTGAAGACTAAGCTGTCTTTACACAACGTCACTCTCCTTGTTCTAGGCTTGCTCTGCTAGTAGGAGTATACGTAACCTTGGGTAAGTCTCTGTGTCTCTGGGCTTCAGTTTCCTTATTTCTAAAGTGGCAGAGCTAAACTAGAAGATTCTACGTGTTCCTTCCAAGGTCATAACAGTATGCTCTACACATTGGCCAAGCAGGCCATGAATGGCAAAAAAGAGGCTTTGCAGTTAGCCAAAGGAAGCGGGACTCTTTTTTTTAATTTTCTGTTTTGTTAACCGAAAGGAAAATCATGATTCTTTTCATAACTTTTAAAGAGCACCCCAGTAATAAAAAGGATAATAAAAATGGAGGAAAACGTTATTTAATTTAATAAGTAGAAATTTAGGAGAGGAAGAAAGTGGGCATCGTTGAATCTTGGATTCCTCATGAATCTCTTCTGTAGCATCTCAGTGTTCCAGACTCTGCATGAGCTTCCAAGGAGACAGACCCTTAACTTGTAAGATGCTCCATTCCTTGCTGGACAACTTGAGTTGTTAAAGGACTAGACCTTCTCTTGAGCTGACATCTGTCTACAAACAACTTTCTCCCGTGGACCCTGTTTTTACCCTCTAGAGATTTCTTCTACGGGACAGCTCTTCACACATACTAGGACAGATTTTGTGTCTTCAACAGTTGTCAGTCCCTTTCCTCTACAGCAAGCACTCCATCAACTTTTCCTCCAGGAGGTTATATTTGAACCCTCTCATCATATCAGTCACCATCTAGATTTTCTCTAGTTCCATATCCTTCCACAAATTTTCACCCAGAAATAAACACAATACACTGGGAATATTTCAGTCTGGGGAACTGTTACTTTTTGTGACCTGTGAGCTATATTTTCATTAATTCATCCTGAACACTTTAGCCTCACAAATTTGGTATCAAATAAAACCTCCATATAGTTTTCATATGACTTTCAATTCTGCCTGACCATAATTTATTTTACTAACATACATGTAGGACTTTTTATTTCACACTGATACATTGTATTTTTATTGGTTTTGGCCAACTGATCCAAAATGCCAAAGTTGTCTTCAGGATTTATTTTATTGATTATAGTTTTGTGTCTTGGTCAAAATTATAATCATATTTCTTTTTCTTTGTCCAAATCATTAATAAATATCTAGAATATGACAGGCTGAATGGAGCATCTAGGGTAGTCCTCTTCTTTGGGAATTGTTGTCCAACTAGATAGAAATCTGCTCAGTTAATATCATCTGTGGTACATTGTCATAATCATGACCCCCTAGTGAATCCCACCCTCCTGCATCCATAACTTTAGGTAGTCCCCTTCCCTCATGGCTATGTGACTTGCTTTGGCCAAAGGGAACATTGGCAACTGTGTTGCAAGCAGAGGCTCACACTTACCCTTTGGGAACTGTTCTCTCTTGCTGCCCTGAGACTGCCACATGAAGAAGCTGGAGCTAGGATGAGACCCTGTGGAGCACAGATAAGCCATCAAGTTGAGGCTCCCTAGACCAACCCCAGTCAATCCACCAGATGACTGCAGCCATGGTAGCGACCCCAGTATGACCAGCAGAAGAACCACTCAGCTGAGCTAGCCCAAAATGCTGACCCACAGAAACATGGGCAAATAAAGTGATTGATATTTTAAGCCATTAAGTTTGGAATGGTTTGTTTTGCAGTGAAAAATAACCAATCAAATCTATAATAAACCATCTCTCCAAGAAGGATATCATGGGAAGCATATCAAATCCTTTCATGCAATCAAAATACACTACAGCACTTGTATAAACCTAACCATTTAGAAGCCTTATTTAAAAATGAGGTGCAGGGCTGGCCCAGTGGCATAGTGGTTAAGTTCGCGTGCTTCAGTTCGGCAGGCTGAAATTCGCAGGTTTGGAGCCCAGGTGCAGACCTACGCACCACTTACCAAGCCATGCTGTGGCAGTGTCCCACATATAAAGTAGAGGAAGACGGGCACGGATGTTAGCCCAGGGCCAATCTTCCTCACCAAAAAAAAAAAAAAATGAGGTGCATTTGGTATGATTTATGTTGGGTCACTTCACACAGGCTCTTAGTAATCACCAGGCTTTTCAAAATTTTTACAAATTATCTGTTTAATCATGCATTTCCAGAATTTTACCAGGGATTGGCGTTGAGATGTCTATCTTATTGTTTCGAAACCCACTAGTAGTTTACAATGTTTTTTTAATATCTGTAGCCTCATCCAGACGGAAAAAGAAACATTTCAATAGCTGTGAGTGCCTTGGGAATGGAGAAGGTGGCATTCATCTTTGAATTCCCAGTATTTAGTACAGTAGGTAGCAATTATTAGACTCAGTTGATTCACTATCAACAGATAAATTACATCTAGGGAGGGTGTCTTGCCCCTCAAAAAAATTGTATGCTCTTTATATAAAGGGATTTTGTTTTAACCTTTTTTCTATCCTTTGTATTCTTCATTGCTCCTTTCACAGTGATAAATATTTCCATAAATATTTGTGGAATTGAACAGGACTTTCTTTGGAGATAACTTTTTTCTGGTCTTCAGATTTTTTAAATGTTACTAATAAACATACGTTTTTATTAAAACTTTTTTGAAATATTTATTGTTGATACTAATTTTTTAGTGTTTTATTTGATTGCATATCTATTAATCCTATGTTCCTTAAGAATTACAGATAATGAAAAACACAAATGGGAACTACAAAATAGCCATTTGAAGGAAGTGGGTACCTATTATTATTGCATATTAAAGGAAGATCATATGTTTTGCTGTATTCAGCCCAATTTTAGCAAGAATGTTTTTAAACTTCAATCACTCAGAAAATTTTGAGAATTTGTAATTTTCACTTGCTGCATTTCTTGAAGGAGTGCATCTGATTGGTGGAAACTAAATTATATCCTAAATTATTAGGGAGTTTGGGAGTTTTCAGCTTTTTGGGTTCTGAAGTATGTAAAGACTTACCAGATGGTGGTTGGAACGGATTGTGTACACATCAAGTTGCCATATCCTCCACAAGTTGCACACTGACCTCAAATAGCAAAGACCATCTAGTGCAGTACTCCTGAGTAGATAGGCTGTCTAACCAGACTGGCAAATTACAGATCAGAAAATTGTCCCACACCAGTCAAACACATGGAGAATATTCAAGTTTGTAATTTATAATTAAAATACACACACACACACACACACACGATGTGCAAAGGTTTGCTGAAAGGGATGTTATCATGGTTAGAGGAGGGAGGGACAAGAAGAGTCAGGTAGGGCTTCATGGTGGAGGCAAAACCTGAGCTGGCCCTGAAAGGAGGGCCTTTTAATGATTAAAAAATTAATTCAATATTTTTGAAATTTCTAGGCACCAAGCTAACAGAAATGGTTTCTTCCTCCAAAGAGATCACAGTGTCCTTGAGGGAGATAAATAGGGCACTATAGTATTACAGATGCTGTGATGGAGTTATGTACAAGGTACAGAGGGAACAGAGGGGGGCAAGGTGGTCACTTGTCCTGGGTGGGGAGGGTGGCCAGGAAAGTCTTTTTGAGATGAAGTGTGGCTGAGCTGAATAGCTCAATAAAAAATACATCTCCTTAAAAGATACGTAATAGAAAAGAATGGTGGTATATCATTTAGGGTTTAACTATCCTCCTTATTTTATAATTTTATTTTTCCCCCCCAAAGACCCAGCAGATAGTTGTATGTCATAGCTGTACATCCTTCTAGCTGCTGTGTGTGGGACGCGACCTCATCATGGCCGGAGAAGCGGTGCGTCGGTGCGCGCCCAGGATCGAACCCGGGCCGCCAGCAGCGGAGCGCACGCACTTAACCACTAAGCCACGGGTCCAGCCCTGTCCTCCTTATTTTAAACAGAAAAGATTGAATGCCATGAGATAGGTGCTTACCAAATCATTGAAAGGGATGGAGAAGCAGGCTCTGGGCTGGGACTCTAGGACAGACTCGACAGCACAGAACTGGCCACCCAGAGCAACCACTACATCTATCTGAAAGAGTCTGGGGAATCAAGGAAATTTTGGCTCCAGAGCCACACCACATCTTTTAGACTCCCAGCAGTAAAATGGATGCCTCATACTCATCTCTCAGGCACTGAGTTCCTCCCATCTCTCTTCTAATTTCATCCCATACCCAACATCAGATATTGTATGAGATCCTGAGACCCAAAGATGGAAAAGACATGCTCCTCTCTTTAAGAAGCTTACTGCCTAGAGAGGGTAACAAACATGTTAACAAACCACTATGACGTGATGCAACAAAGGCTAAAACTGAAATATGAATAAGTGCTGCGAGAGGCAGGGGCAGAGTGAGTTACAGTCTGGGGTAACCAAGCAAGCCTTCACAGAAGATGTGGCATTGGAGCATGTGAGGAAGGATGAGCTGCAGTTTCCTAGGAAAAGAATCATAGAAGAGCTCTACAGAGAGAGAGATTGACATTTAGACTACTACGAAGAGCTAATAGAATTGTTTATCTTACCATTAGTCAAAAAAGTATATTTATTTTTCCAAAGTATCAAGAACCCGAGGAATAAAATAACCAAGATACTATGGCTTTGTAAGACATGAGAAAGAAGAAAAAGAACATAAAATTGTGCAGAGTCTTAAAAATCAGTTGTGCCAATACACGAAACAAGAAAATATCTCTGAACTATTGACCTCAATATTTGGGAACTGGCATCCTCTATTTAGATGTGTGCTGAGTCTTTGTTTCCAGTTATTATCTGAGTTCCCTTTGTTAGAGTTAATTTAATACAAATTTAACTTTATTCTTGAGTCTGATGATTATGCCTTAAGGTCACACAGTGTCATTTGAGAATTATTATATCATGACCACGTATGTATCCCTAAAGGTCCTAACTTCATTTAATAAGGCCCCGGGTAATGAGTCTGAGGAATGGATAATTACTGAGCTGAAGCCCTGGTCTCCTGACAAATCTCTTGCTCCAGTGTCAACCTTCAAAACTCCAGCTTTCATTTCTGGTTCAAGGTTTTGAAACTAATTATTTCTTTTGTTTCCTTTTTTTTTTTTTTTAAATACCCATGGCCTTTGATGATTCCCTTTACCAGCTTCATTCATTAAGATGTGTGAAAACAGGGAAGGCTATACTTCCAGATGACTCACCCTTTTGAACAGCAAAGTAGAGACTTTATTTGTGTACAGTACTTTTTCACATACAAAGCTCTTCCAAGAATACTATCATTTTTATTCTTTTAACAGAATCCCTATGAAACTGACATTATAATACACATTTGTCAGATTGGGAAATGGAGCATCGATCTGCAGCTAAGGGATTTGCCCAAGATCACCCAGCTAGTAAGGGATAGAAGAAGAACTTCAGCTTAAATGTTCTGATTAAGTCCAGCTCACACTGAAGGCAGCACACAAGTTCCCAAAATGATCTGTTTGGGTATATTGTATGGTTCTCAATACGAAACTTCATAAACTACTCTGTCATCTGCTTTATGAAAACTTGGATCCCACATTTTAATTGGCCTATTTCCTCTCACCAGATTCTCACACTGTGCATGAATATCAACCTAGGGAGACAGCGAACAAATCAACTTAATGACTGTAAGCAAATGCTGGCATCACGCCTTCTGTGAAAAATTACTTTTCACAGTTCCAAAATTTTGAATTAGTCGTTTTGCCATCAACTGTTTGTCATAGACAGAGGGCCCTTAGAGATCATCTAACCCAGCCTCCTACTTTTTGCAAAAATAAAAGTAGGGAGGACTCTCAGAAGGTTACAAGGCTATTTAGTGGCAACACCAGACCCAGAACCCAAGCCAACCTGGTCATCAACCCAGTGCTCTTTCCAACTGACCGAATGAAACTAAAGAACAAGATAATTTCCCACAACCTGCTGTTTAGAACGTGCTATTATAGTTATCAACATTCAGGTTCTAACTAGGTATTCGGTCTCAGAAATAATACTATTTTACAGTTGTATAGCAAGTTTCCATTTACAAAATGTTTTCACACGCATATGATCCTCAAGACCAAAATGTTCCTAGTTTGCTATTATATTATCTTCATTTTGCAAATAAGGAGTACAAATAATTTCTATGAGTTTGAGTGACTTGCCCAAAGTCCTCTGATGGCAAATATATTACTATTTCTAATTTTTTGCGCTTCCTTGTCGGTAAACTAGTAATAGGAATATTAGGGAAGGTTGCATATCCAAATAAGTAATCTGACTTGCCCAGGAATTTAACTTTTATGTTTAAATTTGACATCATTATTTTCATTATAAAAGTAATCCATAATAATTAAGGAAAGTGTTTAAATGGATAAAAATAAAAGGATCTTAAAAATAACCTTTATTCCCACCACTAAAGAACAACTGTTATTAACATTTTGTTGTTAAATTTCCATTTGATCTCTTGTATAGCATGTTTTTAACATACATCTTTGTAATTACACAGTATCCTTTTTCACTCAAAGTTATATTCATTTCCTATGTCATTACAAACCTATTGTTGACACTGTTTTTGACAGCTAAGTTTCTATCATGTTCTTAAGAAATTATTTGTTCAAGGGACTGTGGCCATGCTTTTAAAAAAAAAAAATGATCTCTTAGAGATAGATTTGAAAGTATGTGATATCTAGGAGTTAAAATAATCCAATCAGGGAGTGAATGGAAATACAGACGAAAGAAGGGTAGCCACGAGTTGATAATTGTTGAAGCTGAGTGATGGGTTCATGGGAGTTCCTTGTATTCTTCTTGTTACTTTGGTATTTTGATATTATCCACAATAAAAAGTTTTTTAAAAAAGAAAAACATCTCATCATGCGATTGTAAAAGTGTGTGGTAGATTTAGATTGTTTTTCTCAATTCTTTACTCTCTCCCTCTGCCATGTAACCTTGCAGGGCCCTAGAGCGGGCAGAGTAAATTGGCAGACTCCATTGACATTGGTCTTGGTCATATGACTCTCTCCGACCAATGGAATGTTAGCAGACATGATGGAGGACAGGTTTCAGACATGCTTTCTTAGTTTGACTAATTCTCTCACCTTCCTGTATCACGATGAGAAAGGCATGCCCCAGGAAGCAGCTGACCCCTCAGACTGGTCCCAAAACAAGACATGTGCAGCAGACCTGAAAACAATCTGAGGCCTGGAGCCACGCGTGTTCAACTTGCAGCCTGAAGCAGAGCTGCCCCAGCTGACACACACTCACCTGCACAAACAAGTAAAAAAAAATAGGTAAATAAATAAATGCTCATAAGCCACTAGGTTTGTGATTATTTTGTTGTATGACATTAATACAGAGAGTCAAACCATTCCCCCAATACATTTTAGGTATTTCCAGTTTTTCAATAATGGACATTTTTTTTGTACATAAAGCTTATCCACTATTTCTGGTCATTAAGTTCAGATACAGTGTTATGATGCTGTTTATATAGGTAGGCTGAGAAAGTTCTATGTCTGGATATTTTTCTAAAAAGGAAAATTATGAAAAGAATTAGAATGAACTCTTACTCTTCGTTTATTGATGTCAGAAAGATTGTAAATATAGTTTTTGTTTTCTTTCTTGTCATTCAAAAAGATTCTTTCCTGTTTCTCATGGGGCTTGGTAAAACAAGTTCCTCTGTTATCTTTCTCAAGTTCTGTCTCTTTCTCTGTAAATCCCAAGGACAAAATAGTACAGAGGCCTGACCATGGAGTAGGAGCATCTAGTGTTGAGGTGGGTGGGCTTCATTGCAAATAAAAGGGCTCTTTCATTTGATTTTCTAGAAATTGATCTATCTTTATGGATATACCCGGTATGTTCAGTTTATAAAAACTGGAAATGAATCAGCGAATGCCACCCATAGATCCATATTCACCTGGAAAATTCAGGAATATGTGGCCGACTACTAAATGGGCCAAAAGGCATTATAGTATCTATGGGCAATGGAATCCAGTGTCCAATGTTGCAACAATTTGTGAATAGTTATAGGAAGAAAAAGTCTGTGGCGTCTTCTGAGTCATCATTCTGATGAGAATTTTAATTGTTCTGATGAAAATTCCAAATATTTTTTTGTTGCTGTATCCAGAATAAAGAGAGAGTAGAGTAAGGAGAGGGGAAGGAGAAGAGGGAAGGGAAAGAGGAAAAGGGAGGGGAAAGGAGATAAGGAAAAGGAGTTGTTGTTGTTGCTGGAGGTCAAGGAAATTATATATATTTTTTCAATATTTAGTACCATAGTTGCTAGAGAAGAATAAGGAACACAATGAGGAGTGAGGATGAGGGGGGTGGAGGAGGGGGAGATGAAGAAAAAGAAGGGGAAGTGAAAGGAGCAGCTATTCCTGGAGGTGAGTTAGGGTTAGGGACCAAATTGCGTGTGTATGTTTACTATCTAACATATAATTGCTAGAGAAAAATGTTAAATCACAGAGGATTCTGTCTGGCTTCTCAATTATTCCAATTAATAATATGTACCTGGAACCAAGTTATTTCCTCTGCAATGCTACTTTACAACAATGATCCTCAAAGTGCAGTTCCCAGGACCAGGAACATCTGTATCACCTGGGAACTCGTCACAAATGCAAGTTCTCAAGCCCCACCCCAGATCTACTTAATCAGAAATTGGAGAAGGTAGAATCTAGTAGTATGACTTTTAACAAGGCTTCCAAGTCCTCCATGTAATTCTGATACATAATAACGTTTAAGATCCACTGCTCTAGGAAATAGTCCAGTTGGGAAGTGATCAACATTCACAGCTATCCCCAAATCTTTACGATCAGTTCCCCATCCTCATTCTTTTCCAGGAAACTAGAGCTGGCATGGCTACTATCACCACTAGTCTCAGTAATTTCCCTAGTTATTAGATTCAAAGGGTGGAATCCCTTTACCACCGCCACCACCCCTTTATGTTGTGGTTTCAATGTCAGTTCCATTTTCAAAGCCTTTGACGTGATATTCAGATATGTTCCAGGAGGGTTCTACCCAGTGGATAGTCCGGCACCTGGAAAGCGGTTTATCTCTTGGTTCAGTTCTCAAAGTCTTTAATATGCTGTTTGGAATAATTCCACCCATATGTGGCTCAGGCGTGAGCCCACGAGTTTGTAAACAACTTAATTGGATCACTTTCTCGAGCTCTTCCCTCTCCAAAGTCTCCCTGGTACTTTCCAGTTCCCTGGGGTTCTCCTTTGGTCAGAAAGCTGAGGCTTTATTTACCCTGCTCTGAAGGGCGTTTCCCTTGACTGCACCCATGTCTGAGTCCAAGCAGCAAGAAGGCAAGGGAGAGAAAAATTCAACAGGCGTTCACCCTGTGTTCTCAGGACAACAGGTCCTTTGATTGGAGAACTCCTCCAGAGTTTTAGGTGCCTATGGGTCCCACTGCTGCCAATGTCACCAGCAGGAGGTCCCTTTCTCACTCTTCAAGTCTGAATTAGATGGTTCCTCTTGAACCCTGTCAATCCATGTCAATGCCCACTTCTGGGTTTCAGTTCTGCCTGAATCCAGGCCAGGGGATACTGGACAGTGAACAAAGAGGGGTAAACCAACCACCAGTTCAGTTGTACTTCTAATTCTTGTCTTCTGCCCCAAACTGCCTGCTACTATTTGCTTTTCAGATTCCTCAAATGGCTGCTCTTTGCTTTCTGTCCAAGTTTTATAGCTGCATTCAGTGGAAGGGACAGGGTAGAGTATGCTCAATTCATTTTACCCAGAACCAGAACCAATCTAGATATTCTTTTTTACTGAACTAAAAGCTATCTCTCTGTTTTTGTTGTTGTTATTGTTAGCATGCTTGAGTCCTTTCGGACTCCAAGCGACCCAATGTACAGCTGAGCAGAACCTTGCCAGGTCTTTTTGTACCATCCTTTCTCTTTCTGGTGCTATATCAGACAATGCTCTGCTGCTATTCACAGGGTTTTCATGGCCAATTTTTCTGGAAGTGGGTGGCCAGGTCCTTCTTTCTACATGTGTCTTAGTCTGGAAGCTCTGTTGAAACCTGTCCATTACGGGTGATCCTGCTGGTATTTGAAATACTGGTGACACAGTTTTCAGAATCACAGCAACACATAGCCCCCACAGTATGACAACCAACAGAGGATGGTGAGGTTCTGTGAGTGGGAAACAAGCAGGGGCCATGGCAGCAAGAGCACCGAATCTTAAGCATTAGACCACCAGGGCTGGCTTCTCTCTATAATTTCTTCTTATTGGTTTTTGTTTTACATCTTGGGATCTCACAAAGTAAAGCTCATTTTTCTTCCTCCTGAAAGTCCCTATATCTTCAAGTTTCCTGTTCTCAAAGCTAAAATTAAAAGTGTAGCGTTTTTATAGAGCTTAGATTTATTTCATGGTAAATAAAAGATTGACAGATTGACTTGGTAGGTACAACTTGTGGAGTATCCAACCTCAGTTGCTTTTTTGATCTCCATTTGAAGTCAAAAAGTAGGCATTGCACAAACTTTCTTTTCTATCATGAGATATATCAGGATTGGCAGGACTCCTACATTTGGGGAGAATCTTAGTCCCCTCCAAACTCTTCTTCTTATCTTGGTTTAGTAATGGACTCCAGGATCATCCGTTGTGGTCTCAGTCTTACTCCACATAAGTTCTGCAACAGCTCTGGTCCCTGCTTCCTGGTCTCCTAGAGAAAAAGACAGTTTGCATTGTTTATGACTTTTGGCAACTCTATACTGACTTTTATCTCTACCAGAAGCTTCAATGGCTCTGTGCTCCAGGAAGTCCAATTCTTAACCCTGATTTGTTCAATTTACCTGAAACATATTTACTAACTTTTTTTAAGTTGTTCAAGTTCTTACTGTAATTTGACATGTTCATCTTTGGCTCTTCTACAGCATCCACACCTGGTCTTCCTAGATTTTCCTTTGTCTCTTATGCTCTCATTAACTGATGCCATTTTCCTGTGAAGTTTCCCTCTTTTAAAATCTCTCCTCTCACCAAGAGCAGTCCCCAGTCTTTCTGTTTCAAAGTTCTGCAGCTTTGGGAGACAGTTCCTCTAAGTTCCTGTTTATTGTCTCCACTTCTCAGGTCAGTTGCAAAGGTAAAGGCTAATACATCATCTGGCACAAAGAAAACACTCAAAACAAATATTTTTGAACAGAAATCTACTGTGAGTCCCATGAATGATCCAGGCTTTCCAGTCTAAAGCAGCTCTTCCCATACCTCCAGACCTTCTTTGATGTCTCATCATTTATATGCCCAAGAAGATTGATTTCAGTTAACTCAACAAATATCTACATGTGTGGAATTTTAAAAAATAAGTTCACCACTGTATTTGCCCTTAGCCAGATAGGTAGTCTAATAATTTTTTAAGTACACGATTACCCATACTAAGACAATGCCACAAGAAAGGTTTATATACAGAACTACAAAAGTTTAAAGAAGAGCCTGTTCCTAATTACGCTATTAGGAGAGACTTTATGGAGAAAATACCTCTTTAAGTAAGAATTTTAGGATAGGTTAGAGTTTGACAGGAGGAGACCACGGGATATGTTCTGGTAGGATGGAATGAGATGACAAAGCCATGGTGGTGGGACAGTATAGGACCTATTTAGGAAATGGCTTAATTAGAATGCAGAGTAAAATTTGGATTCTGCTGGAAAATCGAATGGAATTTAAGAAGCAAGAAAAGAATTTATAGAGGGTCTAGAATGGCAAGTAGGGATTTTGTTTTTAAACAATAGGATAACAGTGAGCCACAGAGCAGAAAAATAACATGAACAATTAATATTTAATACATAATGAATCAGAAGATGGCGAGATTTTACGACTGGATAATTAGAGATTCTATTTTTCGAGGCTCTACCATAGAATAGACATTATGCTCGATGCAGTAAGTGGGTATTACTTTTTTTTTTTTGTCTACCCAAAAGATCTTAATACAGATAAAAATAATTTGAATGGATGCAATATATGACAATGGTACAAACTTGTATGGAATATATAATAGATTGAAACAGAAGAGCCTCTAAAACATTCTAGACCATTCTATAATGAACAATGTAGCAAAATTCTCTTTTGATACCACTGAACTTTTATATCATCCAAGAGATGTATAGCTATGTTTTTTATTCCAACAAAATCCCAGAATGTATTGAAGACACATTTACCAAATATAAATTTGGAGCTACTGTCAAATATATAATAGAAAAGTTGAGTTTGCTGTCATGCCTCTAAAAATACAGTAAAGTCGATATGCAGTGCTCTTTAGAAAATTGCTGATGATATAAATAAGAATATTGTATCTAGAATGCAAGCCAAAGATATACTTTAGAAAATATCTACTTTTAAATTCACTTTTCCAAGTTATAATTTGGCATAATATTTTATGAAAATTAATCTTTTAAGTAATAAGATGCAGGCACTAAAATTCATTATACATAATGCCCTTGGAAGAAATTAAAGGGACCAATAAGTTCTTTCAAAACACAAACAAACCAGCGAAACTTACAAATTATATATACTATTGAGGCCAAGTAAATTTTTCAGAGTCTCTGACCCTGATGGAAACTTCTTCAACCTAAAAAATTAAAAGAAAAAAAAAGGAGCAACACATTTCAACTGTGAATTGTGAATCCCGCAATCAGCTCATCTCTTATGTAAAATGTAGTTTCAAATAAATTTATTGTTTTTATTTATTGAGTACAGCAATATTATCTTTCAAAGAAGAGTTTATACTACTAAGAGAATTTTGTGGTCTTTTTAGTATCCTAGTTGACATGTGTAATTTAAAGAATTATGAAGAAAGTGAACTATTGTAGTCATATGTAAAAATTCATCATTGAAATTGAGTGATGAACACAATAAGGAATGTGATGTTGATGTAAACTCAGTGTATAAATAGTTTTCTAAACTCTAGTATGAGATTCTTGTTTTAATAGTGTAATACATTTACAGTAATAATTTACTAAACACATTTTCAAATATTATCTAGTTCTCAGGATTTTTTAACTTTGCCAAAATCAGTTGCTAGAGGAGAACATAACTTCTCAAGTTTAATATTTATTAAAAATTTAAGGTCTACAATGGCATAAGAAAGATGACTGTCAAATCTAGTGATGACTTCTATAAAAAATGAGATATTAGAACTGGAAGCATTGAAATATTCATATAAATTTCATTTCCATGAAAGCAAGATGTCTAAGTCACATGCAAAAGAATGAAAGTGGATCATCTGCTATCGCCATTCACAAAAATTAACTCAAAATGGACCAAAGACCTGAAGGTGAGACCTGAAACTATAAAACTCATAGAAGAAAATATAGGCAACACACTATTTGACATTGGTCATAAAGGAATCTTTTCAAATGACATGCCTACCCAGACTAGGGAAACTAAAGAAAAAATAAACAAGTGGGACTTTATCAGATTAAAGAGCTTCTACAAGACAAACAAAACCAGAATCAAGATGAACAGACAACCCACCAGCTGGGAGAGAATATTTGCAAAACATATATCTCACAAGGGGTTGATCTCCATAATATATAAAGAACTCACATAACTGAACAACAAAAAAAACACACAACCCAATCAAAAAATGGGCAGAGGAAATGAACAGACACTTCTCCAAAGAAGATATACATACGGCCAACAGGACCATGAAAAGATGTTCAACATCACTAATCATCAGGGAAATGCAAATCAAAACAACACTAAGATATCACCTCACACCCGTTAGAATGGCTATAATCACCAAGAAAAAAACAAAAAATATTGGAGAGGATGTGGAGAAATAGGAACCCTCATACACAGCTGGTGGGAATGCAAACTGGCGCAGCCTCTATGGAAAACGGTATGAAGATTTCTCAAAGAATTAAAAATAGAGGGCCGGCCTCGTGGCTTAGCGGTTAAGTGCGCGTGCTCCGCTGCTGGCGGCCCGGGTTCGGATCCCGGGCATGCACCGACGCACCGCTTCTCTGGCCATGCTGAGGCCGAGTCCCACATACATCAACTAGAGGGATGTGCAGCTATGACATACAACTATCTACTAGAGGCTTTGGGGGGAAAAAGTAAAATAAATAAAATCTGTAAAAAAAAAAAAAAAAGAATTAAAAATAGAGATGCCCTATGATCTAGCTATCCCACTACTGGGAATCTATCCAACAAACCTGACATCAACAATCCAAAGAGGCTTATGCACTCCTATGTTCATTGCAGCATTATTCACTATAGCCAAGAAGTGGAAGCAACCTAAGTGTCCCTCAACAGACGATTGGATCAAGAAAATGTGGTGTATATATATACAATGGAATACTACTCAGCCATAAAAAAAGACAAAATCATCCCATTTGCAACAACATGGATGGGCCTGGAGGGTATTATGTTAAGTGAAGTAAGCCAGAAAGACAAAGACAAACACTGTATGATCTCACTCATATGTCAAATATAAAGCAACACACGGACAGAGAAAACTGTATTGTGGTTACCAGGGGCAACGGGGGTAGGGGGGTGGGCACAAGGGGTGAAGAGAGACAGATATATGGTGATGGACAAACAAAAATGTACAACTCAAAATTTCACAATGTTAAAAACTATTAAAACGTCAACAACAAAAAATTATTATATCCTAGTAACTTTGAGTATATATTTACTATAATTAAAAATTCAATTTTTCTATTATTTTTGTTCAATAATTTGATCTGTATGCTTTACACAGAAGAAATTCGTTTGTTCTAACTACCTAAAAGCAAATAATTCGCTGAGTTTAATTTTTTAACTTGAAAAAGAAGCATCTTTTTCTAATTCAAAGATACTGTATAAGCCAGGTGACCATGAAAATGATCCTCTTCTAGGGGTTATGTGACCAGGAGAAATATGGAATGAAAAAGACAAAGAGGTAGAAGAGGAAAAGGTTATTAGAACAAAATTTTAATAAAATTAAACCTATAGAGTTTAATATAAATAACTAGTAACAACTATAGCCACAATATACAGATTAAAGGCAGCTTAATATAATAAAAGAAAAAGGACTTCAAGTTATGAAATCAGCCCTGGCTCAAGCACTGTACATTACTAAGCCTGGGTGAGCTTCTACTGACTCATCTGTAAAATGGGAATGATAATCTCAACCTCACAAGGTAGTGTTAGAATAAAAAAGTAATGCAAGAGCATTGGAAAACATTACTTACCGTGATATATGCATATTTTACATAATTTTTTAAATCCACAAGAATTTGTTCATTTCTTTTTTTCTCCAACATCTCCCTTTATAATAAAGGAAATTTTCAAGGAACTTGAAAATAATGGTGGCATCCCCCTATGGTGCTGGTGCTATCAAACCAATTTTTGAGAGAAGAAATAATAATGATTTAAGAAGTTGAAAGATATGCCCTCAAGTTGTGTCTACAAAACTTCAGAATATTGGAACAGCAATGAGATATTCTGTTAATCCAAAATTTTGCCTTCATCACACAAAATTTCAAGGAGCTTGCGTCAAAATAATCAGGTGTTATAAGTAGAAGATAAAAACAACAACACATAGCACATAGAGACAGAGATTGGATTGGTGGTTACCAGAGGGGAAGCGGGGAGGGAGGAGGGTGAAAGGGATGATTGGGCACATGTGTGTGGTGATGGATTGTAATTAGTCTTTGGGTGGTGAATATGATGTCATCTATGCAGAAAGAGAAGTATAACGATGTACACCTGAAATTTATACTATGTTATAATCCAATGTTACCTCAATAAAAAAAATCAGGAGTTTGACTCAATCTTTCAACTCCTTATCTAGGTAATTAGATATCATATTATTTATCTCTTTTATGAAAATGACACTAGTACTCTTACTCCAGAAAAAAGACTGTTTTTTTCCTGGCTGGTTGTTTTCTGGCTTAATGACACTATCATAGAAAATAACACTCTAAGATCTATTTTTAAAACGATAGAGAAAGGGGATGACATCATCAAGGCAAAGTACCAATGAAACATAAATCTGCTCTTTAAAAGCTATTCAACTGTGGCTGATGAAGGTTTTTTGCCTTTCTTGCTTAGAATTTCTAAGGGCTATAAACCACTGCTGGTGATGTAACTTTTTCTTTGTGAATTGTGAAACACTCCTAGTAACCAAGCTCTGAACTCACTTCAAGTAAAACAGAGCAAGATGCGAAACGGCTGAAGAGATGCTTTGACTTGACAGGACTCCTGAAGGTGAGTCTGACTTCTGAGAAGGAGCAGCCGTGACAAGGTGTGTGCCACGACCTGGCCCTTGTTTGTGGGCAGAGATCCAGGGACACCTGGGAGATTGGTCCCAAGGATCCCTGCAGGAGTTGGAAGAGCTTGAGGATTGAGGGAAATCTTTAGAAATAACACTTGGATTGGAAGATAGGTTCATCCTTGAAGAGGAAGGTAAGCTCTCACCCAACTCCAGCATCTCTCTTAGCTGCCTTTTAGGGTGTCAGATTCCTTACCTCTGCACGCAAAAGTCAACTATGAAGATACAGATAATAGTAAAGGAGATAGACCATCAGAGTTCTTGATAATAAAAAATAATCCTAATCTTCCCTTAGAATAATAAAAATTCTGTCTCTGCCTCTGGTATTTGTAACATCTGCAAAAATCTGGAAGACTGGCAGCAGCACAGAATTTTGATCTAAGTTTTGACTTTCTATCCAGATATTCAGTGATTTATAGACCTGCCATTCATCACGGGACCTTGTTCTCACAATTTAATCCAAGTGAAGACAGACAAAGGGGATAAAAAAAGTTTTACTGTGCATTAAACAATTTCCAGTTTGGGTTCAGAGCAGAGAAACATCTGATAACTTCAGAAGGAAGAGAACTGATAGGCTATGCATCTAGTCACAAGAACGGCAATGATCATTTCATGGGCAAATAGGCTAACTCCTTAGCATCCCATTATTAAACACAAATCTGTGTGCTCCAAAGGAAACTAGGTGGAAATTCTTTTGGCTCTGGCTCCAAGATTTAGGATGTTCTAGAGAAGTTCCCTACTATTTTTCATTTCTTATGAGGATTGTAATAAGACCCTACATTGAACTAGTCCTTACAAGAACCTCAAAATCTCCCAGACTATGCTATATTTTCTCCCTCTCCCTAGCATATACAAGTAAGAAATCCTTCTTTCATTCATTCACGTATTCTGGGGCTAGGACAGGCGCTGGGTGTACCATGGTATGCACAAGATATGAGAGCCATGAGCCCCTCATTCTTGGAGAATGTGAAATAAGAGAAAATATAATATAAACAGCCTAAGTCATCAATTACAGTAATTAAAATCAAAAAACGTAAAGATACACAGGAAACTTCTGACAGAGTTAGGAAAACTTTTATGGGCACTGGATTCCCTCATGGGACTAGACTGTCCTGGTTCAAATTGGAGTAATCACAGTGCTGCACCAACATACATATACTTTGTCCTGTGAAGATAATCAGTTGCAGGAAGACACATTATTGTACACAAAGAACTGAAAAAAATGATCATCAGGGATTTCACATATTATATCATTACATAAATCTTGGCTTGATTCTTGTCACAGGACCATAAACCAGCTATGATCTTCTCATTGACACTCCCAGTGAACTCAGGATAAACCAGCGAATGGCTTTTCCCAGGTCAAGGCTCTTAGATTCATGAAAGGACAATTTTAATGATCCTAGAGGAAAAGATAAAGAGAATTCCACCCAGAATTTCTAGTGAATTCCCTGAATCTACAAGGTTTCTATGGTTAAGGCTACTCCAAAAAATACTACTGAATCAAATCAGAATTACATGGGTGAGACTTGGCTTAGCCTATGAGGAGTTCAGATATAATCAGAATTAAAGCTATCGTTACAGGCACCAAAAGCACCAATTCCGGTTTCTGAAAACACTAAAGCCTAGTGGCAGTAAAGCCTAGTGGGGTTAAAAACTTGAGTACTGGAGTCAAGCAGACCTGGGAGCATCACCTGGGTCTGCCGTTTACCAGCTGTGTGACCTTAACAATGTTATCTCTGTGCACTTCAGTTTCCTCGCCTTCAAAGTACAAATAATATTAACATCTATCCCATGAAGTTGTTGTAAGGACTAAATGAGGTAATGACTAGAAAGTGATTGGCACAGTGTCTGGTGGTAGTGTCATTACAGGCTAGCTATTACCATCATTGATTTTTCAAAAGCTGTGCTGATGGCCCTGTGTGAGTCTTACCATAGACAACATGAGTTCTTATTCTGATATAATAGCGTATAAAATCCCTGAGGATCATTTTTTTCCCACTTCCGGTTCTCTATGTACAATATTTATGTAATTATGTAATCGTTGATAAGTACAAGGAGCTCTAAATGGTAGCTTTCAGTTCTCTATGTACAATATTTATGTAATTATGTAATCATCAGTACAAGGAGATCTAACTGCTAGCCTCTCTTCCACCTCTGAATTGCTGCAAGATAGTGGGTCAGTTAATTACCCTTTCTGGGCCTCAGCCACAAGATGGAGGTAGTAATAGCCATCTTCCTACCTACTGAACATTTTAAGAAAATCACATGAGATTGTGGAACATAAATACATTGAAATAGCATAAAGTGGTCTATTATAACAAAGTGTCCCTGAGTTGCTGGAAGACATGTAGTCATTCTCCGAGGTTTATGCCCAGGTTATGTCACTCTCTCCTCCCACAGTGCTCTAAAATGTTCCCTCTTACCAGGGCCTGAAAGAGAAGCTGAATTGATTCTGGCAAATAAAATCAGGTAAGGTGCTATTGACAGATACAATGGTAGTATATCTGACCCTCTTAATTTACACCCCCAAACCCCTCCATCTTAGCTCACACTGTCATTTTCTCTGGGTAAATTTTCATTTTACCAGGGAAAAAATTAATTTTATGAATGAAGGTCTTTATAAGGCCCTTCAAATCCTAACACATATTAGGATATCTAAGGATGAGCCTGACTCCAGATCCAAGCAGTAATTAACAAAACACATGAGAGTTTGGGTGGCTTCCGTCGTGACGACTGTTGGGTAGAGGAAATATTTATGGGTGTGACAGCAGCTACAAAGCAGCTGAAACAAGACCCTGGTTGTTTTAAATTCTCTAGTTTCCCTTTGAGAGTCTATTCTAGCCTATTCACTCCCAGTAGTCTAGAGAAAGCTCTATACATTCAGTGTTCAGTCCCTTTAGTGGCAAGGGCAGTGTCCAGACCAGAAATGCATATTAGCTCCATCTCCTTCAAGCAGAGATTCAGGGAGATGGAGAGAGAGGATATTTTGCTCCGTAGGAAAACAGTTTGAGATTTAAGCACCGAATTATTTAAAGTCAATCTTGTAAGTACTGATAAAATGGGCAAATTTTCAGTGACCATATTTTCTAAACACAAAGGAATTAAGCTGTACCAGGTTTGTAAGAGTAATGTTTTCCTTCCATGAACCTTTGAGTCACACATTACAAGACCATGTGCTCAGCCTAAATGAAAACATACACAGGTTTTGTAAAAGAGATTTCTTCATTTATTTATTCATTCAACAAACATTTATTGGTCACCATGTTAGGCATTAAAGGGGGAGGAATAAGATACATTCATTATCCTGCAGGAGACTATATGTCTATGAGAAATAAGACATATGTAAAGCAAATTATCATAAAAATAGAAAAGTTTGTTTTAGAAAGGTGTACAAGATATGCACTTGCTACTTTACCATATACAAGAATGTGAGCATTGTCCAAATGTGATGCAGAGAAGAATCTTTATAAACCTGTCAAAGCTAGAAGTCTACATTGATGCTCTTTCTAAAGCTGCTGTGCTTCTCTTAACTCTTGGTTAGAAGCATAGAGAAAGTTTATAAAAGGTATGAGGATGTCATGCCTACAGTTAAGGGCCAGGGTACTAGAAAGCTCAGAGCTTTCTCTGCAACCACAGACCAGTAATGGGGTCATCATGCTCCGCGCTGCTGAACTGGCACAAGCTGACCTCTTTTGCTCTCAAGGAAGATAACCCTTCAGAGAAAAATGGAGCATCCTTTATATGGGACAATATGACCCCAATGTATATTGTAGGTCTTGGAATCAACATCATTTTGACTTCATCCTTGATGGCCAGTATATTATTGCTAGGCAATGTATAAGTTCAGAGGTTCAGGGGTTATTAGTTCAGCTCGTTCTTGCAAAACAAAAATGAAGTCAAAGTCCTGAGCTCAGCTGCCACGTGGGGCAAATTAACTTGGCTCTTATTCATAGTGACAGGCTTTACAGTTAATCTCAGCCAACTCTCTTGAAAATATGAGCTGACAAACACAACCAAGAACAGAGCATGGCCTGCCCTGCATCAACTCAACATTATTAAAAGTATATGTGCTAAAACAGTACCATCACCTTCATCCTAAAGCCCTGTCTTTCCTAACACATTTTTTTTTCTCTCTTAGAACACCCAATGTGCCACTTTTATGGGGGATGAAAACCAAACCATAGAGATCCAGTTCCACTTTCACCCATTTTCACCCATCCTGGAGGTACAAATGTTTCTTTTTGTGGCTTTTCTGCTCATGTATACTGGCAGTCTCATTGGTAATGCCACAATCTTTCTCACTGTCTGGGCAGAGCGTTCGCTCCACAGTCCCATGTATTTCTTTTTGGCCAACCTGGCGGTTCTGGAGATCTTTTACTCTTCCACAGTTGCTCCTCTGGCTTTGGTCAACCTCCTGACCATGGGGAGAATACCCATCTCTTTCACTGGCTGTGGCACACAGATGTTCTTCTTTGTCTTTCTGGGCAGTGCTGACTGTATCCTCTTGGGGATCATGGCTTATGATCGGTTTGTAGCTGTCCGGGATCCCTTGCATTACACCCTCATCATGAGATGGCAGCTGTGCGCCCAGCTGGCTATAGGAGTTCTGGTCCTTGGTTTCATTCCAGCTTTACAACTGACAGTTCTGATTTTCCATCTGCCATTTTGTGGCCACAATAAAATCACTCACTTCTACTGTGATGTACTCCCTATCTTGCGGTTGGCATGTGGAGATACTCGAATGCAAGAAGCCATGATCTTCATGGCCAGTGTCCTCGTCCTTACCATTCCCTTTTCACTGATCTCCATCTCATACATCTTCATTGTGGCTGCCATTTTGAAGATACACTCAGCAGAGGGATGGCACAAAGCCTTCTCCACCTGCTCTTCTCATGTGACTGTGGTTCTCCTCCAATATGGCTGCTGTAGCCTTATCTATTTACGCCCCAGCTCTAGCTACAACCCAGAAGTGGGCTGTGTGGTGTCTGTTGTCTACACCTTTGTCACCCCTGTCTTGAATCCCTTGATCTATAGTATGAGAAACAAGGAGCTGAAAGATGCACTAAATAAGGTAATGAAAAGACATTTACTAAACTAGGAAATGTGAGAGTTTCTGGGCTTGTGTAAAGGGCAGGAAATAATTCTTCAGAAAATGATAAGCTCAGGGATTAAAGTAAACATTTGAGGAACAGGATTCACTACCTCTTCATGCCCTAAATCCTATTTCTAGCTCCCAAGTATAGTGTCAGCTCCTGAAAGTAAGACATTATCATTTAAAATAAGACAGAGTAAACTCTGGATGGGCAGGTATTTCTGTTTTGTTCACTGATCCATCCCCAGTGCCTAGCTAAAGTGGACACTCAATACATATTTATTGAATTAAGTGATGGCAAAGAACATTCCTATTTCTTTGTTATCTCCCCACAATGCTATACAGAAATTTGCATTTACTGGGCACTCAATAAATATTTGTAGAATAACTGAAAGAGGTTCCCTCCAGGAGCACTAATGATGCTTCAAGTTTCCACTCATAAACTCTTATTTTTTCCCTTTTCTATTGACTGAGTCTTGGGAAATGTTTATTGTAAGACCTATCAGTGTTGAGAAGTTGTAAAAATATGATACATCAATATCTGGTATGTATCCTTATTTTTAAAAGTGTAGGGCTGGCCCCATGGCATAGTGGTTAGGTTTGGCACACTCCACTTTGGCAGCCTGGGTTCACAGGTTGGATCCGGGCACAGACCTACACCACTCATCAGCCATGCTGTGGCAGCAACCCACATACAAAATAGAGGAAGACTGGCATAGATGTTAGCTCAGAGCTAATCTTCCTCAAGCAAAAAAAGAGGAAAATTGGCAACAGATGTTAGCTCAGCATGACTCTTCCTCACCAAAAAAAAAAAAAAATAAACAAATAAAAATAAAGTGTAATTGGTGATGCTTCAAAATTAGAAAAAATATCTTCACTCCATTGTCTTCTCATTCAGAATGGGAAATTTCAAGAAGGCTGAAGGGACTAATGGTTGTTTGGCAGACCTAGTATGAGAACTTCCTTTCTCTGTTCTTGCCAATCTATCTTGTTATGGTTCTACTTTTAAAATAACATTTTTCCATTTATAAATATAGTACATGTCCATTTTTAAAAGTTGGAAAACATAAAAGTAGACAGAAAAAAAGTTGAGAAATTATTTCTCACCCTACCAATTAAAACAAATCTCAGATAATATTTGGGTACTTTATATATTATGTATATTATATCACGAGGAACTTTTATACCCTGCTTCATTCTCTAACTTGTAACACAAACATCTGCCACGCTGAAGTAGCCTTCTAAAACATGATTGTCATATCCATTTATCTACATTGGCAGGTAGATGTCTACCAACTTTTCACTATTATAAGAATCACTGTAATAAACATCCTTATATATAATTCATTGTGTGTAACTCCGATTACTTCCTTAGGGTTTAAATATTTTAAACCCCTACTTACACACTGGCAAACTGCATTCCAGAAAGACTACTAATTTATACTCCCCCAAACTATTTACAAAAGTAGTCACCTTATAATTTCATGGTCAACACTGGGCTTCCTTTCCTCCCTCTCCTTCTTTTCCTCCTTCTCTTCCTCCCTCCCTCCCCTCCTCCTTCCTTCCTTACCTCTTTTTCTCTTTCTTTCTTCCTTCCTTTCCTTCTTTTTCTTTTCTCCTTCCTTCCTTCCTTATTTGTCAATTTGATGGTTTTATAATGATAATTATTTATCTTATTTACATTTATTTATTAGTTAAATTATCTTTTATATATTTTATAGCCATTTAAATTTTTGTGCATTTTTCTAAGATGCTTAAAGAATTTCAAGATTTATTTTTAATTCTTTATATTTTATGTCAACACTTTATAATACTTGTGGAAAATATTTTGAAAGTTTGTTAATGATTTTATATATATACACATATATTTGTTATTATGGAATTCAGTATTCAAATTTTGGTTTGTGATTTTTCCATTTTTACAGTAAATAAATCCTGGAAGTTTATCCTGAAATCAAACAAATACTATATTCACTCATATTTTGTTCTTGCCGCTTTATGTTTAACATTTCACATGGAACTTATTTATCATTCTGGAATTTATTCTGTCATATGCTGTTATAAGGCATTAACTTTTCTCCCAAAATAAGTAACCAATTGCTTCAGTGTAATTTTGAAATCGTTTTTCCTTTATCCATTGAATTGAGATGTCCTCTTTATCACATACGAAATGCACATTTATGCTAGGTTCTGTTTTTCGGCTGCCTACTCTGTTCCATAAATCAGTCTGTACACTCTTGCACTAATACCATCCTATTTGCATCACTGGTATTTTATAATCATTTACATCATAATATTACAATCTATTTATCTTTCCAGAAATTTGCCATGGTTAAAAGGTCTGGAGTTTGCCTTCAAATAGGCTATGGTGGTTTTAAAATATGTCCACAAGTTCTTTGATACTCTTCCCTTTACAAAGTGGACCCTGATCCCCCTCCCTTTGAGTGTGGGCTGTACTTAGTAACTTATCTCTAGCA
Organism: Diceros bicornis minor; assembly: GCF_020826845.1. Taxonomy (NCBI): domain Eukaryota; kingdom Metazoa; phylum Chordata; class Mammalia; order Perissodactyla; family Rhinocerotidae; genus Diceros; species Diceros bicornis. The sequence continues at coordinate 13,540,510 of NC_080770.1, forward strand.
AATAGAATGCGGCAGAAGTGATAGCATATGACTTCTGAAACTGGGTCATAAAAGATTTCACTGCTGCAGCCTCTCCCTCAGATTAGCCACTCTGGGAGAAGCTGCCATGTCCTGAGGACAATCAAGAAGCCCCATGGAGAGGTCCACATGGTGAGGAACTGAGGCTGCCTATGAACAGCCAACGAGGAAACGACGGCTCTTGCCAACTGCCACGTAAGTAAACCATCTTGGGCACAGATCCTCCAGCCCCAGTCAAGCCTTCAGATGACTGGAGCCCCAGCTGACATCTTGACTGCAACCTCCTGAAATGCGGAGCCAGAATGACCCAGCTAAGCTGCTCCCAGATTCCTGACCCTCAAAAGCTTTGTGAGATAATAAATTATTTTAGTTTTAAGCTGCTATGTTTTGGGGTAATTTTTTATGCAGCAATGTTAGTGTGTTAGTGGACATCCCCCCATTCACTTGGGAGTGATTGGAATGAACACAGCAACCACTGAAAAGCTGAATTTTAGGGAGATTTTATATGCACATAGCCTATACTCCACCATGGAAATCAGGGCATGTCCTTACTAAAGATTCTATAAGCTCCAAAATTCCAAAGATTTCCCAAGTCTCCTCCAGTTCTGTGCCATCCTCATACACCATTATAATAAACACAGGTAGTGGTGCTGGTGGTGGTGGTGACTTTTTAAGAAGAGAAAAATATTCATCTTTTAAGATTTGACTTTTGATAGGTTTCTTAGCCTATCTTATCTAAAAAGCCTTGTCTGCTGTTCCTTGGCCCTCGTGGCAGATTGTATTTTCCAAAAGTGACAGCGATGACATATTCCTTCCCACATGCTCTCTTCACACTGTGATGTTGACACTTTTCCCATCCAGAGGTGGAGTCCATCTTTCTTCCCCTTGAATCTGGGTGGGTCTGTAACTACAGCAGAAGGGACGCTATGTGACTTTCGAGGCTAGGCCATCAAAGGGGATACACCTCCAACTGGCCCTTCTGGGAAATTTGCTCTTGGAACCCAGCCAGCATGCTGTGAAGAAAGTAAGACGCCATAAAGAAAGCCCACATGTAAGTGCTCTGGCTGAAAACCCCACTGAGGTCCCAGCTGACAGCTAGCACCAACTGCCAGTTAGTGAGTGACACTTCAGATGACTCCAGCAACTAACCATTGAGCCACTCCCAGCCTGCAAGCAGTACCAGCTGATGCCACCTGGACCAGGGATGAGCTGTTCCCATTGTGTCTTGGCCAAACTGCAGAATCATTAGCGAAATAAATCATTATTGTCGTTTTAATCCACTAAATTTGGGATGGTTTGTTATGTGCATTAGGTAACTGCAACATTCCACGTCAACCACCAAAGTCCTAAACGTCTTGTGTTTTACATTGTATAGGTATCCTAACTCACTTAATAGGAAAGAAACAAAAGAAAATCGTAATGCAGGCATCTCCTGGATCAAAATTTTCCTCTCTTAAATGTCAGCTAATAATGAGGGAAGCAAGTGTGCCTGAATTCTTAAACATCCCTGTACTTTACATCAAGCTTCTGTATGATTGTTAATAGAATGCCTCAAGACTTATAACAGTGTTCATAAAATTTTGGCTAATTTTTAGACTTTGTTGAACAAGTCTCTCTTCCTCTTGCAAAGTTTGCCCAAAGAGATACAGCCAAGGTCACTCCCATACAGCGGCCTCAGAGAACAGTCTGAATCTCTCTTTGCTTTCCCCAATTGCCCCAGGAAAAGGCCAGAAACTAGAAGCTGACCCGTCCTCCCTCACTTAGGTGTGGGGAAATACGGAAGTCCGACTAATGCCTGAAACACACTAACGTAAGCCTTAGTCATAGGGAATACCATGGTGGACAGGAAGTTAGGCAGTAGAAGCTGTTGAAGCTTTCATAGATCTCCTCCCTTCCTCCCTACCCTTCTGCTTAGTCCTCCCTCTACCCCACCCCCCATTTCTTTAGCACCAGCTATTGCAAGCAAAATGGGCAAAGATGTATTCTGAATGGGATGCTGCCAACCAACCCTGTTCTGGTGAAACTATAAGAAACCAAGGCAAGAAGATACTAAAGAGTACTTGGAGAGCACCTAGGCCTACAATGTATAGTTAGACATTTCCTCTGAACCAGCAGGTAGAGTCAATTCCTTATTTTGCCATTTCTTTTCTATATATTGGTTTACGATTAAAAAAACTCAGAAATGTTTGAACAATTACCACTAAGTGCTGAAGTAGATGATGTGGTGAGAATACAACGCTGAATAAGAAATATATAGTTTCTGCCCTCAATCACTTATTCTCTCTGGGGAGGGCCCAGGAAGTAGGGTGTCATCATCCGTTTCCTGGTTGTATAGAAAAATGATGAGGGGAATAGTTCCCTGCGCCCCATCCCTGCCCTGCAATGCTCAGAGAATCAAAAGGAATGATGGAAACAATGGTATTGTAAGCTCCCTCTCCTCTTACCAGTTCAGTAACATAAAAATGTATAACAAAACTGGCTTGCTAGGGGCCGGCACGGTGGTGCAAGCGGTTAAGTGCAAGCACTCCGCTGTGGCAGCCCGGGGTTCGCCGGTGCGGATCCCGGGCGTGCACCGACACACCGCTTGGCAAGCCATGCTGTGGCAGCGTCCCATATAAAGTGGAGGAAGATGGGCATGGATGTTAGCCCACAGCCAGTCTTCCTCAGCAAAAAGAGGAGGATTGGCAGATGTTAGCTCAGGGCCGATCTTCCTCACACACACAGAAAAAAACTGGCTTTCTGCTTTTCTCTTCCGATGTCATGATCTACCCATACTTCCTCACCTCTAAATGACAGCCAATCACAAACTAATACAAGAGGGATGCCCCTACTACCCATTCTTACTGTCAAGGCCTGGTCAGCACTGAGCTGCTCCTTTCGGAATCCATGGGAGGAGGGTAGGTTTGCATGTTCTCACTCATTCTTGCTTCTTCTTTCAATGATCCTTCATAATTTCACCTAGTGAAACCTTCTATTTTTCATCTTTAAATAGTACACAAAATAAATACTTAAACTTTAAAACATTTATTCATTATACTACCACCAAAAATCATTTTGGATACACCAGTGGTTCACACATACCACATATGGTAGGCTGAAAAATGTCCCTCCAAAGGATGTCCATGTCCTAATCCCCAGAACCTGTGAAAGAACCTGTGAATATGTTACTTTATATGTAAAAGGGATTTTGAGGTGTGATTAAGGATCCTGAAAATGGGAGATTATCCTGGATTATCCAAGTGCCCCCACTGTTACCACAGAATCTTTATTTATTTATTTATTTTTAATTTTATTTATTTATTTTTTCCCCCAAAGCCCCAGTAGATAGTGGTATATCATAGCTGCACATCCTTCTAGTTGCTGTATGTGGGACGCGGCCTCAGCATGGCGGGAGAAGCGGTGTGTCTGTGCGCGCCCAGGACCTAACCCGGGTCACCAGCATCGGAGTGCGCGCACTTAACCACTAAGCCACGGGGCCGGCCCACCACAGAATCTTTATAAGAGGGAGGCAGAAGGGTGGGAGAGAAAAATCTGACAACAGAAGGAGAGGGAGAGATTTTGGAAGATGTTATGCTGCTGGCTTGAAGATAGAGGATGGGGCCACAAGCCAACAAATGCAAGCAACTTCTAGAAGCTAAAAAAAGGTAAGAAAACAAATTCTCTCCTAAAGCCTCCACGAGGAACATAGAACTGTAACCCATTTTAGACTCTAGCCTCCAGAACTATAAGAGAATAAATTGGTGTTCTTTTAAGCCACTAAATTTGTGGTAATTTGTTACAGTAGCAATATGAAGCTAATATCCTACTTAACTTATACCTTAATAAACTACCCAGGCCTTGCTCATGACTTTTTACATAATAGATTCTCAACGAATATGTACTAAATTGAATCCCCTTAAAAAAATTAATATTCAATATAAATAAGTTTGCCAAAGTATAATTGTCAAGAAGTTAAAAACATGATTCTTATTCAAATATATTATGAGCATGTGTCAAAGATTTATTTATCTCATTAATGAGAGACCCAGCAGGATGGTAAAGCTGGTTCAAGACAATACAAGAAACTATGAGCTATACATAGTGGGGAAAAAATGCTGGAATAAGACTCAAAAGTTAAACATAATGCCGGTTAATGTCTGGCAGGGCAACAAATCCCCCTTTGGGATTATCTTTTCTACCAAAATGAAATCACCTCCACTGGACAAAAATAATTTGCAATTTACCAATCGTCTACAAATTAACATCTAACGTTACTGAGTCTGGGACCTCATTAATAGTAAATACTAAGTCAAATGACCTCCTCCTAGAACTTCAAACGACCCTTAAACAAACTTCTTAGATAATGCTCTTGTTATAACATCAAAAGGGCACACAATAATCCTTTTTTCTTATTTCCAAATTTTGTACAATTTTTCTAAACAGACTTGTTCCAGTTATCTATTAGTGAGTAATAAACTACTCCAAAATTTTGTGGCTTAAAACCACAATATTTTATTATATATCACAATGTTATGAGTGAGGAATTTGGGAAAGGCTCAGCTGAGTGATTCTTCTGCTCCACAGGGTCCTGAATGGGGTTGGTTGCTCAATGATATCCAGCTCGCAGTTGAGGCCATCTGGAGAGTCCAAGACAGCTTCATTCACCTGTCTGGTGTCTTGACAGGGATGGCCAGTAAGTTAGATACAGCTGGACCCCTCTCTCTCTCCATGTAGTCTCAGGGCCTTTCCATGTGATCTCCTCAGCAAGGTAATTGGGTATCTTACATGGACTCATAATGTCAATCTTAAAGACTAGAGCAGAACTGGCATAGCATCACCTCTCCCACACTTTGTTGGTCAAAGCAGTAACAGTCCAGTCCAGATTCAAGGAGAGGTGGAAACAGAACCCGCCTCTTGATGGGAGAACTGTCAAAGAATCTGTGGCCTTGTTTAATCCACCACAAGTTTTACCTTGTAAATTTTTATTTTCATTATATTGCTAACCCTTTTGTCCTAACATCTGTTGCACCAAGGGTTCCCATAACTTTCTGGGATGTTTTGTTACAACTTTGTTGAATACATGAGAAATGACCCGCTGGGCAGCCCAACAGTCTTTTTTCCCCTCTATAACCCTTTGCAAGCACTCAGAGACAGTCTTAAAGCAATGGTTCTCAAAGCAGAACCAGTAGCATCAGCATCACCTGGGAACTTTTTACAAACGCAATTAATTCTCAGGTCCCACTTCAGACCTACTGCATCAGAAACTCTGGGGATCAGTCTGTGTTTTACCAAGCCCTCTTGATGATGCTGAGAACCACCGATTTAGGGTTTTACACTACTTAACGAAAATTAATACCATCTGAAACCAGTCTCTTAAGAAGGTAAATTTTATGGGTTTTTTCTTTACCACCATTAAAAAAAAAGAATGTATACAGTCTCTAAATACCACAGTGGATTATTTACTGCTTCTGGAGAAAGGAGAGACAATGCCAAACAAAGCCTGGTAGTTTTCTCTAATTGATGTCCTCTCTCAACTGTCAAAATCCTCTTCTACCTACCTGGCAGGCAGGAGAGACTTTTCTTCCACCCAGTCAAGGGACACTCTCCAGAGGCATCATACCTTACTTCTAAAGAATCACTTGTGAAACGAATTTGTACCCTCTCCATCTTAAAATGGGACTATTACACAGCTCAGAAAAATATACTATTCTCTCAAAGGAACTCTCATTAATCTCCCTCACAGACAGGTGTTGTATGAGAAAAAATGGATAATTTTGTTGATCCTCTTGAGGACACCTTGTTTTCTGTTTCTTTGATTTCTGCTCTTCATTCTTTCTTTTCTTCTACTTTCTTCAGTTTTATCCTATAGATCATTTATATTCAGGCTTTCCTATTTTTTTTTTTTTTTTTTTTTTTTTTGTGAGGAGATCAGCCCTGAGCTAACATCCGCCAATCCTCCTCTTTTTTTTGCTGAGGAAGACGGCCCTGGGCTAACATCCGTGCCTATCTTCCTCCACTTTATATGGGACGCCGCCACAGCATGGCTTACCAAGCAGTGCGTCGGTGCGCGCCCGGGACCCGAACCAGCGAACCCCGGGCCGCCGCAGCGGAGCGCGCGCCCTTAACCGCTTGCGCCACCAGGCCGGCCCCAGGCTTTCCTATTTTCTTATACAAAACTGCTATAGCTGTATCCTAAAACTCTTGATAATGTTGATATGTTTATCATTCAGTTCTAAATAGTCTCTACTTTCCATTGTTTTCTTAAGTAGTCCATGAATTAGAAGTGTAGTTTTTTTTTAATTTCTTACTTCTAACATAATGATATCAGAAGACAGGATCTGCATCATCAAGGATCAGCAAACTCTTCCTTTAAAAGGCCAGGTAGTAAATATTTTAGGCTTTGCTGGTCAAATGGTCTCCATTGTAAGTACTCAATTCTGCCTTTGTAGCCCTAAAGCAACCAAAGACAATATGTAAATAAATGAGAGTAGCTATATTCCTTTAAAACTTTGCTTAGAAAAACAGGCAGCTGGCCAGATTTGGCTGTAGGCCATAGTTTGCCAACCCTTGGTCTGTCTATACGGCACCAAGTCTTTGGCCATTGTTAAGACTTGTTAGCTAGTACATGAGGTTTTGTAATATTACATGCATGCTTGAAAACCAATTATCATCTTATCCTTGTTCTGCTCCACTTCTTTAAGGCTCCGGCCTGGCCCATTTAAACATCTGCTTTTGTTAACTTGTCACAGTAATTAAGAGACTCAGTGTTTGGAAAGAAACAGACCTCAGGTGCCAGCTTTGCCATGGGGTGGTTTGGCGCAAATTAACGTCTGTCATCCTCAGGTTCCTCGCTACAGAGAAAATACTACCACCTACCTCATGGGGTTGGCATAAGGAAAAATTCGAGATAATCCATATAAAACACCTAGCCGAGTGCCAGGCCCACTTCAATCGTTATTAGTAGCAGTATTAGCATCATCATGCCATTGAACCTCATTACTCTGTGAGGCAAGTACCATTAAACTCATTTTATAAAGAAATTAAGGCTCAGACATGTTCAGATAACTTGCCCCAAATCTGATCGCCAGCGACAAAGCACTAATTCCCAGCCAGAACTTCTATTTCCAAATTCTAAGTTTCCAGTACTTGGGCCCTGATTAATCCAGTCACATTAACATGTAAGGAATTTACCGTATGCCATTCCTAGGCGAGGCTGCATTTTAAGACACCCGGAGAAAGGAGTTGCGAAATGCACAAGAATTAATTCTTCCCAGTGCAAGTTTAGTCCTTAAGGGGAAAGAGCGAGTTTCATGAGCTCAACCGACCGAAAAGTCATGGGAGGTGCCAGCGGAGCTAACAAACCACTAAACGGACTTCTGGAACCAGGGTGCCGAGGCTTATAACCTGGACAAACTCTTTTCTGGGCTTGATCCTCTAAGAAAGTGGTGTCACCCCGGGGCGCCCCAGGCTGGCGCTCCTCACCCTCAATGACCTTCTGCCCACGGCTGTGCTGCCCTTTTAGGCTCTCCCGCTCCACGTGCCTGGAGCACCTGGAGCCTAAAAATATCACCCTGGTTCAACCTCCCGGGTTTTCAACCTTCGGCTTTTTCAAAAACGGGCTCTGTCATCACTTTGAGACACATAAATCACAGCCCTGACCTGCTGTTGATTCAGCGGGTGTGACGTGCCGCTGAAAGTGGCGACAAAAGCAGCCCCTTTCGATGACCTCAACTTTTTTTTTTTTCCTTGCACTCGGTTCACATCGTATGCGGTGAGGACCGCCGGGCAGCCCGAAGGCTGTGTTGGACGTTCGATAAATAGCCCAAGAATCTCCAATTCTCCCAGCTCAAGCTAAGCCTGGGACTCTTCAAAGCCATACCCTGTGACAATCACAAGGGTTTTCTCCTCCCCGTCGGTGACGGAAAACTCGTGACTCGGACCTGAGCACTGCGCGGGCGCAGGGAAACCGGGGGCGGAGCTACTGCAAATCCAGATCGCAAGGAAGCCCCCGACGGACAGCGCGTGCGCAGTCTCTCGCCGCGGGACCTCCTTCCCGCCGCTGAGACTAGGAAGCGGGACGCCAAATCTGTCCCCGCGCAGCCGCCGCCGCCGGGCGCCGAGCGGGGCGGCCGCCCTCCCCGAGGCGCGCCTGCGCACGTTCCCACGCACGCTCCGGCGTACGGCGGCGGCCAGGGGTCGCGAGCCGGTGGAGGACCCGCGCGCGGAGGAGCCCGGAGAGTCAACGCTTCTTCCCTCCCTCCCCTATTCCCCTCCCCGCTCCCTCCCCCCCCCCCCAAGAATGTTCCGCTACGAGGTGAGCTGTTGCGACCGGAAGTGACCCCTCCCTCCCTCCCGCGCCCCTCTGTCTTTCTCACCCCCCGCGCGTCCGTCCCGAGGTCCTGGGGGGGAGGGGGCGGGCGGTGGGACCCTCTGGACCGAGTGGAGTGCCTCGGGCTTGGGGTCGCAGGTTTAATCCGAGGGCTGTGAGCTGGCTTCAGGGGGCGGGACTGTCCTATCAGTTGTCGCTGGGGAGAGATGGCCTCTGTTTTGGGGTGGGGAGGGCTCGTTAAGTGCCGTAACCAGACCACCCCCCACCCCCACCCGGGGAGGAGCGCGGAGGGGAGCGCATGGCACCCACCCTGTGGCTCTTCTTGAGGAAGAGTCGCCCAGGAAAGCCCAGAGACACGTTTCCCGCCCTGGACCCGGAACCACCTCCCCTCCAGTTACACACACCTCTACGCACAGGCAGTCGTCCGAATCAAGGGGGCCTGGCCTTGCCCTTCGACTGGGGCCGAAGACTGTTTACTGCAGAGGGCTCCGCGTTGAGCGGGGGCGTGTCCAGCAGAAGTTCCTTCTGGGCGAGTGGAGGGAGACGTGGGTTTGGTGACGGTCCCGGGAATGTAGCAATAGTCGAGAGTCCTGACCCTGTCACTAATTCACTGTATGACCTTGAGCGACTCCTAATCTCCAGACATAAAGTTTCTGGATCTGTAGAATGAAGGGGCTGGTCTAATGATCTCTAAGAGTCTTTCCAACTTAAAAAAGCAGTGATTGGGTTAAGTAGATCTTTACGATTTGGAAGGGAGTGGCTGCTGGAAGTTGCCTCTGATGTGGAGACAGTTGCATGCCTACTTTGTGTAAGTTTGGGAGGGCTTAAGATAGGCAGAGTGGCCCTTTGGCCTAACCTTTTGGAATAGCCTGGCTAAGAGGTAGCCAGGCAAGGTGTAGCACAAACCTGCCTGCCCAGAGACTGTGGAATGCCCATTCTGAGTCTCTGAAAATTGGGGACACATATTTCATAGGAATGTTTCCAGACCAAACTGACTTTCTGTAAGCATGGAGAGAGAAGATGAGATGTGGTAGGCAGAGTTGCCAAAAGAAAAGAAAATTTGGAAAATGTAAATCAGCTGAAAACTGAAGTGGTGGGGGAAAATATTTAAAATGGAACACACCTAAGTTGTTATGGTGATGTCTGACATTGTTCAGCAATCCATAATCTTTGCCTAAATTTTTGCTTCATTTGATCTTCACAACTCTCTGAGGTGGGTGGTGTTGTCTTTGCATTACCACTTAGGAGACTGAGGCTTAGAGCCTAACAGAGCCTGAGATGTGATAGGTGCTGGAGAGGTATTTAATTAATTAATCAGAAAGAATGTAACTTGCCCAGGTTCGGAGCACTTGTAAAAGTGGAGCCAGAACGTAAACTTGCTGTATCACAGCTTTTCGAGAGTTCACTTAATTGTGACTGAAAATTTAGCTTTCTGTTTTATCACCAGAGTTTGGGCCTATAGGAAACAGAAGGGGAGAAGTTTGAAAAATGAAGAGAAAGCTTTAAAAGGGAATAAAAAAAAATGGTTGAAAAGATGACATGAATATGGGGAAGATGAGATTTTTGTTGGAAAACATACGTAAAGCTGACACAAAATAATAAAGTGTTCATTTTCGGTTGTCATTACTCTTCTAACCATTGATATAAAGGAAGTTGCAGGCCTAATTTGTTGGTTGTGTGAGGAAATGCTGTTATTAGATTCTTGATAAATAGAGAAATGGAACGTTTTGAGGGGGGAGGTTAAATGAAGTAAGGAATAGGAAAGAGAAACTGAAAGAAAAGAAGATCCTGAAATCTTCCAGTGTCAGGGAAAGTGGGGGATAGAAACAATGCCATCTTTACAAAAAGTCATAATGAAGCTGTTATGTTAATTGAGAAGGTAAGATGAACATTTTTAGAACATTTTTAAAATGAGGTTGTGAACTTCGTGAATAGCTAATCTCTTTCCTCTTTTTTTAGTCTTTGGAGGATTGTCCTCTGGATGAAGATGAAGATGCATTTCAGGGCCTGGGAGAGGAAGATGAAGAGATTGATCAATTTAATGATGATACATTTGGGTCAGGTGCAGTTGGTAAGTGATACCATTCTCTTATGTCATTTTGGTGTCTTGCTCTTTTCAGATGATCTCTTTTCTAAGTGCTTTGTCTCAGTAGGAGTAACCTCAGTCACTAACTTGGCATTCTGTTCTTGTTCTCAGTCATAATAGTCTAGTCTTCACTGGAAGCATCTACCTTGTTCCTTGTGGCCTCTTTTTGCCTCACTTATAAAACCAGGTGTTCTCTAAGCCCTATTCTTTCCAGCTATATGATCTATGGCTCTAGGTTGACACTGTAAGGAATTCAAATAGTTAGAGAAGTAGACATTTTACAAAGGTTAAAATAACCCTAGAAGAGAAAATTTTTATTTGTAGAACATGTAACTTAAGGAAAACTAGTGAACTAGGAGAAAACTCAATTTGGATATATATGTTTTAAAATTCAATAAAATATACTATTGATAGTATATTGCATGACCCTGCTATTGTCTTATAGTAGCTTCAATAAAATCAAAAGCTTTTTATTCTTATTCTTATAAAAAGAATTTTGGTAATAGAAAGTCTGTAAGTTAGAAGAGTGCTGTGCACAGATGAAATTTTCCCATCCCTGGATATAGAAAATATTCTAGGAGTTGGAAAAGGTTAAAAAGTTAAAGAACAAAACTAAATTTACCACAAGCGTATATGATAAAGCTTGAGAATTAGAGATCCTGGAACAAGTATACTAAAATTAGTTAAAATTAAACTGTGCTTTTAAAAGAAATGAGTAAGTAAGAGTCAGTGCAAATATTTTTGCTTTGACTGTTGATGTGGAAAAGCGGCAATAACACTGTATGGGTTGGAATGTGTAAATATATGTGATTTCTTTAGAATCACAGCACTTCTGTCTATGCAACAAATATTCGAAGTTAAGTAATAAAGAAGAGGAAATTGAGCATAGTGAGTAATCGCAAGATGTTGAGTATCAAAAACAAATAAGAGGTCTTAAAAGTGTTGTAGTAGTTAACTGGTTTTGCGGTGATCTAGACAGCTTAAAGTTATTAAAGCTTAGACTGAGTTGAATAAATTGGCAATAATGAAAGAGTATACTGTTGTCAGTCAGGGTTTACACAATTCAGTAGAGATCTAAAACTGCCAGTGTTGGGAGCAGCAGCAGAAGTGTTTAAGGTAGAAGCTAGACTCATTACAGAAGGGAACCAAAGACCGTTTGGATTACAGCCATAGTTTAGGAGATGAGATCATCCAAGAGGATGATATGATCTAAGACGCTGTTCTTTCTCTGCAGAGATCACAGGGAAAGGGACAGAGAATAGAATTACAAAAGCAGGGAACTGATGTGAATAGAATTGTATTTGGAAGTTACTTTGGTAATAACCTGTAGAATACAGTGGAAGCTACAAACATGGTGTGCTTGTTTCTAGAACGTTTTCTCTCTTAAAATATTGTACTGAATGTTACCATTTTTTAGCAAATTCCTCAGTATTAAGATGCAGTTGGTGGAATTGATTTATTGGTATTATATTAAGATAAGGCAGCACAGGAAATGTTCTAGTTCTTAGTTTTGAACCTGAACACAAGAGGAATAGTCTTGCCATCTCAGTGACTTTCAGAGTGCTGTGGATAGTCTTTTTTTCTGAGCTTCTGTGTTCCTCACAAGATGTGGAAAATATTGCCTTAAAAGGATGTTAAAGTGTGCAGGAAAAAAGATGTGATGGAAAAAAAGAAAAGTACAGACGCATTGAAAAAGCCCCTAGGTTACACAGTAAAAGAACAGGTAGTAAAAAGTAGAAGCAGTGAATTAGCATATGGTTGGCCCACTTTGTACCCTAGGGCATAAGGGTGAGTAAGAAGGACTTCTTGGTCAACAAAGTTTATAATGGAGAAAACATTTCCAAATGTGAGCCTTTTCCATTGAGAGTATAATATACTTGAATTGTAAAGTTAAAATCTTAATTCCTCATAACATCTTGATGTGAATACTATACAGGTTTATAAAAAGAAAATTGCTTTCTAAATCAACCTTTGGCTTAGTTAATACACTTTTACAGGTAGATACACAGCTGGTGTAGAGAATTTAAACCGGGAGGTAAAATGTCAGACCTTTGGCATACATTCTGGTTTGATGGTTTTTAACTCAAAGAGTAAGTGTCTTGAATAATACCTGTTAGTACAGTAGCTGTTTTAAGTCACTGGCTACAAATGCTCTGATGTCACCTTTCCTTAAGAAACTAGTTCTTGTCTTCTGCATGGAAAAATGTTTGCAATAAATGGCCCACAGTAACCTCAACTTTTTCTCTAAAAATAAAAGCTTACACTTACAAGGTGCTTATTATTCTAAATTTTTTACATATATTATTAATCTTCACAGCCACCTTGTGAGGTAGGTGCTATTATTATCCTCATTTTAACAGATGGAGAAAGAAAGTGCCAGAGAGGTTAAGTAACTATAAATACAATCAGTGTAGATTACCAGTTACGTTTAAACAGTCTTTGGGGAATTTTTGGGAATCTCCTGTCCCCACTTGGAAGAGCTCCTCATTCTGGATACTTCCCTTTTATTGATAGCTGCTATAACCTTTAAGGACTGAAATTGCCTTAAAATTAAATCACCTCTACCTCCTTTTCATTTTCTTTTTATTCAGAAATACTCCTGAGACAGACTTCAGGGGAATTATTATAACAAGTATAAGTTTATAAGAGCAGCCAGGAATTCAGTAACCCACATCAGGGTATAGATTAATTAGTTGAAAGAAAACAGATATCTCTTTCCCTTCATTTCTCTGTTATTACTTTGCCTACCCTTTATCATTTTGACCAGTGTGGATTAAGGTCAAGCGTTGGCATATCTAAGTAACTGTATTTTTATGTCGTTTGAGAAGGATACAGAGTGAAGTATCCTCTTATGGTAAGGGCATGCCATCCCTGACATATTGCTTCAGATGATTTTTTCACAAGAACAAGAAAAATCTGAAATGATGGTGGTATTCCATGGCATAGATTGCTTTGCTTACGTATTTGAAAAAGTGACAATTCACAACAGAGCCGTTCACAAAGAATATGGCTAACTAACCAGTGTTATTATGTATTATTAAGGACAAATAGACTGTTCATCTTTGGTAGGATCTGGTAAAGTTAGTAAACATGAGTATGGGAAGTGGTGAATGAAAGCAACACAAGTTGGAACTCGACCACATTAGAATTGATCCATTGACAACTTACTTCCTAAACTTGGGAAATAAATGTAAAAAATCCCTTAATTCAGGATTATAGACTCATTTTTTGGCATTGCTGAGTTAGTAAAATTGCAAAAAACAATTTGTCCTTTAAAAACTTGCTCAGCTTACTCTTCTTTAGCAAAGGTGACACAAATATTAATGTCACAATTCATTTTTAATTATACTGTTCTTTAACAATATCTTTTTCAGATAACTGATAATTTAAATTAATGCTGTAATTTTCATCTAAAGTGGATTTTTTCCTTTACCACAAGTAGTACATTCAGATCTACCACAGTGCCCAAAGACTAGACAGTGGTTCTGATCATACCAAATTATAAATTTGGGAATCCCATTTTCCTTGCTTTTTGGATCTCGTGTTATGTGATACACTGTTATATAATAAAAATAACAAATTTTGAATGTTTATAATCTGACCCTGAAGAGACAGCCTACTTAAGTATTTGCTTAAGATGTTAAGATACACATAATATTCATTACAGTATTAATCGTTATATTGAAAATTTGCAAATAATCCAAATTTCCATTAGTAAAGGATGGATTAAATTACTTTGTCATTAGAATAGAATCTTATATAGGTTTTAAAAAGAATGAGATAATCTTATCAATAGTTATGTTTGTGTGTGTACATAAAAATATGTCCCAGATGTATTGCTTAAATAAAAAGAAACAAGTTAAACTTTATAGTTTGCATTTTAAAGAACTTAACATACCTGTGGAATTATGGGAAACTTTCACTTTCGAAGTTGTTACATATTTGTGTGATGTTTAAATTTTTTAGCAAATGTATATTTTCTTTGTAAGCAGAAAAAAGAATAAAGACAATTTTAACAAGTTGCACAAAAGCCCCTCAGAAACTTGTCAATAATCAAAACTTTTTTTCAAGTGGCTACCATTTATTATACCCTTATTATATACCAGGCACCTTTTTTTTTCCTTGTCATGGTGCCTCCAGTTCTTCCTCCTCCTTTCTTTTAATAGATATATAGAAAAATTATATGAGGAGGATTGTCATTGAGGGCACTTTTTCAGAATTCTGTGTTTCTATGTTAGTTATAAAGGGAGTTACCTGTTATCCCTCTCTGTTGAATTTTTATGGGACACACAAACAAAACTAAAGAATAAAACATATACAAAGGGGTACATAGGTTTTTTGTGGGTTTGAAAGTAGTGCATGGTTAGATGAGGTGAAGGTCGAATTAAAATGAAAAGGTTATTTAGGGAAAGCTTCAGTGAGGAGGGAAAGGTGTCTGAATTTGAATGGAAAGGAGCAAAATAATGAGTAGAGCTTTTGTGGTGAAAGCAGAACGGAATGAAGAGGTTGAAGAGCACTGGAATGAGAGACGTGATGGGAGTAAGGTCTAGTTCTAGAGAAGCTGATAAAAGGTGCTGAAGATTTTCATCTATGCTGTAGTGGGACTCAAAAATAATGCTACGTCAGCATAAAAAACAAGAAAACAACCTAGTGCCGGTGCTGCAGACTATACAGTAGTGTGCGGGAATAGCAAAGACATAGTTAAAATAGAAGAGGAACTGACCTGGGTCCAAGTCACCGTCACCTTTGCCCTGGCATGTTGCAGTAGCCACCTGGCAGGCCTCCGTGCTTCCAGTATTGCTGCCCCTTCTTTCCCCGAAGCTGTTTTCAGCCCAGCAGCCAGAGTGATGCTTTCAGAAAGTCAAGCCACATCAAAACCTCCGTTGGCCCCCACTATCAATCAGAGTGGCCATAAGGGCCCTGAAGGAGCTCCCTCCTACTGCCTCTTTGACCTCATTTTCTTCTACTCTTCCTCCTTGATCATTCCAATCCAAACACAGTCCTTGCTGTTTCTCAAAATTGTCTGCCTCTCATCCTAAAACCTTTCAATTGACCGTCCCTCTGCCTGGAACGCTCTTCTCCCAGATAATCCACACAGCTAACCTACTCTTGAATCTTTGCTCACGTATCACTTTCCCAAAGAGACATACCTCTGACCATCCTATTTAAAGTTTTCAATCTGCCTTTCTCCCTCCATATTCCTGTAACATTTCATCTTCTAATAGAGTATCTAACTTACTTATTCGTTATGTTTATTGTTTATTATCTCTCTCTTCCCTTCTTAAAGGAAACCTGCAGGAGGGCTGGAATCCTTGTCTCTCTTGTACACTGAGGTATCCCATGTGCCTAAAAGAGCGCTGGTCACATAATAGATGCTCAACAAAACTAGTCGAATGAAACGAATGGATTTAAAGTCTTGTAAAGAAGATGGCAATGATAATCTAAGAGACAGTTATATGCTAGTGCAGTGAGTTTTAACTTTCCTTTAAAGTTTTTGCCTGAAATGTCGTGGAATCTCAGAACCAACAGGTTGGAGTGGACATATCTATCACCAGTTTAGAAATCGATTTCAGAATATAGTTTGGACACATTGGTAATTTAGAGCTATTACTCTAAACGCTTGAATTTTATTCCTGCTGTGATGTTATTTGTTCTTAATAGTGAAAAGCCCACTTTCATGTACCTCTTACCTCATCTCTCCAAGTGGATATTTAACTTGCCACTTATCTTCTGGAATGGGAATTGTTCATTTGGTTAACAGAAGAATTTTGTAAAACTTTTTAGTTCCAATATGAACTATATTTCTTTTTGTATGATTTCCTTTTATGATAGATGATGATTGGCAGGAAGCACATGAGCGCCTGGCTGAATTGGAAGAGAAGCTGCCAGTGGCAGTTAATGAACAAACAGGCAATGGAGAAAGGGATGAGATGGACTTGTTGGGTGACCATGAGGAGAATCTGGCAGAAAGGCTCAGTAAGATGGTGATTGAAAACGAACTAGAAGACCCAGCTATCATGACGGCAGTGCAGACCAGGCCAGTTTTGCAAGTGAGTAAGTTACTCTGATTTGAGAACTATAGCAAACTAATAATTAAAGTGAGGTGTTGAGCTTTGCCATTTTATTTCATCTACTATCCTGAGAGAATTACATATGCCACAGAAAGTTGTTAATATAATTCCTGATGATAGCAATTCTATAGAGGAAGTTGGGAAATAATGTATATTCTGGAACACTGTAATTTCTTATTCTCAAGCAGTGGAGGCTCTTTTAGAGCCTTGTTTACCAAAAGCAGATAAGTCGCCCAAAGAGCCCACACTATTCCAGACTTTGTGTGTGTGTTTTCCTTTTTTGTTAGCCCCAACCAGGAAGTCTCAATTCCAGCATCTGGGATGGATCTGAAGTTCTGAGGCGAATCCGAGGACCACTGCTTGCTCAGGTATTAAACTTTTTCTCTTTATAAAAAATTCCTATTATCTGAAAATTTCAGGTTGCTTCTGTTGTCATCCTTTCCTTACTGAAGCAATGTATAGATGTACATGCCATGTCATTTGCCAGTATTATGTTGATTACTCCATCCAGCACTCATAGCTGTACCTGTTAATTGTACACTTCCTCAGCCTCCGTAATAATCCTCACTTGACTGTGCTTTATTTTGAAAAGGTTGAAAGGGAGCCATTGGAACTCAAATTTGTCAGCTTATGATTTGAATTACTTAAAAAGTGATTTCTAGGGAAAACTATAGGGACAGAGAACAGATCAGTGTTTGTTTGCCTGTGGTTGGGGGTGGTGGGAGGGGTTGACTACAAAGGGACAATACAAAGGAAGTTTGGGAAATGATAAAACTGTTCTGTATCTTGATTGTGGTGGTAGATCCATGAGTTTATGCATTTATCAAAACTCAGAGAACTGTACACCAAAGACAGTAAATTTTACTGGATGTGAAATAAAAGTATAAAAAATAATTTCTCAAGATAGTTTGGCATCTGTAGAGTTTATTAAAACGTTTCAAGTTAGCTAATTTTCCTGTATTTTTTTTTTTTTTCACTACTTCCTCAATTAGGAAATGCCTGCAGTGTCTGTATTAGAATATGCCTTGCCTCAGAGGGCCCCTCAGGGCCCAGAAGATGATCGGGACCTTTCTGAGCGTGCGTTACCAAGGCGGTCAACGTCACCTGTCATTGGGAGTCCTCCTGTTAGAGCTGTCCCCATAGGCACCCCACCTAAGCAGATGGCTGTACCCAGCTTCAACCAGCAGGTACCTCTCAATAACAGGCACTCAGCCCAGGATATTGGGAATCTGGGCAAAATTACTTGGGAAATTGGTGATGCTGGGAGGAGGGTGGAAGTTTTGGGTAGGCATTAGATTAGAAAGAATAATAGCCAGTTAGAGGATAAGTTAGTACAAATAAGAGACACATTCCCTGATGCTCTTTGCTGATGCTGCTCCTGTTGCTGCTGCCTTTTAACTGGGGGAGAAAAAGGGTAGTTAACCACATTTAGTGTATATATCCTTTTTAAAATGTTTTGCTGGCTGCCCAGAACATTGGCAGAGAGGTAACTGAAAGCTGGGGGGAGTGGGAACGCTCAGCATTGTCCACATCCCTTTTTACCTTTAAGATATCCCTGCTTTCCCTAGAGCCTGTGCAGTCCTGTTCCATAGACTTTCCTCCACCTGAAACCAGCAGCTGAAAAGGAAGGCCAATTTGGAAGGTATGGGGGGAGGGTGGTATTGGTATGGCCTAGTTAGGCTCAATATCCTATGAAATGGTGGAGTCACTATGTATCACAAAAGAGCTGAGCATGGCGGCCATATCACAGGGGCTTCAAAATAGGACTTAGTTAATCCTCCAGCTTTCTTATCATTCCTTCTCCCTCACTGCTACCAAAATATATCCTTTGGGAGAGAATTTGCAAGTCAGAATATCTGCTGGTACCTCCCTCAGACAGCACGGAAGGGTGGGGATAACTGGAGAATTAGCTAAATCTTCCTCAGTTAAAGAGGTGGCACATTGCTTGATATTTGAGAGAGGAAGGGACCAAAGGCTCCATATGTGAACCCATAGCCGTAGCAATTTGCTTAGAAGTAGGGCTTTGCATTGAGTTCTGTGTCTCTACCAGTACTTGAGGGGAGGGAGTAGGTAGAGGAAAAACTGACTTCATTGAGTGTAGTTGTATATATGTTTGTCCTGATAGATCCTGTGTCCGAAGCCTGTCCATGTTCGGCCCCCAATGCCACCGCGTTATCCTGCTCCCTATGGTGAGAGGATGTCTCCAAACCAGCTGTGCAGTGTGCCGGTATGTCACTTTACAACCTAATGAAAGTGTGCAGTTACGTATTTTCTGATCACTACCAGTATGTAGACATCTCCTAAATTATACATATTTTTTATAATCTCGGTACTTGAATTTCTGGATCTTATGGTCCCCAGATCAGAAAACATGGTTGATCATGTTTAGTTGTTTCTCACCTCAAATGTTTTCTTATCATGACTGTCTTTTTAGATTCCTTTACTGGACAGCTTGACTATACGATTTGAAAGTTTTTACATCCAAATTTATTCTGCATTTCTAGTGAGTTCCCTTGTTATATTGATTTACCTGTTTCATAGTATAATTTTTTCTTTTTCTTTCTTTTTTTTCCGTAGAACTCTTCCCTACTGGGTCACCCTTTCCCTCCTAGTGTTCCTCCTGTTCTCAGCCCCCTCCAGAGAGCACAGCTTCTTGGAGGAGCACAGGTAAGCCTGTGATTAGCCTGACCCATAGAGAGCTCTCTCACTTCCCTAAGGGTCACTAGATGGTCTCCCCTTTTTTTTGCTGTTAATCAGTCTCTACCCACCCTTATTTTTTCCTTTACTTTTTCAAACAAAGGTATTGATGGAAACAGTATTCACTTTTCTGTGGATAAAAGCAAGGGGACTTGCTGATTAACTAAATCTAAGGTCTTGTCCCTCTTTGTAGCTACAGCCTGGACGGATGTCTCCCAGCCAGTTTGCACGGGTCCCTGGATTTGTTGGTAGTCCGCTTGCTGCTGCCATGAATCCCAAGTTGCTGCAAGGGCGAGTTGGGCAGATGCTTCCCCCAGCACCAGGCTTCCGTGCCTTCTTTAGTAATCCACCCCCTGCTACCCCACCTCCTCCACAGCAGCACCCCCCTGGCCCAGGACCTCACCTGCAAAACCTAAGGTACACAAACAGATGCCACTGTTTATTCATTGTCGGCCCAGTCTCTGGATCATTGAGGTTTAGTATTATAACATAGAAGTCTCTTGAGCGTTGCAAGGGATATGTTTTGAGATGTTATTGACTCCTCCAAACACAGAAGTGTTTGACAGTCTCCAGGCTTTCTTATGAATCACATTTCCCTCAAGTCACATGCTTCCTGTGTACATATGCACATTGCTAGTTAATCACCTCTTTTATTTCTTTTAAAGTTTCTTCTGTCTCACTTTCTATCCATTTTACAAACACATATATACTTACATATACACAAAGTGCCTATCACTCAACAAGAATTTCCATATGCCAAGGAACAGAGATACAGATGCTGAGTAGTCAGCTACTCTCAGTGCTGACTTGTGCCCTGGTCTTATGACAGGGAGGTTCAAGTTCCTGCTTCAGCAAAATTGTGTTTTATTACATATCATACTGTATCAGTCAGGGTTCTCCAGAGAAACAGAGCCAATAGGATATATATATATAAAAAAGAAGAGATTTATTTTAAGGAATTGGCTTACATAATTGTGGGATCTGGCAAGTCTGAAATCCACAGGGCAGGCCTGCAGGCTAGAAACTCAGGCAGGACTTTTATGTTTCAGTCTTGAGGCAAAATTCCTTCTCTGGGAAAACTCAGTTTTTTTCTCTTTAGACCTTCAACTGATTGGGTGAGGCCCGCCCACATTACTGAGGGTTGTCTCTTTTTTCTTAAAAGTCAACCAATTGTAAATGTTAATCACATCTACAAAATACCTTCACAGCAACATCTAGACTAATGTTTGACCAAACAACTGGGTACCATAGCCTAGCCATGTTGACATAAAATTAACCGTCATATATATTTATTTTCAATGTCATTCCCAAATAGTTGAAACTAAGTACATTAAATCTATTTAGAGGCTTAATGTTTAACAGTTAGGAGCAAAAAGAAAAAGGATTATATTGCTTTACTGCTAATTCACTCAGATTTTGTCATCTTGCTCCTAGGGTTTGAAAATGGGCCTTTGTGGGAGACATAAAAATATGGCTGTCTTTTCCTTCTGAAAGATCTCCTTAGAATAGACTTTAGCATTCCCTTGGGTGAACCTGTATAATGTTATCCTGTACTGACAACATTCTTTAAAACTTAAAATCATGACACTTTTTCGTTTTTTCTTAGATCTCAGGCCCCAATGTTTAGACCAGACACAACTCACCTTCATCCCCAGCACCGTCGACTCTTGCATCAGAGACAGCAACAGAATAGGAAGTAAGTGCACATCTCACCCCTTTGTGGTTTCTTAATTCAGCTTTTAATTTTGATAGTGTAACAAGGCTACAAATTTAGTTTACTTTTTTTTAGTAAATTTAATTAGTATTGAGCTTATTTTACTGATGAAGTCAGATCATATATGCTGTTTTTGATTTGTTATTGATATTATGATATCGTTGATGTTAAGTTTTTGATTTGTTGTTAGTGCTGTAGAGTGGATTCTGAATCCTAGTGACCCTGTGTACAGCAGAGCAGAACCCAGCTCAGTCTTTTTGTGCCATCCTCTCACCTTCTGGTGCTATATCAGACAGTGCTCCACTGCTATTCATAGGGTTTTTATGGCCAATTTTTTCAGAAGTGGGTGGCTAGGTCCTCCTTTCTACATGTGTTTTACTTATTCTGGAAGCTCTGCTGAAACCTCTCCACCATGGGTGACCCTGCTGGTATTTGAAATCCCGGTGGCACAGCTTTCAGCATCACAGCAACATGCAGCCGCCACAGTGTGACAACCGACAGACAAGTGGTGTTGTTCCCTGACTGGAAATGAACCCAGGCAGCGGTGGTGAGAGTGCCAAACCTTAACCGCTGGCTATGTTTTTGATACACTATATCAATTAATTTCCAAGTTATTAAAATTCTGTTGATCATGAATCCGACATACGGTTTAGATCTGATTTTTGTTTGTTTGTTTGTTTGTTTTAGTCAGCATTTTGTTCTCACTCCTTACCAAGTTCTTCCCTTGCTCCTCTCTACCTCTTGTTTACCATCTCAGCTCAGAGGTCATCTTGAAATATATTGGCTAGCCTTACATTTGGGTCCTGAGTAAAGCCAACAGTCACTCTTTATTTTTGCCTCTAATTGTTTAATCCTTGTTCAACAAATATAAATATATATGTGGCCCCAGCTGTGTACCAGACACTGTGGTAAGTTCTGGGGATTGAAAGAGGAATAAGACACATCAAACCCCTGCCTTCATGGAGCTGATATTCTGTAATCATTCATATATATGTAAAAGAAGAAAACTAAACAGAACTTGGAGGTTCCTTCACCCTTCAATGTTATGGTTCTGTGTGTGTAATTCCTTCTCACTTTCAAAGAAGTTCTATAATATTTTTTGAAGGGGAGAAAAATATATGGGCTCTTAAAACAAGACAGAAAAATTACAAACCATAAAAGAAAAGATTAATACATTTGATGTGTTAAAATATGAAACTACTAGTGCCCATGGTTAACAATACGGTATTGTGTACTTCAGAATTTGTTAAAAGGGTAGATCTCATATTAAGTATTCTTACCACCAAAAAAACAACAAAGGGACACAAGGAAACTCTGATAAGTGTTAAATACGTCTGTTAGCTTGTTTGTGGTGATGGTATTACAAGTGTTGGCATATGTCCAGACTTATCAAATTGTACATATTAAATATGTGCAGTTCTTTGTATATCAATTATACTTCAATAAAACTGTTAAAAATTTTTTTATAAAATTTTTTAAATATACTAAAATCCTATACAGAGAAAAGATATCATACATAAGTACAAGCAATTCCCAGTAGAGAAACCTACACGGCCCATAAAAATGAAAAGATTTTGAGGCTCACTCATAATCAGAAAAATGCAGATTAAAATTAGATAACCATTTTACATCATCAGACAGACAAAACTTGCAGTGTCTCAACACTGTCATTGTTG
The DNA here is from genome assembly GCF_020826845.1 of Diceros bicornis minor. Lineage (NCBI taxonomy): Eukaryota > Metazoa > Chordata > Mammalia > Perissodactyla > Rhinocerotidae > Diceros > Diceros bicornis. Next base: position 13,563,080 of record NC_080770.1, read on the forward strand.
GCAAGAATGGAGTATACAGCCTCTTGAGAGAGAATTTGGCAGTAAATGATAAGGTTGAAAATGTGTTTACACCACATCCTAGCAATTCTACTTTTTGGTATATACCTGGGTGTATTATCAACGTGGATAAATATGAAAAGTGTAATGTTGAGTAAGAAGCAAAAAGAATTATATGTCTAGTGCCATTTGTGTAAAACTTAAAGGTACACAGAATAATACTATATAATACTTAAAGATGGACACACAAGTAATATAAGTATAAAAACATTTCAGGGAGAATACCTACCAAAGTCAGGATAGTAGTTCCTCTAGGAAGAAAAGGAAGCTGGAAACTGGGATCCAGAGAAGTACAAGAGGGCCTGCAACTATAAATGTAATAGTGTATTACTTTAATGTTACTTTTTAAACATCTGAGGCAAATTTAGCCAAATAAATTTTTTTCATTAAGTCTGGGTTGTGGGCAACTGCATGTTTATTATAGTGTTTGCTGAGCTTTTCTCTATATTTGAAGTATTATGTGATTTTCAACAAGTTAAAAAAAGGTATATAGACTAGGAGTCAAATTGGCCTGTGTTCGACTCTCTTGCTCTCTACCAGGTGGACAGCTTTGGACAAATTACTTGATCTCTTTTATCCTTGGTTTGTTGTCTAAAGTGGATAAAAGAAAACTACCTACCACGTAGGGTTACTGTAGGACTTATACAAAAGTCCTAGGTGAAAGTGCTTAGTATATGGTAAGGCACTCAGATCTCAGTTTTATTTCTTTAATTAGGTATTGCATAGCTCTTTTCTCTCAAATTCTGTTAAGATTCAATTCTTTTTCACTCCTCTTTTAACAAAAGCAAAGAGGAATCTTTTATGTTTTAATTGGCCTGGTTCATTCCCGTATTGTATAAGCCATAATTAATGCATCCACATTAATTGAATGTGGCACATGTTTGTTTTTCAGTCAACATCGTAATCTCAATGGTGCAGGAGATAGAGGAAGTCACCGGAGCAGTCATCAGGACCATCTCCGAAAGGATCCCTATGCCAATCTCATGTTGCAGCGAGAGAAGGATTGGGTCTCTAAAATCCAGATGATGCAGCTGCAAAGCACTGATCCCTACCTGGATGATTTTTATTACCAGGTAAATATTCTAGTTTTGAGGATGACAGATTAGTCCCTTACTCTGGTGAAGGCACTTATTTAAATATTGGTAGAATTAAATATTGATAGAATTTTCTTTTGAGGTAGTCTTCAAGTGGATAAGAATTGACTAAGCAAATTCTGTCCTCTTTTCAAGCTGGAGAACCTCTCACACTGTTCACTAAAAGGTTTGCATATATGCCTTTTATTTCTTAGACATAGAGGCTCTCAGACCAATGTTTTCAAATCCCTTTGGAATCAATAATCTGGTTCTTTCAATTAAGAATATTGGCAGTCTATGGGCCAGCCCCGTGGCTTAGCGGTTAAGTGTGCGCACTCCGCTGCTGGCGGCCCGGGTTCGGATCCCGGGCGCGCACCGATGCACCGCTTCTCCGGCCATGCTGAGGCCGCGTCCCACATACAGCAACTAGAAGGATGTGCAGCTATGACATACAACTATCTACTGGGGCTTTGGGGGGAAAATAAATAAATAAATCTTTAAAAAAAAAAAAAGAATATTGGCAGTCTAACTTTAAAGATATTTCCATTGGTGAGTAGCTTTTTTGAAAGCTTGGATTATTGGTAAAGTAAATTTATAGCAATCTAACAAATTTGTTGAGTTCAAGTTATGTTACTGCCACTGGTACAAATTATTTAAAGATAAAGAGCAGCCATATACTGTGCTTGTATTGCCACTGAAATCATCTTCTCGTGTGGTAGAATTACTTTGAAAAACTGGAGAAACTGTCAGCTGCTGAAGAAGTGCAAGGTGATGGCCCTAAAAAGGAGCGCACCAAGCTCATTACTCCTCAGGTGGCCAAACTGGAGCACGCCTATAAGCCAGGTAAGGTCCTTATCCCCAGGCCTGTAGGAAGAGGAACTTGACATGCTGCCGATAGGATAAGATTAAGGTTATAGGTGATTGGTTAGAGATGTTTGAAACTGATTTGTAAAGTATCATTGTCCTTAATAAATGCAGAGAGCAGGCTTTATTCAGGCATGGAATGAATGGTTTGACAGATGACCTTTTAGATCCTTGTCTACCTGAGATTCCATAACTTTTTAAAACCTATTATAATTTCTAGTATCCCTAAAATAGATAGGAGGGAAACACTTCAGATTTTTTTATTTGATTATTATTGCAACAAAAAAATGGGAAAGGATAGATTTTGATAAGACATTGCTTTAGATGATAAATAGATTTTTGTAGTAAATTGTTAGACTATGAGTAAAAAATAGAGAATATAAAGATCTTCTTTAAAAGCTGGCTGCCTGCATTGCTGAGTTTTTATTTGTTGGAAATTTTTTGTCCTTGCAGTGCAGTTTGAGGGCTCTTTGGGAAAGCTTACTGTCTCTAGTGTGAATAATCCCCGAAAAATGATTGATGCTGTTGTGACATCTCGGAGTGAGGATGATGTAAGTGTCAGCAGAATTGTGTGTTTAAGAAAGTCTGGGTCATCTCTACTACTTTTGGGGTCACTGTAGAATGGAATCAGGCATGATGGAGTTGTTGGTAGTTAAGCTGGAGCATCCCACCTGCCATAGAATGTCATGGCATTCTGGTTTTCCGCAGACATGCTGAGTTATTAACACCTTCACCTCTAAGGCAGCCGGGCAGGACCTGGGTAACTCTGGCTGCAGACAGCATCAGCTGTTTACTCCAGTTTTTAAAATTACCATTTTTGGTGTATTTTAAGATTTTTCTTTGATAACTTCATCTGCATTCTACAATTACCTTTTGCCCATCTATGAAATCAGTTTAGTTGTGTGTGGGTTGATTCCATCGACTCTATGACCCTTGTCCACATTAGTGTTGTTTTAGATTATTAACTTTCAAAGAGTCAGGATTCCCAAAGTGTTGTCACAAATGGAACTACATATGCACACTTACTAAGTTATTCTTAACAAAAGTAAAGAGTTCACACTGAATAGTCTTGTCTTTTTTTTTTTTTAGGAGACAAAAGAAAAACAAGTTCGGGACAAGAGACGAAAAACCCTTGTCATAATTGAGAAAGTAAGTTTTATAATTTGTTGCTCTAGTTAGTTGCAAATAAGAAACTGTCAAATATATGTGTACCCAAGAAGTGGAAAAGTAAGCAATCAGTCAGTGTTCTGTGATTTTAATTAATGAATATATCCTTGTTAAGTGCCTATTGTGTACCAGAGCACACTAGAAAGAAATGTGGTATACCTTACCTATGACCTCATGGAAAGAACACTGCAGTTACAGTTAGAAGTTCCGGGTTTTTGTCAAAGCTTATTCAGTTAACAGCCGAGTGTTTTGGGGCAGGTCACCTTTCCAAGAAAATAAGAATAAAAATTACATTATTCTGCTTATGCATTAATTAAGTTGGTTCACCCATATTTATTGGGCACTCCCTGGGTCTAGACACTCGGCTGAGTGCTAAGAAACATGAGATAATATATAGGCAGTTAATTTGTAAAGCATAAATACCATGGTGCAAGGCCCTAGAGCATAGTGGTTAAGAGCACAGACTCTGGAACCAGGCTGCAGATCATGCTTTTTCCATTTCTAATGGAGTCTATGACTTAAGGCAAGTTATTTAATCTTTCTGTGCTGTCCTCAGTTTCTTCATCTGTAAAACTGGAGATGATAATGGTGTCTTTCTCACTGGGCTGTGGCGAGCATTCGGTGAATGAGCACATGCAAAGTGCTTAGAACAGTGCCTGGCGCCCTGTGGTAAAATTGACTAATACCGTTTTTATAAATATAAGGCATCACTTGGAGCAGTGATACATTATATTACAGTGCCGTTGTTGCTGCTGCAAAATTTAGAAAGTGTATAATCGTTTCACCATCATTGCCTTCTGGATTAGAGGTCAAGGAGGGACAGAGAATAGTGTTGGAGGAATTTTTTAAGTGATTTCAGTATGTTTTTCTGGATTCAAAAGAGCACATTTTTTCCCCCTCATTCCTATTACAGTAGTTTTCACTCTTTTTACTTTATCTGGTAGTGCTGAATTGTGAAGTTGTTTGTCTAATGCTCTGATCCTGACCTAGCATGCTGGGGCCTGCTTTGTGTCTCCCTTAGACCTATAGTTTACTCCTGGATGTGGAGGATTATGAAAGGCGGTATCTCCTAAGTCTAGAAGAAGACCGACCTGCTCTGATGGAAGAAAGAAAGCACAAAATTTGCAGCATGTATGACAACTTAAGGGGGAAATTGCCTGGACAAGAGAGGTAAGAAATATGCATTTTGAGGAAAACATGAGACTAGCCGGCCTCCCTCTGCTAAAGTGAGCTTTACAAGTTTCTGCCTTTTGGATACCCTTCCTTACCATCTCAGTAAGCTCAAAGTCTGTCTTTTTGGCCCAAGCCAAGTGTCACTTCTATGTAAAACATTTCATAATCCTTCCCAGCCAAGAAAAAAAAAACTTGATTGTGAATTCATTTATTCAACAAATACTTGTTCAGTCTCTACTAGGCACTGGGCTAGGTGCTGGAGATACAGTGGAACATTATTTGGTGTCTGCTTTTGAGCTTATACAGTGTACCTGGTTTATGCTTACTAGCATGTTCAACATTGCAATCTTTATGTATTTTCTTTCCTACCAAGAATATACATTTATACTTCCTTGGAATGTCCATAGAATACTCACACACTATGGAAACTGGTCAGTCTTCCAGTGGAGACTAAGTTCCTTAATATATCTTTTTCTCTGTATCTCTCTCTCTCTTTCCCACCCAGTATCTGGAACAGAATCTTGCTAATGATAAATGTTATATAAATCTCAAATACTTATTTGATGAATGCAAGAGGACTGTATCTCCTGATAACTCCCTTTCCCCATTCAAGGGAATTGATTCTTCTAAGTCAGGACATACACAAAACAGAACATAAGAATAAGCACCTTCAACATGCCTTTTCTGGAGTTGGGCTGACAGGCAACTGGTTGTATAAATGTCGGTTTATCCATAGATTGGAATGTTATGCAGCCAATAAAATGTATGTAATTGAAGTATACTGACATGGAAAGGTGTTCACAAGAAGTTATGAAGTGAAAAAAGTGAAGTAACAAAGCCATATAAATTCCATGGGCCTATTTTTTTTTTTTATGAAAGAGAAAATACACAATATACAGCAAAAAGGTTCTTCAAAATGTTAACACTAATAAAATTGAGATTATGAATGTTTTTGTTTCCATTTTCCTTATATGTATTTTCAGATTTTGCTATATTAACCATGTTATTTGTGTAGTTACTTAAAAGTTAATAAAGGAAGTTAATGCATGAAGTTTGACCAAGTTTTTTTAACATAAAATTTGTGAAATGAAGATTTTCTACATTTGTGAAGCTTGAAAAATTACTTTTTATTATTTGGTTGAGAGTTGGAGGAGTAATTCTCACTGTTTTGTAGTACAGATAATTGTAGAGTGAAAATGAATGCAGTATATTCATTCAGTAACATGTAAGAGGAAAAAAAGGATTGTTTACATTGTTCTTGCTGACCTAAGTTAGCATTTTTCTTCCCCTGCAGGCCAAGTGATGACCACTTTGTACAGATCATGTGTATCCGAAAAGGGAAGAGAATGGTTGCCCGTATTCTTCCTTTCCTCTCCACAGAGCAAGCAGCTGACATTCTCATGACAACGGCCAGGAACCTCCCTTTCCTTATCAAGAAGGATGCACAAGATGAGGTGATCCACCATGTGGGACAGCTTTCCTTTGAGTCTTCGTGGTTGATAAGATTTCTAGAATCTGAATTTCTTTTTCTCCCCTCTTCCCTTCTGTGTTGTTTTGTCTAACCTTTGACAGTATGACTTGATTATTTAAAGCATAGCTCTAGCTACTTCAGGCCTTTATTTTTAATCCCATTTTTGGTCCAACATACCATATTCCTAAACATGAGGAAAGCAATAATTTCGTCTTATTTGACATAATTATGAAGCTGTGGTCTGTATCAGAATTACTTGGGAAGCAGATAATTCAGCCCTACCCCAAACATGCTGAATCAGAATTTACAGAGGAAAGATCAGGGATCTATAACAAGGTCCCCAGCTGAATCTGATGCTCAGTCAAGTTTGCAAACTTATGGTCTTGGCTACTTTGTTGCATATAAAGTATCACTAATTGGGCTGTTACCAGTAGCTTAACATTTCCCTGTAGGCTTAGTTGAATGGTGTCCCACAGGAACTGGGCCAGTGCTTTTAAATAACTTTGATTATGATCTAAACTAGGCTAGAATTTGAAACATGATTATCAAGTTTACAAGTTAACTCTTGGTAAGGATTGCTCTCTGCTTATCCCTGTCAAAAAAACTCTTGAAAGATTAGCAAAATTTAGAATAGTCTTAGAAGTTGAAAGCAGAAATTGATAAGGGTAGAACAGATGACTAGTATTTTTAAGTGTGAGATTCAGATGATAGAATTTATGAGAATGAACCTGTTATAGTAGACTACAAGTTGAGTAATAACAGTTCCCAGAAAACAAATGATGCTGAGATATAAGTGGTATGACATGAAAGAGTTGAAAATTATTCCTTCTGAAATAATAGTGAGTTGAAAAAATTCCTTCTTGAAATTTTAGCATCTGCAGAAGAAATGAATGTGAAGTTTAGGTCTCATCATCAGAAAAAGTGAAGTGGGATGAGACAAGTACACTTTTTAAGGATTTCAAGAATGAAAAATGGATTGAAGGAAAGCTTAAAGATTTGAAGTTTATCCTAGAAAGTAGAAGACAAGACTAAAAGTAACAGCTATTCTGCAGCATATAAATTGTTGTAGGCAGTGAGCAGGCACTCACTCATCATAATCTCAGGAACTCATCAACAGAAACACATTTGGGAGAGCTTATTCATTCAGCAGATATTTATTGGACTCTTTTATGTACCAGGCACTGTTTTAGGTCCTAGAAATGTAGCACCTAGTTATAGGTGCTAGGAGCTAGAAATTCAGAGATGCCTGCCTTCGTGGAACTTACCTGCCAGCAAGGAAAACTTGGTTAAAAATGGAGGCTAAGTTTTTACCCATATGCATTAAAGAGTAATAGACCACATCTCTAAATACCATTTCCCTGAAGTAATAGCTGATTCCAAGTCTGAGGCATAAAATGTACATGATAATCCTGGAATATCTTGTGCCAGAAAGCAAGGAAGCTAAAAGATTACTGGGGTCCTGTGTACAAGATATACAAACCAACTTGAAAGGGCTCCTATTGGTCAAAAATGGGATAATTTGTATCAGAAAAATTACCACTGGATTGAAATATATCAAATATATTTAATTTACTGAGTTAATAATGATACCAAAAAATAGATTAATCATCTTCAGAGATTGCTAGGCTATCAACTCATTATTCTGAAAATTAGTAAATAAAGAATCAAGCATTTATCCTGCATTTCCATTACAACCAAATATCATAGTAACCAGAGAGTTGATAATAGAAAATTCTTTATAGAAGAATTTTAGCTAATAAATACAAAAGAAATGTTAAAATTAGAAAAATCACCATTTTACAACCCCCAATGGAAAAACAGTCAGTCACTCAGTCTGGAGAGCAATCATTACTGGTGCTAAAAGCATTAGGTATAAGGTGGATGAAGGAACTTAGCAATGGTTGGAGCAGGCTGACAACACCTGAACCCAGTGATCACTGCTAACAGCACTAAGAGGCGAACAACAACCAGACACTATGTGCTTCTTGATGTGATGCAGTCGAAAGCACATAGCCCTATCCATGAAGTTTTCTTGCCTTCCCCCACATCCCACCCCATTAAACTTGAATCTAATCAGACCTGAAGTTCTAACTATCCTATCCGTGTTTATCGAAAAAACAGAGGATAGTGCAGTCTCTTAAGTCACACCACAGAGGTACTGTTAGCCAGATCCAAACAATGGGACAAATGACCCAGTTTCTTCAACAAATAAATGGCATGAGGAAAGGAGATGGGCAGTGACAAAGGACCTGTTAACGTATTAAGCCTTTCCAGCCAAATGCCTTGTGTGGATCTGTTTGAATCGTGATTAGAATAAATCAGCTGCTAAAAGACATTTGTGAGACAATTGGAGAAATTTGAATTTGAAGTAGATATAGATAATACTAAGGAATTATTGTTAATTTTGCTAGGTGCAGTAATATTGTGAGAGATTTTGTTAGAGATACAAACTGAAATATTTATGACTGAAATAATATGAGGAACATAGATTTAATAAGACTTGCAAAATATTGGTGATTTAATTGTTGAAATAGGGTGATGGGTACATAGACTTCATTACAGTGTTCTTTGTACTTTGGTATATGTTTAAAAATGCTTTGATTTTTAGAGCTTTGTTTATTTAGAGTAGTAGGTCACAAAAGTAGTTTACTCTCCATCCTTGGATGCCATTTAAAGTAAAACCAACCATCACTTTTCATTCCGTGGGCACTGAGTGCTGGGATGCTCTCTTGATTTCCTCTCCTGTGGTATAACCTAGTTACATTAGTAGCTCTGTACTTGAGCTTTCCAGTCTGGGCCTTATGGCAAAAAGGAAGGAATTGACTAGCAGGCTAGAATTCAACAGCCTTGGGTTCTGGTGCTAGCTACTGGCTTTGTAACTCTGAACTCTGAACTGAGCTTCCCTAATAATCTATAAAAATTGGGTAATCATTTCTCCATTTCCTCATTGAGCTCTTATAAAGATAAAACAAGATACAATTAAGTCTGAAAATACTTCTCAGTAATCCTGAAGCACTCAGAATTTATCTTAGAGTGCTTCTCACTATATATTGAAATTGCCAGTTTACTTGTATCTTCCCCAGTATACTTTGGATCCCTGGGGGTCTGTGTCCTGTTTATATTTGTTTTTAGCCCACTGTGCCTGGCACATTGTAGGCATTTAAATATTTGTGGAATGAATTAAAATACTGATGTTTTAGCATGAATCTTGCTGTGTATTTGAGAAGTGCCTTTACACCTGTGGTTCACACAAGTCATGATGTTTCCTGTGCAAATTAAGTTGGAAAAGTTCTCAGTGGATACCTTAGAATCTGTTGTTAAGACTCTAGCAGTGTCTGCTAGACTTGTCAGCCCTTGTTTGTTAAATCTTGCCTCACACAGTTGAGTATACAGCTGAGCATCCCTCCGTCCATACCTGATGGGGGATGACTGAAGTAACAATTGCCAGCAAAAATAATGCTTTTATTTATTTTTTGTAGGTGCTGCCGTGCTTACTGAGTCCCTTCTCTCTCCTCCTCTATCACCTTCCCTCAGTGACTGTCACCAGCCTTCTGCAACAGCTAATGAACCTACCTCAGAGTGCAGCTGCACCAGCAGCCTCCAATCCTCACCTCACTGCTGTGCTCCAGAACAAGGTGGGCTTGTCCCTGAACTTTGCAAGGCTTCTGAATTTGCATTATGGGTAAAAATAATGGCTGCTGTGGCTGTGGCAACTTGTAGAAAAGGCTTCTTTCAGTCAGGAGTTACATTAAGCTCCTAGTAACAGGAGCTAGAAATAACCATGGTTTTAACAAAATAGAATTTATGTACCTCATGTGGAATAAATCTGGTATAGTGATTCCACAGTGTCGTCAGGGATGCAGGCTCCTTCACTTTGCCTTCTCTGCCATCCTTATCAGTGGCTGCCATGCACATGACCTGTCAGGGTCCATAATGGTTGTGGAATTCAAGGCTCTACTTTGCATCAGAGGTGCTCGAGGAGGGCCAAAATGTGTGGATCAGCTGGCTGTCTTCTTTACTTGGACCTTTTTCAGGAGTTCTAACCAACAACTTCTACTTAATCTCAATGGCTGGGTCTGAGTCACGCCTAACTTCAGGGAAGGCTGGAAAACATTTTTTAGTTCACACCATTGTCACCACAAATAAAATCAGAGTTCTAATTTGAAAAGGAAGGCATATTAGATAGGTAATTAGTGGTCTCTGTCATGAGACTATAAATAGTAGAACATCCCATTTCATATTTCATTTACATCAAGTTAAAGATCCAGAGACTCAGGCAAAGCGTGATATAGAAGAAAGAACATGAGCTTCTAGACTGAGCAGGTTTCCACTCCTTGCCTGCTGCTTTCTAGGTTTGTGACCCTGAAAAGATTATTTCACTTTGCTGAGCCAGTTTCCTGATCTGTAAAGTGGAGGTGATGGTGTGGACTTTAGAGTGGTCCTGTTACTTCGATGAGAGAACAGCTAGGAATGGTTCAATATAATGCCTGGTACATAGTGGGTACTCATTAAGGGCCACCTGATACAATAGAGTGAAAAAGGAGTCTCAAGGAATCCCGAATTATGCCTAGCTTCCTCTTTTGATCCTTTACAGCTATGATTGATACTTTTAACCTAGTACTCTTTGTCCTTATTTGAATTTGCATTCTGTGCCCCTTTAGACTACAAGTTTTCTGCTTTTACTACCCACTGAGTAAAACAGATCTAATAAAACAATCTTTACATGTTTCAGTTTCTAAAGCATGTTGCTGAATTTTGATAATCTTAGATATGGTAAATATATCTGTTTATCCTTTCTTTTTATTTTATAGACTCTTATTAACATCCTCTCTCAGCTTTTCTATTTCCAGATAGTTGTATCCTTTGTTAAGGAAATTTTCTCTTCATACCCTGATCATTCCAGTTACCTGTCTTTGTACATTTTCCCACAGGTCTTAACACCTTTTTTCTTAATTCAAAATATCTTACTCTGTTTAATGTTTTTTATTTTTTCCATGAACTTTAACTTTCTGAATCAAGATTTATTCACACTTAACTTTGCCTTTTAATCCATTTCTGTTCTAGTAAATAGGAGAAAAGCTAAATCCCACATCATCCAAGGCAGGAAAAAATGACCTTTTCATCTCAGGGTGGAGTGGGGAAGCAGAGAGGACTGTTGGACACTGGGACTTTCCTTTTCCATTGATTATACTTGTGGCTGCTGTGCCAGGAGAAAGACACAGCCTCCCAGCTCATGGTAGTTTGATCTTTGCCCAGTTTCACAGAAAAGCACAGCAGTGGGGGCGTTTTGATTTGGTGCCGTTCACCATCTAACGCTGGGATCCTCTCAGCGGTGGTGGAGGAGCATTAGATGCAGTGTTGAGTTTGATTCCCTCTTGTCTCCTCTTGTAGTTTGGCCTGTCACTGCTCCTCGTCGTCCTGAGCCGTGGGGAAGACCTACAGAGTTCAGACCCTGCTGCAGAGTCAACGCAAAATAACCAGTGGTCAGTCTGGACTGTGTTTCTTCTTTTATTTTAAGTTTTTTAGGTAGTCTTGTCATTCTTTTCTTATATTGTTATTATTGGTTCTTTCTGTCAGGACGGAGGTGATGTTCATGGCAACCCGAGAACTTCTGCGGATTCCCCAGGCAGCCCTGGCCAAGCCAATTTCTATACCCACAAACCTAGTCTCCCTCTTTTCTCGCTATGTTGACCGACAGAAACTGAACTTGCTGGAGACAAAACTGCAGTAAGTTTGAAACAGGAGAGTTCCGCATCTTGCTGAAGTTGGCACTTTAGAAGTTACGAGGAGGAGATCAGGGGGCTTAAAACTGAAGTTGGTGGAAGATATTAAAGACTTCTATCAAATATATGAGTATCTACTAGATATAAAACACTGTACTGGGTGCAGTGGCACCCTCATAGTTGACTAAATGCTAAGGGTAGAGATATCTTAGATGTTTTGTTATGAAAATTCTTACAAGAATGTAACTTGAATGCAAAAAATTGCCCTCTGTTTTAACTCATTTATACAAACGAGTTTCCTTTCTCTCTCTCTTTATACCCGTAGGCTAGTTCAGGGGATACGATAAAAGATCTCCAAATGTGTCCAGTACCTCCTTTTGGCTGCCATCTGCACTGCCGCCATCACCAGTGGAGTGTTTTTAATGAGGGAGGGAAGGTAGCTTTTTCCCCACTGCTCTGTGAAATTTGGCTGGGTGATAACTTTTGCTGGTTTCTTCTTACCTTCTGTGTTACAATTCTGCATGTCCTACTTTTACTCACTTCTCAATTTTGCATTTTCTTTGCCCTAGAGACACAAATATAATCTCTCCTTTTATCCCACCACCACTGTTCCAGTTCAGAGTAGATTGTAGCCTGCCCAAGGATTCTTTCCCTCATCCTACTGAAGTCTTTTTTCATTGCCCCATATTAATATGACTATAGGAGAGCCAATTAAGTAGAAACGAAGATATATATATGCGTGCACATACACTCCTCTACATATGTTTATGTGGTCACCAGAGGATCCTTAAAGAACAAGTTTTAGATTGAGAGATATTTAGTTGACACATTCCTCCTCTAAACACAAACCAGCTGATGTGTTTTTAATCTATTTCTAGTCCATCTTGTAATTAATTTGGCGGGTTCTACCTGTTTTAATATAAATATAGGGTATGCAGCACATTTAATAAAATCAGAACTCTTAATTGGCTGATGCCCAGCTCTAGACTGAGAAGTCCTTTTTTCCCTCCCCGCTCATATTTCCTGTGTTTCTGTCCTCCTCAATGGAAACAGCACACGGTTAAGCCTTTCTCCTGCTACAGCCACAGTGTACTTGAGCCTGTTCCCTCAAGGGCATGGAAGATTGTTCAAGATGATCCTAACTTAGAGCCTGCTTCCACAATGTAGCTTTTGCACACTCACTCTGTCTTCCTGAGACTACTTCAGTAAGCCGTGCTTTTCCTTCTCTCCCGTTTTTATTTGGTGTCCTGGGTGGAAACTTCCATATGTAACCATGGAAGCTAAGTTTGGCTTGCTTGGCTCTTCAGTCTGCTCCACACCGTGAGCAGGACTGCTCCCCTTGCTGCTTGGTCTGACCCAAGTCCCATTCCCAGGCAGCCTGGGGCTTGGGTTTGAATCCCAGCAGGGACAGCCTGCCATAATACTTTTCACTTGTCCTTCTCCCATTCAGCAATCAACCAAGATAAGGGATTTTGATCCTTGGTGATTATAGCCCTTAAGAAAATTAAATCTGGATTAATTTTACCTGACTGTCCTGATACACTCTTTGCTGTTCTCACCTTTTCGAATGTAGTGGGGGGACAAGTTATGATATTTAAACAGAATAAACATTTTGCACATACATGTATTGTACAACAGTAAAATCCTCTGTTATAACCAGCTGTTCATGTTCTCCATCTCCATTTCGTCCATTTCGTCCTGTTCTGTAGCTCCAGGCTCCATCCGCTGTTCCCCAGTGACATTACCTAGCTTCCCTCTGCCATTATCTACTGACTAATTCCACCATGCGCCTTTCCTACCTTCCCTTCACAACTGATCAAGTGAATACTTGATTATTATTTCTTCCTTTCTGTGCTTTATCTTTTTTGTTTAGTTCTAATTAATAAAAATTAAAGTTTCTAAATTTACATTTTTATAGGGTATTGTAAATAAAAACAAATTGTATACTTGAAAAAAATGCCTATATTTCTACTTTCTTATTACGTCTGAACATGATTTTTAGTGTGTTTCTAGCATATTTAGATAGCCTGGCAAACCTAATTGGTGTTGGGGATTGGTAAGAATATTATTACCTGATGTTTTTATTTTTTTTATTTTGTTGTAAGGGAGACAGATAAAGATCATAGGTTACATGGTAACCTTCCTTTAAAAACCTAAGATGCTTTCAGTTACCCTCCTCCCATTTTAACTACAAAACAGAATTATAAATTTCAGTAGAAACACTGCAATTTATCTTCTTCATCACAGCTATCCCTAGGCATATGCAGCTTTTTTAAGAGACTTCATGGGGCCAGTTTGGCCTTAAGCTGCCTTCATGGTTAGTATTTCCTTAGCTCTAATTTATATCTCACAGTTTCTCTCTTCAAAGGAGATGGGGTAAAGTTGGTCATTCGTTATAGTAAATTCATGTTGATTATTTCAGGCTTGAGTATCATTTTTACTCAAATTCTCAAAAGATTCAGCTTTCTCTCGCTTTCTCCACCATTGTGGTGTGTGCGGTTGACTCTTCCTCACCATGTCTTCTCACAAGACTTTCAGGATCAGACAATTCCTGGCCAAGAAACAAAAGCAGAATGTTTCATTCCCCAGTGGATTCAGATGAAAACTGGTAATAAAATCAGGTACCATTCCAAGAGGAGACATTGGAGAAGAGCCAAGCTGGGTCTATAAGGAATCGCACATGAGAAGGCACACATATTTATATGGTTTCAGGGTCACTAGTGTCTTACCAAATCAAGCTGCAAACATCACTATCTGGACAGTTGATCATGTTTTATTGGGAAAATGATTTTTCTCTTTGTTTCTAGGCCTCCACACTAGTAGATTGGTTCAGTAATAAATATGTGAGAACTTCTGGGGAAAAAATTCAGCAAATAAGTAGAAGAAGGCAGGAAAAAGAAAAGTTAAAAATGGTAGAGGGTGGGCCGGCCCCATGGCATAGTGGTTAAGTGCGTGCGCTCCACTGCTGGCGGCCCGGGTTCGGATCCCGGGCGCGCGCTGACCACTGCTTGTCAGGCCATGCTGTGGTGGCGTCCCACATAAAGTGGAGGAAGGTAGGCACAGATGGTAGCTCAGGGCCAGTCTTCCTCAGCAAAAACAGGAGGATTGGCATGGATGTTAGCTCAGGGCTGATCTTCCTCACAAAAAAAAAAATAAAAAACTAAAAAAAAATGATAGAGGGAGATAATACAACATTACTGGCTGCCTACTTACATAAAGCTTATTTTTTCCTGGTGGGTGGACAGGCTCCTAGAGGTTAAAGAGCTTGCCCGAGGTCACAAGTGATGCTAGTGAGCAGCAGAGCAGGGGACTCACACAGCATATTCTTACTGCTATGAGGGAATAAAACCATCTTCTGCTAAAAGGTTTATTCTCACCTCCTACATGAAAAAACATAAGGTCTCATGAGATAGGTCTGCCTTGTTAGACTAGAACTGGCCCAGGGGTGCCCTTGCATTCCCAGAAGACTAGATTCAGAACGTCAGAAGTGGTCCAGCACTCACATCTAAGTTGTGAGGGACTGAAGCTGTGAGAGGGCAGTGATTTGCCTAAGTCCCACAGCTGGTTAGTGGTAAGGCCAAGAACGGAACTCAGGTTTGTATGCTCTCTGCTTCTCTTTCGGTTGTAGTTCTCCACCACATTTTGTGAAATACTAGCCCTAGTCCAGACAATGTAAGTATTATGTTTTTATGAGAAAAGGACTGAGTTTAAGAAGTAAATGCTTCTACTTTGAATATAACAATATTGAATATAACAATAGCTTGCAATAACTACCAACTGCATTTTGAGTCTTGTAGTATATACCAGATACTGTTTGTTCTAGGTGCTTAAAAAGTCACTTTTAAGACTCAGGGTAAATGAGATCGATATTTAACGTACCTTGCTGCTAATGTATGTCAAAAACAAATTAGGTGATGCACTAAATTTGCAACAATATGGCACGGAGTTAAAAACTGACGTTAACGTATGTAATCTTATATAAGAAAAAGAAGACCTCGACAAATAAGTAACAGACTTATGAATAATTTCACAAAAGAAAGTGCAAGCAAATAATAAGTACACCCTCACTGGTAATCAAATAAAAATATTTTTTTACCTATCAAATTAATAATTTTATTTATTTTTTCCCCCAAAGCCTCAGTAGATAGTTGTATGTCATAGTTGCACATTCTTCTAGTTGCTGTATGTGGGATGCAGCCTCAGCATGGCCGGAGAAGCGGTGTGTCGGTGCGCACCCAGGATCCAAACCCGGGCCGCCAGCAGCGGAGCTCGTGCACTTACCCACTAAGCCACGGGGCCGGCCCCTTACCTATCAAATTAACAAAAACTTTAATGCCAGTGAGAATTTGGGGCTGCCACTCACACTGGTGGGGTAAATTTCTACATTTCTGGAAAGTGCTTTGGCAATGTGAAGAGCTTCAGAAGTATTCATAGCCTTTGACTAATTAATTTGGCTGTAGAAATGTAAGGAAAGATTCCAAAGAAATGATACTTAGCATTATTTATAATAGAAAAATTAGAAATGACCTAAATGTCCAACATCATAATAATGGTTAATTAAATGATAATCCATGAATCATGGACAATTAGGCAGAATATTTAATCTGGGAAAGTATGATATAGTGTGGGGAAAAAGCATAAAATACATATGCTTTGAATCCAATTTTTTTGGGGGGGAGGGATGTGGTGGTGAGGAAGATTGGCCCTGAGCTAATATCTGTTGCCAATCTTCTTCTTGCTTGAGGAAGATGGTCCCTGAGCTAACGTCTGTGCCACTCTGCCTCTGTTTTATATGTGGGATGCCGCCACAGCATGGCCTGATAAGTGTGTAGGTCCACACCCAGCATCCAAAACCGTGAACCCCGGGCCACTGAAGTGGAGTGCACAACCACTATGCCACCGGGCCAGCCCCTCCAATTCTTTTTTTGTGTGTGTGAGAAAGATCAGCCCTGAGCTAACATCTGATGCCAAGCCTCCTCTTTTTGCTGAGGAAGACTGGCCCTGGGCTAACATCCGTTCCCATTTCCTCCACTTTATATGGGATGCCGCCACAGCATGGCTTGACAGGCGGTGGCTCAGCGCCCGCCGGGGATCCGAACCCCAGGCCGCTGCAGCGGAGCGTGCGCACTTAACGGCTATGCCACTGGGCCGGCCCCCAATTCTTTTTTTTAATACAATGCATATACGATGAAAAAATATTGGGAGAGTATGCTCCTAAAGGTTACTGATGTCCATCTCCAGGTGGTGAGACTGTGGGAACTTGCTTTTCTTTTGATTTTCAGTATTTTTCTAACTTTCTATAGAGAAAATACATTGCTTATATTCTTAGAAGAAATATTTTAAAGAAAAATTGTTCTTGAAAAGTTCAGTTACACAGAAAAATCCCAAGAATATAATGTTAAGTATAAAATAGGTTCTGTATATGTACACGAATTAATCTGTGGCAGGGGGAGGGGGGGAAAGCAATCAAGGGTCACCAAATAGCAAGTGGTTGCCTTTAAGGGAGGAGTTGTGGAGGATTTTATGTAGGTGATTGGTTTCTGCTTTTCCATGTTTTCCAAATTGCCTTCAATGAGCTTGTATTGCTATTATAACCAAAAGGGGGGTTATTCTCTAAAAACTGCTAAGAATAGTACCCTTCTATTTCTAGCGAGAAAATAAGGTCTAGCAGGGCAAAAATGTCTGATCTAATTGTGCTTGACTTCAGAGCCAATGCATTTATTTGACTTGGTAGCAGATGAATGCCCTGAGTCTGAAAAAAGACATGTGAAAGCATGACAGTTATCCTGAGAGATGTGGGCAGGTATTCTATTATTGAACATTTAAGATGATATACCAGTTGAGGGATCAAAGAACCACTTTGATCAGTCCAAGCCATATCTCCCAGTAGCTTCTATATTTACACCAAATTGCATTTTTTCTGAACTGACTCTCATATCAAAATGGATCCCAGCTCCATCTCCAGAAACATCTGCTCAAGTCCATTTTGGCCTAAGTCTCAGCCAGCTGGCTTTCACCAAAGTTGCCCTGTCAATCATTAGGAAGGCCAAGGCACGACTCTGAATTTGATGCAGATAACTGGATGCGATCTACCGTCTACTTTTGGAGGGCAATGAAGTCCATCCATTGTGTGAGAAGTAGAAGTGGGGAGGTTGAAGGTATCTTATATTTTTCTTCTATACCCAACTATGTTTAAATGTATTAACATTGTGATCTTTAAGAAATTAATATGTGAGTTTTAGGAATCAGTATCTTAAAATCACCTAATAGCATTGTTTTCACCTGTTTCCTTCTTGCAGCAATGGCACAGTTGCGAATAGATTGCAGGTCTCATAACAGCCTCTGCTTTGCTTTTTATTTTGCAAATGTTGCATGTAAGGCTATTCCTAGGAGCTTGTCATTTATTATTCAACGTGACTCGCCAAGCTCCCCAACTTAGCCCCAACTTGTTCTCCAAGGCAATGTTAACCTAAATCAGACCTGAGAGCTGAGAAACACCTAGAAGGGAGCTAGGTAATTAGTGATGTGTGTACTCTGCCAGTTGTGAATAGAATGTCTCTTAAATTGCTTAGATTTTGTACCAATCTAAAGAACCCGAGAGAAATCTGCATATAACTTACAAAGGGAAAGTATTTCAAAGTCCAGTCCCCAGAAAAACCACTGCTAACAGTTTAGTGAATTGTCTTCCAGGTGATTTTTCTATGCATATGCATACATAGTTAGAATTATAAATAACTTTTTTTTGTAACACATCGTGGACATCTTTCTATGTCACTATATAGAGAGCCACCTTGTTTTTTTTAATGGTTGTATAGTGTTCCACTGTGTGCCATTGTGCCAGAATTTGTTTAACTGCTCTCCTATTGATAGGATTTGATCTTCAGATACTTTTTGTCAGTCATCATTGTCCGTCCAACAATGAAGAAAGGTAAACCCACAATATCACCCTACATGTCTATAGCTGTTTTATACTGTACGAAGAACACTCATACCCATTTTCTAATTCAGTCTTCGCAATAACCTTTTGAAGTAGGATGGGCAATTCTAATTTGTACAGTACCAAAACTAGATCAGCAAGACCATCCAGCTAGTGAGAGCTAAAACTGGGATTGACACCATAAGTTTTTAAGCTCCACGTCTACTGTCCTGGCTCAAGAAGTCTCCTGCTCCCGGACTCACGCTTCATATAGGAGCAGCTGAGAAGCTGCAAGCATTGAAGGACACATCTACAAACTCTTCTGATTGGATTTTAATGCCTTCACTTTTAGGAGGCAAATTAGGCAATTGCCTCTCAGTAATGTCAAGAGGCAATTCAGGTTGTCATTATCAAGACCAATAGCAATCTGGAAGGATCAGAGTTACAGGAAGGCAGCTGTCAGGCATCCGTATGCTCCTTTTGGTTTAAGCACTTTGAAAAGGAGAAGAAAAGACTCCTTGCTCCCACTCTTCCTTCTCTCTCCCAATATTTCGAAATGCTTTTTTTATTTTAGATATATTCAGTCACAGGTGATTGGTTCATTCATTAATTCACTGCATTAATATGTGAACTCCACAAATGCAGGAACTGTCTTGTGCACAGCTGTACCCCAAGACCCAGCCCTGGGGCAACAGCTAGCAGGCATCCAACAGATACCTGTTCATGAGATAGTTATGCTATTTAGAAACAGCTTAAGGGGTTATTCAGAGGACAGACCTTAATGTAATCAGTTAGTCTGTGTGTGCAAGGCTCATTTCAAAATACATTGTCCCTCATTTTATCACAACAACCCCTAGGTCAGGAACAATTTGATAACATAAGTCAGGCAAGCACTCGTATGTCCAGCATTACTCCCAGTACAGTGGTGACAAAAAAATGAAGGCCTTGCTCTGGTTCTGCTTAAAGTCTCAGGGATATACTTATAGATAGTGATCAGTGCTAAGAAGAGAACAAAAGAGGGTAAAGGAATCAAGAGTGATGAGGGGATTGTACCTTAGACAGTGATCAGGAAAGGCCTTGACGAGCATGTGACATCTAAGCAGGCACAATGATGAGAAGACGACAGCCATGGAAAGATCTCGGAAGAGCGTCCGAAGCAAAATGAAGAAGAATGACAAGACCCTGAGACGGAATGAGTGAGGAGTTCAAGGGGCCACGGAGTGAAGGGAGCGGGTAGTGACCACACCAGGCCTGGGAGGGATTTGTTCTCATTGCAGTGGGAAGACTTTGCAGAGTTTTTAAGGAAAAAGTACAAAACAAAACATGATCTGTATGGAAGTGGAAGTAGACAAGTGAAGGGGCCACTTATGAGGGGGCCTCACAACACTATTCCTGGTCTACAGGATGAGGAGACTGAGCCTTTAAAAGGCAAAGTGATTGAGAGAATAAGTGTTTTAAAATAGATTTAGGACAGTGGTTACCTTTGGGAGTGTTTAGGGGAATGGCATTGGGATAAAAACTGGTCATTTTGTATTTCCTATGTTGAGTGGTGGTTGATGGGTATTAGTTTTATTATTGTGCCTCATAACTTTCACATATTATATGCATTCTGTGGATGTTATGGGCTGAATCGTGTCCCTCAAAACTCATGTTGAAGTCCTAACCCCCAATACCTCAGAATGTGACTGTATTTGGAGATAGGGCCTTTAAAGAGGTATTAAGTTAAAATGAGGTCATTAGGGTGGGCTCTACTCCAATATGACTGGTGACTTTATAAGAAGAGGAGATTAGGACACAGGCACAGAGTGGAGACCACAGGAAGACACAGGGAGAAGACAGCCATCTAAAAATCAAGGAGAGAGACCTTGGAAGAAACCAGCACTGCCAACACGTTGAACTCAGACTTCTAGCCTCCAGAATTGTGAGAAAATAAATTTTTGTCATTTAAGCCACTCCATCTGTGGTACTTTGTTATGGCAGCCCTGGCAAAATAATGTGTCAAATATTTCATCATTAAAAATTTTTTAATTATTTTTTTCAAATCCATAAGATAGTAGAAGAATATATATCAAATTGTTAACAATGGTCATTGCTGGAAGTGTGATTATGGGGAATTTTCATTATTCTACATTTATATTTCTGAACCCTTTACATCTTTTATAATGAATATATAATAGGTTTGTATTTGAGGGAAGGAAGAAAAGAAGAAAGAGAACATGGACATGATTTGTGCAAGAGAGCAACGGGCGAGTGGAAGAAAAAGAAAACCTGGATTACGTTTACAATCATTTTTCATCACTTCTCCATCTAACAGGGAAGTAAACAGATATGTCGTGTGGGACTTCCCAAAATGCTCCTTAAAAGGGAGTGAATGCCCTTTTGTCCTCCGTCCTTCCCCATTCTTGTTGCCTAGAATGCAGCGTGATGTCTGCATCTCCAGCAGCCATCTTGGGACAAAAGGTTGACTCAACAACAGAAAGAATGCTCAGCGGAGGAGAAAGGAGGAGTCTGTGTTTCTGAAGACTCCGGTGAACTTCCATACCAACCCTGAGCTGCCTACCTCTGGATTTCTTTTATATGTAAGAATAAACTCTTATGTGTTTAAACCAATATAAATTGGGCTTCTGATACTTGCAAATAAACCTAATCATAATTATTACAAAAAAGCTTCTTCAGTTGTTTGGTATTAGAGTTTATTAAATGCCATTGTGGAAAAAAATAATTTTGAATAATATTTTTAAAAAATTGTTACAAATTTGAGGGAATTCTTTGCCCATAGCTCCATTTTCTCTGAAGTGCAATGCATGATTATCTGGTGCAAAACAGGAGGGTTTGTTAGGCTGAAGAAGGTGGTAAAAATGTTGGTATGGTTCCTGGGAAGAACAGGAAGAGGGACAGGCTTGTGATACTTTTAAAAGTAAAAGAAACTACATTTACTTTCTGTTATCAAATTAAAACCAAATGCCACTTCATTGTGTGGATGACACCTGATTTAACTATTTGAATGGTTTATGTTATTAAGAAAAAAAAGATTCCAAGGCACGAATAGTATGGACAGCCTGCCTAGGCTGTAGGCCTATTCATATCTGTGTCTGAATGCTGTCTTTGCCTTTGCAAGTTACTTGACTTGTTTGGGTCTCAGTTTCTCCATCTGTAAAAGGGGTAGTAAAACAACTGGGATTGTGACAAAAAAAATAAGTGAAATTATATTTGTGAAAGTGCTGATTTGTAAAAGCTGATATCCCTTGGCTGTATTAATCCATTTCTACCTTAGATTAAGTCCCAGTATTTCTAGGCTTTACTACGGCAGGTCTACTACCCCCAAGGAAGACACGTGGGTCCCACTTGGGTTAGTTATGTTGTGTTTCAAAGATAGTCTTGCATAATTAATAATTACAGTGTGCCTTTATTGATTATTTACTATATGCCAGGCACATTTCATGCATTTTCATTTAATCCTTCCCCAAAACCTTGAGAAATAGATGCTATTAATATGGTCATAAAGAAACTGGTGAGAGGTTCAGTAAATAGCCCAAGATTGCATTCACTTAGCAAAAGCAGGATTTGGACCCCAGTGGTCAGGGGCCTGAGACAGAATAATTAATCATGATCTTATGTTGCCTCCATAGCCAATAGTGCCTCCTGCTACGGGGCTAGAGAAGTGACTCCCCAGTTAGCATGCAGCTCCCTTTTTTTGAAATTTATAATTCCTCCCTGTGTGATTGTCTGCAGAATACACTCTGGATGTGGTTCTTGTTCTCCAGGTGTGACCATTCCCCCTTGTAACCCAAAAGCAGAGGGTTGAATTACCTCCCCTGAGACTCTTGATGAACCTGCTCTGATATACTGGCAGTTTCCATCTCGCTTTTGCGTCTTCCTAGTTTCTGCAAATTTCATCATCCTGCTGCACAAACTTGAACAAAAGAGGAAGACCAAAGGGCTAGAATGTACCCCTTACTCCAGGAACAATGACACAGCAAGCAAGGGACACGAGGCGGACCACTCCTTGGTAACCACAGAGATAGAGTCATTCCCCAAGCTCTTGTCCACTGCTCAGCGCAGTACCTGGTAGGCTTTAAGAATTGTTTGGGGAAAGCACGTAAGAGTGACACTAACCACAGTACCTCTGTGGCAAGCATAACGACAGGCTTACCACCAACTACACTATCTGTCAGGTGTCCAGTCTTCTTTTTCTTTCATGTAGGTTAAGGGAACCACATAATGTAAGTCCTGACCCATAAGGAAAAAACGGTTTAATGTTGTAGTGGATGCTCTGGAGTACTGCCAAGATCCTCTCTTTAAAACCAGGTACTCACACCCACAGCTGCTGTAAGTGCTGGTGGCTCATGGCTCACCCAAACTCCTTATGAGGCCTTGTAGGCCTTTCCGATCTGTTATCTCCACCCCTTATCCCTCCATCTTAGTTATCCTTCTCTTCTCCTCAGGCCTTCACACAAGAATGACTATCTCCAGTCTTTCCTTTTCTAACGCCTCCCCAGCCCCCAAATTGCTTAAAGGGAGTTTATCCCTGCTTGAAACAGGTTACACTTGTTATTTTCTTTCATAGCACCTGGCTGTCATCCATATTACAGTATATATGTATATAATTACTGTACATATTTTCTCTATGCAAATACTGTATATATTCATTTGTACATCTCTTGTTTAATATCTGTCTGTCCCCAAGATCCTTTATGTTCCATGAGAAACTAGAGCCTATCTGTACATTCACACTTGGCTCGAACCTGGAGATTATATAGTAGACGTTCAATAAATATTTAAGTGGATGAATATAGTAGGCTGTGTGCTAACTTTCATGAGGGAACTGAAGATGAAACAGATACGGATCACACATTAGAGGAACTTACCCTCTAGTAGCGGTGATATGTTGGGAACATAAGTAACTATAAGGCAAGACAACTAATGTCACAGGACATTCTACGAGTCCTGAGGAAGGGACACTACTTCTAGGCAGGGAAATCAGAGGAGACTCTGAGGAGGGAGAGTATTGTGCTGGGCGTTGGAAGGAGGGAGAGCATACACAAAGGCACCAACCAATCTGGGAAAGTGTAGGGCAAATGTGGATGAAGATGTGTGGATCCATTTAATTGGAGCATGGATACATCAAGACAAAAGAGTAAGAGACAGGCTGGAGAAGAGAAGTGACACCAGGTTGCCAAGGGCCTCATTTGCCAGGCTAAGACATCTGGGCTGTATTCTGGAGGCAGTGGTGGGTAACCACAATAACTCAACTCAGCCTTTTAAAACCCTTAAAAAAATGTTTCAGATATACAGTAAAAGTAGAAATAATAGTACAATAAACACCTACATACTTCTTACCAACATTCAACAATTAACATTTTGCCATATTTGCTTTATATATAGACAGATACACAGATATATAGATATATATAGATATAAATATGTGTGTGTATATTTCAAAGTCTGTATTACTTTTTCATGGCTGTCTGTCTTTCATTCTTCCTTTCCTTTTCTGAACCATTTTTAAGGAAATTAGACATCATGACTCTTCACTCCTAAACATTTCTCCAAATTTTAAAGATGTTTTCCTTCATATCCATCATACTACTATTACATAGAACAAACGTAATAACTGCCTAACATCATCTAATACCAGTCCATTTTCAAATTTACCCAATTATCCCAAAAATGTCTAAAAAGCTGGTAATTTTTTTTTTTTCAGAACCAGAACCCAATCAAGCCTTTAGTCGTGTCTTTTAAGTCTTGAAAAATTTACAACAGTCACCGCCTGGCCCTTTTTTATGACATCAATTTTCCTTAATCTTTATGTCTTAGCTGCTAGAAGATCAATTGTTTTATAGAATGCCTTACATTCTTGATTTATCTGATTGTCTCCTTGGGGATGTCATTTAACTGGTTCCTCCAGCCCCTGTAAACTAGATGTTAGTTTGAAGCTTGATTGGATTCAGGTTCAACATTTTGGGCAAGAAAACTTCATTAAACAATGCTGTATACCTCATGCTGCAGCATACCAGAGACCTCGTAAGAATGTTGATTGTCCCAGGGTTAATGATGCTAAATTGGATAACTGAGTTCAGGTGGGTTCAGCCAGAATTCCCCATTGTACAAGTGTGTGTTTCTCCTTTGTGATTGGCAAGTAATCTGAGGGATGGGTTTGGCAACACAACTCACATTTTTGTAGCTGTTTAGTTTCTCAAACATGTTCAAATGCATTTAATGACAACAGCATTCCTGTAAGGTTTTATTCCTATTTAACACCAGTGAAAAACTGAGGTTTGGAGTGCTTAAATGACTTCCCCAAAGTCATAGAGCCAGTAAGTAGCAAAGGCAGGACTCAAGCATAAAGGAGTTCAGTTTAGTTCAGTTTAAAAAAAAAAAGAAAAATCCCAAATAGCCTACACCTAACTACAGATTTTCAAAGTATATTCTCTCTCCAGAATGTAATAAATATTTCTCTCCTTTTAAAAACATTTTCTAAAAAAGGACATTTTTCTTTCTTGATACTGGGAAACACATTGCCAGGGAAAAGCAATTTGTTTTACACTAACAGCTATTTCTTTTCCCCGTCTAAACTGGCAAAATGTAACAGGTGCCAGATTCCCCAAAGCTCCATTTGTAACAGCAGTTTACAATTATCTAAATGTCAAATGAGTTACTGAATTTGTGGCTTTCCCAAATGTGTGAAC
This sequence comes from Diceros bicornis minor, assembly GCF_020826845.1. Taxonomy (NCBI): domain Eukaryota; kingdom Metazoa; phylum Chordata; class Mammalia; order Perissodactyla; family Rhinocerotidae; genus Diceros; species Diceros bicornis. The sequence continues at coordinate 13,588,213 of NC_080770.1, forward strand.
AACGCCAATTTAACAAAAATAACTATTCTCTGTGCGAAGTTAAGCATACACACGTGCGCTTATGATGCTAAAACCAAGGGCCTTTAGGTCTGGAAGAGACACCGGTCGGAAGTATACATCAAGTTAGGTCCTGTCGAATCTATTTTCTCCTCAAAATTAGGTCAGCAACTGGTGGGACAGAATTAGGAAAAACATATGACAGTCTAGAATCAAGAGATAAGGGGTGTGGTGTGCGATGATGAGCAAACCAGGGAAGGGAATTAGAACAATCCTGGATCCAGGAGGGCAGCGGGGAAACTATTTCTGGGGTCCCCAGGAATCCTGGCCTCCAGCTCGGAGCCAGCTGCAAGAAGGCTTGAGTCAGGCAGGGGCTGACTGCTGAGAGTCATTTCCTAACAAGAAACTACGGACATCCTAAGTCAGAAAGTGGGACTCCAACACTGCGCCTACATCAAAAAACGCTTTTAAGAAGGCGACTCGCTTCTGCCTCCCACCAGCTTCCCCAAAGCTGGAAGCAGGCGGGCACGCCCCCAAGTCCTCTTCCCGGATTTTATTGGCTGCCCCGGCCTGCCCCTCTCTCAATACGTTTCTTTCATTGGTCAGCAGTGCCAAACTCCAGCTTCCACTGACAATTCCCGGAACCAATCATCTCCAATCGCCGCCCCTTCTCTCCGCCGGCATGTGAGTGACATGCATGCCAACCAATAAGAAATGAAAGTGAGGACGTGAAACTAGACTCCTCCCCTTTGTCCTCAACTCGATCAGTAAATGGTAGAAAAGGTTGAGCAGCTGATACGAACCACCAATCCGTAAGGGCGGAAGAAGCAGGATGCAAAGAGGGATGGGCGGGGGTGACGTGGCAGTGACGGGGCCCTAAACTGAAATGAGTGGCGGAAATACTAGCCAGTCGGCGATCAAACTGGCCGGGCGCTCTGCATTCTCGAGTCCTCCCTGAGAGCTGGGGACCTTCGGGAGAGCACCAATGAGCTTGTACATGAGTCTGATTGGCCTTCACCCGAACCAATCCACGGCGGGGCTGGAGGACGCGTCCCACCCCGGGCTCTCACTGGGCGGTGTGGAATGACAGGCCCGAGAGAAATGCCAATGTCCTAGGGGTCTTCTGCAAGTGACACTCCGTGGCGCCAATTGACTCCCTTCTTCCTGGCGGCCGAGCCCTCCTCCCCGCCGCGGGCCTGGCGGGGCGGGGACGCTGCGCGGCCGCGGCTGATGCGCTAGCCGTGTGGGGCGCTTCGGGCGGCGGCGGCGGCGGCTCTCGTAGGCGGTTCCGGTCCTGTATCTCGGGGCGGCGGCGGCTCATGGCGGCGACGGAGCTGAGAGGAGTGGTGGGGCCAGGCCCGGCAGCCATTGCAGCTCCGGGCGGCGGCAGCACCGGTCCTCCCGTGGGGGGAGGCGGCGGCGGCGGCCGCGGAGACTCGGGGCCAGGCTCCGGGGGCGCGCCGGGCACGGTGGCCGCGGCGGCTGCGGGCGGCCCGGGCCCCGGGGCCGGGGGAGTGGCGGCTGCGGGCCAGGCCCCTGCGCCACCGGCGGGGGGCTCGGGCGCTGGGGGTTCGGGCTCGGCTCGAGAGGGCTGGCTCTTCAAATGGACCAATTACATCAAAGGCTACCAGCGGCGGTGGTTCGTGCTGAGCAACGGGCTCCTGAGCTACTACAGGTAACTGCTTCCGGGGCGCCGTCCCCCACCGCAGCCCACAGTCCCTGCGCCGTCACCCTCTGGAGCCGGCACCGCAGCCAAGGTCGCCCCAGGCCCCTTTTCGTCACCCGCGCGCACTGACAGCCCGCGACATGAGCGCACCATCACGAAAGCGAATGCCCCAGGACTTACCCCTCCACTTGGGTTACCACCCTTGGTGCCGTACCTTCCCCTCGGTCCCTGGCCTTTCCAGTTGTTTGGAGAGCATCTCCTCTTCCATTGTGTTCCCACCAGCACATCGGTGCAATGATTAGTTCTGCAAGGAAGGCGCTGTTGTAGGTGCTAAGGGGCACCTAGAGGAGAGCAAAGCCCAGGCATTGCTCCCAAGGAACTTAGAGAAAAAGTCCCACGGCTTAGCTGTCTGTGCCCAGTCTCCAAAATTCAAGGTTATTAGCAGCCTTTGATGTACCCGCCTTTGCTCTCTCCACATTCAGGCACAAGGACATGCACAGAGTGGCCTCGGTGCCTGTCCCCTCTCTTCCTTATCTCTGCAAGACGTCCTGTGCTTTCACCTTCTGGACAGCTCAGAGTGGAGATGTGTGCTCCAGGGCTGCTTTTATTTTCGCTTGCCCCACCTCCTCCCATGGGAATGATGAAGTGTTCTATCCAATATTTCTGGGGTCTCTCTGGTTAGTTAGGTGTAAGTTATATTAAAAGAAGATTCCATGTGTTTGGTATGATTACTTCTATTCCACAATGTTTGTTTTGAAATGTGTAATATATGTTTATGGTGACTCTCCATCTTGCCATAACATAATATGCTTTTGGCTACTCATGTTACTGTAGATAGAGGGGTTAAATTAAGATAGGGATTTGGGGACAGGACATAAACATTTTCTGAGGGTTGGACAGTTTGGATAGATGTTTGACATACAGTATTTCGTTGACTCCCAATAACAACCCTGTGAGTTAGGAGATATTCCCATCTCACTGGTGAGGAAACTGAGACTTAGCTTGGGCAACTTTCCCAAGGTCTTGAGAAGTCAGGATTTGAAACTAGTTCTGTTCACACCAGCATAGCCTAAAACCCAGGTTAGTGTTACATGAATCAATTAGATGTAGAGATAATTACTTATCTGTAGCAAGTAAGTTTATAGATCATGGTTATTATGTGTATTTTATACATGATGTATAAAAGTCTCATTTAAGGGAGACTTTGCTTAAGGTAATGGCATTTTTTTTTTAATCCGCCCCCCCCCCCCCGCCCGCCAAAGCCCCAGTAGATAGTTGTATGTCACAGCTGCACATCCTTCCAGTTGCTGCATGTGGGACGCGGCCTCAGCATGGCCGGAGAAGCGGTGCGTCAGTGCGCGCCCGGGATCAGAACCTGGGCCGCCAACAGCGGAGCGCGTGCACCCAACCGCTAAGCCACGGGGCTGGCCCTGTAATGGCATTTCTAACTGAAATCTTTTTATAAAGACCATCCTCTTTGGGACCCCAAACACTGTTGTTAAGAGCAGCTTACTCTGTATTTCTTTCCCTCTGCCAGTCGTCACTCTGCCACCCCAGGAGTTAGGGTGAACGAATCTCTTTTCCATCAACTTCTTTATATTGGCTCTTAGAGAATTTTGAGGGGAAGTTGAAGGTGGGAGTTGGAGGTTGTTGAGATAGGAACATTCTTATCTGGTCTCTAACCGTGGAAAAATGCCTTAGATAGCGCATCCTCACTGCTTGAGTGACATTAGTTGTAAACAGTTGTATATATCATTTGCATTATTATATTCAGAATTGGTTTTAATTTTAGTCTTTTCTAATTACTCAGCCAGGACTATCAGTTCCAGGTTAGATCACAAATCTAAAATTTTAGTTTGCCCCAAAGTTTTTCTCCTACTCAAGTTCATGTTTTCCTGTTACGTTGGCCAGTGTTCTAATGTTCAATTGATTCATAACCTAACTTGGCTGGTAAGTCACTATTGACACTGATTCCCCGTTTTCGAAAGTTGTGTATCAGCTGAGAACCTTAATGTGTGGTCGTTTTTCCTCATCCAAGTTATCAGATCCACTTTCCAGGCCAGTTGATTCTTTGATCAGTACCAGTCTTGATCAATATTGATCTTGGTTGAACATTAATAACTTATATGTTGCTGTGTCTTCAAGTACTTGTAACCACTTTTGACTTCTCTCTTACAAGAGCTAGTGGTACCTGTCTGACTACAGATAAAACTCGTTCCAAAATATGCCAAACCACACATTGGGAAATATGCCATGGGCCTGGCCTTGCCAGCTAAGAAGGTCCCACCCACGAACCACCCAAGCAACAGGATGCAGTTATCAATTCTATGCACTACCTTCAAAATCACACTGAAGTACTGCCTACCAACTGTATTGGTAGTTTATTCTTCCCAACGTGGTTCTTCGGGTGCCCAGGTCCCTAGAGTCATTTAGTCAAGTTGTTGTTCCTCCTGCTTTTCATGCCTCCAAAACCTGTCATCTTCTATATATGACTTTTACAAAATACTGTTTTCTTTTTAACTGAAATCATGTACTTCTAGACCTCTCCTCTGATGACCTGTCCTAATAGACTTTGGCAAGCTGCTTGCCTCTTTTTACCTATTCTGTTCTTCCTTACATTCACAGTTATACAGATGTCCTGTTACTTAAAACCATATGTGGAATCCCATCTCTTCCAGACACGTCGTGACAGGCCCATAGTATTAGTTTTCCTGGCTAGCTTCTAGAGATTGAGTTACTGTTTCGGCTGGCCTTTTTAGGCAGGAACTTTCTAGCCAGAAAATACCACCTAATACTGGAGTGCCTGAAGAAGTTATCTTGCACCCTGAAAATCATGTCTTTCCAGCTTCTGTACTAATCATTTATAACCATCGGTGTGTGTGCCTGAACCCAAGAGCTCTGAGGTCAAGCCTGCCTTACTCCCAGCGTTCTTTGGTATGTTTAAAACTGCTACAGACTTTATGTGATTTGAGAAACTTCTTTAGTTCGTGAAGATGACACAGGCAGAAGAGATTCCCAGGAAGTGGTTTGTGAAAAGTACCAACACATTGTGAGGAATGTGGTAGAAGGTCCAGGTAGCACCTTTGGAGTTGAAAGGAGGGGTGAGCCAGCCTGTCAGCTGAGGGTCTGTAATTCTGCCTGCATTATTCATAATGTAACTGAAGCTTGGGGGCGGGGGAGGGGAGGTAGGAATAGAAAAAACAGGGATTCACGTTACAGTGCGGCAGGTGCAGGGGATGGAAAATGGCCCAGTCCACTGAGACCCCCTGGCCATCCCATCCTGCTCATTTGTGCATTTGAGGAAGAAAAACCAGTTTCATGTGACAAACCGAACAATAGCAAATCTGTCTTCCGAAGCACAGTAAACAGACTTTCTCAAACATACCAAATCTTAGTTTCTGGAGATGGAGTATGTGTCACTTCTGGCATGTAGGAATTCTGGACGTGCCAGGTGCATTGGGCCACTTGGCTCCAGGGAAAGGGAAATGGCTCTGCTTTGCACTATGGCAGTTGGCAAGGGACTTTGGCCTCTTTATGTTCCAAGTTGGTCAGGGAGAACTGCGGTCTCAACACGCAGGTCCCTGGGCATGACCAGCGGGTGGTGGGGAAATTAGCACAACTTGCCCTGCACGCTCAGTTGTGCTAGCAGCTTGATATTTTATGTGAAGTCTCTTGTAGCTTGTTGTCACCAAGAAGTGCTGTAAAGTTCAAAAGTTAGTCTATTAATAGAACTGTCAGTCAGTAGAGATGGGGAAAATTTTTACACCCCGTCCTCTGAGAACAGATTTGCTGAATCTTTCCTGGCTATTAATAGGATGGCTTAGGAGTTCCCACCAATAGAGGTCCATGGACCTTAGGAAAGAACATATTCCAGAAAGATTATATATACCACCTTTTTCTTTTATGATTATTCTTTCTTTACTCCCACAGAAAGCTAGTTATTCCTATTTCATATTGTTTTGAGCCGTAGTCAATATATATATATATTTTTTTTTTTTTTTGAGGAAGATTAGCCCTGAGCTAACATCTGTTGCCAGTCCTCCTCTTTTTGCTGAGGAAGATTGGCCCTGGGCTAACAACCGTGCCCATCTTCCTCTACTTTATATGGGATGCTGCCACAGCATGGCTTGATAAGCAGTGCGTAGGTCTGTACCTGGGATCCAAACCCACAAAGCCCGGGCTGCCAAAGCGGAGCACCTGAACTTAACCACTGCGCCACCAGGCCAGGCCCCTGTAGTCAATATTTAATAGTCTAAACATCTAAGTGTGCCTTATACTTCTGCAATATAATTCTAAGTGTAGTGTGACAGTTCTCATTTGGGCTGAGTTCCAGTTGAGGGGATGGGTTGTTCAGTATATGTAAAATGGAGCTATTCTTTCTTGTACAGAATGAGATTCTTATACGAAATTTTGTTGTTTGAGTTTTATAATTACGACTTGCAAAATAAAAGTAATTCCTGACAGCAAAAGGGCACAAGGGAGCTTTTGGGGTGATGGAAATGTTCTACGTCTTGATTGTGGAGGTGGTTACGCAATTGCATACTCTTGTCAAAACTCACTGAATTGGACACTTAAAATTGCTGAATTAATATTGTATGTAGTTATGCTTCAGTGCAGCCTATTTTTAAGAAGCTAAGGGTGAGAGGAACAGCAGAGCAATAAATCTAACTCAGAAACAGCACTTTTAAGCTCTGAAAAGAAATCCCTACCAATTTGTTTCTTGAATTTTAGGGAGCCATGAGGGAAATATTAGAACTTGCTGATTCCTAAGACTACTGTATTTTCAACAGGCTTAGAGTTATGAAAAGAAACGGAATGTGATAAAGGATAAACCACTCATCAGTTTTCTACTTAGCTTATCTTTGTCTTGTTATTGCAGGTCAAAGGCAGAGATGAGACACACCTGCCGTGGTACCATCAACCTCGCCACAGCCAACATCACCGTGGAGGACTCCTGCAACTTCATCATTTCCAATGGGGGTGCTCAGACCTACCATCTGAAGGCGAGCTCAGAAGTGGAGCGGCAGCGCTGGGTGACGGCCCTGGAGCTGGCCAAGGCTAAGGCTGTGAAGATGCTGGCAGAATCGGGTAGGGAGCAAAGAACACCATGTCTGGGGAACTTGCTGTGTGCCCCTCTTATGCACAAATCTTATTTTATCCCTCATTGTCATTTAATTATCACCTATCTCCTAGATGTCTCAGGATTTTCCTCATCATGAAATATTTATCCTAGAGTGGTGGTTCTCAACTGGGGCCAATTCTGCCCCAAAGGGGACATTTGGCAATATCTGGAGACACTTTTGTTGTCACAGCTGAGTGGTGGTGGTGCTACTGGCATCTAAGGAGTAGAGGCCAGGGATGCTGCTAAACTTCCTACAATGCACGGGATGGCCCTCCACTACAAAGAATTATCTGGCCCAAAGTGTCAGTAGTGCCAGTGTTGAGAAACTCTGCCCTAGAGGCTTGACAGTTGTCCTTTGGGCTTTTAATGCCAATTGACTAGTTTAAGATTTTGAGAAATAATTATTTTATTCCTAGGTCAGACTTAGGATTATTACAAGTCACAATTTGGACCTATCCTTTTTTCCTTTCTCCTGACATCATCTTACTTAACTATTTGTTAGTTGAGTTGAAACAATCTTTTACACGAAGAAAAATCAAGTAAAATGGTAGGATTTCCCCCCAGGTGTTGATCGTTTAACCACACTGAGCTTATTCACTGCGAGATGACCAAGGTGGGCACCTGCTGACTTCTGTTCATCTCTGGTTTTTCTTATCCCCTGTCACTTCCCGTGCTGTATTTAGTATCTATTAAACAGTGAAAGGAAAATTCACTGCTGTGTAAGTTTTTTTGTAGCGGGTTACATTTTCCTTTTGGCCCTGCCTCTCTGTCCAGCAGACAGGGCAGGGCTTTCCTTATTTCTTCTGTTTTGATTTTAGTGCTGTCTTGAGCTCCCCCAAAGGAAGTGACACTGCTGGAAAAGCACTCTGTAGCTACAAAGCGTTAAGTACAAAACTGATGGCGAGAGGTACAACATAGCTCTCCACTTGACTTATTATTAGAGAGTCATTTAACAGAAGATCTTGCATGGCTTTCAGTGCCGTGGTGGCTTTAGTGTTAGATGAGCTCATCATGAAGTTCCCGAGCTCTCCTTCAGAAAAGATGAATGAATGAGTCTTTTAGTGATGTGGACTTTGTTTACAAAGACTAGACTGCGATTCTCAACCCATTTCGTATAAGGCCCACCAATCACCCAACAGATGATAGTGGATTGGCAGTAATAATCATCTTGAACTGGATTGGACCTCTCAAGCTAGAGTTAAGAGGCTTATTAATTCATTGCCAATCCCAAGAGCTATTGAGCTTCTCCATCCTGTCCTCCAGGTCATTGGTTCTTAAACTTCAGTGTGCATCAGAATTTCCTGGGCAGCTCCATTCGAAATGGAGATTTCTGGGCCTTGCTGCACACCAGCCAAATCAAAGTTTCTGGAGGCGGGGCCGAAGACTCTGCACCTCTACGAAGAACCCTAGGGGTAGGGGTGGTCAAAAGATTCAAAACTTCCAGTTATAAGATAAATAAACCCTGGAGATGTAATGTACAACATGATGACTATAGTTAACACTGCTGTATGATACATTTGAAGGTTGCTAAGAGTAGATCCTAAAAGTTCTCATCACAAGGGAAGAAACGTGTTTTTTTTTTCTTTTTTTTATATCTATATGAGATGATGGATGTTAACTGAACTTACTATGTTAATCATTTCACAATATATGTAAGTAAAGTCACTGTACTGTACACTTTAAACTTATACAGTGCGGTATGTCAATTATATCTCAATAAAATTGGAAGAAAAAAAATAATGAACAAAATAAATGCTTATTATTGTATGCCCCAGGAAAAAAATAGAACAACCACCCCAGGTTTTTATGATACAGGTGGGCTGTGGACCACATGGTGGACAAATCTTCTGGTCATGGCAGGCTCTTGTTTGGTCAGAATGCACAGCGTGAAGAGTGTGGGTTTGGCCATGGGCAGAGTTGGTGGAGTTCCGATTCTCAGTCCTGGGCCTGGAGTCATATAACTCACTTTTTCCCCCCTATAGATGAGTCAGGAGATGAAGAGTCTGTGTCACAAACTGACAAGACTGAGCTGCAGAATACCCTCCGGACTCTTTCCAGCAAAGTGGAGGACCTGAGCACGTGCAATGACCTGATAGCCAAGCATGGCACAGCGCTGCAGCGCTCCCTCAGTGAACTGGAGTCCCTGAGGTTGCCTGCCGAGAGCAACGAGAAGATCAAACAGGTCAACGAACGGGCCACACTCTTTAGGATAACATCCAATGCCATGATCAATGTAAGTGCAGATGGTATCTGTGTTGCTTTTTGATTCCTTCCCTCTTCGAAATGTAATTCTCCCCAAATGCAGGCAAGTTGTAATTGATAAAGCACAGAACATTAGGTCCTGCTTCACTGCTGAAGGAATTTAAGTTACATTGTTTGTTGCATGAAATAGAACAGGCTGCACAGATGGAATGACTTTCATGCCCTGCTCAAATGGTCAGGAGGAGGCTGCTTCAGCCTGGGAATTAGTTAGGAGTCCAGAGTTCCAGCCCTGCCTCTTCTGCAACCAGCAGGACATCTGATGGTGATGTTAGTCGAGTCTCTTAACCTCTCTGGGTTGTGGTTTTATTTATTTTATCTAACTTTATCTGTTGGAACTAAAAGGTCTCCATGGGTCCTTTGCGCTGTCATGTTCTTTGAGCTTTAAGTTGGAGTCTTACCCCTACTTTGCTAGTGCATTCTAGCCTACAGTGTGGTAAGTGGGGCTGGATCAAGTGCTAGTGAGAACCTTATAATACCAGATAGTCCCATCTTTAGTCCTTGATTTCAGGTGTAATTCTGGGTGATAAGACAAAATACTCAACTTTGGGCATTTTTCTTTTAAAAAGAAAGGGCCAACACTTCTGCCTCCTTGTGACTCCTACCTCGGGTGGTTGCTGTTGGTGTGTGGAATACTTCAGCTGCTTGGGTGCAAGGCTCTAGGTAAACCCAAAGCACCAGTGGCATTGCTGATGTATTTCAGATACTGGGTGATAGGTATGGAGTGAACACATGGTTTAAACAATGCTGTTTTTCCTCCACTAGTGACTGATTCTCACCTGGCTGGTTGTTTTAGTTAGCTTCCACATAAGAACACTAGAGGACGTTCCACAAGGCAAGTGAGAAGAGTGCTCTGTGAGAAAGGGCTTATGCGGGTTTTTTTTCTCTAGTTAAATGGGCTGAAATTACTTCACTGGGGCCAGATTTTCTCTCGTTTAGGGAGTGATAATAAGAAATCTGCTTAGAACTGGTTTAGTTCACATGGCTCCCAGAGATCAAAGGTCTTTTCCTGTGGCCAAAAGAAAATTGGTTTTTCCTCGTTTAAAACTCCTTTGTTACTTAATAGAAAGTTGTGATAGCGTTTATTTTCATATCATTTTCTGAAGTGTTGTGCACTTTCTTCAGTGCTCTGATCCACACATGGTTTTGTTAGCGCCGTGGAGGGGATTCCCACTCCTAGTGACCCTGTGGACAGCAGAGCTGAACCCTGCCTGGTCTTTTTCCACCATCCTCTCACCTTTTGGCACTCTATCAGACAATGTTCCACTGCTGTTCATAGGGTTTTCATGGCCAATTTTTTCAAAACTGGTGACCCTGCTGGTGTTTGAAATCCCAGTGGCATAGCTTTCAGCATCACAGCAACATGCAGCCGCCACAGTGTGACAACCGACAGATTGGTGGTGTGGTTCCCTGCCTGGGAAATGAACCCAGGCCGCAGCAGGGAGAGTGCTGCATCTTAACCATTAGACCATCAGGGCAGGCTTCACACAAGGTAGAAGAGACAAAGTATTTTGTTCTCTTAAGGACTGCAGGAAAATCAGCTGTCTCCTAGGACCATTCTGCAAGTCAGCAGTGATGCTTGTGTTTCTGATGTCTAGCCATGTGCTCTTTTTCCAAACTGTCTCACTTCTTAGTGACTGTGTACCTGTTTTTATGGTCCTCTTGTGATAAGGAAAACCTCATAAATCATACAGGTCAATTAATCAATAGTAAATAAATACACTTTTTAAATAGAACAACTCAGGACACAGTGGTCTCCTGATAGTGAATGTTCTCTTTTCTCCACATCAGGTGAACACCTTGCTCCATGACAAATTTTTTCCTCCTCTTAATGTGAAAAATTTGCTCAATAGAACACCTCTTGATTTAAAAATTTCTCATAAAATTGAAACTTTAGTTTGGACTTTTCTCTTGAAAATATACTCTTTGGAGCAGTTCTTCCCCAAGTTCTAAGTGTCCAGAGTTTGTGTCAAAGGGAACGATCCCTTGGCAGTCACTGGTGAGTCTGTTTTCTCATTCTGTTCTCCTCTGGTGTACTACCTGTGCCCCTTTCATAACCCGTTATTGCTTGAAATGCATTTTTTATTCCTGTGTTGTTTCCTTTGTACAAGTGGTGATGGCAAGGCCTTGAAAATTAACATGCTAGCGCATCACATCTCTAAACAGGGAAAGTTATATCAAAGGAAGAGTACGTTTCACTCAATTTCTTGATTGCTTAGGATATAGCTTTTACTACCAAAGTGAATCTAAATGGGAGTAAATTCTACCCTGTTAGTGTATCCATTTGCTAATGTAGCAAACATCTCTTGATACCTTCTGTGTTCTAGGTGCTGTGCTAGGGAATGTAAAACAGTGCAGATGTGGTCCTGCCCTCGGAGATTACCATCTAGTGAGGAGACAGAGAAGTAACAGATCACTATGGAGTGTGCTAAGTGCCATGATAGAAATGAGCACAGGCTGCTATGGCATAGTACATTGGAAGTGTTTGGCTCAGACTAGGAGGGTTAGAGAAGGTAACACTTCAACTAAATTCTGAAAGACCCAGAGAGAGTCTTCCTATGAAAAAAGGCAATATAGAGCTTAGGGCCCTGATGTCCAACTGCCTTGGTTAACTATCTGTATAACTTGGGGCAACCTACTTCCTCTGTGACCTCAATTCCTTTTCTGTAAATGGTGTTGCTACTAGTAGCTGCTCACAGGGTAGTTGAAAGGCTTTTAGTAGATAATTAATGTAAAGTATTCAGTAAAGTGTCTGACATACAATTGTCTCACTAAATTTTAGTTATGATCAATATTATTAAAAGGAAATGAGGGAGAATCATTGATCCAGGTAGAGATGTGGTATATGGGGATCTTTTCCTCTCTCCCAAGGTCTGGGAACTGCTGGAAATTGACTATTAGTAGAGCAAAGACGTAGCTAGAGATAAGGCTCGAGAGGAATTAAGTGTGGGGGAGGGGTGCAGATCATATTAAATGGGCTCGGTAGTAGTGGATTAGAAGAGGATAAGACTGATGGATGCAGGCTTAACTAAAATAGCTAACACCTTCCTGAGTGCTTACTGTAAGCCCGATTGGGTTCTGAGTGCTTTACGTGTAGTGCAACAACGCTTTGAGGTAGTTACTATTGTTACTCTTTGTTTACAAATGAGGAAGATGAAGCACAGAGAGGTTAAATAACTTGCCCAAAATTCCTTAACCAGCTAGTGAGATGTAGCTTTGATTTGAGTCCCAACAATCCAACTCCAGAGTATGTACTCTGTACTGCCTCTGAATATGGAGGATGGAAAGATATGCACAGATTCCAGAAATATTAAGGAAGAATATTATTATTAAGGACTTGATAATTGGATGTGAGGAGGGAAGAAAGGGTAAGAATCAAGGATGCCTCTTGGTGTTCTGGCTTGGGCAGGTGGAAGGGCCCTGGAACTGTTCTTGGAATGGGGAACACCGAAGGGAGAAGCAGAGTCAGAAGGGGAACATGGTGAGTTCAATTTGGGACCCACTGATTTTGGGATTACTTTGAGCTATTGAATAGGCAAGGTCTGAAGCTCCAAGAGTGCAGAGCTAGAATTACCGATTTCGTAGTCATTAGCCTATACGGAAAGGTTGAAGCCATAGGAGTAGATATTCTATTTACCTTTTAGTTTCTCTATAACAGGGCATAAACTTTTAAGCTTACATTCCTTTCTTCCTTCATTTATTTATTAAGCAAACTTTATCAGGCTTCTACCACGTACAAAGCAACTAAGTTAGGAGCTGGAGATATGTATATGAATAAGCTATAAACTGTGTCTTCATGTTGCTCATAATCCATCTGGAGAGATAGAAAATCAGTCACGATACTGCTGTGGATGGTGTAAAATAGAAGTGTGTGCAAAGTGCTCTGGAAATGTAGAGAAGAGACTGGCTGCTTATGAGATGGGGGAAGTGTCACAAGAGAAGTCACATTTGCCATAGATCCTCAAGAATGAAGAGGACTTGGCCCAGTAGACACAGGGAATTGGAAAGGGCATTCTAGGCAGAGTGAATAGCATATGCTACGGTAGGCAGGCCTGAAAGAAATCTATGTGTCCAAGAAATGGTGGCTCCACTGTAGGGTGCGGAGGTAGGTCCAGCTGCCTGGAGAGGAGCACACAAGGCAAGGGGTGGCCATACTGTGAAGGGCCCTTTGTGTTCATACCCAGTAGTTAGGATTTGGTCCGACTATCAGTGGGGAGTCAGTGAAGGACTGATGTGATCAGATGTGTGTTTTGTCTCTAGATCCTTTCTTTGATTCCCCGGGTAGGCTTCTAATTTTTAAGGTCAGTTCTTTCTCTTAGTGACCAAAATAAAAACAAATTATTTCCCCATGTTTGGTCTAATTCAGTGCAGATTCTCTGTTCTCAGTGTCTGAATTCCTCAACTTTAGGTAACTTGAGTTTAGTCGGTTTCATTTACTGAAAGCAGTTACCCTACGCTCTTCCTCATCTTTCTTCAGTCATAGATTTCTTCTTTTGGTGGATTCACATAGCCACCCTTTGTGATGTTGCCACAAATACTTTGTCTGGGCTTACTGCTCACTTGGTATTTGTTTGGTCCTCATGACCAGGAAAATATAAAAGAACCGTGACAACCACGATCAATTTTTTTTTCCCCGGAATTGACCTTGGTTGCATCACAGAGCTGGCTGTCCCTGATACTGTGGAATAACAGGGCAAGTCTTGGGTTGTAATTTGCCGGTTAAAGTTCCCAGAATAAGGTTGCTTAAGGGGCTCACAGGGGGCTGAGGGGAACCTCTGACCAGCTGAGTTGATGTGTCACGTGTTATTAACTGTTTCTCCATACAGGCCTGTAGGGATTTCCTCATGTTAGCCCAGACCCATAGTAAAAAGTGGCAGAAGTCTCTACAGTATGAAAGAGACCAGCGTATCCGACTGGAGGAGACCCTCGAGCAGCTGGCGAAGCAGCATAATCACCTGGAGAGAGCCTTCCGAGGAGCCACCGTGCTGCCGGCAAACACTCCTGGCCGTGCTGGTTCTGGTAAAGGTAAGACGCATCGTTGTTGGGTGGCCAGTTCTGATACGAGCAGATGGTTTTCTGCAATTGATAGAAGAACTCCAGATTCTCCAAAATCAATGACTCACATGAAACGGAATTGCGGCTGTTTATTTCTTCTGGCTTTTCACTGCTTTCTACCATTTGTTGCTGTTTGTGGTTAGCATTTCAAAGATCCTGCTGTGCCAGGTCTTGGTAAATAAAAATAACAGCCAAAGTAAACAAATGGGGCTTTTCTCCTTGTAGATCAGTGCTGCTCTGGCAAAGGAGACATGAGTGATGAGGATGATGAGAATGAATTTTTTGATGCTCCTGAGATCATCACAATGCCTGAAAATTTGGGCCACAAGTAAGCTATTCTTGACTCCCCCCAAAAATGAACATATCTGACCATCGAAAGGTTAGAAATGTTTCAGTGAGAATATTGTAGTTGTCGATGTTGACTAAGATCTGAACTCTTTTCCTTAAGTAAGTAGAAAGCTGTCAGCTTTTTCACATGAACAAGTTCTCCAGAGTTGTTTAAATTCATACGTATTATCTTCTAAATGTCATCAGTCGATTACCCATTAGTAAGTTTGTGCAGTGTGCTTAGCATTCTGCTTTGTAAAGATGTGGTGAGGACTAAATTGGAGTTCTGATCTTTGCTCTAATTTTTGTACGTTTCCCATCCGTGTAGACGTACTGGCAGCAACATCAGTGGAGCCAGCAGTGACATCAGCCTTGATGACCAGGTAACTCTTATTTGGACAGTATCAGGAGTGAGGGACTTGGGTGTGATTCCCAAGGATTTGCCTCTAAAGCACTAAGAGAAACAGAAAATACTGATTTTTTTAGCATGGGAGAAGGGACGGTTGTAAATACCAGGTTTTCTGTTCTTTGTGGATGATTGAATGGCTTCGTTTTTGCTCTCAGTACAAGCATCAGCTGGAAGAGACCAAGAAGGAAAAGAGAACTAGAATACCATACAAGCCAAACTATAGCCTCAATTTATGGAGCATCATGAAGAACTGCATTGGAAAAGAACTCTCTAAGATCCCCATGCCGGTGAGGTTCTTGCTTGCCCAGGCTGCTGTCAGGGGCACCTCTCAGGCCTCATTGGGAGGAATGCTGCCCTGGTAGTCCCTACCCACTTGTGTGGCAATTTGTGGCATGGTCTTTGTTAACATTAGAGTCATCAACTATCCCTTAAAATTAGCTGCTTTGATTTTGGCTATGGATCTGGTATGTTTCCAGATCACCTAGAATCGGATGCACTTGTTCAATAAGAGTTATATTTATGAGCAAATTCCTATGCTAGGTGTGCTGGGGGCATTCAAAGATAAATGCAGCGTAGTTTCTGTTTTCAAAAAGCATGCAGTTAAAGGAGACAGACATGAGAACAGGTAGAAAATATTTTCTGTGGTAGTGTTATGGGAAGTCCTGTACATACAAAGGTTCAGGGAGCACAGAAGCAAAAACAATTCTTTTCTACCTGGAAGATGAGGACCATCTCATGGTGAAGATGGTGTTGGGGCTGACTTCCCTGCCTCCCGTCACACCCTCTTCCAGTCTGTCCCCACTGTTGCCCAAAGTGATCTTTTTAAAATTGAAAATGTAGTCATGTCACCCCTCAGCTTAAAATCCTTTACTAGATCCTTATTTGAGGGTAGTTGAGATTCCTTAGTGGGCTTGAGACTTCCTCCCCATGGAAAAGGCTCTGCCCACACACATCCGGATCCTAGTCATTGGGAGTTACCTTCAGGTACTCAGAGGGATCTTGTTGTCTTTTCCCTCAGTGCGCACTGCTCTTTCTGCCTGAACTTTCGTCAACTCCCCACCCACCCTTGCCACTTTTCTTTACCATGGCTAATACCTTTTTCTTCAGGATTCAGCTGTAGTACTGTCTGTTTCAGCCCACCTTCACCCATGCATCCGCTCAGGGTGAGATGTCTCTCCCCTGTGTTCCAAAACATTGTTTGTGTCTGGACAGTGGATATCACTTGCTTGTTCATTCCACAAGCATTTACTGAGCACCTGCTATCTGCCTGGTGTTGTACCAGTGTATCAGGCGTAAGTTCAATATAAAGACACATCCAGAATATAAAGCTGGCTACTACTGTCTGTGCAGCCCACAAGCTAAGAGTAGTTTTTATATTTTTAAATTATTGAAAAAAATCAAAAAGGGGATATTTTGTGATGTGAAAATTACATGAAATTTAGATGTAGTTTCCATAAAATTTTATTGGAGCACAGTGACATTCATTCATCTGTTGTCTGTGGCTGCTTTCATCCTACAACAGCAGTGTTGAATAGCTGTGACAGAGGCCATATGGCCTTCAAAGCCTAAATATTTACCATCTAGCCCTTTACAGAAAAAAGTGGCCAACCCCTGCCTTGAACAAATATTAGCTTAACTCATTCTCATGTTCGAGTCCAGAAGTAGGTGGTCCAGGGCTGGTGCAGTTCTCCACAGTGTCAGGACCAGGCTCCTTTCTAGCCTGTCTCTCTACTGCCTATGGCTTCAACTCCTAGATCTAAAGTGGCTGCTCCAGCTGGGCCCGTCAGAGTCTCATTCCAGTCATCAGGAAGAAGGAAAGAGAAGAGCATGCTTTCTGTCTTTTAAGAGTACTTCCCGGAAATTGCATAAACCATTTTCCTTCAGTATCTATAGCCAGAACTTGGTTATATGTCCACAGCTAGCTGGAGAAGAGGCTGGAAGTGAAGACTTCTATTCTGGGTGGCGTGACGTAGTTAAAAATTGGAGGTTCTGCTAGTTGTAGAAGAAGGGAAAAATGGAGGGTGGGGGGTGGCTGCAGGTTCTGCCCACAGCCAGGTGCTTGGCTTGTCTACAGAAGTAAGAAAGCATTCTCCTACCCTCTTGGGGCTTATAGACCAGTGTGGGGTTTCTGCGTCACCACAGGCTACATTCCTCTTGGGCAGAGACTGTGTCTTATTGGTCTTTATATCCTTGATGCTTAGCCAGTGCCTGGCACATATATACCATTCAGCAAAGATTGAAGTAATTAATTAACTGGGTCTTGCAAAACAAATAGATTTATATGTAAATATGTAGGATTTTTGTTAGAAAAATGTTGACCTCTAGACAAGAAAAGGCCAGGAGTAAGCACACTTGGAGAAACATAAAATAATTGGTTCACTAGGGGCCTACAAAGAAGCCCCACTTGCCTGGGGCCTTGAAGGAAGTGGAGCGAAGGTGGACTGGAAAGGCTGGTCATTGCAGCCTCCGAAATGCAGTTCCTGCTTAGAAATAGCTTCTGAGTTGAGGTGACCTCTCTGTTCTCCTTTACCATTAGTTCCTTGTTGACATTGCCACTAGGAATGTGCAACCCTATGCCTGTTTGCCTGCAGACCTAGTCCTTGCCCTTCCCCTGCTCTGTGTAGTGTCACAGGAAGGCTGCTCCCTCTATGCTGTTTCTCAGGCTCCCGTGTCTGCTGGCATCTGGCCAGGCTCCACCAGTGCAAGGCACCAGTAGGAGTTTGGAGCAGGGAGGAAGGGAGAAACCCAGGGTACTTCCCCCGGACCCTGTGTTTTCTTGGGCAGTGCTTTGGCAGCAGCTGTGTGGCTCTCGTTTTCACTGGACAGGCCCCCCTGAGGTTTTAGCTTCTGCCAGATGCCTCTGGTCTCTGGGCTGCAATAATACCACTGCTTCCCTTTGTCCCTTCAGCCTACCAATGGTTATGGCCACCTGCTGTTGCTAATCTCCAGGTTGTCTTTTTTGGCTGTCCAACTCTCTGTCAGCTGTATAACGAATTCCCTGCTTCCTTCCACTTTAAATTCTCAGATTCATTTGTTTCCCTGTTAGGCCTCTGAGTGATAAAATGACCAATATGAAAAGCTTGGCACTCTTAGAGAAACTCTGGTTCCTGGAACAGTTGTTGGGGGGCAGGGCTGTGTGTTTGTGAAAAGTAGTGATAGCTTTGGGGTGCACTGATTCTAGTCCCAGGCAGTGCTGATACGTCTTGTAGCCACCAGTGGAGGACACTACCCGTCCCCAGTTTTCCTCATAGTGTACGGAAATGTTATTTCACGTTGCCTGAAATTCTGCCAGTAAGAGATTTTGTTGGCATAGTTAATAAGCACCTTCTTTAAAAAAGACTCTTGAGGGTTCAAGTTTTATCAGTCCATTGCCCCTCAGTGTGCATTTTTCTTATCATATTGCTTTTCTCTCAATGTTGAAAAGATGGTTTTGGAGCGTGGCACACTGTTTTGGTTGAGGCGGGGTAGATCCTACTTCCCAAAAGAGGAGTATTCTAATGTTGGTCCTGTGGTCTTTGTTCACTGAGAAATTTTCACAGAGAAACACTTGGTATGTTTCTCAGAGAAAAAGCAGGCTCTACTATATTATTTATTTTTAGAAATGTATAAATGCATAGAGGGCCGGCCCCATGGCTTAGCGGTTAAGTGCGTGCGCTCTGCTACTGGCGGCCCGGGTTCAGATCCCGGGCGCGCACCGACGCACCGCTTGTCCGGCTGTGCTGAGGCCGCATCCCACATACAGGAACTAGAAGGATGTACAGCTATGACATACAACTATCTACTGGGGCTTTGGGGGAAAAAAAAAGGAGGAGGATTGGCAATAGATATTAGCTCAGAGCCAGTCTTCCTCAGCAAAAAGAGGAGGATTAGCATGGATGTTAGCTCAGAGCTGATCTTCCTCACAAATGAATAAATAAATAAATAAATAAATAAATGCATAGAAACAAATGTGAAAATACTAATAATGATTATCTTTGGGTGATGGCATTTCAAGTAAATTTTTTCCTTGGGGCTGGCCCAGTGGTGTAGTGGTTAAGTTCGTGCGCTGCGCTTCGGCAGCCCGGGGTTCACAGGTTTGGATCCCAAGCACGGAACTATGCACTGCTTATCAAGCCATACAGTGGCAGGCATCCCACATATAAACTAGAGGAAGATGGCCACAGTTGTTAGCCCAGGGCCAATCTTCCTCAGCAAAAAGAGGAGGATTGGCAATAGATGTTAGCTCAGGACTAACCTTCCTCACCAAAAAAAGAAAAAAAATTTTTTTCCTTTATACTTCATTTTCAAAGTTTGTCATAGTGAAAATTACAAGGTATTTTATAATTGGGAGGACAGTAAATATTAGAGTAGTATGTGGCTCAGAGATTGGTGGGTAAGAGGTTGGACAAAATGCAGAAAAAGAGGTGGGACCATAGGAAGGAAAAGTGTTGTTTTTGTTTGTTTTTTTAACTGAAATCTTGCTTTAGGCCAGCTCCATTCAAAAGAAAGGCAATTTTTTCCTACCGTCCTCTGTTCTCTGGACTCTGAACTCAGGCTAGTGATATTCAGGCTTGTTCAGATGTGTTGCTGATTAAATAAGCTTTATGGGCTAGCCTGGGAACCTAACCTTTCCTTATAGTAATTTTTTAAGTAGTAAAGTCATCTTAAATTCTGAACAGTCAGTTTACAAGCTAACTTTTTTTTTTTTTTTTCTGGGGAAGGGTGGGGAGAGGAGACAATGTCTCTTTTGTTCGCTTCTCTACACCCAATGGGCAGTATAGGGTCTGGCACACGTGAGGGCTCAGTAAATATTTGTGGAATGAATAAGTGAATACACAAATGAATGGACAACTTCTCCCCAACAAGAGCGTGCGCGTGTGCACACACACATACTTACTTCATCCTGCGGTTGAGTACCATAAGTTGGCTCTAAAACTGGAAAGGTAGAAACACTCACAGCCCCGTCTCAGCCCCATCATGAACACTCCAGGTCCAGAAACACAACTGTCCAGCCTCAGAGAAGACAGCAAAACCCTGGCCTGACCCTTAGCGATAGTCTGGTCCAGGAGTGGAAGCTAACTTGTGTAATGTGCTCTTTTCACTAGTCAGGAAATGCCTGTGCTTATAATTTACTACCCTTTCTTTCCTCCCTCAAGAATTTTAAATACTTAACTTCCTCTCTGGGTATAACTTGTGCTCAAACACATTTCCTCTTTTATTCATTCATTCAATACCTATTCAATGACAGTCTCCTATGGGCTGGGCATTGATGGTTCTTAGATATGCAGGGGTGAACAGAAGAGGCACGGTACCCATCTCAAAGAGCTTACGGTTATTGAAATAAATGAAAATGGTGATTTCTACCACTCACTAACATGAACAGTTGACCAGGGAGAATGGGTTGCTTTCAGGTCAGATCTTAGTGCTGCTTTACTGAGCGAAGGCCTCTTCTCTTCCCAGTGATTTGCTTTGTCATCTTGACATCTCGATATGTTTCTCCACATGCAAAAAAATTAAACTGTCTCTTATAGATGTGTGGGCCAAGTTTTTATATCTGTTCTTTTCCTGACAGGTGAACTTTAATGAGCCCTTATCCATGCTTCAGCGCCTCACTGAAGATCTGGAATACCATGAGCTGTTAGACCGAGCTGCAAAATGTGAGAACTCTCTAGAACAGCTCTGTTATGTTGCAGCTTTCACCGTGTCCTCCTATTCCACTACTGTCTTCCGTACCAGCAAACCATTCAACCCACTCCTTGGGGAGACCTTTGAGTTGGACCGATTAGAGGAGAATGGGTACCGATCCCTCTGTGAGCAGGTAAAGGAGCTTCAGGACTGTGACATATTTCCTTTTTGAAGAAAGGGACGATTTTTTGGTTGATCCTCCTGGGTGTTACTTTGGCAGAAATTCCAGTCCCTGTCATGCCGCCTCCCTTCTTTTCCTTCAGGGCTTCAAGACGGGAGGCCCTGGTATTCACCTACTGTGGTGGGTGTTAAAACGTCAAGTGTGAATTTTGGGTGTTTATCACCAATAAATAGGCAGTGTCTTTTCCTTCTCCTTTCTTCCTTCTTAATTTGAACCACTGATTTCTTCAAGGTGAGTCATCATCCCCCTGCTGCTGCACACCATGCAGAGTCCAAAAATGGCTGGACGTTGCGTCAGGAAATCAAAATCACCAGCAAGTTTCGAGGCAAATACCTCTCCATTATGCCCCTCGGTAAGGCCACTATCTTTGTAAGAATTAGTGCTCCAGGAATGACAGATTTTCTGGCTTAATAGAGGAGGTCATTAGTTTAGGAGTCAGGAGATTGGAGGTCTGATTTGGGCACTGAACCTTACTAGTCAGCTCTGCACAGGTCATTTAACTTCTCAGCTGTCGGATGAGTGGGAAGGCACGAGAATCTTTAAGAACCCACCCAGCCATAAATTCTCTATGTTCTTAGCTATATTGAATGCATCTTTAAGTAACTATTTTAGAATATAAATTCTAGCATGCATTTTTAACATTTTGTCTCTTGACCAGTGTTTCCCCCATTACCCTAGCAATCAGGTTCTCGCTAAAAATCAGAACTCTTGTGACTGCAAGGTCGGGTTTCTCAGCTAGCCCCTCCCCCTTCTCCTCTCCTTTCTCCCCTCTCTCTCCCTCTACTGGATGGGTTAGGTATCATTTGTGTAATGGCTGAACTCCAGGTAAGATGAAACTTTATTTTAAAAGATCTTACTGGATTACAAGTTAATTTTGGACCAAGATCGAAAAGATCAGGCCTGGGAATAGGAATCCTAATATGCAATGTTAGACTCTATACTTTAGTGGAAATGAGATTATTCAAAAAGTGTATAGAGATTCTTCATGTTCTTTTGAACTAGAGCAGCCATGTTTGGCTGTGTACTGACCAGTGAATGCTGGTCTACAGCAAAAGAAACAAAGCAGACAGAGAGAAAAACCAAGTAGCTCCCTAGAGACAGAGCTGACGGTAACTGCCTGAGCTCCTGATGGCTTCCATTTCCTGGCTTTTGTTTTTCATCAGGCCTAGTTGCAATGCTTGGTTATTGCAGTATGATCTTCTTCTTTAATAAATTCCCCTTTCTCTCAAAAATGCAAAATATAGCAAACTAAAAATATAGTGCAAACTGAAAATTAGTCAGAAAAAAATCCAGGAATGTTTGTAATGTATTAAAAGAAAAGAAACTGGAGTGTTAGCTCTATCACTTCATGGTTCATATGCAGAAGGCGCTTAGATGAAAAGGAGACTAAGTGATTTTGGTCTTGATCTTTACTGAGGACCTTTAAAAAGGTTCTAATTGCTTAATTGTCTTTGAAGCGAACAATTTCAGAAGTATTATGTTGAGTAGTGAATGCCTGGGATGTCCACACCTAACCTACAGAAGTTGATGTCAGTGGTCATACCGTAGGATGACTTTCACCCATGGAGAAGAGTTTCAGAGGCCCCCTGAGGATCTCTAAAGGATGGATTATATTTAATTCTAAGGAAGCTTGTATACATTTAAAAAACAGCAACATACCTAACTTACCAATGATGTGCTGTACATTTTCTCTATAGTTTGACTAGAATTATAGAATTCTATATCTATGTAGAATTTTATATCTGCATCTAGAATTCTTTGAGGGGTAAATAACCATATGAACATGATATAAGTGGTGGATCTAATTTTTTGGAGTTAAAAATATCTTTGATAGGATTCCATTCCTATGGTTATCTAGGATTTGGGTGAGCAGGATGTGTTCTGTTAAGTCCCTCCATCTGTTAGATACTGAGTACCCGCCATGGACCAGGCATGGTTCTGGGTGCTTGGGAAATGTAAGTGAACAAAACAAAGATCCCAGCCTTCATATGGAGATTGAACAGAGTTGACATAGTGACAGGAAATGGAATATATAAGTATAAAGAATGAGATTTTCAGACATTGGCCCTGGGATGGCTGTATTTAATATTTTTGGATCAATGACTTGAACGAAGAATCGTGCAGTGAAATTTTCACATTTGCAGTGGTACTCAGCTCTCAGAGGGTAAATTGTTAAGCCAATAGATGTTACTGAAAAAAGACATATGGACAAGGTTGTGAATGAGTAGGCAGATAGGTGGTTTTTTGAGGTGGTGGCAGGAAGTCTGAGTCTCCCTGTAAAATACACTAAAAATGTTAGAATTCTTGCAATCTGGAAAGAAGAATGCTTCCAGGAATTATAATTGAAGTTTGCAAAATGATGAAAACTATGGTAGAGGATGAATGTGAATTTACTCATCAAGTTCCAGAGTATTGGAACTAGGTGTTAGCCTTCAAGTTTAAAGAGATACATTTATTTTTATTTTTTATTTATTTATTTTTTTTGTGAGGAAGATCGGCCCTCAGCTAACATCCATGCCCATCTTCCTCCACTTTATATGGGACGCCACCACAGCATGGCTTGCCAAGCAGTGCGTCGGTGCACCCCCAGGATCTGAACCAGGGAACCCTGGGCCGCTGCAGCGGAGCACACGCACTTAACCGCTTGCGCCACCCGGCTGGCCCCAAAGAGATACATTTAAATAAGAGTATTATTTTATAGTTTTAGAGGTTTCTAACTCCAGAAGAATCACAATTTGAAAACATGAATGAAACAACCATTCAGCCTGTCGATCTCTGTGTCAATGACACTGCTGGGCTCCGTGGACCTTGAATTTGCCCCAAAGGGCACTTTAGTCAAAACATTCCCCTTATATATTTTATCCATTCTTCTAGTTTCCAGTTTTTGCTTAGAGTTATTAATCCATTTATATTTATTATAATTTACCTATTAGGTAGGATTTGTATCTGCCATTTTGGTATTTGTTTTCTGTACGCCTTATATCTTTTTTGTTCCTCTATTCCTCCATTAGTTCCTTCTTTGTGTTAAATAGGTATTTTTCTAGTTTACCATTTTAATTCCCTTGTTATTTCTTTTTTTTTTTTATAATTTTATTTATTCATTTATTTTTTCCCCCAAATCCCCAGTAGATAGTTGTATGTCATAGCTGCACATCCTTCTAGTTGCTGTATGTGGGACGCAGCCTCAGCATGGCCGGAGAAGCGGTGCGTCGCTGTGCACCCGGGATCCGAACCCGGGCCGCCAGCAATGGAGCGTGTGCACTTAACCGCTAAGCCACAGGGCCGGCCCCCTTGTTATTTCTTTTACTATATTTTTTAAAAGTATTTTTGTGTGGTTACCCTGGCTATTATACTTAACATCTTAACTTCTAATAATCTAGTTCAGATTAATACCAACTTAATAGTATACAAAAACTATGCACTATCAGCTCCATTACCTTTCCCTCCTTTGTGCTTTTATTTTCATACAAATTGTATTTTTATACATTATAATCTCATCAACATAGTTTTATAACTTGCTTTATGCAGTTGTCTTTTAAATCGTATAGGAGAAAAAAAGAGTTGCAAGCAAAAAATACATTTATACTGTCTTTTATGTAGCTTAATTGCAGTTACCTTTACTGGTCTCCTTATTTCTTAGTGTAGATTTAAGTTACTGTCTAGCGTCCTTTCGTTTCAGCCTGAAGGACTTCCTTTATTATTTCTCGAAGGGCAGATCTGCTAGCTACGAATTCTTTCAGTTTTTGTTTATCTGGGAATGTCTTAAGTTCTCCTTTGTTTATACTGTTCTTTTTTTTTTTTTAACTTTATTTATTTATTTTTTCCCCGAAAGCCCCAGTAGATAGTTGTATGTCATAGCTGCACATCCTTCTAGTTGCTGTATGTGGGACAAGGCCTCAGCATGGCTGGAGAAGCAGTGCGTCGGTGCGCACCCGGGATCTGAACCTGGGCCGCCAGCAGCGGAGCACACACACTTAACTGCTAAGCCATGGGGCCGGTCCTCCTTTGTTTATAAAGGATAGTTTTACTGCCTATAGAATTCTTGATATGACACTCTTTTTCAGCATTTTGAATATGTCATGCCACTGCCTTCTGGCCTCCATGGTTTCTGATAACCTTATTGAGGATCACTTACATATGATGCCTCACTTCTCTCTTACTGCTTTCAAGCTTCTCTCTGTGTTTGTCTTTCAATAGTTTGATTATGATGGGTTTCCGTGTGCTGCTCTTTGAGTATATCCTAGTTCGTTGAGCTTCTTGGATGTGTAGGTTAATGTTTTTCATCAAATTTGGAGGATTTGGGGCCTTTATTTCTTCAGTTGCTCCCACTGTTCTCACCACCTCAGGCAGCTTCTGTGTTAAACAATTGTCACTGATTGTTTTGATGGTCACCCCAGGGTGGCAAAGGCCGTTTGAGGTGAGCAGGTGTTGAGTCAGGTCCTGTGAGCGGGAGTTTACAAGGAACGCCAGATAGGCCGGATAATGACAATTCTTTGGAGATGAGGCTTTTGGTGAGCTTCACACTGCTCTGCTCCCTGCAGTGTTGGCTAGGTTGCTTGCTGGTTTTCACCGCTACCTTGTTGTGAGGCTGCTGCCGAGCTGGGGAGAGGGGGATAGGATTGAGCCATTTTTCTTGAATAAATGCTCCTTGGATTATTGTAAGCTTTTGGTTAATTTCCAGAGTTCTGAAAAAGTTGATTCTGATAGTTTTTGCTAGTGTGTTCTTATTGATTTTATTGAGAAGTGGATATATGGAAGTCCTTACTCCACCATTCTGGAAGTGGCTATCTTCCCCTTCGTACATTTTAAACAGCTCAGTGTTTAGCTCTTTAGTGTATTGTCAAGTTTTCAAGACACAAATACTGTATAAAAGAGGATAGTCACAGGGTGTTGTTTTTGCACTGTCCCTGTGAGCTGGAAGGGATGCTGTGCAGAACAACAGGTACATCGTCAGGATGGGATATAGGGTTACGGTATTGGGCTGTACAGATATTCTGATTTTATTTTGAATTTCAGCTCTGGCACTGGGCAAATTACTTGATTTCTCTGAGCTCAGAGTCTTCATTGGTAAAATGGGGGTATGGTAGGCTGAATAATGCCCCCATTCCCCAAAATATATCCACATCCTAATCCCTGGAACCTGTGAATGTCACTTTACATAGTGAAAGGAACTTCACAGGTGTGGTTAAGTTAAGGATCTCAAGATGGGGAGATAATCCTGGATTATTCTCTGGGCCCAATATAATCTCAAGGGTTTTTATAAGAGGGAGGCTGGAGGATCAGAGTCATTGGCAACAGAAGCAAGAGGTATAAGTGATGCTAGGAAGGGGACCACAAGCCAAAGAATGCAGGTGGCCTCTAGTAGCTAGAAAAGACGAGAAAATGGATTCTGCCCTGGAGCCTTCAGAAGGAACACAGCCCTTCTGACACCCTGATTTTTGACTTCTGACTCCAGAACTGTAAGAGAATAAATTGTATTGTTTTAAGCCACAAAGTTTGTGGCGATTGGTTACAGCAGCAATAGGGGATAATAGTGCCTGCATCTGAGCTATCAACAGATATCTGACTGGCCACTATATGCCAGAAACGATTCTAGGTGCTGTGGGTACAATGGTGGTAAAACAGACACTTCGCCCTCATTTAGCTTGCATTCTTTTCTTAAGCAGACAAAAAAGTAAACAAACACACACTATCACTTGGGAAATTTCAGGGATTTAAAGATGTCCCCCCAGGAACCATAGACAAAGAGCAGACAAATTCTTTATTATATAACACAAGTCACACATCTAATGAGTGGTGGAGCCAGGACTGAATCCAGTTCTGTCTGATTCCAAAGCCTCTGCTCTATCCACTACTCCTTTTTTACTATTAAGGCTCTTAGATAGGTGGTTTGCTTAAAGTCACACAGCTAGTTACTAACAACAGGGCCTGGCCCCCAGTTGTGACTGCCAGTGTGTGCTCCTTTCTACAATGCAATTTTACTTTCTCATCTTGGGGCAGATTTGACCTGTGTAAATTTTGCAGCTGGTATGGCAGGCACAGTTAGTAAAAACATTGGGGTATTTGCTTTCATTTTTATTTCTATAATTGCAGAATTTTGCTTTCCTAGCTAAGCTGTATGGGTTGTCAGCATTTGTCATCATTTAGTTATATAGTATTTATAAATTTAAAAATCAAGTGAAAAAAATTCAATCATTGCTTCCACTTCCAATATTTAAGAAGGTTATAAATCCTTTTGATTTATTGTTTTCTTTTTAAAAGTAGGAAATATTGATAGCAGAAAATCAACCCATTGATATTTCTTACTGGCATGGTGCTAGTTTTCTAATATTTGGCCCAATTTGTGCATTTCTCTCTGCTTCCAGGTAGCATCCACTGTTTTTTCCATGCAACTGGGCACCACTACACTTGGAAGAAAGTTACCACAACAGTGCACAACATTATCGTGGGCAAGTTGTGGATAGATCAGGTGAGCAAAGGTGCCCAAAGGGCTTCTGAAGTTCAGAAGAACCCCTCCTGAGGTCCATCGTGCAGTATTTAGGACATATGAACTGGCTGCAGGCTGTTGTTATTGGTTTGTCAGTTTCTCCTAAGGAATTTTTCTCAGTAGCCCCACCCCCAACCTCCCTGAGTTTCTATACCACAAATTATTATTTACAAATGACCAAGTTATAACATGCATTCAGTGACTACTAGGACTGTGTTAGGCACTATAAAGGATACCAAAAAAATAATAAACATGGCTCCCATTCTTCATCCCTTCATTATTCATCAAACAGTTATTGCCAGGCGGAGTGCTGGGTCCTGGGGATACAAAGTCAGATGAGATGTTGTCCTTCAAAGAGTTCTTTTATTATTGAAGATAGAGGACAGATATGTGTAGGTTGAAAATTATTTAACAAAATTCACTAGTGTAAGAGATGTACTAAGATAATATCTAATTAATTGTCAATTTGCTTTTAAGACAATGGTTGCAGTAAATACAGAAAAGACAGGCAATACTGTCTGAGCAGTCGAGAGAGGCTATAGATGTGGGAATTAAGCTAATTTGGGATTTGGAAGATAGAAAGGAGGAGAAAATGAAATGAATCAAGTGTGGAAAGGCCCGCTGTATGTAACTTTGAAATTGTGAGTAGAGTACCTTGATTTAAGCACAGAATTGTCATGAAGAGTACTAGTGAGGGATGGGTTTGGAAAGGTGAGTTATCATGTGAATATCACTATATGTGCTGAAGGTCAATTCATGCCACTTAGCATGTGACACATAATTCAAAAAAAACAAAAGGTCATTTGGTCTTGATCCCACCCTAGAATCCAAGGTTATGAGGGGATTCCACGGCATCTTCAGGTTGGCTAAGACCTGAATCTTAAGCAAGGAAGTGCTAGAATGTAAGACTGAAAAGTAAGGAATTATGAGGCATGGAGGTTTGGAATATATTCCAGTCATCCGGTCTTAATAAAACTAATCCCTGATTCTTTTATTTGATAGTCTGGTGAAATTGACATTGTGAATCACAAGACAGGAGACAAGTGCAATCTTAAATTTGTTCCTTATAGCTACTTCTCTCGGGATGTAGCAAGAAAGGTAAGAGAGGTTGGAATTTAAATTTTGTTCCTTTAGTGTGTATCCCTTAGAAAGCCTACTTCTTTGGGGCTGGTATAGATAGAGAGATATGTGTATCTCCTAAACATGGTGATTCGAAAATAGGAGAGGTAAAGGACAAAGTCAACAAGAAAGTGGACTAGATTGCATTACTCAACCAAATTCTTCTCTTTTCTGGAAAAGACAACAAGTAGGAAAGTAATGAGAAACACATGGGAAGGACTAATAAAGGATTTCAGGAAGAAAGCCTGGGCAGTTGGACCCCTGTGAAGTTTGAGCGAGAGTTGTATGTTACCACCACAGTGGAATTGTGCCGTGAGTTTCGATGGAAGAGTGAAGAATAGTTGGGGATTTAAATCTGTTGGTGGTTCTCTCTGATTTCTAGAGAGAAGAGAATACCAGTCAGATCCTTTTCCTACATACTATCAGTGCAAAAAATCCCTATACAACAAAATGATAATGAAGCCTCCAACTCATGGCTCAGTTATTTTAAGCAGCTCAGGAAAATATAACAAAATAATTTGGATGACTCCATGGTATTTGTCATAAGAGGATTTACCCAGTATTAACCCTAGGACTTTGGTTTCCAGAACAGTCAGGTAAGCTAAACCACAGCAAATGCTGAACTCCAAAGCCCTGCTCTCCATCCTTGTAGGTGACAGGGGAGGTGACAGATCCATCAGGAAAAGTTCACTTTGCCCTTCTGGGGACGTGGGATGAGAAAATGGATTGTTTCAAAGTACATCCAGTCATTGGGGAAAATGGGGGTGATGCTCGACAGAGAGGCCACGAAGCAGAGGAAAGCAGGGTCACGCTGTGGAAAAGGAATCCTTTACCGTGAGTATCAGCATGCATGCCGCCCAGATGCTACTGTGACTTTAGCCTCAGGGCAGGACTGACAGCAATTCGGCCTGCCTTCCCACTTAATCAAGTGAGGGATTGAGCAAGGGAGATAGAACCTTTGGAGAGATTACCAGCAGGTTGTCACGGTATGGCTGGAGTTGCAGCGTGCCCTGTCCCAAGAAAGTTCAAACTAATCAAACCACATCTGCCAAAAAATATTTAATGCTTTCCAAAGGTCCTTTGGATTGTGATTCAGACAGATATTTTTCTATATTTTGGAGCAAAACTATTCAGAAGCGGCTAGAGGAGAAAGATGCCTACCACCTGTTAACGTTTAGCCTAAAGGCCCAGTGGCAGTATAAAGGTCCCTGAGATAATGTACAAGACTTTGGAAGTAAATTAAGACAGAGGCCATTTGTCTCCTGTCATCATCTCATGTGTTCAGTCTGTAGTAATAACTAAGATTATCCCGGGAAGAGGTTAAAAAGAAAGCAAAGGAAACAGGAGTAAGGAGTTTTCATTTAGTAGAATGTTTCATTCTTCCTAATAAATTTCTTCCTAATTTCAGCTGAGCACAACACAAGCCCAGAAAACTATGGAATTGAGTGATGCTGGGGAGAGGATGGGAAATGGTCCAGTTTGGGTCTCTTAATTAGAGGAAGCTGACAAGGTCCTAAGTCTTTGCATTTGTAGGACAGCCTTGGTGACGTAGTCTTTTGGCAGTGTACTTAGCTGTTGCTGTTTAACCAGCTAGGGTCTGGCCTCTGGCATTACCCTTTCTCTTTCTCATCCTTTACTTTTAGGAAGAATGCAGAAAACATGTACTACTTCTCAGAGCTTGCTCTAACGCTCAATGCCTGGGAAGCTGGCACTGCCCCCACGGACAGCCGATTACGGCCCGACCAGAGACTGATGGAAAATGGGCGCTGGGATGAAGCAAATGCTGAGAAGCAGCGCCTGGAGGAGAAACAAAGACTTTCCAGAAAGAAGAGAGAAGCAGAAGCTATGAAAGCCACAGAGGATGGTAACAAACCTGCCCTCGACTCTATTTCTTGAGGCGTGGAGAATGCCCGTGTGTTTTCGGCTCTAATTCCGGTTTTCTGTACCCTCTTTCCCTTTTAGGCACACCCTATGATCCCTACAAGGCACTGTGGTTTGAGCGGAAGAAGGACCCTGTTACCAAGGAGTTAACCCATATTTATAGGGGAGGATACTGGGAGTGTAAAGAGAAACAGGACTGGAACTCATGCCCGGACATCTTCTGAAGTGGCAGTAATGAAAAGGAGGAGGACCCACAGGAGAAGAGGACAGAGGATGTGCGGGAAGCTGGCAGTCGTGGCTCTCTCACCGAGTGCTTTCCTCAAGTTTGTCTGTCTTAACCAATCATTTTTTCCCAATCAGTCACCAGAAGCAGACACCAGTGGTGGTGATTGGCTGGTTGCCTTAGCCGATTGAAACTGAAGACATACTAGATACCTATGTTTGTAAGGGAGAGGTTTAGTGGCTGCAAGTTAGTGTTATTTCACTTCTGCAAAGTCAGGTATTCTTGGCTCTTCCTTCTCCCTCTGCCCCCATTTAAGATGGTGTCATTCACCCTCCCCTTGTAGTATCCTGCTCAGCCAAGACCTACATTCAGATTATGATTCAGGGGCATTTTGGTGCTGTTCAGAGCAAGAGCTGATTTTAGAAATTCCTTTAAAAAGAAACACGTAAGACCTACCAACGGAGGCATCGTGAATGATTGCAGTGACATGGCCTGACATTATGAACGTGTTCACCACTGGGGTCAATTTAATGGGGCATCCATGCATAGACAGTTGAGGTGTTGGGACACGTGTGAGAGGGATCGTTCTGTAAGGTTGGAATTTTCAGAGTTACATCCTTGGAAGTTTCTATCTTCACTTGCGTAAAACACCCTTCTGCTCTTCTCCATCTTCTTTGACAGCAACTGGAGGCCACTTCGGTGGTTGGTAGGAGGGTTTCATGATCCTCACAAAGGGGTTTCACGGACTTCCTCAGGCGGAGAACTTTTGAGAACACAAGGCAGGATGGAAAAAGACTGCTAGCCATTTTTGCTTTGCCAGTTCCTCCTCACCCCATCCTTCATTGCCTTTCTAGCTTCTCTTCTCTCTCTTGGCACAATACCAATTTGAGTCTGTGCCCCAGTATGGAGCAAAACATTACCTGTCCCATTCTGATTCAGCATTTGAGAGAAGGAGTTAGTCTGGAATAAAAGTTCACCATCTCTCAAGCCCCATGGACTGGAGCCACCTCTGGAATAATGTGTTACATATCTGTATATTATATATATGTAGAGAAAAATCTAATTTTTTTGTTTGATTTTCCTTCTTCCCATTAAGAATCTCATTTTTTGATATCACTTGTCTCCCTGGGACTCTCTTGGACACACTGATGTGGATTGGAGCCTCCTCTGCTTTTCATCTGTTAGGGGCAGACAGATTCAAAACCTGAGCAGGATCGTGTCCGGCACTTACTGAACAGGGATTCTATCCATGGTTTGTATCATGGGATGCCACTGCTGTCTAGACTCTGCTCTCCTAATTATCTGAGTCTTGAAAATGAAATCTTAACCTCTTTCCTGCCTTTTTCCCTTCTTTTATTAGGAAAAGTATGGGTAGAAAGTCAGGAGGGTAATTTCCAGTTTAATTCTGCCTCTGTCCAAATCATAGCACACACAGCTGATTCCCAAAAGAACCTTCTTTCCAGGAGACGGGGCTGCAGGCACCATCACGGGGGAAGAGGGGGGCGAAAGGACTGCTCCCCTGGGGCCCTGGCTTCCTTCATTTTGTGTTCTTTATTTGTTTTAGTTGTCTTGTTCAGAAATCTGACCCCTGTGCAACCCACCCTTGGTTGAGGATCACAAATTGAGGTGCCTTCCTTGTATGCTTTCTGTTAGTGTTTTTTGTTTCCGTTCCTTAACTGCAGAGCCTCAGCCAGGGTGGGTCCTAGGGGGAAATAGCATTCCAGAGGAAGCCAGCCCTCCGGGGAAGCTGGGTTTATGTTGGGTTTATACTGGGTAAATTAGTACTCTCATTCCTTCCCCACCATCCCACCCATCCTGGCTGTGATGAACTTGAGAGGGGAAACTACTGGGGAATTTCCTCCTAAGGACCTGATTCCCGACATAAGCAAGGGGTCATGCTGGGCTTCTTTCAAGGAGGCCTGTAAAAGCGCTGACGTAGTCAGGGGCTCTGGACAGGGTGGGAATTCCCCAACTAAACTGAACTTCCCTGCTTTATCCCCCTTTTCTTCCTCCACCATCTGCACTACATTTCCAGCCTGATCCCCAGTCAGATTCCTGCTAATGGAAGAAGCTTTGAGTCCTTCAGGTGAAATAAAGTCACATGAAAACAAAACAAAACTATATATATTTTCGGTTTTTTTGCCTTATTGTTTTTTTTCCAAGAAAACTACTAAATTAAATAATTTTTAAAAAGTCATATTGTTTGTCTGATTCATTTCTACTCTTACCAGGTGGGAAGTGGTGGTGGGGAGAGGGTGGAGAACTGGTCCAAGGGTGATTTGTGCTTCTTGGGAGTCTGGGAGCCTGATCTTCATGAGAAATTGAAAGAAAAACTGGGCACGGATTTCCAGATGTTTCAGCTGTTCAGCAACATTCTGGAGAGCCCGTGAGCAGAAGAGCATTTTTAATAGCTCCTACTGCTTCAACGTAATGTAGTCGTCAATGTCCCACTTTGGTATAGGGGAATCGTTTCTAGTGTTTTTGATACTGGACCTGTTTCAACTCAAACAGTAAAAGTATTCTTGAATTTAATTTCTTTTGTCCATTTAAATTCTCAGATTCTTAGCTGCTTCATGTAGGAATTCAAATTCTGTATTTTGAAACATAACGAGTATTGATTTGAAGCCCTTGGAGAAAAGTGTCGACAGTGAAAATGCTTGTTGAGGTTTTCTCTGTAAAGTTCAGGGAGGCGAGGAGATGGGCAAAGTAACCTAGGGGGCCTCAGAGCGAGCACAATTCCTGCCCTGTGGGAGGGCCTGCACACTTACTGAGCATCTGCTCCAGGGTCCAGGGAACTGAGATAGGAACTCTGAACATTGTCTGGCTTACACTTAAGAGGAAAATGTTACAGCCGCCATTTTGAAGATGAAAAAAGGCTCTCAAAAATAGCCTAATTTAAGTACATTCACTTGAAGTTGCATAGCTGATTGGTTAGTCACAGTGTTGGAATTCAAAGCTGGGTTTGTTTAACCCCAGAGTTTGTGACCTACAACCTTGTGTTCTGGGAGAAACTGGGTTGGAAGGCAGCTGATAATTAAATCATTTCTTCCTGGATTATATCACATGCTGAAATGCACATTTCTATTTCCAAAGGCTTATTAATGTGGAGAGTACCATTTTGGGAGTCCACCTGAAGGAAGGAGCATCCTTGAAGTTCAGCCCCCAGGCTCCTTGATTTCTCAAGGCTCTCATGTCCACAAAATTAGCTATGTTGTCAGTATTATTTTTCTAGTATGGTTCTTGGGAAGGCCTCTTATCTGTTCAAGTCATTTGCCTGATTACCATTGCTGAACTTGACATTTCAGCAAAGGTTTTTTCTAGCAAGCTAAAAACCATGGCAGTAGACCCTTGACATCTGTGAGAGCTGCATCCTGCAATCTTGAATATCACTGTGGTATATAAGTTCCTCCATTAGGGACAGTCAATGTACCTGAAACATTCTAATCCCTTCTTTAGTCCTTTAATGGGCTACTGTGACATGATGGGTTAGGATGTGGATCCTGAGGCGTCTACCACGCTCACGGATGATTTAAAATTATGACTCAGCACAATTATAAATTATTACACCTGTCAGGGACCTCTGAAGTCCGACAAAAATGTTAAACCTGTACATTTCGAGGATCTCTACTTTCAGCAAGATAAGTGAAAATCAACCTATAGTATCTAAAAGAAGGCATAGAAAAATCTTTGGAATTTATTAACTACAAGGCGTATACGTACCTTGTGAAACTCTCAGATGGTTATCAAAAAGTTATAAAGCTTTTGCCTCGTACTCTGACCTGCCCTGTGGGAGGCTTTCCTATCTTTTCATGGCTTTCCCTTCCAAAGCTCATGAAATAATCTGTGGTTATACCTTCTCAGGCTTTCCTCTCTACTATCTATTCAGGTAAAGTGCTCCTCTTTTGGTTCACATTGATCCCTCCGGGGAAGGAGGCAGGGTGGTCAGATGAGGCATAATTTAAAGGCAAGAACTAAAGAGCTCAGAATCTTCCATAAATAGCCTTGCAGAGGTCACATCTTCTGAGTTTGACCAGGCAATTTTAGAAGTTAGTAAAGAACCAATTGGCCCTGAGATACGGCTAGGAATGTCTTCATTCATTCAACATTTACTCCAGCCCGCTATGTAACATACATTAGGGCTACAGATGGCAAGAAAGATCTCAGATAAACAGGCAATACCTTACGATCTAGTTTGATAAGTGCTGTGAAAGCACTGTAGAGTGGCAGCTAGCCTGTAGGGAGTGGGGAGGGAGGGGACAGAGACATGTCAGAGAAGACTTCTAGAACTAGGAGAATGTGTCTGAGCTGCAAGTTGCAGGTTAAATGGGTTAAATGCACAAAAAGTGGTGCATAGGCAAAGATGAAGAGCAAAGTCAAGGAAAGTACCCTGAGTTTGGATAGCTGGACGAATGGCTAGAGTTAAGGGTCAAGGAGAGAGCACGGACATGGTGCTGGAGAGAGAGAAGCCCCCCAAGTTATGGGAGTCTTCATATAACATACGCAGAAGCTGTGGTTTTTGTTTTCAACTAGGGAGCCAGTGACAGATTTTTAAGCAGGACGATAGGTTCCAGTGTGGAAAATGATTTATAGATAAGGAGACCAATTAAGAGGTTGGAGAAGATGTGAGAATGAAGAGAAGTGAAGGGATTCCAGAAATATTGAAGTTGAAAGAACAGCTCTTGAGTCCGATTATGGGTAGGGAGTAGAGGGAGAGGAAGGAATTTGTATTTTTCTGGCTTGGGAAACTTAGATGGAAGGTGGTAGTAAGATAAACAAGTTTAGCGGGAACGATAGGTTCATTTTTGGACGTTCTGATTTGGAGGTGCCTGTGAAGAGATTGAGCAATTTAAAAAATGGGTCCAGATGTGATAGCCACATTTTTGTGAAAGCTGAGGAATGGGATGCTGAGAGAGGCTGCACATTAAAATCACCTGGTCAACTTAAAAAATATGTACTCCTGAGCACCATCTGCAGAGATTCTGATTCAATCAGGGCCATGGGTCGTGCAATGATATATTCATGAATGCAAGGGATGCAAAATCACGAAATGGGAGTGGAGGTGGAATAAAATCAGCATATTAGAGGATATTATTAAACCACAGCTTGCTTCCCATAGTTTGAGAGAAGTCTGAGCCAACTCGACTTTTTGACAACGTCCAAAGTAGAAATTTAAAATTAAAACAACTTTAATTTTTAAAAATTTAAAAATGCCAAGATGGGATTACAAAAATTGAGGTATATTTTAAACATTTAGGTTTAGCAAATCAACGCTTTTACCATACAGATGCAATGGCTCTGTGTATACTTCATTTGGAAGTAACACTGAAAATCCACATTTGAAAGTTTTACAAACGGCCTTCTTGTCCTCTGGCACACATTTCTTGAGTCCAATTTGACAATATCTAAAAAATTCAAAATGTTCATATCTTTTGAGCTTGCAAAATCTGTCTTCTCACAAGAAAAACAAATACAAAAGGATAGTCATTGCTGTACTGTTTTCAATAATGAAAACTAGAAAAAAAAATTAAAATGTCCATGATTAAGAATTTGATTAAATGGATTGTGTTATATCCATACAATCCAATACTGTGCATGGGTCAAAAAGAATGAAATAGGTCTATGTAACGGACATGAAAAAAGTCCATGATTTATTTTTAAATAGGGAAAGCAAATTTCAGGGCAGTTAAAAAACAACTGAGAAAAATTAAATTATTTACCACTTTTAGCTTATAAACAGAGGCCTTGCCTCATCACTTTTGTAATATTTACTAAATGCCTACCTCCAGCCAAACCCATACACTGAACTTTTTTGTTACCATGGAGCAAATATTATTTCACTATACTTATGCAGCAAAAGTTTTTCAAGAAACAGCCGAAATAGCTCAGTTGGGAGAGCGTTAGACTGAAGATCTAAAGGTCCCTGGTTCAATCCCGGGTTTCGGCAAAGGTTTTAGGTGTCATCGGCAGGGCAGTTCTAGGGCACCCTTCCTCTTAATTGGCAGGCTGGGCATCTTGATGACAAAATCCCAGGTTGACACTCTGTGTGCAGGTAGATGGGGTGGACACTGAAAGACTGCTCTTTCTACTTTTTCCTCTGGGAGTGAGGCAGGAAACTGGAAACCGAGAAAGGATTTATGTCGTTGCTTTTAAACTGCTCAGCGTAAAGTCAGTATCTCTTCGTTGATTTGGGGTCTGGGTGAGACCATGCTCTCCCCAAGCGGTGCGCGCCGTTCACTTTCTTCTTGCTCATCCTAGTCCTCCCTCTTCTTTCCTGTTTCTGACCACGTTCCAGGAGCTGTGGGCGTTGTAACCTTTCTCCGCGGGTCACAGGGACCGGCGCGCCCGGGCTCGCAGCGGGATTTGGCTCGCTGGGTCCCGGGGCGGGCGGGGGCTCGTCGGAGATGGCCACAGCGCGGCCCCCTCTCGGCCAAAGAAATCCTCGATTTCGGCTTGGTCCAGCCGGTTTAACAATAAAAAGGCCCTAGGACAGCTCTTGGGGCGGGGGGAGGGAGTGGGCGAGGAGGGAGTGGGCGGGGGGATCGGGTTACCTGATCAAATACAGGACTCCCAATTAAATTTGAATTTCAGAGAAACAGCGAATATTTTTTAGTATACGCATGTCCCAAATATTGCATGGAATATACAAAGTTCATATTCGTTGTTTCTCTGAAATTCAAATTTAACTATTTATATTTGCTAAATCGCAAACCACTGTTGTACATCTTATCCTCGCATAGCTCTGCACTCGATGCGTCCCCAGGCCCCCACCCCACCCCCCCCACCGCCAAGACACTCAGAAGCTATAGTCAGGAAGAACTGGATTTCAGAAGGGACCGGTAGTTACTTATTGTTGTCCACACTAGCCTGGAATGGTGATTAGAGGACAGGGGGGAATTTGGAGGCTCTGGACTGGATCCTAAAAAAAAAAAAAAAAAAAAAACGTTAAGAGGATGAGCCACTCCACTCAAGGTACTGCAGTGGAACACACATTTAGGGAATGGCTTCTTTTTGGCTAGGCGCCAGGCTGGGTGATGGAGAGAGAGGAATGAGATTCAGTCCTCACAGTCTAAAAACTCAGTATGGTGGAAGGCAAAATGGAGAAATATTGCTTTTGGACCTATTACAGGCCCTCCCCTCTCCATTAACCTATGCCAAGATGCTAGGTGATGGGGGCTTCATCCCCCAAATCTTTGGATGGAAGGGTGCATTTTGATAAGGGACTCTTGAAAAACCCAATGATGGTCAAAAGGAAGAACAACACAATTGTAGACTAATAGATTGGGCAGTTCAACCTGTGCATGATGTATTTCAGCACGTGTGATGGTGAATTTTCTGTGTCACTCTGGCTAGCTACGGTGCCCAGCTGTTCAGTCAAACACCACTCTGGATGGTGCTGTGAAGGTATTCTTTAGAT
Organism: Diceros bicornis minor; assembly: GCF_020826845.1. NCBI lineage: Eukaryota > Metazoa > Chordata > Mammalia > Perissodactyla > Rhinocerotidae > Diceros > Diceros bicornis. The sequence continues at coordinate 13,626,017 of NC_080770.1, forward strand.
GTGATTAACGTTTAAATCAATAGACTCTGAGTAAAGCAGATTACCCTCCATAATGGGGGTGTGCCTCATCCAATCATCTGAAGATTTAAGAACAAAGACTGGGGTTTCCTGATGAAGAAAGAATTCTCAAGATTGTAACATAGAAAACTTGCCTGACTCTCCAGCTTGCTGCCCTGCTCACATTGGACTCAAGAGCGCACCATCGGGCCGGCCCCGTGGCTTAGCGGTTAAGTGCGTGCGCTCCGATGCAGGCTGCCCGGGTTGGGATCCCGGGCGCGCACAGACGCACCGCTTCTCCGGCCATGCTGAGGCCGCGTCCCACATACAGCAACTAGAAGAATGTGCAACTTTGACATACAACTATCGCCTGGGGCTTTAGGGGAAAAATAAATAAATAAAAAATTTAAAAAAGAGTGCACCATCAATTCTTAGATGAATTTCTCGCTTGTTGGCTTACCCCAAAGATTTTAGATTTGCCAGCCTCCACAATCCCCTGAGCGAATTTCTTAAAGTAAATCTCTACCTCTTTCTTTCTTTCTTTCTTTCTTTCTTTCTTTCTTCTTTCTTTCTTTCTTTCTTTCTTTCTCTCTTTCTCTCTTTCTCTCTTTCTCTCTTTCTCTCTTTCTCTCTCTTCTCTCTTTCTCTCTTTCTCTCTTTCTCTCTCTCTCTCTCTCTCTCTCTCTCTCTCTCTTCTCTCTCTCTCTCTCTCTTTCTCTCTCTCTCTTTCTCTCTCTCTCTCTCTCTCTCTCTCTCCCCCCTCTCTTTCTTTCTTTCCTCTCTCTCTCTCTCTCTTCCTCTCTCTCTTCTTCTTCTCCTTCCTCCCTCCCTCCCTCCCTCCCTCCCATCCATCCATCCATCCATCCATCCATCCAACCCCGACAGCATGCTTTGAAATGTCACACACAGCTAAGAGGAAAGGGTGAGATTGTTATTATTGCTCACTAGGAAAAAGTGCTCTGAGCAAAGGGTAACCACCTTGGGACCATGCAAGTGGGCGCCATACTCCTAGGAAATGCTGGGCCTTTGCCCTGAAAGGCAAACCCTTCCCAGTTTCTAGCCTGAAGAGGAGAGGGAGAATACCTGTAGGAAGTACTTGAGATACAA